>NC_141919.1:30755315-31365732 GCF_057802395.1 Ceratotherium simum simum | reverse complement strand
GATACGACAAGCTCTCAAATAAAGAATTATTGGGGCCGGCCGTGTGACTTAGAGGTTAAGTGCACGCTCTGCTACCGGCGGCCCAGGTTCGAATCCCGGGTGTGCACCCACATACCACTTCTCCGGCCATGCTGAGGTGGCGTCCCACATACAGCAAATAGAAGGATGTACAACTATGACATACAACTATCTACTGAGGCTTTGGGGAGAAAAGTGAAAGAAAGGAGGAGGATTGGCAATAGATGTTAGCTGAGGGCCGGTCTTCCTCAGCAAAAAGAGGAGGATTGGCATGGATGTTAGCTCAGGGCTGATCGTCCTCACAAAAAAAAAAAAAAAAAAAAAAAAGAATTATTCAGTCCCAAACATCAATAGTGCCAAGACTGAGAAAACCTGTAGTAAAGATACAAAGGTAATATAACATCCCAGGCCACAAGCACCTATTGCAAACAGGTATTGGTAAAATCATGTTATTATAAAAATTTAGGATCATGCTATCCTATTTTCTGTTTCTTCCTTTGTGGTTGAACTGCTTTGACACTATTCATTTCAACTTGAGCTTAAAATATAGTAATTTGGGAGCAATCTCCAATATTCTAGGAGATAACATCAGAGTTTCCTCTACCGTGTCAGAATGAATAAAATCTGTCATGCTAACTCACCAGTGCCAGTTCAAAAGAAAAAGAAAAGGGGATTTTTAAATGAGAAGCTTGTAAAAATGTGAGCATTTTCCCTTGCTGAATAAACTTGAAAACCATTGTCTGACATTCATTTTCACAACTCCAAACAATGAAAGTCTCCTCTGACTTTTAAGGGAAACTAAATATAAGATTATGAAGACAAGGATGGAAAGATTAAAGAAATTGTTTCTCATAAGACACGTTCTCTTCTAAATGTTATATGTGTCGTAAGTACCATTTTGCACCTTATTTTCTAAGAAAAAGCACCTAAATGGGTAAACATAGGAACAAATAATCAAAAATATCTTTACAAATGTCAAAATCCTACTATTTAGTATATACTATTTGCTTTGGTAATATTTTTTTCTTTTTTTCTTTTTTGTGAGGAAGATTAGCACTGAGCTAATATCTGTTGCCAATCCTCCTCTTTTTGCTGAGGAAGATTGGCCCTGAGCTAACATCTGTGCCCATCCTCCTCCACCCTATATGAGACACCGCCACAGCATGGCCTGACAAGTGGTGCGCAGGTCCACGCCTGGGATCCGAATCTGTGAATCCCGGGCCACCAAAGTGGAGTGCACGAACTTAACTGCTACGCCACCGAGCCGGCCCCTCCTTTTTGCTTAATTATTATTAAGCGATTAGAAAATGCACAGTAGGAAGTAGATCTGGTAAAAAAAAAAAAAATTGATTAATCATTTTGCAGATATTTGGAATATATTCAACATTTCCAGTAATAATATTTTGTTCTATACTAATACCTCATCTGTACCATACCAAGATGTGCTGTATGTGTCATTTAGAGTGTAGCCTCTCCCAGTCTTAGCTGCAGTGTATGGAATAATAAAATTTAACTCCACAGGGGTTGTGTCTAAATGTAAACCAGTATAGTTCTTTTGCGTGAATTTGCTAGTAACTTTAACTGACTAGTAAATTCATTTCTCCTGTCAAGACTTTTTATAGTTTTCGACTGAATTGAAAGAAGTAATGGTCACTTCAAGGAAGAGGTCTTAAATCTAGCTCAGAGTAAAAGAGGAAATGAGTTTTGTATTTTAAAAGATTTATTGTAAAATAAACAATGAAGCACACAAAAAAAGGAGGGTTATCAGAGACACCAGCACATAAATAATGATACTCAATGGGATAAGTTATAAAAGGCTTTTTTTCTAAAGTCTAACTTAATGAGGAAAATGCTAAAAATAAATACAAGTAATTAGAAGTCTTCTTGACCTTGTTATTAAATAGTTTGTTATTAAATATATGAGGCAAACCTAAAAAAATTTTAACCATAGATTAGCATTCCCTCATGCTACACATTGAAGATGGAAAACTAATTTAGTATACAAAGTCCAATGAATGTTATTTCTTAAATGCCATAGAGGACCTGAGAGGCGTTAACAAAATCCATTTGAGTTGCATATTTTCATAAGAAGAGAAAAATAGCATACTTGACAATGACCATTTTGTAAATTTTTTTCTTTTTTCTGTATCTTGTTAGTTTTTATAATTGTGGAAGCAAGTTGCTTTTGAATGAAGATAAAAAAAATTTAAAGATCTTTTTTTTAAATAATAAACTACACAGAGCAAAACAAGTATCAACAAATAAAATAATTTAAAGATTAAAGACGTATTCCAACTTAAAAATTTAGTAGGGGCTGAATAGAAGAATTACTGTTTAAGTTCAAAATGAATCTTTCCCACTGTGTAGTAGATAGAGTACTCAATCTGAAGTCAGAAGACTGAATTCAATTTCCAGGTCTGGAATTTACTGTAATGTCAGTTTTTGCTATGTAGAAAACAACCTCAGAATCTCCTTGTCTTACAGCAACAATTTTTTAATGGTTCATGGGTCCTTGAGTTTCTGAGATTTAACCAATCTTGGCTGGATTACAAGGATTCAACTGGGCTGAGCTCCAGACAGCAAGTAGGTTCATATCCTCCCACATGTCTCTTTCTAGGAAAAGCAGCTCCCTGGGCACACTATCTTCATGGCCTAAAAGAAGCCCAAGAGGCAAGTGGAAACTGGATGCTTTGTAACTCTTCAGCTGGAAACTAGCATACTGTAACTTACATATGCAACCCATTGGCTAAAGAAAGCCACATGACAAACCCAGTATCAATGAGGTAGGCAAATATATTCTGACCTCAAAGAGACACTGCACTAAAAAATAAACAGCCAAAGGTTGTCTATGTGTGATCCTGCTATAAAGGAAGTGAAGAATTGGAGTAATAATTCCATTTACTGCATACATATGTGATCTTTGTTTTCTCTGTAAAATATTATCTGTCCTACCTTCATAGAACTGATGATCCATTTCATAAACAAACACCTATTGAGCACAAATTGCTTATTGTTATATACCAAAAACTCTGCTAAGTGCTCAACACACAAAAATGTACGAAACACTGCCAAATCTGTTAGCTGAATGGGACATATTTTATTAGATAGGGCAGGCCATGCTAATAAGCTCAGGTAATAAATAGACCCCCAAATGTTAGTAGGTTCATGAAATAAAATTTTACTTCTAGGATACAAAGAGTATATTTTAGGTTGGAGCTTTTTCTTGGTGACTTTCCTCCAAGTAGTAATCAAGTGAACCGGGCTACCAACTTCTTATGCTACCATCTCTTATGTAACCTTCCCAGTTGTCACAAAAGTGAAAGATAATGTGAAAATTTGTGCAAAAAGTTTCACGTCCGGGCCTGGGAATGATGCACATCACTTGTTCCCATATTGAAGAGGCTGGTCACATGGCCATTGTCTAGTCATAAGGTCCCAAACTAACTACAGCAGTTTGGAAAACATAGCATCCAGAAAGAAGTGTTAGGGTTATTGAACATCTAGGCATTCTATGACATAATCCTCCTTTCTGTTCACCAAATATCTGTCTTGTTTCTTTCTGCACTTAGAACACGCTTTCTTTCTCCCTAAAAGGGACCACAGAAAGTCCCATCCAGTTATGCATCCAGCTCAAAGTCCATGATCTTTAAGTCATACACAGCCCTATCCATGAGGTCCTGATGACCTATAATATCTCCTAGAAATCTCAGTGGTTGTGCCCCCTGACCACAAAATTAAGTTATCTGATTGCACACCTATACACTCACACACAACATGTAAGGTAGAGACTGGATAACTAGAATAAATACTCACATTTGGAAAGGCAATTAAGAGGAGACCTTATAGTCATCAGTCTCGAGCAATTCTGAAACACTATTGAATTATTATTGTGCAATCCCTCTAACCTAGATGTGCCAAAAGCTTTTTGATTTTTGATTATCTGTGAATCTGCTATATGGGAGAAACTGTCTTGTCTGTGGTTTTCCTTGGGCCCTGGCTCCACACTCTGGGAGATTCTTCCTACTTCATTATTTACTTTGTCTATATATAAAATAGTTTTGGGGGAACATTACTCCCACAGACCTGTAGAGCTTTTTAAATGTGTCTATTGCTCATGAAAGTTGAGGTCTTAAGAGTTGTTTTAAGTCTTAAAATGTCTTAACTGTTTTACGGTCCTAATTTTCCTCAGAACTTAGTAGGCTTCAGATCTATTTGCTTCCAGTCTGTTCCACACTTAAAGTTCTTTAATAGACGTAGTTCTCAAATCCACTTATATTTTTCAACTTTCTCACTCCCATGTCTGTCTCATTCAATTTAATGGTGGGTGTCTTGAAGCTTTCAGACTTGGATGGAAGGGCTATAACTTAATCTGATATTTTTCCCTGGGTCACTTTATTCAACTGAGAAATTTTACCGGGGTTTTGCTAAAAAACATATTTCTTAATTTCTTACTGTTTGGAATTTAGAAGTAGTTGGCTTTTCCAACAATAAAAAGCCCCCAAACTCTGTTGTTTTTCTACTCAGTTTTACTCACAATCTTTTCAATTCTTTCTTAGGCTCATTCTTTCTTATAATTCCTTATTTATTTAAATGAATAATAAATAAGAAACTGTGCTAAAACAATGATTTTCAACTTTCTCTAGACCCACAAGCTTGATAGGTGCACAGTCTGTTTTCAAAGTTATCACAGGTGATCAAGTATTTTGCCACCGCATGACACAATTCACCAGGTTTCTAGCTTACAATTTCACTTCCTTTTTGGTCCACTCTCTTATAAGCCTACAAATTTCCTTTTTTCTTGTAATTTCATGGCAACAACTAAAATTACCAATATCCTTATTGGTTAGTGTAGCCTGGCTATGATGCATTAACAAGTAAATCATATGACTTAGTGGCTTAACTCAACACAATCTTTTCTTCCATTCAAATTTCAACGTGTGGCAGAGATTCTCTTGGATGCTTCCTTCCAAAACTGACTGAAAAACTTAGGCTGTTTTTATGTGTAACGCCACTACCTTTAATATAACTGCCCTGACCATCACTAAAGTAGAAGAGATTGTGGAAGATCACAGAGCAAGCCTTATGCGTATGCATAGAACACCCTCTACCCACATTGCATTAGGCAGAACCCAGTTATATGGCCCTACTTAACAAAATAACTGCAAGTGAAGATGGGAATTAGAGTCTTTTGATAGATGCAGAAAGATGAAATGAGTTTGTTGAGCATCTTGCAGTTTTGCCATACACATACACATACCCCTACAAGACCCAAACACTGCATGATTTGAGTGTAGCATGAGGATCAAAGAATTATCAATATGTGCTGTAAAACAATGCACAATTTCAAACAATTTTATTAGGCTATTTATGGGTTCGATGATAATTGGTAATGCATATTCATTTGAGAAATATTAACATATACCTGATAAATCCAGTTTTTACATAGAATTAGATGAAATACTTACATAGTCTATACAACTCTATGCTATTTGAATTTTAAAGCATCCTAATGAGGCTAAAAATAGTCATATTTCATATAGAGTATATGACTCATGGGTCAATCTAATGGGCATTAATAGTTTCCAAATCAGAACTATAAGAACAATGGATCAATCTTCCTTTAATCTAAATTTAAGTAAATATAATCTCTTATGGCTATTGTTTCTAAGATAGCAAAAGGAATTAAAATAAAGAAGAAGAAAATGTCCTAGCCATCAGTATGATATAGCCGTATTATTTTGGTTGAATATTCATTATGCACTATTTAATATAAACAGTAATATGCAAGGTCAAATGATAATTTAGTCAATCACTGTATAATAATTTACATGTAAACAAAATGCTATAATTATAGTGCTAGTACAAGCAAAAATAAACAAGTTTCACAGTGCATATGGGAATGACAAGGAATCAGAAATTCCTCAGGCTCTATTTTCAACTGTGTGGATTTGTTTATTCATTCATTTTTCCATTTATTCAAAAAGATTGAATGAGTTCTCATGACTGCTCAGCACTGTTCCAGGCACAAATTTATATTAGAACATTTTCCTACAGAATACCAGACAAGAAAAAATGAGAAAAGAGGGCAGGATGCATTTCTTGGCTCATGTATGTTTTAACTTTTGTATTTATTATGAGCGGAGGCTATCCCTAGTGGAGTGTAAATTAAATTGCTGCACCAGGAATCACAACACTCTTCCACATCTTGACTCCATCATTTACTAGCCCTACAGCCTTGGACAAGTCACATAATCTCTCGTAATTACCAGTCAATGGCTGGTTTTGGATAATAGAGGAAATAATAACGTCTCTTTCTATATCATAGAGTGGTTCTAAAGATCAGATAAGATAATGTACATAGTAGTTTGAAACTAAATTGCTATATGACTTTAAGGTATTATTATTGTTTCTAAAATAACCTTGATGGATTATGTTTCAAGTGAGGCTTTTTTCTCTTCCTATTATTATCATTTTTTTAATACCTACACTTTAGGCCATAAGATAGCCACTATCCTAACCTTTTCTCTTTTCATTTTTTCTATTTCTGGTGGTGCATTACTCCAATAAAGCTATCTTTTCTTAACATGTAAAATGCATTTATGATCCTGACTAAAGGAAGACAGGCAATATAATAAAAACGTATAAAAAATGTATATCTAAACATCAGGATGAAAGATATGAGTGATTTGTAGTACAACCTGTCATCAAAAGTACTGAATGCTGAGGAATGTGTAAGACATGTGCAAGAATCAATATTAAAACCATACTTAGTACAGTTTAAGAGGGCACTAGTGACATTCAGCATTGCATTTTACATTTTGTTACTGGATTAGAAAGGCAACTGTCATTTTGAGCTCCTTAGCAACAAAATCCTCCTTATTCTGTAAAGTTGTAAATAAAAGAATGTCATGGTATTAACGTACTTCTCAAGTTAGATTGAAATGTGTGGAATGTGACTGACAAAGTGATTTTCCCCTGAGTTTCCTATATTCTTGTTAATTTCATTTGATAAAAGAAATCTAAGTTCAACTTAATTTTGATCACAGAATCAATAATGATGATAATCATAGGGTCTCTCTGATTTTTGTCATAGTTCAGCAGGAGGTAATAGATAATTGTTGAATGCAAGTAAGAGATAACTTATGTTGGCATGATTAATTTCAAAACTATCCAACAGTTGAACTTTTGCATCTTAAAATAAACACAACATGAGTGGTAGATGGAAGTGATAAAAAATAGGCAGAACACCTGATAAAAATGAGTATTTCTTTATTGACCCTAAATTCACCTAGTTTCTTCTGAAAGATTTTAAAATTATTTTTAGTTTGTCTGGGTTTAGTGCGAAATAAGTCTTGACAAATATATCTGAAAATGATCATCCTAGTTATATCAAATAGAAGGGTTATGGGTGGTTATTTATTTTTTGCTCATCTTTTTAAATGCATTTTTCCTGTTTTCAAGTGTTATATGGAACAAAAACATGTGAAGTAATATATCATTGTATTTTATTGTATATCTATTGATTTTCATCTATCTGGCAAAGAAATTCAATTATCAATATTCTATTGATAAAATGAAAATTAATTTTATTGCCCTTAATAAATATTCTAAATTTCTATCACTTCTTTCAAAACCATGATACTGCTTTCTGATTACCTTTAATAGTCATCCATCTCTCCAATAAATGTAAAAAGCCTGGAAACTGGTATGGCTCAATAAAACCACCATGAGCAGGAGGGTGACATTCAAGTGCTTTTCCTGCTCATACTTGTGACTATTGCCATACTTGAAAGACAGTTCTTCCATGAAGAGAAGTGAAAGGCCCAAGAGAAAAGTTGTATGACTGCACTTTTGTTAACAGTTAAATGACAGGTACAGTAGTAGCAGCCAAATTTAAATCAATCATACTAAATCTAACACATTCTTTTGGGTACGGGAGAAGACACTACAAAAATCTAGGATAAAATGAAGTAAAAGTATCACATGCTTTGACTAAACACACACACACACACAAGAGATAGAGTGAATTATCTACATAGCATTGATGATGATTTTCCTTTCTTGCCTTATTCTATCTTATTCCTTTTAGATTCCTCTGATATCGGATTCAACAACTACCCTCTTCTTTTCTTGGTTTGCATAGAGAAATAGAGCTAGTTACATTACTGAGAACGTTCAGTGTCCAGCAAGCAAAGTCTTTTGTATGAACTGCCACATTTCTACCTTCTTCACTTACTTTTCACTGATGTTTTTATGAAACCTGAAAGCAATCCAGTGAATTAGCAAGCGAAGACCACAGTCATCATTCCCTTTGTCCTGCACTTTGGATTGACAGGATAATTTTCAAGAATGACTTAGCTAGTCAGCTGTAAAGGCATAGAACACTAGGTGAAAGCTACTCTGCAACCGGAGGTCTGCATTGACATCAAGCCAATTATTCAACACCCCAAAGCCTGAGGTGGAAACCAAAGACATGAATAAATATCCTGTAGGACTAATAATAAGATTAGAGGTAACGTTTATAAAGTGTTTCACTTAGTGCCAAATACACAGGGGCCATTTAGTGAAACATGGCTACTGTTAGTATAAAGAAACATTATGTATTGGAAACCCAAGTGTGATGATAGCACTTAAAAACTTAAAATATTTTTAGGCTTAGGAAAAGTAAAGACGTTGTTTCATGTTTGAGCACCTCTAGAGCACTAGATACTTTGCAGAGCAGAATTAGTGGCTGTCCTTCACTTTCTGTTACTCAAGTACTTGCTTCTTGCTGTTGATTTCACAAGCATGACAGAAGTCCCTGGAAAGAAGAGTGCAGGTTACAATGGTTTGAAAGTATAATAAAATATGAGATAAAATTGCTTTGGAGATTTTTGTTTGTTTGGGTGTTAGCTTACAAAGTATGTTAAGGATCGTATGAAATTTATACTACATTTTCCAACCTCTCAAAGAGAGATGGGATAATTAGCAGTGTGTGACATGCCTGTCCATCCCTAAATTGATAGAATGAAGACCCACCTAGTTATCAAACTAATAAATGTAGTGCTTACTATGCAAGGCATTGTTCTAAGGCATTCACATAACATATTTTATTTCACTTTGATGATTTCATGAATTTTGTTTTTTTCCCCCACATTTTTATCATTGGGTCCTGAGGATTGTAGAAAATATTTATGTAAAGATGTACTTCTTCCTGTAATCATCACATTTGTCAATGAGTTCTCCAATATCACAACTTGGAATTCCTAGTTATTTTGGCACCAACCCACGCTTAACTCTTAACTTCTTACCTAAGAAGTCATCAAATCCTATAGATATCACTCTAGATTTCTTAATATAGTTGTCGTTCTTTTTGTTTTTTTTTTTTTTCCAGTATGGCCCCCCGTCAAACCTGTCACACTGACTCCCCTATCACAAATCTCTCTGCCTTCAATTCTTCTCCACATGGTTGTTAAAATGATCTCTTTAGAAAAATATGTTCATGTCACTCCTCTGCTTTAAAGCCTCTGCTGACTCCTTAGCAAGCCTTCGGTGGCACTTCACAACAGACGGCTTCCCACACCTTGATCCTCAATGCTAACCACTCCTCACACTACCGTCCGACCCCAAGCTTGAATACATCCATCACATATAAATACACTCTATATGTTTGCTCCTGCGACATCAAACCCCTGATTACCCCCTAAGCACAATAGCAGGTTGTGTCAGTGCTGTTTTCTTGGACTACCTTCAAGATTACTTGTGGACTTTCCCTGATTCAACCCCACTGGAGGTTGAATTCCTTGTGACTTTATGACTGAGATTTATTTGTAGGGAGCTTATTGGGGATGCTTTCAGCAACAACACATGTATGAAATGAAAGAAGCAGTATTGGTCAGACCAGAGGTTGAACTGTGATACAGTTGTAGCAGACCCCTCAGCCAATCTGACTGGGTGATTTAGAACCAGCAAGTACATTCAAAGATGTCCCCGCTTGAAGAAATGGCAGCTGGTCATAGGACAGTTTTCTATGACGAGAGTTTTCCCTGGGGAAGAAGCATAACCTTGGGCACAGTAGCTCTCTTTGGCTGAGGATAATTCGTGGGGAAGGATTCAGTAGAGATCTGTTAGCAGGGAGAATGAGGGCCTCAGACCTGAAGGAGTTTCTGGGTGGCACATCATAGCACCCACTTCGCCCCATAGTGAGTTTAGTCATCCCAGTCTATGTCCCAGAATATTCGGTAGAAGCCCCTCTCCCAGCACGTACCACATTGCACTCCAGTCATATTTGAATGCCTTGTCATGCTATGAGCTCTCCCATGGCTGCCTTTGTATCTTCAGGAGCCATCACAGTTTGCGTTATAGTGCCTTGCACTGTGGAGGCTTTTCAGATGAATACAGTGACTAACAGCTAGATTCACAGCAGAATAAAATAACCTACACTTGGAATAACAATACCTGATGTTCTATGCTACCTTGTAAAATGGGTATAAGTTGTGCCATCCTAAAATGGAAGTTTTAATTAGCATTGCTGTTTGGTTAAATTGGTTTTTAAGGAGGTAAAGGCAGCTTGCTGAAAAGGGGTTTAGTTTGTAAAGAAATCTCTACAAAGGAAAAAGTAGTTTAAGGGGCACAATGAACTAGCAACATTAATTAGAAGTCAGAAAGGGGAAGATCTGAAAAAACTAAGTATTTGAAAGAAAGGGTGATCAGGGATTGTTAATTTGAAGATTGACTGGGGAGAACTGGAATGAGATATGGACCAGAGGGATAAGTGATTGGAAAATATTTGTAATCAACTGAGCTCATGGTGACAAATCAAACACTGCTGCAAAACCACTGCAGTGATGGAAATAAATTCTCAAGTAGCTACTTGAGCGATTATTTTGGCAAAATATATTGATGTTTCAGTTGGTGTAGGGACTGTCATGTCTTTCTGAGGAAAAAATGTAAGTGGCACCCTCCACAGACCTGGCATATTGTGGGCTCAAAATAAATGTTTGTTTGTCACCTCCTTCCCTTAAAGGGAAAGGTTTTAAGTCAGCCTTACCCTTCGTGTCAAAGACATGCTAAGGCACATAGAGTTATGACATTCAAGGATTCTCTGTTGGCCACATGGTACCTCTCACAAGAGGCCATCGTCACACACATGACTCAGCCTGGGACTTCAGAAAATGAAAACAGCTATCTCTCTCCTCTTTTCTTCTCTGGGTAGATTCATCATTCCTTTCATTTTTCTTTGCTCCCCTCCCCCATCTGCACAAGGACCATGCAGGTAATATGGTCATTTTAGGGGAACTTAATATGTAAAGATCTTGCTTACGATGTATGTATATATTAGAGGTACAATTAGTCATTTTAGGGGAAATTAATATGTAAAGATCTTGCTTACAATGTATGTATGTATTGGAGGTGCAAATAGAACACACCTCTTCTCTCACAATTAAGAAATAAAATTAGTTGCCATTCAATTCAACAAATAGTATTCAGTTTCTACATCTTGCAAAGAAATGCCCTAGAAAATATGCTAGAGAAAAATGAATAAAACAGGAATATTGAGAAGGAAGACAAATACACCCTATTCTCACTAGGGGAGGAGAATAATTCCTCTACTCTCTAGGTCCATCTGGCTGGTCTAAGAATTAAATTGACATGAGACAAAACAACAGGAGAAAGTCAAACAAAGTTTAATAACATGTATACATGGGATAAACTCAGAAAACTGAGTAACTTGCTGGAATGGCCAAAGCCACCACCTTAAATACCATCTTCAGCTAAAGACAAAGGTGGATGTTGGCGGTAGTGGTGTGGGACTACAAGGGAGAGGAAGGCAATTGACATGGAGACAGAAATGCAAAAGTTTGTTAAACAAGTTTTTGCTGGGCCGTCTATAGACAATGTGACCCCAGAGACAGAACTTTGATACAAATGGGCTTGCTCATGCCTTTCTATCACACCTATTTTACATTATACTATAGTCATCTTATGGTATTAGCTCCTTCCTGGAATAGGCCTTCTATCTTAAATTCTTTTAGGCAGTTAAGGGGAAGGTCAAAGTTTCTTTTGGAGTCTTTTGTTCTTAAAAATAATCAAGCCAAAGGGACATCTAGGGTGGCGAATTCTGATCCCCGACACAGTAATGAAAGGAAGAATGAAATATGTGTATGGTTGAGGTGTAATTAATGTGCTGTGAGAATGAGGCGATAGGAATGATTGCTTTTGACCTAAGGGAGTTCAGACAATGCAGCACTTTTCAGACCTTCTGAGTGTCCCTAATCGTTAGTTAATTGACTCCTGCATGTAAATCTGTGTTGTTGACTCTGTGTCTGTATCATGGTAATTAATTGCTTTCCCAGTTAGTTTTATGTATTTTCCATCTGTGTCTTTTTGGATGCAGGAAAGTTATTTTAGGATGATCACACACACACGTCTCAGAAATGCCAATTTTATAATGAGCAAAAGTTGACTAAAAGGAGATCGAACAATGTGACAGACATCTTGGTATCAAATGTGTCTTGGGGTCTAACAATGAGAAATATGGTGGGAAATACTTGGAGAAAGCAACAAAGGTTATAAGAATAATTCCAAGGAAGATGGTTGGAAAGATAATCTCTAAAAATAAGATTCCACTCAATCATGATAGAACCAGTATGATATAGCAATTAGAGTGACAGGATCAAGGACAATGACTATTCGAGGCTGTTTCAAGACATCTAGAACGTTACAACACAAAAGAAAGGCTAGCTTTGGTGCCAAAATGCAATGTGAATTTGGAGATTGCATCTAGAGATTGACTGCAAAACTGGAGATTGAGAGAAGCTTAGCTGATCTGAGGATAGAGTAGTCTGAAATTGAAAAGTCAAAAACGTGTTTTCCAGGGTTGCAGAGTGATTCACAATACACTTGGATGTGTAAAGGAAATATAGATTCTGTATTTTTTCTATAACTGCCTCATCTTTCTCACTATCCTCAAAAAGCTAATTAGCAGGAAAAGAAAGTAAAGCTTGCTTTTATTTGTTAATCTCAGTACAATACAATCATTAAATTTTTTACAATTAGAAAATGTGTTTTCTTAGGTGACTCAAAAGCATCAATCTTCTCATATAGTCTCTAAAATGTCATCTGGTATATAAGAGGAGAGTCATGGCTTATGACATGAGCCTGTGATATTGGGGAAAGGGTCTTTTTTTTTTTTTGGTGAGGAAGATTAACCCTGAGCTAATACCTGTTGCCAATCCTCCTCTTTCTGCTGAGGAAGATTGGCCCTGGGCTAACATCCATGCCCATCTTTCTCTACTTTATTTTTTATTTTTTTTTCTTAGTGACATTATTTTATTATTTTTTTTATTTATTTTTTCGTTAATTTTCTGTTTATTGCAGTAACATTGGTTTATAACATTGTATAAATTTCAGGTGTATATCACCACACTTCTATCTCCGCACAGACTACACCACGCCCACCACCCAAACACCAACCACAACCCATCACCACACACATGAGCGGAACCGTCCCTTTCACCCTCCTCCCTCCCCCCTTCCCCTCTGGTAACCACCAATCCAATCTCTGTCTCCATGTGTTTGTTTATTGTTGTTATTATCTACTACTTAATGAAGGAAATCATACTGTATTTGACCTTCTCCCTCTGACTTATTTCACTTTGCATAATACCCTCAATGTCCATCCATGTTGTCACAAATGGCTGGATTTCATCGTTTCTTATGGCTGAGTAGAATTCCATTGTGTATATATACCACATCTTCTTTATCCATTCGTCCCTTGATGGGCACTTAGGTTGCTTCCAAGTCTCGGCTATTGTGAATAATGCTGCAATGAACACAGGGGTGCGTGTATCTTTACGCATTGGTGTTTTGAAATTCTTTGGATAAATACCCAGCAGTGGAATAGCTGGATCATATGGTAGTTCTATCCTTGATTTTTTGAGGAATCTCCATACTGTTTTCCATAGTGGCTGCACCAGTTTGCACTCCCACCAGCAGTGTGTGAGAGTTCCCTTCTCTCCACATCCTCTCCAACACATGTTGTTTCCTGTCTTGTTAATTATAGCCATTCTGACGGGCGTGAGGTGATATCTCATTGTAGTTTTGATTTGCATTTCCCTGATAGTTAATGATTTTGAACATCTTATCATGTGTCTGTTGGCCATCTGTATATCTTCTTTGGAGAAATGTCTGTTCAGGTCTTTTGCCCATTTTTCAATTGGGTTGTTAGTTTTTTTGTTGTTGAGATGCATGAGTTCTTTATATATTTTGGAGATTAAGCCCTTATCCGATGTATGGTTTGCAAATATCTTCTCCCAATTGTTAGGTTGTCTTTTCGTTTTGTTGATGGTTTCCTTTGCTGTGTAGAAGATTTTAGTTTGATGTAGTCCCATTTGTTTATTTTTTCTGTTGTTTCTCTTGCCCAGTCAGACATGGTGCTTGAAAAGATGTTGCTAAGACCGATGTCGAAGAGCGTACTGCCTATGTTGTCTTCCAGAAGTTTCATGGTTTCAGGTCTTACATTCAAGTCTTTAATCCATTTGGAGTTAATTTTTGTGTATGGTGTAAGGTAAGGGTCTACTTTCATATTTTTGCATGTGGCTATCCAGTTTTCCCAACGCCACTTGTTGAAGAGACTTTCTTTTCTCCATTGTATGTTCTTGGCTCCTTTGTCGAAAATTAGCTGTCCAGAGATGTGTGGGTTTATTTCTGGGCTTTCGATTCTATTCCATTGATCTGTGTATCTGTTTTTGTGCCAGTACCTTGCTGTTTTGGTTACAATAGCTTTGTAGTATATTTTGAAATCAGGGAGTGTGATACCTCCAGTTTTGTTCTTTTTTCTCAGGATTCCTTTCGCTATTCGGGGTCTTTTGTTGTTCCATATAAATTTTAGGATTCTTTGTTCTATTTCTGTGAAAAATGTTGTTGGAACTTTGATAGGGATTTCATAGAATCTATAGATTGCTTTAGGAAGTATGGACATCTTAACTATGTTAATTCTTCCAATCCAAGAGCATGGAATATCTTTCCATTTCTTTGTGTCTTCTTCAATTCCTTTCAGCAATGTTTTATACTTTTCGGTGTACAGATCTTTCACCTCTTTGGTTAGGTTTATTCCTAGGTATTTTATTCTTTTTGTTGCAATTGTAAATGGGATGGTATTCTTAATTTCTCTTTCTGCTACTTCGTTGTTAGTGTACAGAAATGCAACTGATTTTTGTATGTTGATTTTGTATCCTGCAACTTTACCGTATTCATTTACTACTTCTAAAAGTTTTCTGGTGGATTCTTTAGGGTTTTCTATATATAAAATCATGTCATCTGCAAATAGTGACAGTTTCACTTCTTGCTTTCCAATTTGGATCCCTTTTATTTCTTTTTCTTGCCTGATTGCTCTGGCTAGGACTTCCAATACTATGTTAAATAGGAGTGGTGAGAGTGGGCATCCTTGTCTGGTTCCTGTTCTTAGAGGGATAGCTTTCAGTTTTTCACCATTGAGGATGATATTAGCTGTGGGTTTCTCATATATGGTCTTTATTATGTTGAGGTACTTTCCTTCTATACCCATTTTATTCAGAGTTTTTATCATAAATGGATGCTGTATCTTGTCAAATGCTTTCTCTGCATCTAGAGATAATCACGTGATTTTTGTTCTTCGTTTTATTAATGTGGTGTATTATGTTGATTGATTTGCGAATGTTCAACCATCCCCGCATACCAGGAATAAATCCCACTTGATCATGGTGTATAATCTTTTTAATGTATTGTCGTATGCAATTTCCTAGTATTTTGTTGAGGATTTTTGCATCGATGTTCATCAGTGATATTGGCCTGTAATTTTCTTTTTTGTGTTGTCCTTGTCTGGTTTTGGTATCAGGGTAATGTCAGCTTCGTAGAATGAGTTACAGAGCTTCCCCCACTCCTCAATTTTTTGGAAGAGTTTCAGAAGGATGGGTATTAAGTCTTCTTTGAATTGTTGGTAGAATTCACCAGGGAAGCCATCTCGTCCTTGACTTTTATTTTTGGGGAGGTTTTTGATTACTGTTTTGATCTCCTTACTGGTGATTGGTCTATTCAAATTCTCTACTTCTTCTTAATCCAGTTTTGGAAGGTTGTATGATTCTAAGAATTTATCCATTTCTTCCAGATTGTCGAATTGGTTGGCATATAGCTTTTCATAGTATTCTTTTATAGTCTTTTCTATTTCTGAGGTGTCTGTTGTAATTTCTCCTCTTTCATTTCTGATTTGACTTATTTGTGCCTTCTCTCTTTTTTTCTTGATGAGTCTAGCTAAAGGTTTGTCAATTTTGTTTTGTCTTTTCAAAGAACAAGCTCTTTGTTTTATTAATTTTTTCTATTGTTTTTTTAGTCTCTATTTCATTTATTTCTGCTCTGACTTTTATTATTTCCCTTCTTCTACTTATTTTGGGCTTTGTTTGTTCTTGTTTTTCCAGTTCCTTTAGGTGCATTGTTAGATTGTTTATTTGAGATTTTGTTTGTTGAGATAGGCCTGTATTGCTATAAACTTCCCTCTTAGAATCGCTTTTGCTGTATCCCATAAATTCTGACATGTGGCATTTTCATTTTCATTTGTCTCCAGGTATTTTTTGATTTCTTCTTTGATTTCTTCATTGACCCTGTCGTTGTTCAGTAGCATTTTGTTTAGTCTCCACGTATTTGTGGCTTTTCTGATTTTCTTCCTATAGTTGATTTCCAGTTTCACACCATTGTGGTCAAAAAAGATGCTTGGTATTATTTCAATCTTCTGAAATTTATGGAGACTTGTTTTGTGGCCTAATATGTGATCAATCCTGGAGAATGTTCCATGTGCCTTTGAAAAGAACGCGTATTCTTCGGTTTTTGGATGGAATGCTCTGTATATATCTACTAGGTCCATCTGTTGTAGTATGTCGTTTAAGGCCAATGTTTCCTTATTGATCTTCTGTTTGGATGATCTATCCGTTGGTGTAAGTGGAGTGTTAAAGTCCCCTACTATTATTGTGTTACTGTCTATTTCTGCTTTTATGTCTGTTAATAATTGCTTTATATATTTAGGTGCACCTACATTGGGTGCGTAGATATTTACAAGTGTTATATCCTCTTGTTGGATTGTTCCCTTGATCATTATGTAATGCCCTTCTTTGTCTCTTTTTACAGTTTTTGTTTTAAAGTCTATTTTGTCTGATATGAGTACGGCTACCCCAGCTTTCTTTTCATTGCCATTTGCGTTGAGTATCTTTTTCCATCTCTTCACTTTCAGTTTGTGAGTGTCTTTAGGTCTGAAGTGTGTCTCTTGTATGCAGCAAATATATGGGTCTTGTTGTTTCATCCAATCAGCCACCCTATGCCTTTTATTGGAGCATTTAGTCCATTGACGTTTAAAGTAGCTATTGATAAGTATGTACTTACTCCCATTTTTACCTTTTATCCCCTCAGTGTTTTAGTAGTCCTTCTCTGTTCCTTTCTCCTTCTATACAGAATTGATGGTCTCTTTAGTTTGACATCTGTCTGAAAGCTCTACTCTTTAACTCCCCTCCTCCCTCATTTTATGTTTTTGATATCATATCTAACCTCTTTTTTGTCATTTGTATCCATTACCCTCTTATCATGGAAATAGACAATTTTTCCTATTTGTGGTCTTCTCTTTTCCCCTTAAATCAGTCCCTTTAACATTTCTTGTAGCACTGGTTTCTTGGTGACAAACTCCTTTAATTTTTGCTTGTCTGGCAAATTTTTGATCTCTCCTTCCATTTTGAATGATAACCTTGCTGGGTAGAGTATTCTTGGCTGTAAGTTTTTTCCTTTTAGCACTTTAAATATATCGTGCCACTCTCTTCTAGCCTGTAAGGTTTCTGCTGAGAAGTCAGCTGATAGCCTTATGAGGTTTCCTTTCTATGTAACTTTTCTTTCTCTGGTGGCTTTTAGGATTCTCTCTTTATCTTTAATTCTGGACATTTTGATTATGATGTGTCTTGGTGTGGGCCTCTTTGGCTTTATCTTGTTTGGGGCCCTCTGTGCTTCCTGTACCTGGATGTCTGTTTCCTTCCTTAGGTTAGGGAAGTTTTCATCTATTATTTCTTGAAATAGATTCTCTGCCCCTTTGTCTCACTCTTCTCCTTCCGGGACACCTATAACATGGATGTTAGTGCACTTGATGTTGTCCCAGAGGTCCCTTAGACTGTCCTCACTCTTTTTAATTCTTTTTTCTTTTACCTGTTTAGCTTGGGTAATTTCTTCTAGTCTTTCGTCCAGCTCGCAGATCCGTTCTTCTCTATCCTCCACTCTGCTTTTGAGTCCCTCTAGTGAATTTTTCATTTCCAGTATTGTATTCTTCATTTCTGATTGGTTCTTTTTTATATCTTCCATTTCTTTGTTAACATTCTCACTGAGTTCATCTATTCTTCTCCCCAGATCAGTGCGCATCCTTAACACTCTTAGTTTGAACTCTCTGTCAGGTAGGTTGCTCATTTCTGTTTCACTTAGTTCCTTTTCTGGGGTGTTTTCCTGTTCCCTTACTTGGAATGTATTCCTTTGCCTCCTCATTTTGCCTCTTTCCCTGTGCTTGTGTCTACATATTAGGTAGGTCAGCTACGTCCCCTGCTCTTGAATAGGTGACCTTATGTAAGTGATGCCTTAGGGGGCGTGCAGTGTGCTTCCCTCAGTTCTCAATGTTCCAGGGGTGACCCCTATGTGGGCTACGTGTGTCCTTTGGTTGTGGCCTGTTTGCTCTCCCTGTAGGCACCAGGGAGGCCAAGTTATGTTCCTGGTCAGCTGTTGTAATGCTCAGCTGTTTGTAGTTGTTGTGGGCCCTTCAGTCTCTTTATCAGGTGTGGGGAGCCCCAGCACAGTTGGCTGCAAGTTCTAATACCACATTTGTGTTGCAGTATTTCTTTTAAGTGAGTAGGCCCCCAGCGTGGCAGATTGTTAGGCTCTGGGGCTTATAATTGCTATAAGCCTCCAGACTTTATGTCTCTTGTCAGCTCTCTGAGGATTGCAGCTGGGTAGGGCTGGCCTCAGGCACATAAGCACCCAATTGTTTCAGGCTTTGTAAGGTGGGGCAAACCCCCTATGTTTTTGAGAAGCACAAGTTTTCTGCAGCTGACAGGCCCTGCCGCCCACAGGTCCACACACACAGTCAACACAGTCCTGCCCTGTGTGCTCGCCCCCACCTCCTGAATTGGACCCAGTTTCTCCATGGCGGGAGCCCCACACTCTCCACCAGCTCCTTGTGCATGCCCTGCCCCACTGAAGTGGGCTCAGTTGCCAGGCTGCAGAGAATCCAGTCCCCAATCTATGCAGGCTTACAAGTTGCCTGAGGGCTTGTTGTTGGTTGGGGCCAGTCTCTAGGGTGGGCTGCCTGCCCTGGCTGAGCTGGATTAAATCGGTGCTCTAGCGGCTGGGGCAGACCCTGGGCTAGCAGGCCTTAGGGAGAACTCCAATGGCGTCTGTGTCAGCACGCCCACACCAGGCCACAACAATGGCCGCCGCCAATGTCCCAGTCCCTGGAGAGGTCTCACCTCTCACCGAGATGCACTGAGGGCCTATCAGGTGAGTCTCTTTTCACCCAAGCACTGTGTACCTTTCTTTCTGGTGATTTTAGGTTGCTTTCTGAAACGGGTGAGTTTGTGCATGGGCCCTTTAAGAGCTGGTTTTAATTTCTTTGTGAACCTGGTTTTCTGGGGGTGCTCCCCAATGTTTTAGTAGCAGGCAAAGTCAGATATTATGCCGCTGGTCTCGATTGTGCTGGGTCCACAAAATGTCCACAGCGGGGGCGCTCCCCGGCTCAGGGCCCCGCGCCTCCAGGGAGGCTGCATACCTGTGAGCTGCTCCCGGCGGCCGTGAAGCTGGCGGCTTGTGAAGGCAGCGTTTTTCCTCTCCAGAAGGGAGTCTCTGCCTCTCCCACCTCAATTGGGATTGTCCTTTGTTGCAGGAGTTCCTCTTATCCAGTTTTCAGTTCTCCTTCAGGGGTAATTTTTCCACGAGTAGTTGTAAATTGGCTGTGTCCACAGGAGGAGGTGAGTTCAGAGTCTGCCTACGCCGCCATCTTGACTTCTCTCTTTCTCTACTTTATATGTGGGATGCCTGCCAAAGCATAGCTTGATAAGCGGTGCATAGGTCTGTGCCTGAGATCCAAACCCACAAACCCCGGGCCGCCGAAGCGGAGTGCATGAACTTAACCACTACGCTGCCAGGCCAGCCCCAGGGAAAGGGTCTCGTTCTGATCATTTATAATGTGCCCTGGCTGGGGTGCTAAAGTACGGTTTACTTGAGCGTTTTTGCCTGATTCTGTTGGCAATAGCTGCTGATTTCTGCAGCAGAAGATTTCTTATTCTTTCTTGTTTCCTAGTGTCTAGAGACCCTCCCAGTTGAATTGACCTTTTCAATTTCTGCTGCTGCTCCCATCTGGCCCTTGGTCTAATAGTAGCATCTCTTATGAGATTACCTTGCCATCTACCACAGGAGGCCACATTGCCCTCTGATCCTCTATGTGTAGGTGACACACAGGAACAGAGAGGCATTTGGAAGTGTAGGCAGACCCTTTCTTTCCCTAACAGCACTGTTCCACTTCCCAAGTATGCCAAAGTCTCCAGCGTTAGCTCAGGGACACTCTATGCAGGTATCTGCTCCCTGCATCCCAAATGGGTGGCTGGGCACTATCCCACACAGAGTTGACCTCAAACTCAAACTGAACCTCATCCTCTAACCATTGCATGTTTTGCAATTCCAGGGCTGAAAAATCAAAGCCAATGCTGCCCCTATCTACACTTCTTCAGTCTCCTTGCTCCTCTACCTTTTTCTTCTAAATTCCTATGGAATCAGAAGTGATGGGATTTTCATTTATTTCTCCTCCTTGTCTTCCTAGGACTTCTACTACATCAAACTCTATCATTAAAGCTCTCAAGCCCAGACAATAATATATTTTATAGGAAAATGGAAAGACAATCCTTTCTCTCACAACAGTGCCTGGTTTTTAAATCTACAGACTTCAACATTTTATTTTGAACATCAGTTTATGAATATTATCTCTTTCTTTTTCTTTGTGTTCCTTCTGAACCATATGGATGCTGTTAACGGAAGTACTGTGGTACTTGCCTTTGAAGGTGTGGAGGGCCTCTCGGATTTTTGATACATACTTCTACCCCCTATGTGAAATCAACCAGATTCTTTCTATTTAAAAAAAGTCTAAAAAAGAAATCAAAGCAGGCTAAATAAAAGCCATGTTACACAAAGTACTGGACTAGGGGCTACGATTTTTTAATTGTCTATTCTGTTTAGTTACACTATTTCTGTTTTTCTATTGAAATTGAAGTCACTGAACATCTTCAGGTTATATACTAAAAGCTGATTCCTCCACAGAGTAATCATTGGAAAGTACATATCTGAATTAACAACAATAAAAAAAAATCTTACTGTTATTTGGGGATGAGGTGTTTTTATGGTGTAAATATACAATATTCTGAAAAATATACTGTGAGTGAAAAGTTATATACTTTGTAATACAAATAAGAAAATACTATATTAAAAATAGAGCCTTGATTGGTACAAAATTGACAGAGAAATAAAAATAAGGAGTCTCCTTCTAGTTCTATTATTTTATAGTATAAGTAGAGCAGAAATTAGAATGACTAGAAAACCAGGATATAAGGCTGACCATTGTTTACCAGATCATAAAGCAGAATGACTGATTGAAATACTATCATTTTGATCTTCTTTCGTCTCCTCTTCACTGAAAATTTTTTGCCCCAAACTGATCATATGGGGTTGTGTTTTGAAATTTTTCCATCAGGAAGCACAGGTTTCCCAACTCTGAATACTAGAGAAATGTGTCTCCTTCACCTTCTTGACTTCAGTGAAGATTTATTAGCAAGAAAATCTACTTATCCTGGTGTAGTATGCTATAATAAAGTAGATTTGTATTATGAAGAAACTTTTTTAAAAATAAGCTTTTAATTTTAGAATCATTTTAGATTTAGAGAAAAGTTGTGAATAAAGATAGTACGGAGAGTTCCTATATAACCCACACCCAACGTCCCCCCCATTAACATCTTCTATAACTAATAGTATATTCATTACAGCTAATGAACCAATATATGGTTTTTTTTTTAATTTATTTATTTTTCCCCCAAAGCCCCAGTAGATAGTTGTGTGTCATAGCTGCACATCCTTCTAGTTGCTGTACGTGGGACACAGCCTCAGCATGGCTGGAGAAGCAGTGCGTCGGTGCACGCCCGGGATCTGAACCCAGGCAGCCAGCAGCGAAGCACGCGCACTCAACCGCCAAGCCACAGGGCCGGCCCTGAACCAATATATGTTTGATTGCAAGTAACAAAAGATGAAATCAAAGTATTACTAGTTGTATTAATAGTAGTACTAGTGATAACTGAATGGTCTAAGAGTAATGCAAGCTTTAGGTCTGGCTAGAACCAGGCCTCAAATACTGTCATCAAAATCCACCCCCATTTTTTTTCTTTTTTGCCATCGAAATAGGTAGCTAGGTAGACATGAGCGAGGGATCATAGATGGAGACCTTGCTGCATCAGTGGAGCATCTTACTGGCATCCAGACATGAGTGACAGATCATGGCTGGAGACCTTGCTGCATCAGTGAAGTGTCTTTCTGGCATCCTACAAGATGTAGATAAAGGGGAACTGAGACCTGCCTGGCACCACCACCAGAGTCTGAGGCCATCAACCATGATGATAAAAATAACGGGTGCACAAACAACGCATACAAAGCCTTCTGCTATACACTTCTAGAGGACATTGACCTTTCTTTAATTTACTTACAAATTCCATATGCATTAGCCCCCCTTCCATGGGGGATGACTGCCATGACAGTTCTGGAGATTCCCCTAGAAGGTCAAGAACTCTCTCTCCTGACGTGTGGGTAGAGGAAAGACCATTATTAGTGGATAACCAGATAATGCTAATTCCCTTCAAAACAGCCCATATAAAAACAACACTAACCCAAGTCACAGGGCAGATGCATTCTCTGGCACTCCCCCTTCCTCACTTGGAGTGTATCTGACACTTCCTCTAATAAATCTTTGCTTGCTTACTGTTGCCATTGTGTCAGTGTCTGAATTCCTCTCTTATACTGACCAAGAACCTGGGCGATCGGACTCTCCTGTCCGGTTACATCATCATTTGACTCTGTATTCCCTTTGCTAGCATCATTCGGACCAAAATTTCCAACATAGAGGAAAGATATGCATAGCAGCTTCAGGTTCACATCTATAGTCTCAATAACCCTGATATATAAGGTTCCCAACAAATCTTGAGATTGACTGACTCAGGTCATGTGATCTCTCCTGAGCCAATCATCATGAGAAACTGAACATGTGGATTGGCTGGACCAGCATCACATCCCACCCCTGAATCCAAGGATGAGGTTAGCTTTCCTAAATAACTTAACCCACTTATGGGACAGATGTTTCTCATGAGTAAATTAAGTTGCTGATGGAAGGAGAAAGCATACATACTGCGTAGCAAGAAGACAAAACTGTCTGATCGCTACTATAATGTGCATACAGGCAGGTATCTTAATCTTGAAAGAGTCTCCAAGCGTACTAGTCTACAACCATTTCTAGTCTAAATTGCATCTTAAAAAAAATGTATAATTGAGTCTTTCTATTTCTATGGAGAAAAAAGAGAAAAAGATGTAAGAGAAAAAAGCTGTTCTTTTCATTTGTATTGGTTATCTCACAAGTTGGTTATCTCTGTTTTTAATTAAAAATGAGAAATCCAATTCAAATTTGATATTTAATGAATATTTCCCTCACTGCTTCATGACATAAAATATCTCAAATTCCTCTAGCAATATTTTTCTGATCCTCATAGTATATACAGTGTTTTACAAGAAGATTAAATAGTAACTGGGGATATTTCAAGTTTTTATTTAGGTTACAAGAATTTTCCTTCATGAAAATAACAACAATAGCTAATACGTATTGTATGGCCCAAGAACTGTAAAAAATATTTATAAACAAGATATCTTATAATTCGTAGAGCAGCCAATTAAGATTGTACAATTATTAGTTCCAGGTTATAAAGAGAGCAACTGGGTCAAAGGGACAAAGTCAAAAGGTCACAAAGCTAGTAAGTAGTTTTATCAGATGCCATTTAAATTCCCTTCATATCTTCTCTGCTTCACCTGTTCCAAGGCCTCTGACTAATGTTGCACTCCCAGTTACAGCCACAGAGATCCCCTTTGTGTGGATTCTGACTGAATTAAAATGGCTACAGCATTATCATTCCTCCTCTTATGGGCCCAATGCACAGCTTTTGCCCTTATGCTGAGGCATAAACACCCTGGGGGCATTTGATACCTACACCAAAACAACCTGTAAGCAGGAAGAAATTATAACTTTGAAAGTGAATCTTTGACCAACAGGAGATCCAGCAGGAAGAGAACAGACTCTTTTCCTTTCCTCTCCCATGCATAGCCGGTCCTGAGAAGTGGTCCTTAATAAGGCTTCTTGGGAGATATTCCCATGAGATTAAGCAGTCAATCACACTTAACACCATGTAGTGTTAACTTGGGAGTGCAACCCTATATCAACTTTCCCTTCTTCTCTGCCTTACTTTCCTTTGTCCTCACCCCTGCTCCCAAGTACTGTACTCTTGAATAAAGCATTAACACATAAGCCTTTGCTTCAGGCTCTGTTTCTAAGAAACTCAGTCTCAGACAGCTAGTATCAGGAATGACCATAGAAAATGGACCCTTAGGAGAATATTTTGGAGCTGCATTACTGACCAGTCTCACAGCAATAAAGATTCCTTAGCTAGTGTTAAAAGGGGCTGGTGATCACCTCTGCCATGCCATGACATCACGATTACTAAGGCTTTCCCTTGTGGTTAATTGGGGAAAGGTGCAGGTGGAAGATAAGACTTGAGGATCTGCAGTGGCTGTATGCTTATATGGTATGGGGACAATAATAATTATAGGGACTGTGGAATGGGCTGGCTTTTGTTAATGATACTGGAAGCTTTGAAAGAGAAAATTATAGGCTTAGAGCAGCCAATTGCCAACTTGAGGCAAACTGTGAAAGCCAGAGGGCCTCTATGGCTTCATTTATGCAGAGCCTTAACATCTATGAGTACATGGCTCTTTGCAGAAAATCAGACCCAAGATTTAATTTTAAGTGTGACAGAGCTACAAAGGAGACCAAATATGTTGCCTTGAGAGATCTCATCTATTTAGTTCAGGATTACGGTTGGAAAAGAGCAAGATTTTGAGAATTGGGATGGGGACATTTGTGTGGACAAAACTGAGAATTTTGAACTCTATATTTCCCTGAACAAAAGCAAAAACAGTTCTTCTACCTTGACAGAAGAGAGCAGTTTTTCCAGCTTTGAGCACATGCAAAGACCTCATGGAGGCAGATGCCTCCCAAAAGGTACTCTTCAGGAGCTGTCCTACCAACACTTATTATTTCCAGGCTCATTCCAGGCAAGGGAATTCAGTACTTCCTCCAGGACAAAGTTATTTTATCACCAATTGGAATTGTAGGACATGATTAATATGTATAGGGTTGGAACTGGGGGATAGTTGTGGTAATGGATCCTAAAAGTATCAGAGCATAGTAGTAAAATATAAAGATTGGCATGGCTTGACTTCTCTGGGAAACAGACTCGGAGACGGAGATTTGTATGCAAGGGTTTTACTGAGGAGTGCTCTTGGGAATAGCACTTCTTAGGGGTATGGGGAGCAGAATCGGGCAAGGGGAGAAGCTGAACTGCTGTGATGCAGTTGAAGAAGGGGTCTCAGTCAATCCCACAAAGAGTTCTGGAGTTGAATGACCATCTAGGTTGTCTGGAGCTGAATCAAGGGAATGGGCCTTCTAATTCCTTCATAGACCAGTCATTTGATGTGGGCTGGTCACTAGAGGGAGGGGAAATTATTGAGGCAGTTCTCTGTGGCCAAGGGCAATTCTCAGTAACAGACTCAGCTGTCAGACATCAACCAACACTACCAACACCTGGGAAAATCATACCTCAGTCCTGAGTGAAGAACTGGGCAGCACACTGTAGCAAACACTATAATATGAGCAAATTTATTGAATTTGAGGCATTCACTCCTAAACTGAAAGTCAATGCTCTGTGAAGAAGTAGAATAAGTCCTCATAATCTGTTGAGATGATTCTTTGAAGCTTGGACACAATCTTAGCCTACAGTAAATCAGGTGGAATGTCAGCACTTCCTTGCCAGAATACAAAGGAAGAAAGAAATACTCAAGGAAGTGGTAATGTTAGAACAGATTGCAATGTACAACTTAAGAATGCACCATCAAACAATTTTCCCAAAGTGTTCCCAGAGGCCATTCTCTTCAACAAGGCAACGAAATATGGAATACGTTGATAGGCATAAAGGAGAAACCAATGTCCTGGAGAAACTTAATGTTCCCTGTCCTCTGTAGAACTTGAGTGACAGTGGGAGATGATGTTATGAAACTGTACTCTTTGGGATAAGTAGGAATAATGGGATTCTAGAATGGAAGAATATAGGTGGCAGCACTTAATGTTTAGAGGCAAAACAGATTTAATTACTCTAATGGGTACCTTGGCAGAGTGGAAATCAGGTGTCTTGATACACAGGTATCTGTGATGACGGTAAATAGATCGTAGTGTCCTAGAGGAAAGATAGATGATAAGCAGAGTAGTGTGTTGCTTGGCCTATATAACAAAAAATAAATAAAATGAGAGCTTGTGAATGGATAACTGGCATCAGCCATCAAAATGGAAAATTGTGGTTCCTCACAAAAATTCCAGACTTAAGTCAGTTCATAGATGAAGAAGCCATTGATTGAAGGGGAATCCAGAACTCCTTGAGAATGGACTCTGTAACATCGCTGCAAGCAAGTTAGGTAAACACTCCCCTGATCTTTTCCAAAAGGGACTTGTGGGCAATACTAGGATAACTGTGTAGTGGGAAACAGGAATGACATGTATTTTAAGGACTGTTAGATTAAGATTCTGAACTGAGACTGATGATGGAGGGACTGAAATACCATGAGTGGAGGCCATGAGTGCCAGGTGATAGATGGAGTTTTACAGCCCAAGACTGTCTCACAATGCATTGTATCCAACATGTCCACACAACTACCCTACAATTATTTCCCTGATCCCCAAATGGATGATTGAATCTGATATACCTAATAGCTGGCAGAATCCTCACACAGAGTTATGATCTGTGGAGTAAGAGCCATTATGGTGGGAAAAAAAAAAAAAAAGGCAAACAGAAGTCCTGCTCTATCCTGGAGAATATATAAAAGCAATACTATACTGCAGGAGGAATTACAGTGATAAGCACCACCATCAAATACTTGAGGAGCGCAGGGGTAGTCATTCCTATGATATCCCTATTCGATTCACCTACTAGGCTGCTAGAAAAAAAACCAATAAAAAAAATTGATCCTGATTGGTAGATGGCTATGGACTGACTACCTTACACTTACCCAGGGTGTAGCGCCAATTGCAACTACATGCTTGATATGGTATATTTATTGATGTACTACCACATTGTCTCTGGCACTTGGCACACATGAATTGATTTGGCAATTGCATTCTTCTTGATTCCTGACAGTAGGGAGAACAAAAAACAGTTTGTTATCACATGGTATGGGCAGTAGTACACATTCACTGATTGCCCCGGGGCTATGTTAAAGCTATGCTCACGTTCCTGGTATACACTGCAGAAACATTTATCTTCTTGCTATTCTGCAGAATATCATGATGGTCTATTATAACGTATCATGCTAATTGGCCCCAATAATCAGGAACTAACAAGTGTTCTATATGCCCTAGGAAGACACCAGAGTGCCAGAGAGTGAAAGAAAATCTTGCTAAAGATGCCAAGGCCTGCCACATCAGTGAGTATTTCAGGGATTCAAGTCAACTGGAGCACATCAGACATTCTTTCTAACAGAAATAAAAATTTAAGGCACCTCACATTTTCTAATTACAGTGCTTGATGGGTCTCTGGATTTTTTGAGGCAGCATATAACATACTTTAGAATACTGTTATGATCCATTTAATGCGTGACTCAAAAAAATGCCAGTTTTAGTAGAGTCAAGAGCAAGAAAGTATTCTGCATGGTCAAGACTGTGGTGCAAGCTTCCCTGTCACTCAAAGTATGTGACTCAGAGGACCTGATAGTGCTAGAAGTATCTATGGTATATTTAGGATACTATATTGACACTCTGGCAAGTCCCAGTAGGAAAAAACGCCGTTTAGAATCCTAGGCTGTAGAGCAACATCAAGATCTCTACAGCTGAGAAATTAATCTTCATTGAAAAAATAACTCCTAGTATACTACTAGGTTCTAGTAGAGAGAGATCGTGACCATGGGATACCAAATGCCTGTGTAACCACATCTGTTTATCCTAGCTTGGGTATTATTAGACCTGCTGAGTCATAAGTTTGGGAGTGTGAAGCAGCAACCCATTGTACAATGGAAATGGTATGTGGAATCTGACCTGAGCAGATCGAGAAAGTATGAGAAAATCAGATGAATTGGTGTCAGGAACTCCCATATCACCTACCTCTATCGCACTGACATATCTCCCACAAGGTCACACCTGGGGCCTTTTGGGAGTATTTCCTGTGAACAATTGACATACAATATAAATAAAGTGAGGCCTGTTTCACAGATGAGTTTGTTTAAAGGAGATGTTGTCTTTAAATGAAATTCTGTAACTGATTGGACCTGTAGCTCACCTCTTGGGGAAGTGAGTACATCTTACAACTATGGAGGTACCGTATTGTATTAAGCAGCTGGATATTACAGAGAGCATCAGTAGCTCTAAGGACAGGTCAATCAGACAGACACTTCTCATGTGATATTACAGATCATTTCCGCCTCACTGTCTCTGGAATACTTGACTATTCGTTCCAAACTAAGACATTATTGTGATAACCCACTCTGTATGAAATTCAACCAGCTTCATCAGGTACAACCCAACAGTGTCTCATCGATGGATGTTCTGAACACCATTCATCTCCTACTTTGGAGCTCCCCTGTTCTCTGAAGAACGAGATGCTGCGGTCTATTCAGGGCTGCCACACATGCAACCCAGAAAAGCAAATGAAATCACAATCCAGGAGGTGAAATTTGATATCAAGATACGGGAGCCAGAGCACAAATTCTTCTATTTTCAGAACCTGGGAATAAGTGTTCTGAGAAAAGCTTGTTTATTTTATCTTTTGGGAGATAATCTCCTGAGTTTAGTCATGTTTGACACTAAGTGATGGCCAGCTTAGTAACATATTCTTGCTCTGCCACTTTTATTTTCCCTTTCCCTCACTTCTGTTTTTCAGTAAAGTAGTGGTTCTGAAACCTTTGCTTCAGCTTCTGCTATCTGGGCAACGGGGCTAAAATAGGGAGGATGGGAGTTGAGACCAGGCAGTCAGACCCTAAACCTGCTCTTTTTTTTTTTTTTTTTTTTTTTGTGAGGAGATCAGCCCTGAGCTAACATCTGCCAATCCTCCTCTTTTTTTTTGCTCAGGAAGACTGACCCTGGGCTAACATCCATGCCCATCTTCCTCCACTTTATATGGGACGCTGCGACAGCATGGCTTGCCAAGCAGTGCGTCGGTGCGTGCCCTGGATCCGAACCGGCAAACCATGGGCTGCCGCAGCAGAGCGCGCACACTTAACTGCTTGCACCACCGGGCCGGCCCCCTAAACCTGCTCTTAACTACTACTATCCATGAATACTTCAAATGTCAATAACCTCTCCTCCATTTGCCCCTGTGGTCTGTGCTTAAATCATCCAAGTACACCACTGCATGTTTTTCCTATGTTTTATATATTTTTCTCAAGAATCATTATGTCTTTGAGAAATTAAATATTGCGGTCTTTAAGATCAGGCTGTCATCTGCTAATTAAATGCTACTCATCAATTCTCTGTGGTAATTTTATTATGTACAGTATAGCCCATTATGAATTAAACTGAAACCACTATATACATTTGATTTAAGATTAATTGGAACTAGGGTGCCTCAGCAAGACATGAAAAATTAGTTCATTGTCAGCTTGTAGTAGTGATGGCACTAAAATACGCCTTATATTGATACAGGAAAGCATCTCTAAAGTGTTTTTTGAATAAACATAGTTTCTAAACATTAAGAAGAGAAAAAAGAAGAGAAAAAATAATATAAGGAAAAGTTAATATAACCTTGAGTTAATCATATCAATTGCCAAGAGAAAAAAGGGAGCTGTCTTAAGACGTTTTTAATAAAATACATTAACAAGAATTTTTAAAAAATGGGCATCTGTTATAACACGAAAGTATTTCTCACGCGTTTATTTTGTATGTTTGTATCAAACCAAGTGCTAAAAATTATTCTTGGTGCATTAGAATAAAAATACATGCACCTATATAAACACGCACAAACAAAGATAATAAAAGACAAAAGCCCAACAGTTAGTTCTATGATTCCTAGCTATCAGGACAAAATGGAAAGCATATTTCTTGTTGACTATCAAGGAAGCTAACAGAAAAGAGAAAATTTATTCTTTTTTCTTCCATAGACCATATGCTTAATAAAGACTATATGCTGTAAATTTTAATGTAAAAGACGACTTTAAACAAAAAATGCAGATTTTTTGATGACTATTTTTTCAAACAGATGGCTATTTTAAAAATCAACCAAAGGTATCTTCAAAAATCTACGATTGCTTTATTACACTGGGAAATTTATGTTTGTAGTCAAAATTATCAAGAGGTATTTTTTGTGAAAATTTGCTTAAGCTAACTTAAATCATTATTATTTAAAATATATCTCTTGATGTTGTCAGTGATCTCTGATGTTGAGTTTCACAAAACAGACATAGAGATCCAGAGAGGACCACAAAAGAGGAGTGATCTGTCATATATTTCTATGTTCTTTGGCTCTCTATCTCTCTATTATTTTTTGTTTGTTTGTTTGTTGGCTTTTATTGGAGGGATTGAGGATATTATTTCCTTTGAAAGAGCTCTAAAGTGTGGTAAAAATAGCTTATTCTTTTTGTTTAGGTAGATATGGACTTAAACCTAGCTTCAGACATTTAATATTTATGTGACCTGAGGCATATCATTGACTTTCTCTCTTTGTCTCAACTTCTCCAAATATAAAAATAAAATCAGACTATCTGACAGATACAAAACATGCTTCCTTACTTCTCTCTCTTTGTAATTCCAGGATTTATGGCAGCTAACACAAAGTCAACTGCTCAGAAATCAAGGTCACTGCCACCTCATTAGAATATTAGAACTTGTATTAGAACTTACAAGAGATTAACAACTAAACAAAGGGGAAAGAAAGTATTTTTTGGATCAATGAGTACAGTTTTAGAAATACCAATAGTTATTTCTTGTGAGATTTTAAATGTTTTAATAGTGGTAAAAATGACCAGGAATTGTTATTTTAGATTACTCTTCTTGCTTTGATTTATTGCAAGACTTTGATGTGTGTATAGAGTGATCCATTGATTTGAACCTCTTTTTTATACGTATATCTTTGAATTTGAACTACATGTTGCATTATGATGAAGTTGTGCATAACATGAGAATCATATCTAATATCATGTTCCCATAATTTATAGGACAGATTTCAGACTCATTGCTTCTGTTCTACGCAACACACTTTAAAAAAAAACTTTTGGGCCAGCCCGCGTGGCCTAGTGGGCAAGTTTGGTGCACCCCAGTTTGGTGGCCTGGGTTCAGTTCTCGGGCATGGACCTATACCACTCATCTGTCAGTGGCTATGCTATGGTGGTGGCTCACATACAAAAAGAGGAAGATTGACAACAAATGTTAGCTCAGGGCAAATCTTCCTCAGCAAAAAAATAAAACAAATAAAAAAATCAAAAAAACTTTTTATGCTTTCTTTCCTATTAGAATTTGAGCAAAATTTCCTTATCACTAGTATCTAGCACAGCACAGTAGGAACGAGTATAGAATTGAAATCAGAAAAACCTATGCCCAAATCCCAGTTGCAGCACATACCAACTCTAGGAGCTGGGACAAGTTACTTAACATCTGTAAACCCGAAGTTCTTTATCACTCAAATGAGACTGACAGTAGCTGGCATTCTTGGTAGTCATAACACTTAGATATAAAGCATCTGGCATTAAGAAGTTCTCAACAACCAGTAGCAATCATTATTAGATGTTTCTAAATGGTTGAGGAATAAATAAATAAATGAGGCAAGCATCAAGTATCTCGTTTAGGTCAAGGTTCTTTTTTTTCCCCACTGTTGACCATAAGTGACCTAGTTCCAAAGAAAAGAAAATATTGTTAGTAACCAGGATACAATTTTGCACCACTGATTTCTTCCTTGCTCTGTTCTTTTCTCTTAACCTGCAACATTGATTTGACCTGGAGTTCCCCTACAGCACTCTCTCTCCACGCCTGCAATGTACCTGAGAAAGCAAAAAAGAGAGAAAAAGAAGCCAAGCAGTGGAAATAACTGAGTAAAGAGTTAATACAACAAAGATAGCACTTCAAGGGTCTAGCTCATTTGCAGGTACAGGTATCCATTAACCAGGGCATGTATAGTCTTGTATTTCACACTTTAAATATTATTAGTTTCTGTCTATTTTTCTCTTTAGTAATTTCTATAGGAAAAATCTTTATAATTTAATTGATATCATAAGATGTGAGAAGAACAATGAGTAAAGTAGGTCAAACAGACAAGGTGGTTGTTATTTTACCAGATTTTTCTATTTGACTGCAATTTGAGTTTCATTAAACTCACTTGTATTATGAATTTGAAAAATCTAAAAAATATCTGATAATAACGAGATGTTTGATTTAATTGCTTTTAGATTATGCAAAACATAAGAGATCTTGCTTTTTTTACTGATCTTATCACAAGCTATTTTTGTGCTCTTAAAAACATGACCAAAAATAGTCATTATAAACATGCATACTTTAAAAAGACAGCAAGGCATTCTCTGCAAGTGTTAGAAGATGTTCCTTTCCCTCTCCCCTTTAGCTTGGTTCCTATATCTCTTCTGGACACTAATAAAAATTTCAATACATTATATTGCTTCACAGTATTTTGCTAATTTTCCAAACCTGAGGCTTCTTTTATGCACAAGGATGAAAGTCATGAAACTTTTTTAAATTGATATTTTTCTTTACCATTAAATAGTCTCCCTTCTTTGGGTATGATTGATAGTGAATTCTTTTACTATTTAAAATTTTAATTGTGCAGGTAATTGGCTACCTTTTAGAAATGCAAACAAATACAAAAGTATCTTTTATATGACCACTAACATTAGACCAAAAGAAGAATTTAAAATGGTATTGAAATTTATTTGTATTATTCTTATATTTTTATATTTTCTTATATTAAATTTTACTAACTATACCATGAAGCAGAAATTCTAGCAACTGTGTTGAGCTGACATAGAAAGATGCTAGGATTGATGAGAGCATTACTGTTTTTCATTGAGGCTCCCTGTAGATGGCAGTCAGAATCAGCATTCAGAATCACCTCCTCCACGGTAAGGAATCCTGGCTTGGTTGGGAGACAGTTTGAAAAGAGAATTCCAATTGCTAAGTTTTCCTTTTAGTACCTTTCAGGTATTGGATCCTGAGGATTGTAGAAAAGAATTAAGCAAGGATAGAGTATAAATCCTTTTACCTGAAGCTAATGCTTAATCTCAACAGTTCAATTGAAGAGTCACTTAATTTACAGTATTAGAAAGCATAATAGAGAATTTCCCCAAATTATAAATATTATTTTCATTTTCCCTGTTATTTGACATCTATTCGTTGAGTCTTACCTAAGAGTATGGCATAAGTATGATCTCAAATTAATCGTTTGGAGATTGAAATCTCATTGCTGGTGTCAATTTTAAGTCAAGAAACTATAATATCTGAGTGACTTGGATTTGGCTGAATAGTCACTAATTGAAATTGCTTCCCAGAAAATGAGATAACTTTATGAAAAAATGGAGTATGTGTTTTATGTTCTTATAGCTTGGTTTTCAACATCCAGCTATAACATCAGTCCTTAATATCCATTCTATCCTAATAAATCTGAATTCATGTCATAAGCCCTCCTATACCTACATGTTTTTAATGTATAAGTATTCATATAGAATTGCCTGACATATAAATCACCTGTGAGGGATTAGGAAAGATTATTTAAATGTTATATGTTCCTTTGAGAATATACTATCTGAAATCTAAAATGAGAGTCTAATTTGATTTTTAAAGTGTAAATTTTTGAATGTAAAGGAACTGGAGTAAAATATAGGCATGAGTTTTTAGAACTTTTTAAGTCACATATTTTCAAGATTATAATTGTTTGGTTTAATGTAATAAAAAGGTGAGATGTCCATTTTTTTTTCCCTAAACAAACATACAGAAAACAATTATGACATCCAGTATTATCCACGCTGTTTTCAGTATTTCCTTCTATTCTCCTGTAAACATCTCTGGGTATTTAATTTTCAATTCGTCTGCACATACTATGTACATATAGTTGTGTTAGTCTTTTATGATCGTTAAGAAATTTCAAATCATTCTAGTAAGAAATACTCAGAATTTGTGATGCTCAACTTCTACTAAAGCTTTGGTCATTGTTACATATTCTAGCTAGATCACAGGAATTCTTGGAATAGATGCTTCTGAACTCCACAACTATTTTTGGACTAGTGTATATCAAGGTGGCCACCATTTCAGACTATAAAGGAGACAGTAGCACATTTCCTTCACTCTTCCCTAACCTCGTTGAGCATCAGTCTCCTTATCTGTAACAATGAGGGCATTGATATCCGCCTTTTACATTGTAAGCAGACACTCCATTACACATGTGTGTTAGTCAAGATATGCTAGCTTACATTTAACTCCAGAATGCCAGTAGCTCATAACAATAAGATGTATTTCACCTTCAAGCTATGCGTCTATTGCCAGTTGGCCGAGGGCTCCATCCTTGCAAGCAGTAGATTGACAAAGAGCTTTCACCGTTGCAGAGCAGCTAGAGGCTTTATTCCATATTGTCCTCAAACAGAGAAATAAGTCTATGGTGCCTCCATCAACTCAAATGTTGCTGGTAGCTGAGTCAGTGGGAAAGAGAAGGAAATAAACCACACTTTTGCTCCTAAAGACTTTTTTTTCCACATTATTTTGGCAACAGCAAGTCATATAGTCTGCCTCACTACAAAGGGTGAGGGCAATACAATCCTGACATGTGATGAGATGGAGATTTATAAATATTTGGTGAAAAGCACTAATGACCATATATAAAATGTACAATTTTTTGTTTTTTGTTGTTTTTCTTTTGCTGAGGAAGATTAGCCCCAAGCTAACATCTGTGCGAGTCCTCCTCTACTTTTTATATGTGGGTCGCTGCCTCATTGTGGCCCACGTGTGGTGCAGATCTGAACCTGCAAACCCGGGCCACCGAAGCAGAACACACCAAACTTAACCACTATGCCACAGGGCCAGGCCCTAAAATGTATAGTTAAATGATAACCCATAGTAAGCACTAATTGTCTCAGCTATTGTAAAAAGCTTTCCTTCATTCGTTAAACTAAATTTAGAGTGTGCCCATCTCAAGTACTGAGTTAGGTTTTAGGAATATTTGAATGCATAAAACAAAATTTCATAACTTGAGGACCCCCTTGTCCAGTGTGTGGGGGGAAAGGATGCTACCCTATTTTACCTCCCTTTCCAAATCAATTCACCATAAATTTTTATTCCCATGATCCATTTACAACTTCCGCAGTAAAGGCAGTACCTGAGTCTCTTTTCTCCAACACTGGTCATTTTTCTCATTCTTCGCATTGTTAATACCCAAATTGAAGTCCCATCTGAGATACTAATTTCCCTTTCTTGCTCTTCTATGTTTCACTTATCTTTAGTTCTCCTCTACTTTAGCTATTCACCCTCACGGAGTCACCTTAGGGACTTGTCAAAAATTGGCCTCTCCATCTATTGTGATGCCGTTTACACCTCCACCAAAATCTCATTGCACCGTGCAACACTTGTTCAATCATCAATATAACTTCTTTTTAGCTTTCTGTCTTTTTCTTCCTAAGTCTTCTCTCTCTCTCTCTGGGTCCACTTAACTCCGTTTCAAGCTTTCTCTACTTATTCAATCATTTTAGGGTTTTCCTTTTACTAAAATTCTGTTGTGTCCAAATGTTTTACTGAAACTTTCATCCAGTATTCAATCCTGAATCAACCTCATTTATCAGTTCTCCACTCCAGTTCCTGGACCAAAGAGCACTTTTAGAGAAAAATCACAAAATGAACAGATATGTCCTACTTCAAATATATGCTTATTGGTCAGTCTGGCTTAGAGCCTAGTGAGCATATCTAATCTACAATATTTTACAAGGAAGATTAATGCATTGCCATGAATTCAATTTTTTTCCTTCTCCGTGTCATTGTATGTCATTTCTCTTCTTCTTTCTCTTTATGTTATTCTATAAATCTTTCCTAAAAGATTTTTTTCTAAAGATACTAAATTTTCTATCTAAATGTGACACCATTGTCTCCCACTGCCTATCACTTATTCTATTCCTTTTATCTTTAAATCGATCCATTCTAGAGTCATAGAATTTTTAAATCTAAATATAACGTAAAGATTATATTTTAAATCTGGTCCAAATTTGCATTTTGCATATATCTGTCAATACAACCTCCCCTAACTTCTCACTAAAATACCCATGAAGGCTCGGAAGGAAATGAAAATTCACATCATTGACAAACACTATGTCTGGCACATAATCTAGTACCAAAATCTGAAATACAGATGGAAATGAAATGGGAAAAACTGGAAATAGGAAAAAACAATATCAAGAACAAGAAATCACCACCAAAATAATAATCCTACCAGATTTGAGCTTCCAATACATTCTGACCTCATCTGATTAAACAGAAACGACCTAAAAATTTGTAATTTATTTATGACAAAGATCATATTTTAACATCATTCTGAGTACCTATGCCAACCAGAGTTTTTGTCATTGTAGCTTTTGTTTTAAGTATTAAATGAAGAAATAAAAATGTCTGCCTCATAGTAGGCATGCATTATTTATTGATATCTTGAGGTATAACAATAATATACAAAATAATCTTAATAATGTTCTGCAATGAATATAAAGTGTAGCTATATTTGATAAGCCCATGTTTTAAATTGCCATGGAGCTGAAAATAAAATAAAATTAACTTTCCTTTCCTAGGGTCACAACTTTGTTAATGTGAATATTCCTTGATGACTAATAAGAGATCTTTGGAATTGATTTTTATTTGTTGTAATATTATTATTTCTTTCCTATCTTCTAGATGCAAAGTCATACTCTTCTAAAAATATAAGTAAGTTATTTCAAAATGGAATGTATTTTCAGAGGATAAAGATTTATCCCATAGTGAGCATTTTCCATCATTTCTTTTCCAAATGGGATGTTTGTTTTGCCTTTTATTCTGAGATATTACAAAAGTGATAAGTCATTGGGGGGGTGGATTTTTTCTCTTAAACAACAATTTTCAATAGCTATGAAAAAATGGGGCCGAGAACACTTCTTGTTTTGGAGTTGCAAGAAGTTAGTGCACCAAAAGTACTTCAACTTTGTTTACACAGCAGATCTTGTAAGTCCTCAGAGTTTAATGTAGATGATGAAACATTTTCTTCCTTCTTGCTAGTGACAATTCTATGTCTTTTCCAAGTAGAGCCAACAAGCCGGTGTGACATATTTTCATCTTCAAGTCACAACACTTACTAGAAACAAGCAACAAGCCTCTCGAATTACATTTACACCGAGGGAGCAAGACGAGTGTAATCTAACTATCAAAGGGATGGCTCACTAAAGCACTCCAACTATTGCCAACGCGGCCCAGGTATAATTTGTCCTGACTTGATTCAGACAGCCACAGCAGTGTTAAAAACAGCAATAGTCAGTTACCCACAGCTTTAAATACAGACATCATCAGACAAGTGACTCTAAGGGGCAAGGCCTGTTTTGCGATGATGATCAAGCCCAGCTTTGCCAGAAGCTTAAAAGAGTGAGTTTAAAAACATACAATTCAAAAGAGGAGGCCTGTTTTAAATACGTTTTTGACTGCTGTGGATGGGGTTTAATTACAGAAGCTCAATACCTTTTCATGACTAGAACATTGGTAGCACCTCTTTTAAAATTACATTAGGTTAAACCATACAAAGTTGCTGACATTTGACCACATTTTACCTGCATAAAGTGCAATTTATATGGTTCAACCCCAAAATACATTTAATAACAAATTCTAGAGCAGCTCTCAAGTTTCTCGAAAAAGAATATTTTATTCAGAAAGCTTCAGTGACTAGCTCAAGGTCATACACTAGTAAATGGTAGAATGATTAGAACGATTATTCACCATTTTCTATAAAGTCATTCTAGAAATTCTTTATTTTTTCGCATGTCCCATGATCTCTCCTTCCTCTAGACCTCAGCACTTGCTGTTCCTTCTGCATGAAATGCTTCCCTCCTCCCCCATTTGCTAACTCATACTCATCCTTCAGTTCTCAGATTAGAAAGCCCTACAGGAGAGAAGGCTTTCTTGACACCCCTGCAACTATGTCAGATCCTCATGGCTTTATCCTCCATTCAACACCCTCCTCCACATCACTTTCACACTTGTAATTATGTAATGAATTGTAATAACTGGTTTGTTGCCTGTCTTTCATGCTAGACGTATGAGAGCTCCATACCAGGAATCATGGCCACTGCGTTCCACAGTTCACGATAGAGTAAATTACAAGGTGTTCAGGTGTTCGCTATACTTGTTTATCACAAAATCATTTTTAGCATCCTGAAGGCTTAGGTTTTTAACCCCCAAACAAGTAAACTATAACAGTACTAAATTATTCGCATTATATTAATCTATGAAATTATTCATTGAATTTAGTAGTTAAAAAAATACGGAATTTGTTATTAACTAGTCATCAACAAGGAACTCTATGATATTAATACTCACATTTCAACATTGAGACAAATATTGTAAATTTGCCTTCATGTTTAAAACACCAAAGGTTAAAAACGAATTTTTCCTCATTTATAACTGCTATTTAATTTTTCTTTTATAATGTAAAATACTCAACAATCTACAACATATACATCTTGGGATGATTTAGGCTCTACCCTGAAATCCCATGTGAATATATTTAATTTTTTAGAGAGAAAAATGTAAACATGTTTAGTTGACAAAATCACATATTATGAATTTGCATTGTATTGTGCTGCCTTCCTTACTGTTATAGCAGCAGTGTCTTCACTAACTTTTAAATAAACTTTTATTCCAGTGGATAGCTTAATTAGTAACATACAGTAAACCACCCAGTAGAGAAACTAATTACTTGATTGTCAAATGAAATAACAACAACTTCCCCTACAGGGAAAGCTCTACCACTGTAATTAGGTTATGTCATACTTTACCCTGAAGGGAATATTAAAAATACAAGATGAGGCAATGCTATTCACTGTATTTTTCTATTTATAGCACGATGCTAAATTGCTACCTTCATGTTAGAGCTAAGACATCAATAACAGAACACCAAGGGCCCTTCTGGTGCTCAATTACACTTGCTTTGTGGATATTAATGTAAGTATAGATGTCAAAAGAGAATGGTTTGCTGACTAATCATTTATAGTAAAACAGATTGATGAAAATTTTCAGAAACTTTATGGATAACAAGTATTTAGAAAATAAAGCAGTTGCAGAATTTTAACAATTATTTAGGTTTTTTTTTTAATATATATCATCCTTCCTAATGTTCTACATATGTGAACTTCAAATAAAAAACACAAAAGTGTTGACTGATGGACTCTAAATAAAAAGAAAATTGCAGAAAATCATATATGCTGATAAATTAAATTTATCATCTGCTTGTTACACTCCAAAAATTGGTTGTTTTTAAAAACTGAACAATCTCACCAGAAATGATGTAATATATTTTCATATATGTGAATATAATTAGAACAGAAAAACAAAAGAGCTTTTTTCCTACAAATTATCCAAGTAAATTGTAAGTGATGATTAAAGGAACAAACAGGTAAAGTAACTTCTCTTGGAAAATGGCCTTCTTGATTCAAAAATAGGTCACCTGTCAAGAAGAAGATGGATGGTTTCCTAGTCATCATTATACCATGTCCACCACAAGAATTGGATGCTTGATGCAATGGAACTGTTACCTAATGGCATTTTAGCTTGCAATAGCTTTTTAAAGGGAGATTTGAACACGTGAAGGAGAGCAATCCTTTTTTTTTTTCACATTACTAGAGAAAAATGCATTTCTTTGTTCATGAAGTTTAATTTGACCATTAAGAAGAAAAAAAACAAACAAAACCCTAAGCACTTTCTGAATGACATATAGAAAACTTGCCACCCATAAAAACGTTATAAATTCCTTATAGAAAGCACACAAAGGTACACGTGTACCCACAAACATATATACACACATACAAGGTGTGACTGTAAACTGACAATCTCAAGTTTTTTGCACAGATAGAGTTCCTCTGTGCTGTATAGTACCTATATGTTGTGTGTGAATATATATGTGTGTGTGTCTATACACTAGATATATATAGACATCCACACACGGCATATATATGTATGTGTCTATATGTTTGTGTATATTTGAAAAGATTTTAACCCAGACTTCTACGTAGACCTTTTAACTGAACAGATGTGACTAATTTTCTCTTATCTAATTTTACCACTATCACCCTTCGTTGTATATCTTTTCTTCTCTGCATAATGGTTACTTTTTAATTTTGCTTTTTACATTCAACATAAGAATTTTTTGTACATTTTATTTTAAACTTTTGATAACAAAACTTACATTCCTTTATATGGAGGTATATAATTTACTTTTGCTCAACTTAGTGCAATGAACAGTAAATATGTTTTTACATAAATGACCATTCTTTATAGATTCCTTTAAATAGATTCCTTGAAGAGGAATGACTGAGACACAAGTTACTAATTTTTTATGGCTGTCTATATAGATTTCCATATCATTTATATCATAAGTATTCTTAAGAGAAGTGTATAACATAGCTGTTGTTGCAAACTGAGCAGAATTCAATAGTAGCATTTAAGAATCTGACAATATGAAATGAAAAAAATAGTATCTAATTATTTAATATAATTTGGTAATAGTGAATTTGACAATTGTTTCACATGCGTTTGAATTTTCTGTTGCATAATTTTGCAAATCGTGTCCATTTAAATTTTGTTTTAACTTATAAGCGTTAGTCTCAGTGGAAGAAATTGAAAATTGTTGTATATATATTTGCATTTCCTGTTATTTTCATACTCTTTTTGAGTTCTCCAACTATTTAGACCTTTTTTTACCTTTTGATACATGGAACAGTATAAATGCATGTTCGCAATGAGCTTGAGTAACAATGTCATTAGATACATAAATACTAGAACTAGACATCAAAAGCTAGGCTGTGGTCTTAGGAGATGTGCTGTTTTTGTTTGCCATTCTTGATCCACTTTCCACCATTTTTACCCCTTCTTTGTCCCTGGAGGCTGAAATATATGGACTCCATTAATGGGTTCCTATGCCCTGTAGCTTGTAGTAAGGAAATTGAGATCAGGGTTTTTATTTTCCAGTTTCCTTCCTACAGAATTGCCAAGGACTAGCTTAGTCCCTCCACCAAAAGTAACAGCTCTGGTCAGGAGACCCTCTCCACGGAGTCACTGTGTCTCCAGGTTCGGACAGTCTCTCTCTCCCTTTGACCTTGAGTGGAAAGACTGCTTCCTCTCATTCTTACAAAAGCCGGAACTGTAATTCAATTTTGTGTTTTCTGATTTAATGTACTTTCTATTGTGGTTTCAGTAACATTTCTAATGAACAGAATACATAAGGTTTTCTATCAATAAAACATATGGAGGGTAAAATTTGTTTTGCCCTCATTGTTTTAAATGATATCTTAGTTGCTATATAATTTTAGATTGATAATTATTTTTCATCAAAACTTAGAAGATATTACTTCATTTTCTGCTGGCATTTATTGAATCTGATGAGAATTCTGCTGTTACAATAATTGCTGCTGCAATGTGTCTTTTCTCTTCTTTTCTTCTCTTTACTTTTTTTTTTTAAGATTTTTCTTATATTGGGTGATGAAATTTCATTAATATGTGCAAAGGTATGCCTTCATTTTTGTAAGTCCTGCTTGGCCCCTTTTGTATTGTTTCAATCTGAAGGAACATATTTTTCTTTAATTCTGAATTAATCATTGGGCGTAATGTATATTTGCATGATTGCATAGTTCAACAGTCCAGATTACTTGCTGGATACTAGAAGAAAAGTGTAATTTTACAATGGACCGATAAGACAATGACCCTCTAACCCAACAATCAATAATAGTATCACTAATGGGAAGCCAACTAGATATCACATGCCTTTTCATGCCCAATGCTGTGTCTCCTGCTTACAGAATCCTAATTTTATACTCATACCCCTAATAACATGAGAGACACCTTCCTGAGGTAACTAACTCCTAAAACAGTACAATGATGTGTAAATGAAGAAAAACATTTGAAATTAAAAGTAATTTAATACCTAACTAGTTACCCTCCTAACAATGCTACACCAACTTGTGAACTCTCACAATTTTGTTCACAAACTGCTCACCACTCTCCCCTCATTTTTTCTACTAATTCAGAACAACAGCACAAAAAATGTGACTTGGGGAACTTTACCCCCAACGATACCTGAAATGTACAACATAGTTAAAAACAGTATGCTTGTCAAGAAACACCCCTTAGCTTCAAGACATCCTTTAACCAGATTGCTGCCCCTAAGAATCTACAATATGGAAATTTCTAGAAACAAAGTAGTGCCACTCACATTGACATCTATTCAGTTCCTCTGAAAGGCCTTTTGTTACCTCAGAGCATTTGCATAGCTTGTTTTTTTTTTGGTGAGGAAGATTAGCCCTGAGCTAACATCCATGACCATCTTCCTCTATTTTATATGTGGGATGCTTGCCACAGCATGGCTTGATTAGAGGTGTGCAGGTCCTCGCCCAGGATTCAAACCTGTGAACCCCAGGCCACCAAAGAAGAGGGCGAGAACTAAACCACTACGCCACCAGGCCAGGCCCTGCATAGCTTTTTAACTTTTTTCTGTCTTATTCTTCAAGCACACTCTCAGTCCTAATTGGTTAACTTCACACAACTTCTGAAGTCTTAAACACTTTCCCTGACTCCTCACACTCAGTCACAACTCATGATTACACATCCCTTTAGCAGTTTGCACAGTTTTTCATAAAGCATGTTAATTGCTAAATATTTAATTTCTTAAGAAATTTTAAGCTCTATAAGTAGATGTTTTATTCACCACTATATTCTAGTGCTTAGCAAAATGCCTGGCACATTCTAGGAACTAAACATATATTTAATGAATGACTGATTGAATGAGTAAATGAATGTTTATTATTGCATTTCTAGTTTATTATTTTACACACCTAGCCAGTAGACATATTTCTCAATGTTTAAAATGCTTGATATTGCACCTGGCTAATATATGTTTTATTAGAAGTTATTTCAAATACAACTTTAAAAATGTTATTGGTATTTTAAATGACTGATGAAATTTAACAACTACCAGCTATTGGATTGCATTTGTATTGCTCAACACAGTCAAACAAACATGTTTAATAACCAAATGCCGAAATTGACCGCATTATTAAATGTCTGTTTTATAAGGTATTATGATAAATGCTGTTTTAAAAATTCCCTCCAAATTTTGTGTATATTGTCCAAATATCTAATAAAGAAGAGGGAAAAATTCGCTTTGTGTTGCCATCTAATATGCAGTATATTCTCATTTTTACACAGCCCCAATCTTCTCTGGACAATAAGAATGAAATGAATCATATTTTAGGAATAGTTTATAATTGCCATAAATTTTCTCATTTGATGTTTATTTAATATGATTTAGTGCTATATTTCCATGAACTTCAAAGATAACTTTGGATTTGAAGCTAGTAAAATGTTTATCATTTTCATATACTTGATATTATTGTACTCCAACTGGGAGCAGCAGTTTCATGGTATTTATGAGATGAGTGCCACAAAGGATTGTTCTTGTAATGGATGCATGGACAGCTCTTCTTACTTAATATATGAATTCCCTAAGGGCACAATTCTGATAATTGAAATTGTCAAGAGAGCCCTATCTATAAGGGAGAAGCATGAATTCCCATGATGCTCAACCAAGAAATCTTCTCTTGGGAAACATAATCAGGAGGCAGTGTGGTGCACATAGTCTGGTCTCAGCTTTGTATATTCTCACTGTGTGTCCTTGGGCAGTGCTATTTCAACATTTTTACATTAATTTCCTCATCTGAGAAGTGAAACATTTATTACTTACATCTTAAAGTTTTTGTGAGACTTTTTTTTACCATTTCTCTTTTTAATTTTTTAATATTACTTCAAATTTCAAAAGCAGTGAATTCGTTTATTGTAACCAAGGAAACAATACAGTGAAAATCTTATAATTTTCTTTTCACGGTGTCTCTGATTCCATTCAACTATGGTAAATAATTTTAATGCCCGATGCATATCCCTACACTTTTCCTCCTTGCTCACGCAAATGTTCACAACATATGCAATACAGGTGAACTTATGCCCTGGTTTGCCCACAACAATCTCAATTTTAGGCTTGTTTTCCTAGTGTAATAATTAATAATGCTCCTTTCATTCTTAAAACTATCTGGATTTGGATGATAAATTACATAGTCACCCTTTTTCAAGGAGTTTGCTCATTTATTTTTAATTTATCTGTAGCTATTAGCATAGTGCTGGGCACTGGGTAAGTTTTCAACAATGGCAGGTGTTGTTATTAGGACCCTCATTTCTTAGTCTCCTATCAAATATTTAATAATGCAGTTATAGAGAGAGTGGTTTAGTAATATCTGGGCTAACAGTTGAATGGGTGAAATGTTGTTATTAAAACATTTTAATGGGTAAAGTTTTATACTGTTTATTCAAAGATGAAAAATTAAACTCTAGCATACTTCATTTATAGTGAATATTCCAGGCTTTTATTTTCTAATCTTAAATTGAGAGTAGACAGGAATGTATGTAAAACTGAAGGTACCGGCTTTCAGAAAAGTTGAATGATTTATTCAAGATCACACAGATATTGAGCGTCATTGTCTGGCTCAGCTTTCTCACTGAAAATGCATACACACAATATTAGCAACATAGGTAGAGACCCCTAAATTTATTAGGCGATTTTAAAATGGAATGTGATGAGTGTAATTGGTCTCATTTGGTGGTATAAACGGCTGATGCTTTTTTGCTTGTATTTTTTTGTATCAGAGGAGATAGACGTTTTCAACCGAGCAGGCAATCCTAGAAACATGAGGGAGCGGGGTCCACCTGCCAGCCAGGCAGAATCAGCCTCTTCATTTAGCAAGCTTTCGACTTGATTCAAATATCCGGCAGGCCAGATTTTAGCATGTGTTTAAAGGCCCTTAATTTCCTCCATCAGCCTCTGTTCTCCACCTCCCCGATAATCACTGAATAATTTTAAGGAAAGTTGAAGAGACAGAACTTTTATGAAACAAATTATTACAGTGATTTAATAACATAATGATTTCTTCACCTGCTTGTATTTTGTTTCCTTAGTTAATTTAGACTCCAACTACCATATTTTATATGTACTAAAGGTAAAGAAAAAAGGTAAAAAGGTATTCTAAGGGCAAATGTGTTACATTAAAGTGAATAAGAGCAGAATTTTTGTAAAAATCAGGAGAGATATAATCAGGTGCCTATGGGTGAAGAGCTCATTTTGTTTTGAAATAGGGCATATTTCTTCAGTAATTCTGCAGGTTTACTGGCACTGTAGTTAAGCAGATGAACCATGCTATTGAAGAATAGATAGCAGGTATATTTGAAGTTTGTATAAGAGGAAAATGAAGTATGCAATCCTTGACAAAATGAAATGAAACAAAACAGGGAGAGCAAGTATCAATATTTCAAAGATAGGGAAATAATGAGAGAAACAAAGATCCTCACGAGGAATTTTTCAACAGGTTTGAAAGTTCAGGTAAGATAAGCCTCTCCAAATTTAGATGCTCTTTGGAATCATATTCTAATGTTTGAAGGAGCTATTTTTGGTCTTTTTTGCAGGCAAAATGAGCTAAACTCTTTTTATGAAAACCTTTGATTTTTTTGACTGATTATTCTAGAAAATTAGCTGCATTGCTCAATAGCTCTTAAAAAGGCTGATCGATGATATTAAATGAACACATATATATTAAATAATGTATACATTTTTATCAATATGCTTTGGATTTTGACACTTGTACTCTAGGCAGTGTGTAAATACTAATGATCTTACTAAAAATGATAGTACTAGTCAAAAATAAAGAGTGCAAGCAGATGTTTTAGCCTCCTTTTTATACTTTCTCCTTGGTTAAAATTTTCAACATACACCTAAGGACAATTTTGTTTTTTGTTCTGTTTTTTGTTTTTTGGAGTGGTAATCACAGAAATTATATTAATATTTGTTAATATTTATTGAATACTTCCTATAGGCCAGGCATGTGTTGAGCATATAACATAACATTGTCTCACTTAATCCTCTAATCAACCTGTGAAAGATGAACAATGATTACTTCCATTTTAGAGACAAGGAAACTGAAATTGGATCTAAGGTATTATAGATTAACTGATGGATCTAGATACAGATAGTCTGACTGGATCCCATTTTGTAATTACGTGATGTAATATATTTCATGTAATCCTCCGCAATCTATAGAAGAAGAACCAAAGTGCACACATGTTAAGCAGGCAGCCAACTGCACTGTTACCATATCCCATGTTCTTTCCAATACTACAAAGATGTGTTGGTGGTATAGTGGTGAGCATAGCTGACTTCCAATACTACAAAGAGTCTGAAGAAATTTTTGTTGTTGTTACTTTTAGCTGCATAGGGAAATATAACTGGATGTTTGCCAATATCAGTAAATAACCAGAAGACTCACAATGTTTTAATGATTGCTTATTACAGTACCTTTCTTTTCAACATTTGAATGTATGTTTATCCTTGTAAATACACACACACACATAGGTAAAAATCAATGTCAGCTTCTCTCCATTCTGAGTTTTTGGCACAGGAAGAGGGAACTGGTTGAAATGGAATTGGTTCAATCCCCAGTAGCTGTAGTCTCTCCTGGTCTTCAATCACTGGGTTCACCAGGTTGTATAATGTCAGTCACCTTCAGTCATATTGGAGTGTGTGGTGGATATCTGGCTTTGTTTGGACACCCAGTCCGTATGTCACCATCCTAACTTACTTCATGTTATTACTGGATCTTTCCTAAACATATATCCCACATTACTTTTTGGACAAAGGTCCAAATTATTCACCGACTTGTACAATTTTAAATAGCATTTCATCCGTCCTTATTATCTATAATATGTTTATAAAGTACAGTATTATAGAAAAAAGATAATCCACATTTTTGTTATATATTTACATTTTCTGTAATAGCAATCAAGAGACAAGAGCAAACAGTATCAAATTCGTCAAATTTATGACAAATATATGCAATGTGGTGTTTCTATATATGTCTAAAAATGAATATTGCAGACTATAGTTTTGTTTAGATGTTGATAAACAGGCAGACAAGTGTTAGAATGCTATTTCAAAGAACACTGTAGTAAGAACATTCACATTGGAGTTAAACATCCCTCAGTTTGAATTCTAAGTCCAGCTCTTACTTGGGCAAGTTAGTTGATCGTGCTGAGCTTTAGTTCCCTTATGAACAAAATGGAGATAATAATACCAACAACCACTTTTCTCGTATATTGTGTGTTCTATAGTAAGGCCTCATACATGGTAACCAAATTTTACTCAAGTCAAGAAATGGGTTTGTTTGTCTTTGGATTAAGTGAAACTCTAATATGTTGCCTGTGAATTGCTGCTTCTTCTATACAAGAAAATGCAGGAGGCCGGCCCGTGGCACAGTGATTAAGTGCGTATGCTCCACTTCCGTGGCCCGGGGTTCACAGGTTCGGATCCCAGGCGCGCAACAATGCACCGCTTGTCAAGCCATGCTGTGGTGGCGTCCCATATAAAGTAGAGGAAGATGGGCACAGATGTTAGCCCAGGGCCAGTCTTCCTCAGCAAAAAAAACAGAGGAGGATTGGCATCGGATATTAGCTCAGGGCTGATCTTCCTCACAAAAAAAAAAAAGAAAACGCAGATTCCCAAATATCCAATACTATTTGAAGTTATTATTTACCATTTTGTCCAAGATGGAAGCCTTCCTACCTTTCTTTTGTCATCGTGGTTTTTTCTCTCAGAATTATAACATTCTCTTTTTTCCAGTGTCTGGAAGATTTTTTCGCTACAACCTGATTACAATCTCCAGCACTACCTAAATCTCCATAAGTGAATAGCTCAAGTAAAAGATAGTTGATTCTCAAAACGACCTTAATTTGAGTGCAATCAGAAGGAACATTTTCAAAGATGCAAGATGACTGTCCATACGGTAGAGGTAGTGAGCCACTGTTTTATAGCCTGAAATGTCAAAGCCTTCCATTATAGTTAAAAAGATTAATATAAAAGAAGGTCATATGCCAACATTCCAGTTTATGAGAATATATGATCTGTATTAATCTAAATAATTGAAATTTTGGTACCTTACAAATTTCTCATGCTATAAGGGGGTGATCATTTAACACATTAAATATTGAGAGGATATTTTTTTAAAAGACTGCTTAAAATGTAAGTTATGGTATATAGAGAGATCATTTAATATTTCCAGAATTACATAAAGGAAAGATATAAATGAGTGAAGTATTCTTAGATATCTCAAGGCAATTTAGGTTAACTTAAATATCTAAATTGTCAGAAAGTTTCAGAATAAATAAAAACGTTAAGCAGGAACTTTTTATTTCAATAATTGTAATGATTTAAATTTGGGATAAATTTGTGTTCTGTCCCCTATTTTACTGCAGGCTACCAAAATCCTGACAGGTAAATAGTACATTTTGTTATTGGAATTTTGGACTTAATACTTCTTACTAGATTCTGTGGAAGGAGATAGATGGCTAGCCTGGTGATGGTGATGAGTGTTTCATTAAAAGAACAGTGACCCTCTTCAGAAGTGTCTTGGAAATGGTCTTCAGGGTAAATGATTACTAAGGTGAGATACCTAACATTGAAATTGAGTGCCAAAATAGTTGAACATTTAAGCTTTATAAGCAAAATAAAGAATAAATTGCAAAAATTATATTATTCCTGCAAAATAATAATTGTTTATTGAATTAAGATTAAAGATATTGAGTTTTTGTTTCATGTCCTGTATTCCTTGATATTTGGGTGTACCATGAAAATATAGGTCTATGAGGATTTAAAATAGACCCCATTTCAAGATACTTTTCATGCAGCAAAACCATCTAGATAATTTTCATCTCTTAAAATTTAGTTCAAAAACAGAAAAATAAAAAATGCCAACATGCCATGACTTCTTTTATATTCTCTTTCAAAATTATTTGTATTTATTTTCAGAACCGTTGACACCTAAATTTTTTTTTACCTTATAAATAAAATACACACTATAATCACCATTAAAATGCACAAAACCAATTAATTCCATTTTAGAGCTACAGTGAAAATGCTGCGTTTTGCTTCTCATATATAGCAACAATAAAATGTGTTGTTCCTTATTAAAGTTCAAAATTGCATCAAAGCAGTATCACTATTTTGTAGAAGAGAAAAAGAACCAACCTTGGAATTCTAATTCTAGCACTGACCTTCATGACTTCTCTTCCACATGTCGGCAAAGTGACCTTGGACACGTCACTTAAACTTTGAGTCCTGGTTTCCTTCTCTATAAAAGAGGGATAATAACCTGTCCTTCTTAACTACCAGATTATAGGGCAGATCAGAAGATGTAATGGATATTAAAGCACTGTCAAAATTAAAGCAGTACCGTTGTTATTATTGTTATAGCTCTTCTTTTGTTTGTTTTTACATGTCTTTAATAAAAAGACGATGTAGTTTAAAGTAGCTACTGACATTATGTCACTAGGGATGATAATAAAACTATTAACGAGAACAGATCGTCATTTACAATGTTGACATTAATTCTCAACTGATGTTATTGGGCGTGTAAAATGCTTAAGAGAACATTTAAGGTTACCTGACAAAACAGGCATTTGATTATTATATAATATCAGATGTTTTATTCATGTTAGTTGAGCAATGTTGAATAAGTTAAGAGTGACATTTAAACCAGAGTGGAGGAGTTAAGTGTGAATCAAATTTATATTTGCCAAAATAGGAGTACCTGGTATTCCTACAGATTTTATGGATAAAAATAATTTTTAAAGTTTATTCACACTAGACATATTTTACTTCATGTAAGTCTCTGTATTTTAAAGGCTATTACTATAACAATTTTTGTACTCACATTCATTTGGCATTAATAGTATATTGAGATGAAAGTTATGAAAATGTGGAAGCACTCCGTTACTGTGAAACTATAGTTATTAGGAAAAATAGTGGAAAAAGGAAGAGACTCAATTAAAATTGAGTGATGTTTAGAAAGATAACCAGTATTATGGAGAAAAAGAAGAACTACACTCCATCAAAATTAATGCAACCTTTTTTAAAACTTAGATTATGGCTCAAAACCCTGAATATCTTAACTGACTATAAATCTAAAGCTACAAATGGAGAGCAAATTTCAGGTTCGGAAATAAAATTGCTAAAGGATTTGTTTGAAAAATGCTTCTCATTCGAAGTATTATTTAAAGTCTAACATGTTTCCAGAATTTTTAATCACATAGACTTTCCTCCTACTGGTTTTGCTTCAGGTTACTGAAGTTGAAAGATTCACTTTACTAAATTCTAAAACAAAAAAATTCTCGGAGGAAATTTAGATGTCTAGTTAGATGGACCGATATAGGAGTCAATAATTCTATGGCATGAAATGAATTCTACTTTGACATCCTTACAATTTTAGTTCCTTTGAAGAAAAAGAACCCCTAGTTTAAATGTTCTGTGTTTGATTAAAAATTTGTACTCTCTGTGTCAGTTCAAAGTTTGACTTAGTGGCAGCTACCTTCGTTCAAAACAATTTTTTTCTTATTAGCAAACTGATTCTTCTTTTCTCATCCTCGATAAATATATATTAGTATTTTATGATTATATTGATAAGATAAATACAGATCATATTATTGTAAACAATAAGTCCTACGTCCCTGTCTGTGATTGGCTACAAAATTGAGTTTAGTATGCATACTACTAAGATTTGTCTTTGTTTACCTAGAAATCTGTTACCCTATATTAGGGAAGCAGTGAATGCTACATAACTGGATTTTAAATGTATTTGTTTTTTCTGTTGTACAGACATTTAACAAATCAGAAAGACACATCTTTTTAATTCATGCGGTGCCATTGATTTTGAATCATAAGGCGTGTTTAAATCTTTTCTTTGCCATTTATAATTTATAATTTGGGCAAATTATCTTACCTCTCATTTTCATTATCTGCAAAATGAGGCTAGTGAAGACCTATCGCACAAGTCATTGCAAAGATTAAGTGAAAGAAAGCTTATAAAACTCTCCTTTGCAAATTATAGAGATCTACAAAATGTTGGTTGTTGTCATCATATTATTGTTAGGTGGGTACATAAATAATTGGACATGAAAAATGCAAAGAAGCAGCAGCTAAGCCAGCCCAACATAGATAGAACTCATCTGTTTTGATACCTTGATGTAATTTGGATTGCGTCAGATTAACTCTAGCAAAAGATGAAAGAAAGAATATAACTAGAGAGAACTGTGTTGAGCTACCTTAGAACAAACCGAAACAAGGACTCCAATTTGCTGCTACTCAACATGAAATACTTGTGAACTAAGAGCACTATCCCGGAGGCAACAACAAAACAGCTTCCACGCATTTCCCTTGTCTGTGGGATCGCTTTACTATGTTCAACGGTTAATGCAAGCTTCTGACTCTTCAAAACAGCACATGGATTTCCCCATAGCCCTTTGAATCCTGGCTTCCAAAGTTCAGTCTGTGGAGGGAAACATGGGAAGCAGGATGAGCATGTTCATCTTCTTTTTAGGTAGGAAGAGAAGCTTCAGGGATTCCTTCTGTGGGGCATCAGCACAACCATGCTTTGCATTTGGAACAAATGGAAAACTGGTTGCTCTGCATCATAATAGTGTTAACGTAACAGCATTGACACTGTGTGGGTAGCATGTTGTAGGGAGGACTTGGACTCACATGAACGGAATTCTGGCAAGATGGCGTCCTACCTGACTTAGTGAACCTTAAGCGGTAGGATCTTGACTCTCATCAGTCAGAGGGTGCATTTTATTCCAAATAATCTCAATTTCTCATGTCAAAAGAAGCTTGGAGTTTTAGGAAGATACCAATAGAATTTGATGAAAGTCAATTATTCCATCCTCAGGAATGAGAACTACAGTGTACAGCCTTGTATAAAGTAAACTATCATGGATGTACAGTGGCTTCTTATATTACTATCTTTTCTTTCCTACAAGAGAACTTATGCAATATATAATTTATGGGCTAAGGACATAGCTTTGTTTTTTCTGATCCATGATTGTGCCACTTGGTTCTCTTGCCCCATGTTATCAGTGCTGTGTGGCTTGGTTCTGTTTCAGTACCATTACTTACTCAGAGAACAGTAGTAACATTCAAAGTCTTTATTAATTTATTCCTATGAACATTTTGGCCACCTTTCAACTGGCTGTGGCTGAGTAGTGCTGCAGATTTCAAACTATAACGTAAGCTTTGTCAGTCTTTGTTTCCTTCAATAAACCACAGTCTCTCCTGGAGTGATCTTTGATTTTCTGTAGCAATGTATGGGGCACCTAAAGAAAGGTCTTTTGGGGATAGTATGATCCATTCAGTTAATATTTGTTGAACACCTGTTATGTGCTAAGCATAGCAGAGAAGGAAACAGACAAAAAAATAGCCTTCTTGGGGTTTCTCTTCTAACAGGAAATAGACACTAAGCAAATAAATAAGTAAAAATATATGCAGGTGGTAATGAGGCAATGGAGAGCAACAAAGCAAACGAAAGGGATGAGCCAAGAGGTGGGGATTCAAATAGTGTGGTCAGGGATGACCTTACTGCTAAAGGGATGATTGTGCAAAGACGTGAAGAAAGTAAGAGAGAGAGACAGGCAGATATCTGAAGATAAGCATCAGAGGTGGAGGAATATAGCATGGGTGAAATCTCAGAGGTGGGAGAACGCTTGATACTCCAGAGGAACTTCAAAGAGGTCAGTATTGCTAAGGTATAGTGTTCAAGAAGAAATGTCAAAGAAGATAAAATTAATGAAGTAAAGAGTGCACTGTAGGTTTTGTAGAACTGTATGACCTTTACTTTTACTCTGAATGGGATAAGAAGCCATTGATTGGTCTTGAGCAGAATGTTGGCATCATTCATTCATTCGTCAAATCTTTATTGGATCCCTTATATCTAGCTGACACTAATCTAGGTAGTAGGCATACATCAGTAATCCAAGAGACAAAAAAAATCAAACCATATTAGTGATTACATTCTAGTGGATGGAGCAGGGGCTTTTGTTTGTTTGTTTTTGCTGCTGTAACAAATTATCACAAATTTAGTGGATTCTACAAGACAAAGTTATTCTCTTACAGTTTGTAGAACAGAAGCGTTTCACTGGGCTAAAATCAAAGCATTGGAAGGGCTGTGTTCCTTTCTGGAGGCTCTAGGGTAAAATCCTTTTCCTTCCCTTTTCCAGGTTCTAGAAGCCGCCGTCTTTGGCTCACAGTTTCCTTCCTCCATCTTCAAAGCCAGTAATGTCCAGCCTAGTCTTTCTCGTGCTGCTTCTCTATGGCTCTCTTTTCTGATTTCTTCTTCTATTTTTAAAGACCCTTATGATAATATTGGGCCCACTGGATAAAATCGAAATATATTGGAGATATAATATAATCTAAAATAAATCACTGTTTTTAGGTCAGTTGATTAACAATCTTATCATCTCATCTGCAACTTTAATTTTCCTTTGCCATGTAACTTAACATATTTACAGGTTTTGGGTATTAATATGTAGACTTCTTTGGGGGGATCATTATTCCAGCTACCACAGGGATGAAATAAATGTAATACATATGGTAATGAAAACATGCTGACTGCTGTGTTAAAAATAAATTATAAGGAGGAAGGCTGCAAGCCAAACTTGCAGTTAGAAACAGAGTTATATTGTTTTAAACTATAGCCTTTCCCCCTCTGTTCCAGAGAAAGCTTTTTCAAAATAGACTGAATATTTAAACATGTTAACATTTAAATTAGCATATTTTACTTTGTTCTGGGAAAAGTATTAGAATACTTGAGGAGAAAAAAACTTTTTAATAGAAAATTATATTCACATTGTCTAAAAAATTTACTTTCTATCATACTTGAAGTAAAATCTGAACACCTTATTCTTGTCTCTGGCTCTAGAAGTTCTCACTCCTGCCGCCCTTTTCTCCTCAGCTTTCATTTGTTTGCTTAATGTTAGTCATAGCAGCCTTCCTTCTGCTACTGAAACATGCTGAGGTTGTTCCTGCCATCTGGAATGCTCTTCCCTAATACCTGTTTTTGTTTGGGTTCCTTCCTGATACCTAGGTCTCAACTTGAATTAATCACTCACTAATCTGCAGAGGGCTTTTCAGACCATTGAATCTAAAGCTTCTCTGCCCCCCACCAGTCAGTTGCTCCTGTTCAAATGACCTTTACTTTTCTTATTATGTTCCTTCTAAGTACTTATCACTGATATTTTCTTATCTGTATATATGTATTTTTTAAATAGTTTCCTTCCCTACCCTTAAAGGTAAGTTATATCATAAGAGTAAATCTTATAACATTTTTAATTGCCTTATTTTCTTTCATTTCAAGAGGAGGAAATGTGAAAGAAATAAGTTCTTTCCTTTAACCAAAGACAGGGAGCAGGAAATCAAGGAGAAAATGGAATCAGGTAAATGAAAGAAGAGTCAAACTAGGAAACTAGTTTCAGGCCGCAGTTAAAGCATACATTTCTCTATTACTATAAAATGCGTCATTAACTACGATCTAGTTGGATGGAGGCAGGGGCAGACCAAATATTTATTGAACACATTATTTTTCCTTACCCGATACAGCTACCCATCAGTGGTAAACTACATTTCTCTGGTTTTATAAATGTGGGTTTGTGACAGCCGAGAAACGAGCATAGCTGTTTTCAGTGGCTTTTCCTTAATGCTTAAATTATTTTAAAATAAAGTGTATGAATTAAGATTTTTGTAGAATGATCATCGCTGACATTTGTGTAGTATTTAATAAAAAGAATGTGCATTTACACATTGCTATTTAATCTTCACCTACGAAAGGGTCATAAGAATCCACTGTCTTCATTGAACAGAAAAGTTAAGTGACTGGTTCACTGCCACGGATCTACAAGGGACCTCAGCAGAACCAGACCAAGCTAGTAAGCTGCTGAATATGAAACTCTTCATAAACGTGCTTCACAAACTGAAGTACTAGGCAAATATTACTTTTTATTCTTTAAGCATGTACCTGCAACCACTTATTTCAGCATCTTTATATTGTATGCCAGCCTGGTAAGTAAAATGTTTAAGATAAGGGGTTCATTAGCTATTTTGTCTAATTTCACAAAATTTATTTCCAAAATGTATCCAATAAAGATTTTAGATGTAAAATGACAATCTCATTAGCTTTGTTGATTATTCATGACAAATATTTCCCACTTGGGAGTAGCAAATGAGTTTTTGTTTTGTTTTGTTTTTATAAACAAAAGAAAATGAGAGGCTTTATTAAATAATAGCAGTTATTTTGTGTTAGGGATGTCATGATGCTTCACACATCTAAGTTTCAAAGCCCAAAATCTAAGTGATCAAAATCTTATTGGTACATTTCACTTGATAATAAAACAAGCAGTGTACTAGGGCTAGAGTTTGGAAAAGCCTCTTAATGTGTTGTACAATATATTCAGTTGCTTGGAATATAACCTGGGGTTCTGTCAAATGTATCCCATGTAAGAGCTGACGGGAAGGTGTAAATTTTGCATTTTGCCTCTCTCTTGCTTGCTTCTAATCATCCTATCGTCAACAGCATCCAAAAACCTGTTTCTGTATTTTGGAAATGTGCTAATTAAATGAGGGATCAAGCTTAAATATGGAAGGATATAAAATTAGTCTTAATCCCTGAAGAAATTCAATTTTCACAATTCTTCAAGGATAATCAAAATAAGAGGCAAATAAATAGGAACTACTGATTCTGCTGGTTCAGATTATAAATGAGGTTAGAAAAAAAATCCAAGTAGCCAAGCAGTCAAGGTTAATTTAAAATAATTTTAGTTAATTTCATTTTTCATATTTTTTAAAAATAATATTTATTTCTGATTATGAATAGAAAATATCATGTCCAGAAGACATATTATCTTTACTTGATGAATTTATTTATGTATTTATTTTGCTTTATGGTTCATACACCATTTGGATATAATTATTTTTGTTGTTCCATATAAAATGGCACCATTAAGATGTATAAAACATGTTATAGTTCAACAGGTTGTAACAAAAAAAAGCATTTAAAAGTAAGTTAGAGCAATGTAACAAAATATGTAAAATATCTAGGAATCAATTTAACAAGAAACCAACAAAACCTATATGCCAAAACTATAAAACTTTACAGAAGGGCACAAAGAATACCTGAGGAGGTCAATCATGTCCCTGAGTGGGAAGACCTACTATTTCAAATATATAAGTCTTCTATACCTTCAATTAATTGATATAGTGAATGTAATTTTAATAATATGTCAAAATTATTTGTTAACTTAAGTTGATTCTTATGTTCAGCTGGGAAAATAAATATATAAGAATAGGAGAATAGACAAAAAAAAAAATTGAAAAAGCCAAATGAAGGAAATATGCTATACCAGATAACCAAATTTTATTTCAAAGTTACAGCAAATATTTACAAATAAATTGGCAGAACTTATTAAAACATCGAGAAATATATATATATATTTCTATGGGAATTTAGTGATCAAAGGTGATAGGAAACAGATGTCTTATTCCACAAATGATATTGTGGCAACTAACGATATATATGGAAAATAATTTAAAAGTAGTTCTTTACTTAACACTTTAAAAAAATTTCAATTGAATTATGGGGATGAAAGTAAACTTTAAAAGCGTAGAAGTACTGGAAGAAAACATAAGCAAATTTTATTTTCCAATACAGGGGTTGGAAAATCCTTCTAAGGCATAAATGAAACTTAGAAACCATAGTGGTACAGATGAATCTGACAGAAAACAAAAACAAAAAGACAAAACAACCACAAAACCTCTCTCTACAGTAAAAGATTCTCATAAACAAAATTGGAAAGTACATTAGTTCAGATCCCTCTAGAAGCAAACAGCAAGTCAGAACTGGGGGTGGAGGCTTCAGATCAGGATGCCCGAGACAATGTAGAGAGAGCAAAGAAAGGAGGTTTGGGAAGGAAGCATCTTGAACTTTCAAATGTAGAGTTACGAAATAATTTCTGCCAGTGTGATAGACAGTCCCCAATGCCAAGTCACACACAGAGGACCACCAGTTCTCGCTGGAGTGGTCCTGCGTTAGTATCTCCACCTGCTTAGTCGCTGGTTAGGAGCAGCTCTTGAGAAGCATCTTATGTGAGTGAACATGGCAGTCAATCTAGAGCGGCAGACCTGGGAGCCATCAGTCAATGTTGCTCCCCCCAGAGGGACATCTGAGTAGCACATTTTTATTTTCATTCCAAAAGACAGGAAAAAAAAGACAAATATAAATCATTAAGAATAAAAAAACCCAATAGAAAGGAGTAAGGATATGAGCAGAACTAGATGTGAAAAATATGTTCATATCATAAAAAAATCTGTATGCCTAACTTTTTCTATCACAGAAAGATAAAGTCAAGTGACAGTTAAATACAAATATTCATCTATCAGATTGGCAAAAACATTAAAAGATTTAAATTTGTCTTTGTTATATATGTCAGTAAGCAATTTTGAAGGGCAGTTGGGCCATAATTCTAAAAATTAAACTTACAGTTCTTTTTACTGAACAAGTCCACTTTCAGTTTTCTAGTGCAGTATTTTTTATAATGGTGAAAATATTTGAGATATCCCAAATGTCCACCACTAAAAGAATGGATAGGTAAATGATTGGGAAAGTTACCTACTTTGCCTCAGTGTCCTCATCAATAAAATAGCTGTAATTCCCACCTCACAGATTTTTTTTGATTTGTGAGGGTTTAGATATGACCTTTAAAGTGTTCAGAATATTAACTGTCATATAGTATGTACTCAATATTTGATAGCATTCATTAACGTTATAGAATATTATGCAATTAAAAAAAGAATTGAACAAATAAGCATATACTACTGAAATGGGAGGAATTCTTGATTTTTATTGACAGAAAAAAGCAAGTGGCAGAAAAATATTAATATGATATTTTAGTAAAAATAAAACTTAAGAGTATGAGTGTATATGCATGTGTACAAGAAAATATCTGAACAGATAGCCTGTAAACTGTTAACAGTGATGCACTCTGGGGAGAGAGAAAGGGTTAAATGTGGGGACTTTCACTCTTTACTCAATAAAGATCTGTATTTTGGATTGTAGTTTTAAAAGAGCAATTTAAAAAAATTTTTTTAATTTCATTTATAAAATTAAGAAAAAGAACGATGTTCTGGCCCCGTGGCTTAGCGGTTAAGTGTGCGCTCTCCGCTACTGGCGGCATGGGTTCGGATCCCGGGCACACACTGTCACACCGCTTCTCCTGCCATGCTGAGGCTGCGTCCCACATACAGCAACTAGAAGGATGTGCAACTGTGACATACAACTATCTACTGGGGCTTTGGGGCAAAAAAAAGGAGGATTGGCAATAGATGTTAGCTCAGAGCCAGTCTTCCTCAGCAAAAAGAGGAGGATTAGCATGGATGTTAGCTCAGGGCTGATCTTCCTTACACACACACACAAAAATAAATAAATAAATAAAACTGTTTAAAAAAAAAAAGAAAAGAAAAAGAACGAATGAAATTAGTAATGTTCCAAATAATATGACTACATTAAATTTAACAAAATACTTAAAGAACAAGCCAAAATGAAAAATGTGTCCCAATGCTAAAAATTTCACTTAAAAATGTGTTAGACATAGCCCAAATATCATTTACCCAATGTTTATTTATCTTTTAAAAGGGAATACATATTTGGTTCTGATTTGTTTTGTATTTTATCTACCCAAGGCTTAAAATTTTTAGAAATTCTGTATCTCTAGGTCACTGTAAGAGTGGAAAATGAAAGTCTAATCAGGAATGAATGATGTAGTTGAAGGGTAAAAGATGAATATAAATTCTGTAACCAAAATTCTAGCAATATTCCTAACACTATCTTTACCATACATTGTTGTGTGTGTCTGCTTGTGCTGGGCTGACCAACCAAAAAAAAAAAAACAAAACAAAACAAAGCAAAAAGATTACTGTAGAATCCAAATAGCTCCTCCCTTATTATGGAAAATGCCTCTACAAGCCATTTGCTTCAAGTGTATTAAGCCAATCATGGGTCCTGCCACCATGATCTATTGGTTATGTACATGATTTGAACTGAGACAATAATTATATTCTATTTTGTTGGATAAAGCAATTGAAATATAGAACATTTATGACCCAAACTTTACCAAGAAGAGTGCTTTCCCAGCATTTTGTAATTGGAAATTGTGGAGAAATCTCTCCTCTAGCTGCTAAGCTTTAGTGTGTGATTAAACCTGAATCTGACCATGTCTCAATGTTTCAGAATTTGCCCTCGTCTGTGTGGGATATAATGAAACCAATATGAAAAGAAAAAGGGGAGTGAGGAGAGACAGGGACAGATATTTTAATGACATCCAAGTTCCTGGTCTAATTCTTTCAATGGGAATTCCTCCAATGTCTTTTCATGTGCTTTGTTAATGAGTCAATACATCTATCTTTTTTCATATACAATTTTGAGCTATATTTCTCTTGCTTTCAGTCAGATGGTCCCGTACTGTATAGATATGTGCAAATAACAAATTTACATATAATTTCAAGACATTCTTCCGAATCCTTGACACTCATCATGGAACCCAGAATTTGAACCACTGTCATAGAGTGATTATTCCGATTGTCTAGTTTTTTGTCTCTGCTAGATCATTTATTTGCTCAATACAGGAAAGAACCAATGTTCTTCGTGTCTTTGAACTTCTCTCTAATCATAGACTGCTCTTTTTATGTTTACCCTTGACTATGATGCCTATCTTGAACTGATTCTTTTTTCAGCCGTGTAGGTACATGTCTTTAGCTATGTTTTATACTAGAAATTAAGTCTTTCAATGGATAAAGAAAGAAAGAGTTAGGCATAAACTGTGGGGTAGGAAGGATAAAGTGGTGAGAGTAACACAACTCTTACTCTCTCAGAAAACAAATAGAAAGCTGTATGACAATGGTTGCTTGCTCTTTTGGTCAATGTACAATCAATAGAAAAAAAATACTTACATTAGTTGATGATATTTTGCATGCTGTTTCCATAAGAAGTAATCATTAGTTTATTTGCCAACCAAACTCGCTATAGTCTTTACTTATCTTTAGTTACCAATGTATCACCAGAAAGAAACTTTGCCCAGCATTTGCAGTGTCCCAGGAAACTTAAAGACAAAGACAAAATCTTACTGGTAAGAACTTTGTAAATTTCATTGATCTCATGGATCTCATGCCAAGGGAACAAGTGAAGTAAAATATCTCTTTCATGGTACTTTGACGCAGACTTACATACAGCATTAAAATAATCTCCTTTAAATATACAACAGGAAACTATCTTTAATGCCTGTTGTTATTTTAACAATTAGCTTGGGAGAAGAAACAGAAGAAAGAATTTATTAATTATAAGGCAATTTAAGATAATTTGCCCCTTCCTGCACCCAGGTGGATTTCTCAAGTTTTTCTATGTGCCCACATGTCTTAATTTTTTAGATTTCAATATTAACTGCCTATAACCATAATGCATAGTTACATTTCTCATGTACAAATTTTCATAGTTACAAATTTTAATTGTAAATTGAGACAAGGCAATTCAAGTCCTGTTAGCAACTGGAAATATTAACCCTAAGTCAACTTTTATTTTTTTTTTAAATAAGTGAATTGTATGAACACCATTGGGTAATTCCATCATTGTTCCAGGACTCAGTTTTCTCATAACGGAAAAAAGTTTAATAAATATACTCTTAAAATTCCTTTTTAGCTCCAAAATATTATGAAGCAATGATTCAAGACATATAATTTAGCAGGACTGAATAATGATTGTGACCAAGTTATTTAGAAAGAACACGTATCAGTTAATCTTCTTTCAAAAGTGTAATTGCTGTAAGTGCTTTTATCTTTCTATTATTTTCTTAATGTAGATTCATGAAGTTGCTCTGACATAAATTTATCAAGTGACCTTAAAGTAATGGGGTAAACAGAATGTTTGTGGAATCAAATTGGTAACTGAGATAGTTCATCTTTCTCAAAATCTTGTGCTTATTTCTTTATTTCCTTTTTTGCTTCCTTAACTTTTGACATAACTCATAGATTTAAACATATATACATACACGTATATACGTGTATATATATATATGAGTGTGTGAATATAAGTAATAAAAATGTGCATGTTGCCTTAACTAAAGAAAAGCCTTATGTGTCTATGGCTATTTTCCATGGGGGAAACTTAAAAGGAGAATTATTCCTACTGAAATGGGGTCAACTATATTCAGTTAAACCTGACTCACTGGTTCTGCTTGGTTTTCTAATCCCTCTGGCCCATTTTCAGATTTAATATAGCCCCAAAATAACATATTGAATTCCATCTATCTTAAAAGAGTTTACAGTTTTCTTCATCTTTCTCATATTTATATTTTAAAGATATATGTAGTCATGATGCACTTATGTCTTGACATTAGAATATTGAAGATGATGCCAATACTAGCGATGAACATCTTCGATTGTAGGTGCAAGTCCAATCAACAGTGCCCTAAATTGATGAAGACTTACTTTTTTCATGAAACAAGAAGTTTGGGGTCTGGTGGTCCAGGGTTGAGAAGTATCTCAGTGATGAGTGCAGGCACCTAGGCTTCATTTTTTTTTTTCTGTTATTCTTGTCTGTGACTTTCAACCTCATAAGCATCATACCTGGATTCCCAGCAAGAAGAAGGCAGAAGTTGAAAAGGCCAAAGAGAGCATGGCATCTGAATATTTCTGTCTTAGTCTGTTTGGGCTGCTATAACAAATTACTAAAGACTGAGTGGCTTATAAACAACAGAAATTTATTTCTCACTGTTCTGGAAGCTGGAAGTCTGAGATTAGGGTGCTAGCATGGTTGCGTTCCAGTTAGAGCCCTCTTCCAGGTTGCAGACTGCCAACTTCTTGTTGTATTCTCAAATGGTGGAAAGAAGGTAAGCTGGCTGTCTGGCCTCTTATTAGATGGGCACTCTTCCCATTCATGAGGGCTCTACCCGCCTGACCTAATTACCTCCCAAAGGCTCCACCTCCAAATACCATCACACTAGGGGTTAGATTTCAACACATGATTTTTGTGGAGACACAAACATTCATTCTATATACCAGTGTCCTTCCTGCACATATTTCCAGGAAGCCCCACCAGGTGATTCTTGCATCTAATTGGCCAAAATTGTTTACCATGGCCACTCCTAGCTGCAAGAGTGTTAGGAAGACGACCAGTTTTACCTGGGTACATTCCCCCACCCCCAATAAACAGAGGTTAAGAAGAAAACAATGAGAATGGATATTGAGTAGGCAATTTGAAGCATATACCACAACACATTTTGCAAGTGCCAAGGTAATTAGAGTATTTTATTCTCAAAGAAAGATTCCAAATGCAAATTGGCTGGTCATGAATTACTGAAAGAGCAGATTCACTCACATTGATGATTAAGTTTTCATTTGTGGTTTAACTTTTCTTAATGCACATGATGATGCTCTTCTCCACTGCTTCTCATAGGCTGTGGGTCTTATGGTGACTATAGAGGGCTAAATTTAGAAAATGGTATGAAATATATATAATATGGAAATGGGCTTAATTATATAAGACTTTTTGAAAAAGCTTACCACTTTGAGCTGTGTTTATTTGCTTTCATGATGGTAGCTGTAGAATTTGTATACATTTTCCAAGATTTTGCTGGTGAGGCTGGTATTTGTTCTCACAAGAGCTTGGTGACATATTAAGAGTTGTTATTAATCCTACCTTACAGATAAGGAAATTGGTGTTCAGAGAGATTAAGTGACTTGCCTAAGATGATGATCTTTATTGAACATATAAAAGTTGTAAAATTTCTTATAAATTAGTTTCAGAATTCCTTAAGGATTTAAGATTTTACTAGTAAAACTAAGAGTCCCTATTGTAACTGAATGGAGAGGACATGACAACTGTTCAGACACATGAACAAGGATAGGAGTTATGCTTTAAGTGACATGGAGGATTGAGAGATATGCCATTACAAAATATGAACAAATAACCATTATTGAGGTCTGTTGTTCCTCAATATCTCATGTCCTATTAAGAATAGTACGTTGCTATGTGGATAAACTATAAACAGTTTAATAATGAATTCCAATAAAAGATTAGGGTAAAATCTTCCTGTTGCTTAAAGCTTGATGGTTCAAGCTAGATTTCCATTCCTCTTTCCATTAATAACCCTTGTGACTGGGAACTAATAATAAAAATCATTATAAGAAGCAAAAAAACTCCACTGAGCTTTTGTTATGAATCAGGATAGGAACCTAGGCCTGTTTGACGACAAAGTCTTTATTCTTATTCTTCATGACAACTCTGCATGGTAAGCATTGCTATTCCAATTTTAGAATAAGGAGGCTGAGAGTAGGGCAGTGAAGTCATTTGTCCAAGGCAAAATTGGGACTCTGTGGCAAGTCTATCAAAGGTAACCTGCTGAGCTCTTTATATTACACTTTGCAGCCTCCATATAATGTTACTTCTTTTCACTAATATTCAGTTATCATCATCATTATCATTATTTCTTCTACCTAGGCTCCTTTTCTGTTTCAAATCTGAGTAGACTGACACCATCTTGTCAACTTCTCCTTGAACATGCTTTTGTAGGAGATTACTCATTTTGAGTTGTCCTTCCTAAACACTTCTATCCTATTTTGCAAAGTTTTATCCCTTTTTGTTTCACATTATCTCTTCTTTATGAGCTTCTTTCCAACTATTCATTGCTGATATGAGAAAAATTAATTCTTCTAAGTTCATTTGCAGCACAGAGATGCTTGGCACCGCCTGGAATCATCTCCCTCCTACCTTCCCCAACAGTTTGCTTACACTTATCACTTAATGCATTTTTTACAGAACTTTAGGCTTACGGTTTTGCAAAACAAAAACATCTACTTGAGGCAGGGATCATTTAGTTGGAAGAAATAAAAATCACTCATCTAAGTTCAAGTTCAGTAGGGTGAGCATATCTTTATTTTGAATTGGAGCAGAGAAGACAAATTTTAGCCAGCCTTATAAGCTTAATTGGAGGTAGAGAGGGCAAGTCAGGAGCTGAGACATACCTCTTGAGGCCCGCATGGCCTATTTTCTCTCTTCATCTCCCAGGCTCCCTTCTTCCTCTTCCCCTTTGTGGTCAATTCTCTCTGTTAATGCACGGCTAGAAGGTTTGGCTGCCCATATCTATATCAGAGATCCCCGACATATCCCCTTCAGACTACGTTTTCTGAATCTTGTCACTGAAATCCTTGGAATATAGGAAATAAGAGGATGTTGTTTTCCCCTGGATCAGCTTTCCCTTCCTGATGTAAGCAGCTTTGGTCACCCTGAAGGTGGTATAGATGGAATCCCGTTAGTGGGAGCTGTTGGTAAGGAGTAATATCAAAGCAGGGGTGTGGTTTTGGCAGGAACCCCAAAATTTACAGAGTAGCAATAAAAGATAAAATGTCTAGTAAGGGAAGCAGGGCAGCACAGTTCATCATGTTCTTTATCCAGCAAGAGTTAACTAATATACTGCTTACTATTCACCAATGTTTTCCATACGACATGCCTTACAACAATCCTGTGAGGAAGGTATTATAATTATTGACATATTACAGGGAAGGAGGCTGAAGGAAATTTATTATTAACCTCATTTTACAGAGAAGGAAATTTTACATAGTAGGAAAATGAAAGAAATAGAGAAAACAAATTATTTACCCAGACTGGCATGTAGAAAAACAGGGATTTGAACCTGGACATTTTGGCCCCTGAGTCCACACATACAACCTTCACACTACATTGTTTTCCCTAGCTGCTTTTAAGGGAAGTCATTCTCTCTTCCTAGAGTTGCTACTTACTCTCTCCAAAAAAGTGAATCGTACCCTCTCTGACCTTTGGCTGACTCAGCTATAGAATAGAAACAGGAAACTCAGACTTGCCAGATGATAGAGCTTGTTGACATTATTCCATCTTAAATCTTTCACATTTTAGGGTTTGCTCTTTGTATGTAGACGTTAAAATGTGGGACAGTAAAATCAGGCAGAAAGACAGAAAGTCTTGCTAATAGCAAGCAAAATTTGTGAAACTATATTTTCAGAGAGCTGAGGGTGATGGTGACTGAAAGCCACTCGAGTCTGATGGCTCTTTGGTGGTCTATATGATACACGTTGTTGGTTTCTCTCTTGTTACTCTTGGAGAAATCTTCAAACCACAAAAACCACTTACGAAATTGGCACTTGTAATAGGAAAAGCCAGTTCCTAATCTTGGGAATCCTCTACCATGGAGAAGAATTATCTCAGAAAAAAGGGCCTGAAAAGTCCAAAAGTAGAAAAATAACCCACAAACATTCTCTATTGCAGCATCATCTCTAAGGGATTTCCATTTCAAGTGTAAAATGGTATAAAGTAGTACCATAGAGACTAACCACAAGGAGAAACAAGCCTCTCTTCTTTCCCTCTGCCTCTCTCTCTGTGTGTTTAAGAAAATTGTGTTTTTCAAGTTAACTACTGCATCTTTAGAACACTGATTCAGAATATCTCACCTTAGAATGAATTATAAAACTAAAAATTAAAATAAATGAAATTTGTTATTGTCCTTTACCCTGGTTTTGTTTAGGAAATATCTGATAGGAGCATATTTTTGTAGTTAGAACTCTACTAACTGTAGTTTATCATAATTAAATTTGGAATCACATACTCATCGAGTTGATATAAGGAAATAATTTCACCATTATGCACTCAGTATTTTGCTATGGGCTGTATGATTCTCATTCAGTACTTGAAAATCATTGGTTTTAGTTGAGGAAATGTAAAGTGATTCACATAAATTATACTATGATTTTTCATAATGAAATCTCCATAATGCAAAATTAATAGGGTGCAGATATGTACCTCTATAATGAGATTTAAGAGTACTATGTTAAAAGAAAAATAAATATATTTAAAAATGTTCAACCATTTATCTACTCACATTATAAGCTATTTCTTTTCTACTTTAAAAGCTTTTCAATTTTAATCGTTAAAACCTAAAATTTTAGTGGGCCACTCAATTTGATACAAATGTACCTTTTAATTTTTTGAAGGTTATTCCTGGAGCACGATTCTGAATCATTTAACTGAACTTAGAAAAATAATATGCCTGTGCAAAACATTCAAAGACCACATATTTGAACTTTCTTGAACTATTTTATTTCTGGCACTATTCAGTTATCATTTTGTTCCTTTTACGAATGGAAACAATTTTTGTCAAGAGAGACATAATGTGCAAAGTGAATCTTTACAAATTTAATTACAGCAGGAAGATCTGGAGATATTTAGAAAACATGCAAAGACTTTCTTCAAAATTTAATTTTGCAAAGCTTTTCGAACAAGGGGAAACATTAGTTTTACCATCTTTTACTATTTAATATATACAGCAGGAAATAAGGTAAGATGAGAAATAGGAAGAGTATTATGAAACTCGACTTAGACTATTATAAAAATTTGCATATAGTAATTACTTTGATTTAGAGTCTTTTGTAAATTCTGTATAGATTCTACTGGAAGCAAGGGAAACATTTAAAAAAGAAAAAGCACTTACCTACTCTCAGAATATATTTCAAAGAAATTTTAAAATTATATATGTTTAAAACATACTTCTGGTAATGAAAATAAATCATTTTATTTTAGAAAATACAGACGCATAAAAAAGTTTAAAATACCTCTAGGTATTACAGTGCATATTATCTTTTTCTTTGCATATATAATACAATATTAGGATAGATACATACATCCATTCATACATACATATCCAGATATATAGATACATACATATGTTTATATATGTATATAGGTATGCATATATATATACTTACATATATCTTTTGCATTTTAATTTACATTATAAAGGAAACATGTTTCTGTCTTTAAATATTTTTTAAGGACAAAAATATATTTACCACTAAATAGAAACCTTGGTGTTCAACTGCAATTTTCTACAGTATGAATTTTGCTATATCTGTTGCATTTTGCTTTCTAATCCTGATACTATTATTGACTTTTTTGTAGCTTTTTACAATTTAATTTTTACCTATTTCTTTTTCTATGTCTCCCTCCTTCTCAGAAAGCTAACTTTTAAATTTTATACTCTAGTCTATTCTCTGCTTTCATCTTTCCATTTTTATTTTGGTTTTGAAAGTGCCCTATACATATTCTTAATTTTACAAAGCATATTGCAGGTGTTTCTAAAATTTGTTTCTAGTTTCTGTTTATTTTTAAACATTATTTCAAGTAGTAACTTCTTCTATATTCTCCCATTATTTTGCAAAATTTTGTTTGCTCATCTTTAAAATAGCACTTTGATATCTGGGCCCACAAATTTTCTTCGCCTTTATTACTCATTAACCCTTGTTGTCACCTACTGCAAACAGAAGGAACCCTGTTCCCTTGTTTTAACATCCAGCAATGCTGCTTATTCTTGGTACTTTCCATTCCATGCCATTTTCCAGTCTCCATTATAGCCTCATGGCCCAGCCTTATCCCTAGAAGGCTGAGAATTTTAGTGAGTTTCTTCCAGAATATTTCCTGCTTGTTTTCCTTGACACTGTGCTATATTTTGAAGGATCGCAGTTGACATTAGCCATATATGTCTTCTGTGTCTATAATTCCATCAACACAGTTTACAGACTATGAATTTCTTTTACTTTTTGGTAGTTGAGAGCAACCTTACTAAATCTCCAAAGACTTTTGAAGAATTTTCTTTAGTTTAATATTTCATCAATAATCTCAGTTCAGAGTTTTGGCAGGCTGAGGATTTAGACATCTTGCTGACTGTAGATTTCTTTTTTTTTTTTTTTTTTTTGTAGATTTCTTTGACTGTTGTGCATGACAACGTTGGTTGCAAGGCTGTCTGATGAATTTGATTAAATCTTGCATGTTAAATCTTTTAAATCTAATCATGGGCTCCCAGACTTCTGAATTATAAGTTTATGGGCATTAGTCATTTAGCCACACCCCCCTCCTCCTTCCCTCCCTTCCCCCCACATACACTATCTATTTTGCATAAAATAGGTTTTCACAAAATGTGTTTGGCTAAATCCATTGAAATTCTGTACACTCCCTCCCACTACACCAACTACACAAACTATGATGGGCTTATATTGCTTTTGGTCCTATCTATCTACCACCTATTATTGGCACAATGCAAATAGAACAAAGGATGGAGACTGTGGCTAAATATCTTTTGTCTGGATGAGTATATCCTAGATTTCTGTGTATCATGGGCTTGCATAGGACTTATTAAGTAGAGATTGAGGGGAGAGCCTTTGGAAATAAAAATATCTAAGAAACACTGATTTGACTCCTCAAAAATAATATGGCTTTCAATAATAGTTTTCACCTATCTACTAGAGAATAAAAGTGAGAAAAAGAGTTTATAGATGTTATTTACAAAATAAATCAATGTTAAATTAAAGCAAACATTTTATTATTTATTAGATATTTTATTAATATTCATAATATTAAAAATTTTCTTTTGATAATAAGTATTATAGTTGCCACTAAAGATTTGAAAAATATTATTTAATTAAAACTTCCATTTAAGTAATGTATTTACTTTGTGATGTTGTAACCAAGAACCTACTAGAGCGAGTTCGAACAGACCACATCTCTTATCAACAGGGTATTTAAGAATTGTCTTTCAGAAAACTTGCGAAGTCATATGGCCAGAGCACGCACAGAAGAAGAAATCTTGACCTGAAATGACTGTAGAACCAAAGAGTCTTCTCCCTGTGGAAACAAAGGACCGGGACATGACCAGAATTTGAAAGTCAGACTCTCATCAGAAGCAATGAGTCTGTCATCCAGGAAGATCCCCACCTTACTATAAATATTTAGAACCCTACCATAAATGCTTAAAGCCCACCAATCAAAACCTGTCCCACCAGCATTTCCACATGCCAGCTTGTTCTCCCTAACCTCTTAAATTTTGCTCCAAATCCTGAATCGGGGAGACCGATCTGAGGGCACATACCCCCTGTCTCCTTGCAGATTGATCTCACAAAATAAAGCTATATTTCTTTTCCCAAAGGCTGATGCCAAAATAAATTGGCTCGTTATATGCATTGGGTAGTGAGCCCTTGCTCAGTAACAATATCATTTACAAAAAAATACATTTAATATAGAAAAAATATATTTACCCCATCTTTATTAAAATCATCCTCATACCTTTTAAAAATAACCTAAAATTTTAAAATCAATTTATAAACCATGTAACCTGCATTTGTCTCAGTGAAAACTATCTCTGTCTATGTGTATATGGGTGTATAAAACCACAAAACATTCCAGCCTCCTTATGGTGTGGTATAAGAGCTTTTGACTATCCAAAGAAATAAAACGTCTAAAAGCAAAAAAGTAATAAAAATGCAATCTAGTCTTTAACAGTGGGCCCTTCAAAAGCATTATTGGGAGACCCTGATTCACATCCCTCAGTGACACTTCTACAAAACAGTGTTTTTCTCGTCTTTCCAACTTTTCCACATCTTGTAGTTGCTTAGGAGAGTCTTACTTTATAGCTTCCTTAAATCCTATCTTTTCACTCCATGTTTTCCCAAATCCCTGGTCTGAGTCTTTCCTAGATTTCTTCCACTTCTCCAGTTTCCTCATAACAGAAGCCTGAGAACCAAAGGGGCAAACGCCCTAGAGGGCAGAATAAGAACAAGAGTTGAGAAGGAAAGTGCCCTCAGTGCCCATGATGGACGTGATGCGTGTGTGTGTCTGAGAAAGAGATGCCTGGGCGTAGGAAGAGATTTTGGTGGGGAACACACTGGCATTAATAAACCCTTTCCCACATTCGTATTCATGATCTATATCCCTGTTATATTCATGTTTTTATAGCTTAGATGAAACTCTGATGAGAATTCTGATTAATACTAGGAATAGTGAAAGGAACTTGTAAAGATGACTCCTCACTAGGCACTGCATTTTATCATCCTTTCTAGAAGATTTCCTGGGAGAAATCTTTCTTAATGCTTTCCCTTATTGAGTATAGCAGCAATCGTTCAACACCTCATTTAAAATTTGTTTAAGAAGTTAATGTAATAATACTTTTTTCATAAAATGTAATGAGATGGGGGATTATGAAAACACACACGTTGTAATTTAAATAACAAAATCTAAATTTAAATAATACACCCACATACACACATATTTGTATGTATAAAATGTTTTTACATTAAAATTATTCTTTAAATTATGATGTGGAGGAAAGTTGTCTGGAAATAGCAGGACTTCTTTCACTCAGTCATATAAAAACGAACATTTCACACACTGGGTTTAGTGTTAAATGAGAAAGACAGGGAAGGTGCTGGACCAAATGATCTCGTGTCAGGATATTGATAATTCCAAGGAGAAATTAACTTTAAAACCTATATGGACTTGCTGTTTTGATTTACTTTAGATATTCTTCCATAAAGAGAGATCAATTTATAATTTGCTTATCACCTATAAAATACAGAATGCTAAAAAGCAGAGTCCCATATGATATGGTTGTAACATTTCTTTTGCTTCTATTTTAAAAATCTACAATTTTAAATGTTAAAAATATACATAAAACCTGTGATAAAAATAAATGCTATTATAATTTTTCCCTTCTACAATATCGTTACACATGAAGAAAAGGTCAGGAATAAGTACCTGGAAAACATATTGTCTTTCACTAAAACAGGGTGAAATCCTATAAAGGTTCCAGAAAGTTGACCCCTTACAAAACAGAGGCAATATATAGAATTGCCTTCTGTAGCTTTTTATTACTTTTGTTCTCTTGGTTGTAGGTAAGAGTGGGAAATAAATAAACGTGAATAGATAAAAATAATTGTACAGGGGCCAGCCCAGTGGCGCAAGCAGTTAAGTGTGCATGCTCTGCCGCGGCAGCCCAGGGTTCACCGGTTCAGATCCCGGGCCCGCACTGACGCACCACTTGGCAGGCCATACTGTGGCGGCGTCCCATATAAAGTGGAGGAAGATGGGCAGGGATGTTAGCTCAGGGCCAGTATTCCTCAGCAAAAAAAAAAAAAAAAAAAAAAAAAAGAGGAGGATTGGCAGATGTTAGCACAGGGCTGATCTTCCTCACACAAAACAATAAATAAATAATTGTACAAAAGGGAAAAGTAGCAAATGTAGTAAACTGTGGTTATAGAACAGACATATATAACTTATCAGGAAAAAGTCATAAATTTATTTTACTTTTCATAATACAATTTTTCTATAGTGTCATTAGATATTGGGTGAAACACATAAAGTGATTTGTCATATGAAAATAAATAACATGCAAAATGATTCAAATGGAAATATAAAGTTAAAAGACCTTGGGGGCAGCCCAGTGTCATAGTGGTTAAGTTCGGGCACTCTGCTTTGGCAGCCCAGGGTTTGCAGGTTCGGATCCTGGGCCCAGACTTACGCACCTCTCATCAAGCCACGCTGTGGTGGCGTCTCACACAAAAAAAGATAGATGAAGATTGGCACAGATGTTAGCTTAGGGCTAATCTTGCTCAGCAAAAAGAGAAAGATTGGCAACTGATGTTAGCTTGGGGCCAATCTTCCTTCCCAAAAAATAAATAAAAAATTCAAAGCCTTAGTTTAAAAATTGAAAATTAGTTGTCTGAGAAGACACAATTTTCCTTTTGTACCATCCCCAACCTATATTCTCCATTCACCAAATAGAAATTTCTCAATTTCAGCTAAATGTTTCAGAAGGCCCTGAGCCTAAGAAAGAAAGGCACACACAGTTGAGAAAAAGTTTCTTATGACAAAATACTGATTGAGCATAGAGACTACGGAGCCAGATTGCCTGGGTACTAGTTTCAGCTCCAATATTTAACTGCTCCATGACCTGGGTCAGCTAATCAACCTCAGTTTTCTGCACTTCAGTGTTCTAAGATCTAAAATTTAGACAGTATATTTTTAACGCACTTAAAAAACCTAGAAAAGTAGTATGTGCACACACATGTATGTGTGTGCACATGTATGGCTGTGATCATTCTTATGCCTAATTTACAAAAGAAAACACAAAATTACTCAGACTTCAGAAGAAGCAAAATTTACAATGCCCTAATTAAGTAGAGATATATAAGTAAAATCTTGCATTAGATACCTTTTAATTAATTTTTAAGGTCAAAATAGACCAAAAACCCATAGGAACTATTACATATTCTCTCTCAAATTATATTTTACTTTTATTAAAGAACTTTCTCTCGTCCTTGTTAATTTATATGGTGTTATTTTTTAATGCTTGCTTAAAAGATCTTGGTGGATTGCATTCTTTTTATCCACATCCAATTGTTCTCTTTCCAAAATATACGCATAGGCAGTTATTTTGGGATTATCATTGGTAACTTAGGTCACTTGTTTACATCCTCATTATTGGCTTTTTCTTTTAATAATTAGAAGAATGGATCCATGTTGGCTTCCCTACTCATTAGTTTTTTTTAAATTGAGGAAAATTACAGTGCCTTACAAACCATGGTATGCTTCATCAAATAATAAATGCTAGCCTTCAAAACATGTATGTATGTATGTATTATTATGTAATAGTATTATTATGTATTATTATTATTATTTGCAATCAGATACCATAAAACATTGAGATATATGTTTAAGAAAATCTGAGATACTTTTACAAGTTTGATGAATCCGGCTCATTTAATACACAGAGACGTGACACCTCTGTGGAAAATATTATTATATTGTTATTATTTAGCTATCTATATCAGCTGTACCATCAAATATTTTCTTGTAGTGTGTTAAAGTTATTTTAAGTTTGAGTAATGGTAATATTTTGGCACTTTTATACACATTAGACAATATATTAGTTAAACTTTGAAACAATTGAATAAAATATTTATCTTTGAATACTTTAAATTTAAATAACAAAAATGTATCAGTCAGAGTCTCTGGAGGAAACAGAGGCACAATCAAGAATGATTTTGGAGAGAATTTAGATAACGGATACTTTCCAGAGGAGTGGCTGGGTTAGGGGAACTGATGAGAGAGAGTGAGTATCCTAGGTTCTAGCCATAGTGGAAAGCCGAAGGGGCAAGGGATAAGATGGTGTTATTGAGGCATATATGAACTGGAGCTATGGAAGCGTGGTGGCAAGAAAGAAGTGTATTCTGACAGCAATGCAGCCACTGCTAGAAAGAACCACAGTGCCAAGTTATGGAGCAAATAGGGCAAAAATGGCTCCACCTTTATTGAAATAAAAATATTTCATTCAATTGTTTTTCTTAGCCCACTTCCAGTGCCCTTCATTGACAACACCCCAACAGAAGCCCAGGGACAAGGGAACCCAGGTGGATGCAGTTCCTAGAGGTTAACCCCAGGGCATAAAGAAGGGCAAATGATGGGCCTGGGGTTCGGGGGTGGGTGAGGAATAGAAAATAATGAGCACAATAAATTTTTCAAAAAGTATATACATTATATCAAAATCTGTATGTCCAAAGCATTTAGCTTTTGTGTCACTTAGCATTAGCCAGATGATGATTTCATAGAATAACATCTAAACCATGAACCCACAATTATCACAAATATGACTCCACTCATTAAGGCTCCTTAAATTGGATACAGTCAAGACATGTTTTTCATTGTGTTTTTAAGGTTTCCTAAGCAGCTTTCTTGGTAGCAAAGCATCTATAACAAATTAACTAAATTAGACCCATTTAATCAATTAGAATTCTGCCCTCTTTGACCAAAATAAAAGCTGAAGAGGATTATCCTTGTCTCATATGAAATAAATACTAGCAATTTGACTCACTAAGTGCATGATTTCCCACTCTATTGTCAATATAAAATTGTTTCTACTTTCTGCCAAACAGCATAACTTGAGAAGAAAAGTGGAACAAGGAGAACAAATTAAGTATATACCACTTCTGCAGAAGAAAAAAGGTAAACCATGAGAGACTACTACTGACAGATCAAATCCACCCATCAGTGGTCTTGGAATATGTCTTTCTCCGTCATTGTCTTCTTTATAACAGGTTACTAGCCCTTCCTTGCTCCTTTATTACCCTGCTATCTATTTCTCCTCCCTTATTTTCAGTGCCACAATATGGAGTGCTGTGTAATCAGGCAGTTTTCCCACGATGCTATTCATGTATAAAGGACATATTAGAAAAGGAAATTAGTGCTGTGCTATTGATGCACTGTCTAATTTAAAAACTGAGACAAGAAAGTACTTAATTCCCTCAAAAATCCAAAATACAAATGTAAATTTGGAGATTTCTTCTGCTTAGAGCAGACTTTTAAAATCAATTATAAGCCTAAATATAACAAGGCTAAGTAAAGTTTTGGTAAGTGAAGTAACGTGGTAAAATAAAGGGAACCTCAAGAGAGGCTAATCTTAGATAACTGATATTCAAGACTATGTGTTTTTCCCCTAGCCCAGTTTCCCTTTTGTGTATTTCTATTTCACTTTGGTTATGGTTGTTTTAAACACATGGTTCACTGACAATGACCAATCTAAAGAGGTCGCTGCCTTTTAAAAGTAAATATACAACAATAACTTAAAGAGGACAGTTAAGGCTGCCTTTTCATTTAAGAAGGAAAAATAAACCATACTACTACAGGAGGTGCAGGTAGGTAGTTTGATAATGCAGTTCTCTTAACTCTTCAGGCTTGGTGCAATCATCCTCAGGAAAGATATCCCAGTCCAACTCTAATGAATCATTAATAAAATCTTTACAATAAGATAATCGCAATTAACATGTGTGGTGTTATTACGTGGGGAGGGTTGCTGCAGGAAGGGGGTTAAGTATAATCCTCACTCTTCCATTGTTTAAAGTATTCTGTGTTCTTCTAGAGGGCACCAAAGGATAGCTGTATGGAAGCAAGAGGAAATCAGCCCCAGGGAGCATTGTCTCTGTGAGATGCCAGCGTTGAGATGAAGCTGAGATGAGTTTCACGTTGCTGAACACCCCCATACAGCAGTAAAAAGATGTAAGATATGGACACGCTCAGACCATCTTGTTAAAAGCTTCCTGCGGGTTGGCAGAATGAAATCTTTATTTAAAATACACAAACTATTGTCAAGGGAAAGATGGAAACGAGAACACGGAAAAAGGGCCAAAGGCTTTGCTTAACCCGCCAGAAGCAGCAGAAAGGGAGAAGTGGTCACATTGTCTTTGTAGCAACAACAGAAAAGGTGACTAACACCACCACATCAGCATCCATCGGCTCTTGGTTTCAAGATGCATTATTTCTTTTATTATTAATTATATGTGTTTCCAGGGGTGGGCAAATATATTATTACGAATAGCAAGAGAGGAAATCATTTCTGCTGCCACTTGGCATTAAGTACAGTAGTGTATGTAAGGAGTGAGTGATGACAGGAAACGTAGCAGCAGCCTTGAGCCCCAGCATCCCCCCACCAATTGCTCCAACTCGCTCTTGGTAGTCAGAGGCTTTCTAACAGAAAGTTCATGTAAAACCATTATTGAACACTGACAGGAAGGAGCTGAGACAGGAGTGAGTGGTGTGTATTTGTGCAGTGGGAGAAGGAGGGAGGGAGGGAGGGAAGGGGGAAGAGAGGGAGAGAGAATGAGTTAGTCATCATCTTGCACAGACAACACCATACGGGGGAAGGTGCTTGCATTATTACAAAGATAGACATGCACATGCACACACACTTGCACACATGGCACAAGTCTTTTTGGTTTCTATCCTATCATTTCCAAGAACAGCTTTAAGTGATAATGACTGTGAACATGTGAACATTCTTGGACGGGTGAGCCAGGCAGGGGATGGGTTCAGAAGAAGGGTCACTTCTGAAGAGCAAAAGGACATGGGAAGCAATGAAGCAGGCATGAAAAGAAAAAGGTGAAAGGACTCTGGAGAAAATGTCATCTATATTGATTAAGCTTTATTTCTCTTTAGGAGAAAGTGACATTTCTGCTATTAGATCATGGACATATAAGGAACGTAGATGGCTCACTGCTTTTTCTTCTCTTCCACAGTGTGTACAGCTTTGACCATAGGGTACTTGGAAGGCTCTCTGTTCCATTATTACAAACAGGATAATTATTGTTTTTAAGTACCAACGAAGTGACATTGCACTCTCTTTGGCAAGAGAGAGAGCATTGGTTGCCATAGCTGTATGTTCTGATCAGACATAAATGACGGTAAAGTGATAAAAGCTTTCTGCTAGATTTCTTCCATCCTGCCCACCCTCCTCTCCAGCTCCACTCCCCTTTTCTAGCTTTGCTCAAGGGGTCTAAGTGCCTCTTCCCCTGTTTCCCGAGTCTGTGACACACCACCTCAGAGGCACTGGCCATTCTACCTTGTGGTACTAAGCAGGTGGGGAAGAAATCGCCCCCCAGCGCCTGTCCACGTCCATCTCCTCCGCAGCGAGGCTGGTTTTCAACAACTCTTTGACAGGTTTTCCCCTTCTCAACTACCACCTTGGCAGAGCCCTGTCTCTCCCTCAAGCCCAGCCAGGCTGCCAAGCACCCCAACTGAAAACTACATCCAGAATCTGAGCTGCAGAACACCCCCTGCAACACGCAGCCTCTGCTCCCCTTCCCTACTCTTCACTAACGTGGGCTTTTCCTAAGCATCGATTGTATTGCAAATTAAATCTCTGTCCCTTGCATTTTTAAACCCGCCACCCTTAACCCTTATCGCCAGCTTGCCTCCAAAACCCCCCTAAAATAACCGACAGCACGCGAACGCCTGAAGAAGCGCACCCGGGATCCACACCTGGACAAGTCCTCTGTGGTTTAGTGGTCGCGAATAGCCTCTGCCTGACATGTGCTCCTCGCCCCGCGCGGACCGCTTTCCCCCGGAGCCCCTGGATCCTGACAAGACCTCCGGGGCGCGGGTCAGCCAGTGCGCGCCGGGGCAGCCCGGGGTCGCGGCCCGGGCTCCCCTCCTCCCGCCCCAGCTTGTGCGCCCGCGCCGCCGCCGCCTCCGCCTCCCGGGCGGCCGCTCCGAGCATCCCGCCCCGCGTCCTCCCCGCCCCGGCGCCCGCCCGCCGGAGCCGGCCCGCGCCGCTGGCAGCCATCAAGTGGCTCGTTAAGGAAATGCAGGTGAGTGCGCGCCGCGGAGCGGCTGCTGCCGGAGACGTGGGGTGTGTGCCAGTGCGTGCGAGCGGGAGGCGGAGGGAGCGGCCGGGGATGCTCGCCGCCTCTGCTCCCCGCCCCGCCGCGCCCGCAGCCGGCGGCCCGAGCGCTTGGGGCCGCGCCGCGCGCTGACAGCCGCTCGCCTCCCCGCCGGCTCGCCCGCTTCTCCCCGAGCCGCCCCCCGGCCGCCCCCACGCCGCGCTCCCCGCCCAGCCCGAGCCCTCCCGCTGCTCCTCCTCCTCCTCCGCCTCCTCCCCTCGCGCCGCGCTGACAGGCAGCCTCGGCGGGGAGAGTGCAGGTACTTTGCCTTCAGAAGAATCTGCAGGACCCAAGCAAGCTTTCGGAGCGCCCCGATTTTCTCCTGTCTTTGCCCCCTCCCTCCGGCCGAGAAGATCCCACTTTTGAAACAAACAGAACCCGAAGCATCCTACCAAAGGCAAAGCCCGACGGGCTGCCGTGCATGTGCCGTCCTTTCTTGCAGTTGATTCTGGGCCTGTGTGGAATAGAAAGACAGTTCTTTCTGTGACTGGTAGGAAAGAAAAGAGAAGACTCCTCAGGGTTTCCAAGGAGGACCGGAGCGGCTGCTTTAGTAAGTAAACTGTGCTTCTGGATTTCTTGACTCTAAAGTGAGGCATCTGCTGAATGCTTTGCCCCCAAAGGCGTGGACAGGTTGTTCGTTTTACCGAGGCAGAAGTTGACTTATATAACTTCAGTAGTTCCTAATTGAGAAGTGGTTTGCTAAGCATTTTTTTCTTTTCTTTTCTTTCTTTCTTTCTGTTTTTTTTTTTTTTTTTGAGAAAGAGCGTTGAGAAGACTTCAGTCTGGGAATCTGATTTTTAAACGCTTATTGTTCAGGAGCTATTGGAAGCCTGGTTTGTGAAACGTTGGTTGGTTCGGTTACCTAGAAAAAGCTTGATAATTCTAACCCTACTGGTTCACTTTTGCTACCTCCCACCTTAATCCACACCAATTCCCATCGTTCTCTGACTTCACTTGGTTGCCTGTTTTATCTTTAGTTCCAAAGAGAGCTTGCACAAAAATTGGGTCAAGGGAAAGTTAACAAAGATGATTTGAAAGACTGGAAGAAAATCCTGTTGAGGCTTCTTAATGCTTGTAGGTAGAGGAGATGTGGAAGAAAATCCTGGAACTAGCCTAGTTTGGAGAATTTGGATGAAATTAATTTGGAGAGGGAATGTGAAAAATGCTTTGGAGGGGCAGGAGCTGAGGCTGTGACTTTGACACAGCACATTATAAACTATGACAGGGGCTCAGCAGCCAGTGACAGGTTTAAGGTGTCTCCTAGGGCTGAATATCTCTGCATCAAAAACTTTTGCAGGCAGTATTCCTCTCGGGGCTAACATCACCATGTCAGGAGCTGCAGCATTTCTTTAAAAGCAAGTAGGACACTCTTCTCTCTGTGAAAGGGTTAATAGTATCTTAAAAAAAAGAAAAAAGATATACAGTCTAACATTTGCCAATATTTTGTAATATCTAAATAAAACCTTTATGTTATGTCAGGAAAAATATAGTTGAGTCAGTTGGTTTTGCACAAGAGGGAATCAATAACATTTCAGCAATTTTTTCTTTATCATTGCCAAATGGACTCTGAATCTAATTTTTCCTGCATTGTTAACATATACAGTTGATACAGTAGGAAATGCAGTTGAAGTAAAACTGAGCTAATTTTTAACAAATTCAAAGTTCTTTTACACAATAGCACTCATGCTGACTAGTGTAGACTAGTGATTAGGAAAAGTTGGTCTGTTTTATCTTTAACTTTCAATTTTCTGTCTCAGTATAAAACATGCTTTTCTAATCAAATCTATTTAAGAGTTATCAGCCAGATTGAAGATTAAAACCACTTATCTCAGATAATTTCTTTTTGACAAAACACCTTATTATCAGATAATACCTAAGGGCTCTCATATCTAGTTGTTGATAATGGTAAAGTAAAACATTTTTACCTTTATATTTACTCAAATAAGTATATAAAAGCAGCTATGTTCATTCAGCACTGATTTTTAAAATTTTAAGCATAAACTAATGTACAATGGTTTAACAAAGGGAAAGATCTTTTAGAGTTGTTATGGTTATTCAATGTCAAATGCTCTGAATATCTTGACACATAAGTTTTTAAGCTAATGAAATAACGGTAGGACAGTTGATGAATTTGTTGACATGAAGTTATCATAGATGGAAATCATTTGGGAAAGATATGTCATTGTTTCTTGTGTATGACTTTATTTCCTACCCAAATGGGTTTTCTTAGAGGTTTTCTTACTGCTCTCAGCTGCCATTTCTGTTATTGGTTTAAAATGAATTTAAATAATTTAAAATGAAGCCCTTGGTTGATCAGATTTCGATTATAGTGTATGACCTCTACTCATTTGTGACCTCAAATCTCTGAAAGGATATCTGATATTTGGAAAAATAATTATTGAAAAATAAAAGGTAAGATTGTACTGAAGTAGCCAAATTTAAGAATGGTTCAAACATGTTGTTACAATATTACTATAGGACACATTTTCCACAGTAGAAAAGACAGGACTGAATTGTTGATCCTGTTGGAATTTCTGAAAGTGAAGATTTACAATTAACATGAAAACTAATCTGAGACACATTCTGCGTCTGTTATGTCAGAGTGCTAAGGAAGATAGCCTGAATTAAAATCATTTCTAATAAAGCTTGCACATAATTTATTTGATCACTGTCTCTATGTAATAATAGAGAAAAAAGTCAGAGCTGGATGGGGTGATTAAATAGTCATTTTTTTTGTCACCAACTTTCTGTGCAATACAGAGGTAGTTGCAACTTTAAAGTTGAAAGAAAGTTGCTAGTGTCAGCAGTAATGTGTTTTATTATGCAGTTGTTCTTGTTATTCAGATCAGATAATGGCCCTATGAAATACATAGGCAGTCTGCGGGGAATGAATGATTAATTCCTCTAACGTGTGCTTACTAAAGGAGTTCTTACTAATAAAGTGCTGTATACCTGCATTTGCTTACAGTTGCAGTTGGTGAAAGCAGACATACTTTTCTTTTCCTTTAATATTAACATAGAATTTACAGATCTAGTCCTATAACTATAGTAACTTAAAATGATTTTGTAGACCACATGGTCTTATAGTTTATGGAATCCTTTGGATATGATTATTATTTACTTGAAACATTTAATTTAGAAAGTAAAGCATTGTTAATTAGATGTGATGTTGGAAGGCTGCCCTATTTTTTAAAATTATATTTTTTATTCCATCCCTCTATGGGATGACGTTCTCTCTCTCCTGTGTGTTACTAGTAGGGTGCAGATGCAACCTACAAGTGCAAAGGACATTTTTGTTTAGTAATGGTAAGTATAAGAGAGAAGCTAAAATATTGGTGGTTATATAAAATAACTAGCTGGATACTATGTTAAAATTTTAGGAATGGCTAATAGTGGGCAGGACAATTGCTGTGGTTACCACTGGTGTAAATTGTTTTGCAGTTAGAGAAGTATCATTGATGTAACTTTCAATATCTCTGCATTTCTAAGACTGGATTATGGGAGAAGGTGGGAAATGGACAGATTTTACATGGCAATTTGAGAACAGGTGACCTGAAATGGATGCTACACATTTTAAATTTATCTACCTAATGTCTTCTTTTTTAGAAATTTCTGAAAACTGTGATTTCCAAAATTGTCTAATTGAATATATCTATCAATATGTCATCTCTCACATTTAATACAACAAATAACTTTATTTCAAGATTCCTCTGTCATTTGGAGAAAATACCTTAGTTTCAGTAATTCTTTTTGGATTTACAATTATACTGAATTTAATAAATTTTAACAATGCAAATTATATGATAATATATATTTGATAATGCTAATTTAAAAGTTATAGTGAAAATTTGATGAATAGGATTTCTTATCCAGTTGAGTGCCGTTTGAATTTGTTTATCTCCTTATATATTTAAATGCAAATTCTTTATGACTACTGTCAGTTCACTGGGTTTTAATCAGGCTGTTCAACAGCAATTTGCATCCATAAAGAATAAATGAATTTCCACTGGTACAATCAACAAAGTAGAAGTTAACTGTACTTGGAATAATGGTTATGCTTTTTCAAACTCTTTAAAAATGTGTTGAATGAAGAAAAATGAATAAAGAAGCAAATATGAACATTACCCACCAGGTGAACACTTTTGTGATTGTCGAATCAAAGGTTTTGAGTTTTTCCTCTCATCCTTAAAATTGGCTTTGTGACCCCAGGGAGGTTACCTGAACTCCATACCTGGGTTTTCTCCTCTGTCAAGTAGAAAAATTGGCCTACAATTTGAGATTATTTGTATTCCAAAATCTTATGAAACAAGCTAATATAATTACTAGTAGCGATTAGCAAATTGTCAGATTACACTGTGGCAATTTAAAGCCATGTAGGAGTTGGGGCAGCCATCTTGTTTGAAGGAGGGCTAAGGAAATTGTCCCAAAGCCACGTTGGCAGTGCCTGGACACTGTTGCTCTGTGGATTGAATGTTTATTTGAAGAGGCTTTGGAGGAGGAGGATGAAGATTATGGAAGGAAGGGGGTAAATTAAAGTTCCTCTAAAGCACCCTTTCCTCTTCCTACTGAAAGAATATTATATAGATAAATATTTTTGGATTTGTTGCTCTATTCAGTACCAGAAGGCTATGAGAAGATAAAAATAAAAGGAATTGCTTAGTGTCTTTTGACTTTCTTTTTCCTCCTTTAGTTTCTTTATATATGCTGTTTTACAATATCATATTTAGAGAAATATGTACAATTTAAGTAAACTCCTATTTTTTTTCCCCTGAGATACATGTTATAAACTGTCACAACTAGAAGGAACCATAGACAAATTTATTCCAGCCCCTGTATTTTAAAGAGGAAACTAAACTTCAAAAATTAAAAATTACCCAAGGTGAGATGAGTTTCCTGTTTACAGAGAGGTTTTACATCACAGAGCAGTGGTATCTAAGATGCCACATTGGCATTTGACGATAATTTATACACTTGTTAGTAAATTATCAATAACATAATTCCATTGATGATGTAGGTTACAATGCATTTTATCTAAACAGGTTTTATGATGACAAACTTCTAATCATGGAAAATGAACACAGAGAAAAAATACATACAATGTTCATTTTAAGTACTTGCTTTTCTTATAGAAACCCAAGACATTATTTCTACAGAGAATTCATCTGATATAATTGATGAAATTGGAAATTTTTTCCCCTCTAAGGAAATAAGTTTGCCCAATCCTTTCCTTTTCTCATGTAAATATTTGGGTGATAGCAAGTGGACCTATATCTCTATAAAATGTTTTGTATTTTAAATCATTGGAGTCTGGGAAATCATGGTATATTTAAAATTTATTTACTTCTGAATGCAAGATATAGCCAATTAATTATAGAGTTTATTTGCTTTTCCTTTGTGCATTTACATGTGTGCGTGTGTGTTTGTGTTTAAACATGTTTATTCAAATGTAACTTAGTGAAAATTGTATGTTTAAAAATTTTAAAAGTGTGTGTACAATAATTGAATACTCAAAATGACATATATTAGGGTGTAATACATCAAACTGCTCTCTGATTGATCCGTAAATCAAATGAATATTCAACAATACACCATATCACCAAGGCCTTGCCTCTAATATGAGTCCATATATTTTCTAAATACTACATTATAATAATTAAATATTCTTAAGGTTGAGATGTATAGAATTACAGAGAACATAATTATTGTTCTTTCGCATCTGTTATTATGGGCTTTATTTACCTGGTTTAGTATATATACTTACATTAGGTGCTAGAAAAGGAAAAGAACAAATTTATACTTGATTATGACATGGTAGGTTACTTAACAGCAGCCATCTTTAATCTAAAATTATATCAATTGTATGTAATTTTAACTGAGATGCTTGTTGTAAGATTTGTTGCATGTACGATATATCTAATTTACTTTGCAAGGGAACAATAAAATTATTATACTTAAACACAGAATTAGTGAACTTTTATAAAATTTCCTTTTTAAGCATGCATATATTTAAGTAATCAGCTAACAAGTCTCTTGATGCATTCATTGTATTGGGATCACTGTGAATTATACCTTTAAAAAACTATCCAAAGTTACATTTCTCAAATGTAGTGTGTATTATAAAGGGGACCCCCTTCAGCAGCTACATGAACAGAGAACAAAGCCAGGCTAGCACTGGGTACAATATACTCCTTTTTACTATTTACCCAATAAACACATGCATTTTGGGATGTACATCACAGGGTATACTCCTATTATTTTGGTTATATGGTCCTGGGTAGCTTAGGACAAAGGCCTAGAACACAGCTTCCTTTCAGTTCCAGGAAAGGTTAATTTAGAATACAGAACCGGAAAAAAGCAGGAGCACTAGACTGCTTTCTATTTTTAAATGGATTGGTCTAGGCCACTTGTCCAAGATGTTTATTTAGGAAGGAGGGAAAAAGTTCATACAAGTTTGTGTCTCTGGGATGTTGTCCCAATACAGTGACCTAGAATGATGTAGATCAGAAATTCTACTTAGAGGTAGAATAAAGGGTGGAGAGGGGAGGGGATGGAGAAAGGAGAAACTTGTTAATCTCACCCTAAAGGCAATACTCTTTCAGTTTTTATTCTTCCCACAAATGGTTTTCAAAATCGGAGATATGACTTTTCACCTTGGGGTGAATGGTCATCAGATTACCAGGGAACCTGGCTCAGACCTTCTCTGTCCATAGTCCCAGTTTTTGCCCTTCTTACTAGATATCCGCCTGGAACCACAGAGGAAGTCAGTTTGTCAGTTCATGATCTGTATTAATTCCTCTTTGATTTTGCCTCAGAAATCAAGGACAGAGCAGTAATTCAGGCACCAGAGTCATATTATGCCCTCTTCCTAGCAGTTACACCCTCTTCTGTTTCTCAATTTGTATATATTGTCAAGTTAGAATCTCTTGTCAGGATTATACAATATGTACCACATGACAGCTTAACCCACATATTATTTGGTCGCCAAATATTTATTGTCTCCTATCTGCCAAGCAATGCTGAGTAAAATACTTGTAAGCTAACAATATTAAAGTACCCAAATTGTGACCATCATATATTCTTATGAAATATTTCCTCATTATCAAAAAAATTTTTAGTTCCATAGAGAAAATAGAATCTCTTTAAAGAATCTCTCCTTTTAAGTCACATAAAAATTTCCAGGTACATGCCTTCCTTTACCATTTCCCCCACCTTATTCACTCTCATTCTGAGTCAGAGGCATCTCTTCTGGAAGTTGGGTAGAATCCTTGTTGCTTATTTGGCAGCTGCATGCTGTGCTGTGTTCCACTGGAATTAGTTGACATCCTTCATTATTTTCAAAGCTGGATTACTCCAATGCTAATTCTTCATGTGCCCCACTCTGCAAAGTTCCAGAGAGGCAGTAACGCATGGTAAGCATATCTCTATACCATCCTTATATGGACAAGATATAGAAAACACAAAGAAATCTCCAGACCACTATAGCAGTTTACAATCTGTGTGGCAAACCCTATGTTTCCAAAATCATAGGATACAATACAAATTACAGTCAAGGCTCATGTTATTATTTCAGCTGTAACCAAAGCATCATAGGAGAAGTGCATTGGTTTTCTCAGGAAAGAGAAAAGACAGAGAAAAGAGGAAATTCTACCTGTACATTTTGATGTGTGAGTTATTTTTGTAACAGGACTTATAATAAGTAGTTTGGATCAAATAACCAAAAAGAAAGAATAAAAGTGTAATTTAAATTTTTAGAAACTTGGATTGTTAAATATCTTTGAAGTTCAAAAATTCCCCCAAATTCACCTCTTTATTTCCCCACAAGAAATAATGGAAACATTTCCGTCTTAATTTTAAAGAGATTCTCTTTTTATTCACTCTAAAAACCCTTATCAAAAATGCACTAATGGTACTATTCAACAGGGACCTTTGCAAAACAGTGCCCAGATAATACATTGTTTCACCCTCAAAGAAACTTATCTTTTTAAATTTTAATGCTGGACCAAGTGCATCACAAAGATAGGAAAAATATTTTCCCATAGTTTGAAATTTCTAATAGTATTATAAAACATACTCAGCTCAATTAATATTTATTTGTGTTATTTCTTTCAGTGGACCATTGCTTGTAATTTTAGTGTGTAAGGATGTCCGGTGGGTTCTCCTCTGAATGGATGTGTTCGTTCAGTGTCATATGTGCTATCCATTTGTTTCCTCCTAGGAAACATATGTGGTTAGCTCTGTGAGACATGGCATAGCCTCATCATTTATACCCGTGTGGTTGAAGACAATAGGGCTTTCTTGCGGTAGAATTGTGTGCCCTCAAGGATTGAATTCAGCACCTCAGTCTCGCATTTCTCTGCCCCTCAGGAAGGTATGCCTTCCTTTTTTTTAAGGAGCTTGAAGCCTTCCTGTTTTCCCATACGCCCCTTTCATTGTGGAAACTTGCCAGGATTAGTAACATAAATTCCATATTTGCTAAGGTACATTGATATTTACTGTTTTTCAAAGTACTTATTAGTAGTAGTATTAGAATTATTAGTAGTATTAGAATATAATTGTAATATATATAACAGTGTATATATATATATATATGCTGTTTTCAGAGAGAAAAATTTTAGGCAATATCCAAGAATGTGTTGATGTGAAATCTTATGTAGGCTAAACCTAGAGATGAATCAGTTTCGGGGTTAGGTCAGAAAAGATCCGATGGTTCCTGCCAGGGCAGGCTTCTTTTCTCCCTTATTAAACAGGCCTATCTCTTCCCGTTTCTGTTTCTACTGCCAAGTGTCCCTCTTTTGCCCATTTTCTTTGACCTTAATGGCAACTTGGTGTTACAGACTCACAGGGATGAATCTGTTGGCCATATGAGAATATAAAAGTGTATGTTGTTAAGATTTTTAAATAGATTATACCATTATTTGTATTGTGCAATTCCCTTAGAGCTCAGTCATCCCTCTCATCAATATAACAATCCACATTTCATAAATAGTCCATCACTTCTCGTGGTGGTATTAAAAGAAGGAAGCAGTTTTTTTTCCTAAGCAGAGGTGGCCTCAGGGTCTTATATTCTTCTGGGATTTTTCGAATTTTTTTGTCCCATAGTACCTTCTCATGAGCTCTGAAAAAATCTGCAGATAGAAGGTGATAATAATAGCTAACATCTATTGACTCTTTAATATATGCCAGTCACTATTTTAAGTGCTTTACATGCATTCGCTCATTTGTTCCCACGTCAGCCTTGTGAAGTTGGTACAATTATTATCTTTAATTTACAGATGAGGAAACTAAAGTACAAGAAAACTAAGTAAACTTGCCCAAAGTGGCATACCACGTGAAGTGCCTATATAATCTGCCTGCAGATCCCACATTTTAATCCACTTTGCAATATTGGCATTTTGGGACATAGATTTATATGTCTTTCCAGATATACAACATTAGTATATTAGAGGAATTCCACAATTGCATGGGTTCTGTATATCAAAAGTGAAATAGTGAGGGATCCTTTTTATGATACAGTTCCTTTCAAATGAAGGAAACACAGTTATTATAAGTAACTGATAACATATGTGAATAGAATATTGTCAAAGTGTTGCTCAGGGGAACAGAGAAGTGGAGACAAAACACATTAAGGCAAACTGTCTCCAGATATCTGTTCCCAAAGTTGAGTGGGTGAGCATGGCGCAAATACTTTTGAGTGCATCCCTTGTCTTCCTTGGAAATTTTTAATCTGATAGAAAGAGAACTTGGTATGCTCTCTACTTTCCCCTGTGGTGCCTCTCCAAGCTCAGGGCCCTTCTCAGGAGTAGATTGATCAACGTGGTTTCCATCAATCAGTCCTCTATATCTTCTTGGCCACAGATTTTATGCTGTATCAGCTCTTTACACAACTTCCTGCACTTGGTGACTGGTGACCAAGAGCCACAGTTTTTGAGAATCAACCAAGATGTTTGAGTCAGTTTGCCCTACGTACAAGACATAGCAGACCAGAAATACAAAGACAGGGAAGATGTGGTCAAGATGCACTATGGAGTGAAGTTCAGGGTCAAGAGGACCCCATCTGCCAGTGAATATAATTCATAGCACTTTAATGCACGTTTCCCGTAATAATGAAATGGGAATATGGGCATAATTAACTGTTGCAAAGTATAATATAAGGGATGCTGATCATAAGCAGTAAAGAAATAAGCAAGAAGAGAACCAAAAATTGGTCCTGTGATTCATTTTAATTAAAATTATTTGTGTGAACTTTTACTATTTATGCCTCATTGCTATGTAGTCTGAGTATTATTTACATCATTGCATCACATTGGATCAAATTTGTTGTAAATTTAATTTGATTTCGATAGTAAACTACTTTTATTTGCCTTTTTCCCCCTGGTATGTTGATCACTGTTCTCAAATTTTAGTATGACTGCTTACTTGAAGTTAAAAATAAACTGAGGGAATATGAGTCACAACATAAATTGTCATTTAATCTTTATAAGGATGGAAAAGTTAAACTGTTATCTCTACATTAACCAAATTAAAGTTGAATAAAATAATCCTCAGTAAACATTTATTGAGTTTCTAATATATGAGAAATGCTTAGTTCATATTGATGGAAATCTAGTGCCCTAATTTTGAAAGGACATGAGAAATATCTTGGATCTTCTGTAAAATTCTCAGAAATGCTGTGTGATGTTCTGAAAATTGAACCAAAAAAAATACTAGCTTTGCTTTTTCTCAACTTATTGAATCAATACTTTTTATGTCTTAGAGATACATTTGTCAAGTCATAATTTTAATTAATACCACAAGATGGCAAAATACATACAAAAAATTGCTTTTTCCCCATGTTGGGAGGAATACACGATACTAAAAATATAGAGTTAAAGTTGTCTTATGACTCATATTTCAAGAGGTTCAAATCTCTTCTTTTCAGGTGTGAAAGATATGGAAACACTTAGTGAACAAGGTAATTGGATTATCTTTTCCTCCCTAAGGTCTTTCTTCCCTAAAGTGTTCTGATTACTTGCTAAGAAAATTCAGTGCATTTTCGGTTGTAAATGAGAACAGAGGAGTAGAAAATGTGCCAGACTGGGCAGTTTTATGATGCAAACTTGTCCACTGGAGACCTTCGTAGAGCTGCTAAACTGTTCAACTGCTTGTCACAAGCTGGGTTTTAGCCTTCTGTCAGTGAGAAGCTTATAGGAGGACTAGTGGCCGAGAATGAAAGCAAAGAAGCCCTGGACTGGTGAACACATTGGCAATAACATCTTTTTATTTCTTTTCGATTTACAAAGAAAGAAGACATGATCTTCAGGTCCAAAGTGGTTTTAAACAAGTAGTCCTAATTATTCTTGAAGTGTAATATATTCGTTATATATAATATAATTTGCATATACTGTGTGAGTGGTACAAATTGTCTTGGATTAGGTCTCTGCAGGCAAACAGATGTAAAAGGTCCAGGTAATTGGCTAAAATAAGCCAATTTTACAACTTCAAGAGAGTAAAGTTTTTTATAAGTGTAGCTTGTCTCATCAGATTTGTGGTAGCATCCACATTTAGCTCAATGGGGTCCTGCCCTAAAATGATACCTATCAGTGCCCAAGCTCTGTCGGGTCCACCCTTTATTTTCTACCAAATCTTTCCCTGTGGCTGTAACTTTACTTCAGAGTCTTACCAAATTGTCATAGTCCATTCAGGCTACTGTAACAAAAATACTGTGCACTGGTTGGCTTCTAAACAACAGAAATTTGTTTCTTACAGTTCTTGAGGCTAGGAAGTCCAAGATCAAGGTGCTGGTGGACTTGGTGTCTGAGAGAGCCCATTTCTTGGTTCATAGACGGCCTTCTTTTCACTGCTGCCTCACATGGTGGAAGGGGCAAGGGAAATCTCTGTCATCTCTTTATAAGAGCACTAATTCCATTCCTCAGGGCTCCACCCTCATGACCTAATCACCTCCTAAAAGTTCCACCTCCTGATACCATCCCATGGGGGAAGAGGTTTCAAGAGAGAATTTTGAGGACGCAAACATTCAGTCCTGGCACAGATCTTACCTGGATGACTACTTCCTGTTTCCCTTCCTTGTCTCTGCCTTTTCTCTGCCACCAAAGGAATTTTTTTTTTTAATGCAAATCTGATCATGCTTACAACATTAAAAGATTCCTTATTGCAAGGAGTATAATGTTAAGGGAAAAAAACAAAACAAAACTTGTGTGATATAAAGAGACCTTCGTTACCCAGGTTGCAAACATCTTTTCATCTTTCTTCCTTTCCTTCTCCCCTTCCCCACCCAAGTATTCTATAATAAAGCCATATAAACACCTTGAAGGTAAAAATTGAGTAATTTAGGTAGCTTATGATGAAAATGATGATAATGATGATGAAGATTTATAATTGCATTTCCCTTTGAAGAGGGTGTCTCAAATTTTGTAATATTATTTGTATATATCCTTCAGACACTAATTTTGAATCTGATTTCAGAGTATCATGAGTATCCTTTCCAGCCAATGACATGTATACAATAGAATGCCAACTTTTGAGGGACCTCTTTCTTTTTGTGGCTTTGCTCAAGATGAACCACCTACTATATTACTTCTGCACAGCAAATTGATCAGTTTCTGTTGCTTCCCAGCAGCAGCCAGTGTCTGCCATACAAAGTAATGATCCCTAGCAAAATTTTATGTTGTTTCCCCTGCCAACTCCAAAGTGGTCAGCCTCCTTTGGCTTACCATCCTGGAACTGTGCGGGTTTCTTACTGTAGCCCAGCCCACAGAGGCAGAGGCTTTGCTGCTCATAGCTTGGCTGAACTCCAGGTCTTTGTTGCTGGAGATGCTACTGTAACATCTATTGAGTATAGCATGTATGTAGTTATTCTCATCAATCTTAAGAATTTGGGTGCACTTTCCAGGCTTGTGTTTCATTGTATAACATGAAGAGAATGTTGCAGATCAAAAAGGGAAATAGTATATGATATGTTTTTTTAGTGTAGCTTTGATACTAAGAACTCCAAAAAACCTTTGTTGGATATTTAGATAACCCATGACCAATTTTCTGTGAAATTTCCAGGTAGAAATTATTTTTAAAGGAAATTTGTTTATATAATAGTTTGAAAAAAATGATTGATTTTGTTAAGTTAATCAATTTTGATTGCCTTAGGAAAGGTACCCCGGATTTTAAAGTAATATATCATAAAATAACGTCATGTAGTCACAGCTTCCATCTCTGTATTTTTAATGACCTTTGAAAATATTGCATGAACTCCTTCTTTAGACTACAAATCCAAAATAATGTGATGACTACAAAAATATTGATAGTATCCATATTAAAATATTTCTATGGTCTAAAGAACCTATACTATTGGGAGATCTGCTTCTTTGTATCAGTGAGTAAAGCTGATAATTATTGAGTATCATCTCTTAGGAGACTGAAAGGACTCAGAAAGGTAAAAGCTTGTGAGTAGAAGGGGAAAGAATCAAGATGTTCTGTTATTGGTGACAACTTCACAGAACTGAAGGAGAAAAAAGGCTTTTTATTAAAAATAGAGTAATCTTAAATTATTTCAATCTGTGTAAAATCTTGGAATTGAGTTTTCTGATTAAGTAACTTCACCACCACATGATCAATGGAATAGTTTGGAAATTTGTAAAATGTTCATGACCAAACTTTGAAAAAGTTACAATATTTATCCTGGTAAGCAATTGTTTGTTTGTTTATCTTTTCCCATAGAATAACCAGTTTAAGAATTCTAGATCCCATCCCCCACATTTTGGGTCTTATATGAGGATTCCTTGTTACTATAAAATCAAATAAATTTAAAGTCTTTGTTAACCCACATGCTACACTACAAAAAAATAAATCAGTAGCAAAGTAAATAATTATAATTTAAATAGTCAGCATTTAACATTGAACAAAGTGGATGACTGACTAAGCTGCTGTATCCATGAGATCCCAAAATAAAGTATCTGAAATAAAATAGAGTTATTTTTCTCACTTAATGGTCCTAAGGTGAGTTGTTTCGCCTGGTGGGATGACACTGTTTCACAAGGACATTCATGGACCCAGGTTTCTTCCATTTTTTTGCTCAGTTATCATCTCGAGAATGGTCCTCATCTGCATGTCGAATTTAGATGATAAGAAATGGAAGTTAAGGGAAACAGCTTTGCTTTAAGGGAATTTTCATTCCAATCCCATTGAACCTAGTCATGTGGTCATACCTGGATACATAGGAAGCTGGGAAATATAGTGCATAGCTGAGTAGTCATGCACTAAAATTTGGGAGTTGCTGTTATTAAAGGAGGAAGAGAAAAATAGATATTAAATGAATTAGTATTCTCTAATTTACTCCTCATCTTGTCAAAAATTAGGGATAGCTTACATTATCTTCCTTCTCTTTATATCCTGCACTATTCTCCTTTACTCTCTGAATCTAGAATAGGTAGTTTAGATGTTTTGTCATCTATACTGCAGTTTGGATTAGCAAGAAAAAAATCTAGTGCAAAACATTTAATTTCACTAATAAGGAAGAAGAGGCTTCATGACGTCCAATGCCAAATTCTTGTATGTAATTAGTTTTTCAGAATTAAGGGTGAAATTAGAACCCAGGTCACTTAACCCACAGTCCAGACTTCTGTGCAAGAAAGAGTGGGACTAGATTTTTGTATAATTTTGGTTAATTTTCTATAAAGAATTACCTAAAAAAGTAACATTTTAAAGAAGGTTGCTAAAATGTTGCTGCATTTCTTTACCTGCGTTTTCCTTCCATGCTAGTGAATCTACCTGTGCTGTGTGGTTGGGTTTCAAGCAGAAATCACGGGCAGAGTCTTATGTACTTTAAATTATGATCGTAGGTAAATTCCTTTTTCTGGAGACATCTCTACTTTGAGCTAGGAAATTCAAAATGCATAATACTTATGATAAACCTGAATACAGTGTCAAAGATGAAATCAAAGAATGACTTAATACAAACATAGAATTGATACATTATAGTCACAATCCATGTCTCTTCAGGTTTTATAAAATTTTCTGAGTTTAGAAAACTGAACCTCAGTCTGTGCTTGCTGGTCCCTCCATCCACAGTGCAGTTGTCTGATAAGACTGTCGCAGTTTCTGGTGAATCCTATTGGTAGATCTGATGAGGGCAGCAAATGCCTATAGCTTGCATCACACTCATCCATCAGGAATGCATTAGGCCTCATGCTTTCCCAGAGAAGCATTGTTATGAAGTTGTCAGAGTAAAATGAAAGCTTATAGCAGGCCCGCCTGGAAAGACCCAATATTCAATGCAAGTCATGTTGTGTTCTTAATATACACTGTAGAATTACTTATGAGAAAGTATAAAGTGCTTCTTGCTGACATTCCACCTGTAAATAATGCAAGAGTAAACACTTTAATAATTTCAATTAATTCTGAAGTGTAGCTTTAATTTTTCTAGTTACAGCCAATATTCCTAAATTTGAGACTTCTGGTGGAAGTTAATGAAATCTTTGCTTACCATTGCAGTTACATTATAAAACTTGCTGTTGAAGTGTAGGATGCTTTAATTAAAAATATTTCTAATCTGGAATGAGCTGCTTTAACTCTTTAAAAAAGTATCGAGTCATGAATTGTTTCAAAATGGATATTAAATGAATTTAATATGCATTTCTCCATTTCTGTTGATTTGCTATTTCAATGTTAATAAAATGCCAGTTTTTCTTCATGGAGTCAAATGGGGAATCATTGCATTACTTCAGTAAATTCATTTGAAGAATAAAACCCTGATAGTGCTCACAGTATATTTATACAAAGCATAGTTATAAATTTGCTTTAGATAGACAGAATCAAATTACTATAGGCTATAAATAAACTATTTAACCTATGTATTTGCATGTGCTAAACAATTTTAATGGGCAATCTTGGTACCAAATAATAACGTATTTGGGGGAGAAATTTTTTGAGAGCGCTTTTATGTTCTTATTATCTGTACTCTTGGTAATGAGGCATATTTTTTCAAGCAATCCTTTGCGTCTCATTTGATATGTGTAATAAAAAATGAACCAAAGACTATGATGTACTCTAGAGAAATCCCCTTAATAACCATCACACAAAGATAGTTTTATAAGGTTTTTAGCCTTTTTGGAGCAACCCTTTTATAAACACCTGTAAAGTTTTCATGTTTGATTTGATTTATTTGGCAAAAGTCACGTACACTACCTAATACTTTGTCTTTATTACCAGTCGGACATCTCATGGTTTGCCCATGTTATACTCATGCTCATGCAATGTAACCAAATGTTATTCTAATATTAAATACAAACATTCTGAACCACTGTAAGACTTGTAACTTACAGTTTAGTCAATTCTCACATATATAAATTTTATTGTCCCTAACAAAGTAAATTTGTTTTCTTTAACTTCTATTTTTGACTGCCAGATTCTCATTTTTCACATTCTGCCAGCTCTTCAAGGTGTTTACCATTACACCCAATTTGGAGTCATAGATAAATTTAACCAATGCTCTGCTTAATAAAAATAATTAATGTACATATTAAATTATGCTACTTCATAAGAAATAGTCTATAGGCATTTAAATATGTCTGCTTATTCTTTGTTTCCTTTTATTTTATACTGCCTTTAAAAATTGGTCATTGTTTATAATGACACAAAAAATATTATTTTAGAAAAAAGTTATCTTAATAATTGCTAGATTATAAGGACTTTATCTAGTGTGTGTGTATGACAGGGACTCAGTAAATGTGAATAAATTAACTAATGTATATATAAACACACACATATGTGACGTATGTTACATATAAACATAATTAAGTGCACTGGGAAATTTTAACAACTTTTTCTTTTTTCTGTGTTCAATATACATTCTATAACAAAATAAATGATAATAAATTTGATCACAAAATAAGAAGTTGACTATTTTTCAATATAGTGCTTAATGGTACTATTGATAAGGAACCTGGGCTTTAGAAATAGTCAAACTCAGATCAGGTCTAGCTCTACTAATCACAAAAGTCTTGATCTTCAGCGAGTTACTAATGTTAGCAAACTACAGTTTTCTCATTTGTAAAACAGATATCTTATCATCTAGGATATCTTAACTTCATGTGTTTTTGTAGGATTAAAACAGAAAGCAAATGTAGGTATAAACACATGTATGTTTGTATGTATGTGACTGTAGAAAAAGTATTTTAAAATGCACTTTAAGGTTGTTTTTGGAAACCAGCTAATGCAGATCACTGACACGTACATAATTCTAATTTTAATTTATTATAGAAATACATAAGAACATCTATGAATCAAATTAAAAAGTTCTCAGAATTATTAAATAATGTGGGCAAATTGTATTTAGGCGTAGATATGACTCTGAAGCTACACGGCTGAATGAGCCAAAAAGCAAAACCAATTGCCTCTGGAAGATCAACTTATTTGGTGAGCCAACTGAGAAAGAAACATGTCTGTCTTAAAAGCCCTAGTTATGTTTGCTTCGCTTTGTAGAAGTTTAAAACCAAGACCGCTCACTGAATTGTCACTGATTTTTCCAACGTGTTTGGAAGTGATTATTGGTTATTTGAGGGAAAATTTGTGTAAAGCTATTCAATTAGTCATAAATTGCCTCATTGTCTTTTATAGTTCATCTCTGTTTTTATTTTTAATTTACTTTTCACCATTTTCTTTAATTAGCAATTATCATTAGAAAAAACTTCTTTATATCAGCTGCCTAGATAATTAGTATAGTCCTATTGATTTCTGTAGAGATAATAATATGTTAATGGATGCTTTGATTTGACCTAAGACTCATTTTTTACACTGAAAATGGTACCTGTACAGAGTTAGACGAGAACCACACAATATAAGCAAATTGGTTATTTAAATTCTGAGGTTAACATATGGTCTAATGATCTACTATAAAAAAGTTACCATTTGAATAATTAAGTCAACCTGTCATTGAGCTTTTTTGGGGGGGAAAAAAAAACCTCTCTGAGTTTTTTTTTTCTTTCACTTCTTGACAACGTGAAAGTAAAGTTCATATCACTGCTACCTCTTTAAAGTGCGAATGATGCCATAAAGAAGTGGCATTTTCATTTCATTTGATACTGTGACAAAGGCGGGCTCAGAAATGTGTATCCATACTTCAGTGCAAGGACACCAAATATTTTATCCTCCGCTGCCCTTACCACACACCTTTGAACTGGCAGACATCTTGTGATACCTCATTAGACAGAATAATTGTGGCAAGGGTGTGACCTTGTACCTCTGAAGCAGTCTCCCATTCGATGGATGGTATGAATGACTAAGTGGGTCAGTCCCAGAAGAGTGTAAGCCATTCGTTCTCATTAAGCTGCCGGCCACAAAACTCCAGCAACATACCGGGTTGTATGAGAAATGCAGCGATTTATTGAAGACATTTTTCTATCTGCCTCTCTTAAGGCAATCAGCAGTTCAAAGAACATAAATTAACTGCAAATTCGGGTATAAATAGCATCACTTTATTTTTGCTATATTAAGCTCCTTGCTTGCACTTGGACTGATTTGATATATATATTTTTTTAATTTTTTGTTTATTGCAGTAACATTGGTTTATAACATTGTAAAAATTTCAGGTGTACATCATTGTACTTCTATTTCTGCACAGATTACATCATGTTCACCACCAAAATACTAATTACAACCCATCACCACACACATGTACCAAATTATCCCTTTCACCCTCCTCCCTCCCCCCTTCCCCTCTGGTAACCACCAATCCAATCTCTGTCCCTATGTGTTTGTTTATTGTTGTTATTATCTACTACTTAATGAAGGAAATCATGCGGTATTTGACCTTCTCCCTCTGACTTATTTCACTTTGCATTATACCCTCAATGTCCATCCATGTTGTCACAAATGGCTGGATTTCATCGTTTCTTATGGCTGAGGAATGGATAAAGAAGATGTGGTATATATACACAATGGACTGATTTGATATTAATCAGTGATCCTAATTTTATAGGTGCTATACCCTTTTGAGTTTAGTTAAATAAAGATTGAAATATAAAAAGGCATTTCTGGTGTCACTACTCAAGACTGCATGAGCAATATCCAATTGAACTGTACTCAAGACATGTGCAATTTAATTTCTCCTTTATTTATTTTTAAGGGAAATAGAGAACACAACCTTTTGCAAAACTAGAGGGAATTACCGATAAAGGAAATTATATAATCTGCCCGTTTAGGCTTATTCTACACAATTGATGGCAACTAATATAAACCATTCAAAATAAGTAGGAATAATAGAAGCACATCTCAAAAGGGACTTAATTTTTCTTTTTAGGAAGAAACGGAAAAAATCTGAGTACTTCCTGTTTTAATGATAATATGATTTTGCTATGTGCTGAATATATGTTTTTAAGAACAAAGGAGAAGGCTATAATGGCAATGACAGAGAAATGACTTAAATTTTTTTAAAAAAAAGCACCTTCCTGGGCTAGATGAAAGATTTTCAAATTGTAGATTTCTTATTTCCTGTCTCAGCAATGAGAAAAAAACTCCATATTTTGTCAAGGTTACAAATAGGCTTAGATTCTTTTTTTTCATAGAAATGCATATTTTGCTTCAAGTTTTCCCTTCACTTGAAAAATAGTTCATTAAAATCTCTTTGGCTAAAGTTCCAAAATGTTGTCTGTCTGCCAAAATTCTTAGAGAATTCCCAGTCTCTTTGTATTAATATAAAGTGTGCCATATATATTGAAACAGGATTATTCATGATGTATCCTTGGAGAAATATAGACATATTTGGAACAAGAACACAGTTCTGAAGCCACTTGGTGACTCCAAATCCCTTTGTTTTTCTTGTTAGTTGAGGTTTAACCAGCCTATAAGTATAAAATAAGGTCATATTTTCAATAACATCTAATTAATGACTTTGAGCTCGGATGTTTTTAATTGCAGGAATTTGGGGCCTGAAACCATGGCCATTCCAATGTTCTATTTATGTCTTCATGGGCAATCATTCTTACATGTGCTCTAGAATCTTATTACTCAATTTATAGTTTGTGGACCAGCAGCATATGTAGTACCTGGAAGCTTGTTCAAAATGCAGAATCTCAGGCCCCTCCCTTGGCCTTTTGAATTATCATCTTTATTTAACAAGATCCTCAGGTGATCTTATTAGAGACGTGCTGTTTTAGAATTCAATGCCATGCTTTTCTGATTTGGTCACTTGTCAAAGTGCCATGGCATTTTATATTCTGCCAAAGGATATACTGAGTCACTGCTTGGCCATTTATAAATGATGTGGCTGTTACCTGTAGCTGGGGTCACAACTCTGTCCTTATGAGATGCTTGTAATGTTTCGTCCTTTACCACTTTCTCCCAACCACTAAGCAATGCTCCCCCAACCCCCTCTTAACTTCACAAAAGGAGAAACCATGCTGTCATTTTAAACACTCTTAAAAACTTTTCTCAAGTTTTGGGGGTAATGGCAGGTAAGTACACCTAAAGGGTAACTGACAATTGGCTGCTTGATTTTGTTTCTTTTAGTCCACAGGCTCAGACTTGTCACCAGGGGCCTTGTAGGACACTCCTCACTTAGCTCACAGCTCCTTGCCTTAAGACCCCTTTCCATAAGTGTTGGACCTGTGTTTTTGAGGAGTTTAGACTGACTTCTAGGAAGTTTTGGCAGAATAAGAAGTTTCTAACTCTCTTCAGTCTAAGACTCACCACTAGAGTTCCCATGTTTTGATCTAGGTTAGACTTTGTGTTAATTATCTGTTGCTGCACAACAAATTACTCTAAAAACTCAGTACTTTAAATAACTAACATTCATATCTAAGAGTTTCTGGGGTCAGGAGTCTGGAACTGGCTCAGCACACTGGTTCTGGCTCAGAGGTTCTCACAAGTCTGCAATCGAAGTGTCACAGCGGATGTGGGGGGAATGCAGTCGCCTCAGGCCTGACCTGTCTAAGCTGGAGGCTTCACTTCCTTGCCATGTGGGCTCTTTAGTGCTGCTCATGACATGGCAGGAGTGAGAGAGTGAGGGAGGGAGAGAGCAAAGGAAAGAAATGCCGTGTGCTGCCTTTTATGACCTGGTCTCCTAGTCACACACTATCACTTTCGCCACATTGCATGCGATAGAATTGAGTCACTAAATGCAGCCCACACACAATAGGTAGGAACTTAAAAAGAATTTAAAAAGAATTTTAAAATTTTAAAATTTAAATTTAAAAATTTAAAAAGCCTGCTGAATACCAGCAGGCTGGGATCATTGGGGCCATCTTAGAGGCTGCCTCCCACAGTCTTTTCCTCAGGGTGAGTTAGGTAAGTAGTCCTTCTTTCAAGGAATGACTTTTTTTCTCTGCTCCCAACAAGGCAATGTCACCGTATTGTGCAATGAATAAGACAATATGTACATTAGTGAGCAGATCTCCTCTGCACTGTTTTAAATAATCTCCTCCCACAGTAGATGGCAACTCTCCTCGAGTCCTTTCTGAAGCCTTTCCATCTTGGCTCCTCATCTCCTGCAAACAACTCTCAAACCACAACAAGACAAAAGGAACAGATCCACAAGAACATCCACATTCATCAAAACACACAATAGTATAAGCATGGTACCATTTACATACATACAAAATAAATTATATTCCTTCCCTTACACCTGTCCTCCGCTCCCAAACAGCCGCCCACACACATGCCCAGAGTCACGCACACACGCAGATAAGGTAATTTGCATCATACTAGGCATTCAGTTTTCAGTATAAAATATCTGCATCCAGGCTGATAGTGAGTGTGTAGTTATCCACTGGAAATAATGTGTGAGTTGTTGCTTTACATTTGTAAAACTAAACAGAGATTTTGAATGTGCTGCTTATAAAATGGAAGAGCCTGCTTTGAAAATGAGTTTGATAGGGAATGGATAAGTACATTATAGTGTATGCATACAATGAAGTACTATACAGCAATACAAAAGGACATGCTACTGATACACTCAAGAATGTGAATGAATCTCAAAACAATGTATGCTTACTGAAAGAAGCCAGAGATAACGATTAGATATAATATGTTTTTGTTTATATGAAGTTCTGAAACAGACAATACTAATTTATAGTGTTAGAATCCGATCAGTGGTTGCGTGAGATGGGAAGATATGGAAGATGGACTGCAAAGGGGCATTTGGTAATTTTAGAATAATGAAATGTTATATATCTTGGGATAGTAACTACGTGACTATATATATATTTGACAAATTAAACTGTTCACTTAAAATGGGTGCATTTAATTGTACATAAGTTATACCTCAATAAAGTTGATTTTAAAAATGTAAAAAAAATTAATTTGCTAGTCTACTTGTGGACTAAAGTATCTGCAATAATTACATGACATTTTCCAACTTCCACCTACTGTTACAAAATTCTATGGATTGAGTTTCAGCCTGAGTACTATGATTCATATGATTTTTCTTGAAGCATTAAATTAGAATCTTGTGATTATCACACTATATTAGTGGAACATACCTCAAAAGTTTAACTTTGAAAGTATGATATTGTAGATTATTGTTTTTGTTCTCCTTGACACAGGTGTCAAACTTATTAGACTTGATGTATTTGTTTTTAATTTTTTCTTTATTTTTGTACTTCTTTCATTAACTTGAGTTTCCATAGGCCTCATTATCCGGTGGTTACAAATGGAGTCATGTTAACAGTAATAACAGAAATTTAATTTTTTATTGAAATTTTCTAGTTTATACATGTTTTTTGGTAGCCCTTGGGAAAAATGCTTCCCAAGTGTTCCGAGGAGTCCCAGGCAGATATTTCCTGTGTTCAAATGCAAATTCAATCAGATGACAAATCAGCTATGACTTGGCCTCCGGTAATGCTTTCCTGATTCTAAGACTTCTGCTGGGTAATACAATGTCCACCTGACACCCTGTGGAGGCCTCTGCATCCATCAGGTTCTGCCACCTCCTGTCAGGAATTTTCTGGGCCCAAAGTTTCCCTCCTGTCTCCTAGTTGAAACACTGGAGGCCTCTAGCTGTTACCATGGCAATTCATCACCAAGCTAGATGAGAATATCTTCTCCCTGGCCCCTCTTTAATTTTTCTGTCATTCTTTTCTATACGATTGCTACTTACGCTCTAAAGCCTTAGTCACTTTATTGAAACACTTCCTTCAGTTTTACTTGTAAGCTCCCTTGCAACTCTTTTTTGCTCTGTAGGACTCACATGTGAACCTGAACCCTGGGTAATTTGAGTGTCTGGTTCCACACTTCACTGATAATTTCCTTTCTTCTCCGGTGACTATAATTTTTTATTAGGTCAAGTTCAACATGTCTGCTTCCCTCTTCTCTTAGGCTATGTTCTATTCCAAAGATATTCTCAGTACCTCTTGATAACAAAATTTCTCTAGGTCCATTTGACTTGTTTATCAGACCCACACAGACATTTCTCAATCCGTGTTTAGGTTCATGTGAGGATTCATGATCCTGACTATGCTTCCTGACACTCAATTAGATATGATTCCAATTTTACCTAGAGTTAAAGGCCTGAGTCCTGATAACAATCCTATAAGTGAGACAAACTTATGAGACTCTTTTGGATCCAGGCCTAATAAGTCATTGGGCAAATCTCTACTCAGTTTCGCCATCTGCAAAGTTAGAGGATTCTGCTTCATTAATTCATTCAGCAAGATCTCTTCCCTTTAAAAGGCTTATATTCTAGTGGGAGAAATCGAATAAATTTAAAATATAAATAAATAAATATAAAATATAAATAAATATAAAAATTTTAAAATATATATGATAGATATTAAGTGCTAAGAAGAAAAAAATAAAGCAATGAAGGAGGTGTAGACAGTGTTGAAGTAAGGTGTAAAATTTTAAATAGGGAGCCAGAGAGGCTTTCACTGAAAAGAAGGCATTTGAGTAAAAAGCTTATGGAATAGACAAATTTTTAAGTGCCTTCCCAATCCTTCTTTAGAAGACATCAAATGTGATAATTTCTCACATGGAAATATACTTAGAAATTCCTTGTTCAATAGCAAATTTTTAGTAATAAGCAGTGTTCCTTTACTGAGTGTATGCATTATAATTTTGAATACTCTCTCTTTAAAATCTATGGTGTTCTTCTAGCATCAATTTTACAATATGAGTTCTAATTTTATGGCTGGACCATTTATCCAGATAATTGAGATTAAAACCTGTTTTTGGTTTAATTGTTTGGACAACCATCATATGTTTGTGAGTACACCAAGCCATAATGACCCCTTATTTAATAGTCCCTTACAGACAGTTGGTGTAGTTACTCAGTAGCGTTTGTAAGATCACCACCACCAGGAGGAGAATTCCCACTTCCAAAATTCTTGTTTCTGTCACAAGCACCATTTTAGTCACGTACTTTGTATTTCCTTAGAAAAATCACATATTTGGAGTCTGAAAACTTTTGATTTGAATCTTGGCTCCTAAATTTAATGGCTGACCAGGTGCTGGCAAACATCTAAATTTGAGTTACTGCAACTATAAAATTGAGACCACTTAATAATTTGTTGTTGTTGAGGGTCTATTTTGAGTTGGGCACTCTGTAAGGTACTGAGGATAAATTGGAGTCTAAAAAAGTCACTGTCATGAAACTAATACTTGCCTGCCTCATAGATGAATTATCTCATTCCCTTTCTAAAACACTTTATATATAGCCTTTTATAACTTACAAAGCATTATCTCCTGTGACCTATTAAATACTTAGTACAATAAGTATTAGATTTATCTTTTGTGGGGACAACCCTTATATATTAGCTATATTTCCATCTATTAAACTAAAAGTAAATATTTTTGTCAGCAAGATCTGCTTTTGTTCAATTTTGGGGTCTATCCCCTATGTTCACCTTTCCCTGAGCTCTTTCCCGTGAGCTTGTATTTTTTCCTTTGTTTATAGAGCATTTATATCTACACCTGAGCTCTCTGATCCCCTCATTAGACTGTGTGAAAGGCAGAGACCAGATTTTCAGTTTTGCATCTTGAGTACCTCCTCGTTCGGAGCTGAGAACACGGTATATATGAATGTAGTCTTTAAGTGAGGAGGTATCAGCCAGCGTGGTCTCCTCTGGTGACAAGCTATGTGCTCTTGGCCATTTAGTTTCTCCAAATCTCAATTTCTTCTTTGGGAAAAATGGATGTAAGTATGGCATGTCTATCAAAGCGTTCTTGTGAGGGCTAAATGCAATAGTCTGGATCAGGAATTTTTAACCAAGTCATTACATGAGCCTTCCCCAAATGTTAGCACCTCCTTTTCTCCTCCTTTTTTTCCACCTCTAACTTCTCCTCCTCCTCCTTATAATTATTATTATTATTATTATTATTATTATTACATGTTCATGTTTAGGAAGTAGATGCTGTTTGGATTGAATTGAAAATGCTACATATATCATAGATACTCATTAATTCAAGTTGATAAATAATGTTTATTGAGCCTCTACTACGTCACAGCACTAGAATATATGTTGCATAAATACTGGTGAATGAATACAGTTTTCTCTAGACTATAATTTGGTGGAGAACATTTTAGTGTTTCCCACTTGGGGAAAAATCATCCTAAGGGAGGCAGGCCTGGAGATGCCTGAGCGGCTCTTTGCAGCTTCTTCAAGGCTGAGAGTAGGGCCTTTGCCGTTGGCGGCTCTGACTTGTTTGTACGTTCTGTCACAATGAGTCTCTTCATGCTGCCCCCTTCACCACTTTATCGATTTAATAACACCTCAAGTGATTTGTTATTAGTGGTAAATATCACCTCAAAATTTTAAGACAGATTCTGTTTATCAGATGTTACATTTCTAGGATCTTGTTGGTGAAATAGCCTGTTTTTAATGTCTACTCTTAATTTCATAGAGAAATACAGCCAAGATATTTTCATTTAAATGCAAACAACGAGTGAGTGTTGATTTAGCATTTTATAGGGTTAAACAACAAAGAAAAATCTTTGTAAACTGAGAGTAGTTATGGATCTGAAAATTTAATTATATTGACAACAAAAAAGCATTGGTTGGGGGCCAGCCGGTGGCGTAGTGCTTAAGTTCATGTGCTGCGCTTTGGTGGCCTGGGGTTCACGGCTTCGGATCCCGGGCGCAGACCTATGCAGCGTTTATCAAGCCATGGTGTGGCAGGCATCCTGCATATAAAGTAGAGGAAGATGGGCACGGATGTTAGCCCAGGGCCAATCTTCCTCAGCAAAAAGGGGAGGATTGGCAACAGATGTTAGCTCAGGGCTAATCTTCCTCACCAAAAAAAAAAGCATGGTTTATAAAAGTCGTGTGTGTGTGTGTACACTCACCCATAAATTTTTGAAGCATCATTGCACAATGGACAGTACCTAACTCTTTTCTAGGTATTAAGTAAGAGGAAATAAGGCATTCTCTGCACTTTAGTCACTGCTTTTTTTCAGTTTTCAAGAAAATTTTATGCCCACAAGCAAACCTGATGAAAGACTAAGAAGAATGTAGCTCATGCTTTTTAGACTCTTCCTATCACTGTGGTTTGTTTCCCTTATGACTAACCGCAGAAGATTTATTCTCACGAGCTACTTTAGGTAGAATTGCCATGTAATTTTTATGCTGCTTTTTTAAAAAGTGCTTTTTGACATCTTTTCTGAACATTTTCTTTCTCATGAATGTTCTTTTCTGTGTCACTTTTTATTGAGCTGAATATAGCAGTTTGAGGTTGGCATGATACCAGTCTATATTTAGCATTCTTTCTTGTAAAGCTCCTCTCAGCATCTTTGTGAAGGCTACAAAGATGTAAGGGTCACATTTTTTTTTTTTCATATTATGCTGATCGTTCATGCCATTTAATCTTAGATAAAAATAATTGTCTCCTTATCCAATCTGTCTACTATACCTTTCATGGCAAGTTGTGGAGAAACATTTGTCTGATAACCAAAAACAGGAATCTCAGAAAAACTTTTGATTATTTAAATCTTTTGTAATTTATTTTTATGTAAATTTTCTTACTGAGTTGTGTCTTGAAAAGCACATCTTACCTGTACAGCTTCAAATAAATATGTTAGGTATGAATCTTATACAACATTTTTAGTCATAATTTTCTACTCACATTGTATTATTTTCCATTTATCAACATTAAATTTCAGGTTCTCCTTGCTAACCTAGTTACATCACTAAATAGAATTCATTTACATATGACTTTTTCATGCATTTTTTTTTTTAGTTTGAAATAGGTTATTTTTTATGTAAGCTGTTAAAAATATCAAAAATGGAAAATTCAGCTATAATCCTCAAAAGTCTCCAGTATTTTGATAGAGGCCCCTTTCCCTACATGTGTGTGTATGTGTGTGTGTTTTCTCTGTTAATCTAATGCTCTTTTGATTGCACTCATAGAACTTAAGGACACTTTAAATTTCTTCTAACTTTTTTTACTTGAAGAAAAGCAATGTATAAAACATCTCAATTTTTTAAGTTCAGTATATATGTTGCTGCAGAAGTTACCATGGTGTGATGTGAAATTTCTTCACGAAATTTCCAGCCCTGAAATTCTTTTGGGTTTAAAGTATTCATTTTCTAGAATCTTTCTGGAGAAATGTAAATATTTTTTCCCCAGATTGGATAATATGTTCATCTTTTGACTTCTAAAGATGAATTTATTTAACCAGATAAGTTATCATCTCCTAGCCAGATAAGTTTGGATGAGAGTTAGAAAGGTGTGTGAAAGGTACAGAGTAGGAGGTACTATGTAAAGATGGGCTCCAATTAGTGGGAGAATTGCACAAATCGTGATGAATGAGAGAAGGAGAAGGAGCACTAAAAAATAATAATTATTATTATAAGCCTATTTCACAGTTTATTTTAGGATGGTCAGAATTATAAAACGTGTTTCAAAGGAAGATAAAATTAGTTTCCCATTTTAGATCATCATCAGTTATTTATTGTCTGAAAGCTCAAATTTGTTAAGTTATATATCATGCTATTTTTGGCCTAAGAGTAATTTGAATGATGCTGTCAAGGGTCCAACTATAATATGAACATTCCTTTGGCAATAGGGTCAGATTTTTACTTCAAAATAGTCCAACAGGCTTCCTCGTGTTAAACAACTAGAACCAGATACTTCTCCTTGTTCATTCATGTATTTATTCATTGAACAAACTTCTACTGGAACCAACTCTATGTCAAGTCTTTGAACAAATGAACAGACTCTGGTCCTTGCCCTCAGTGGATTATCTCTGCTAGTGTATTTCATTTGTTGGGATACGTATAATTTACTCCCACCTCTATGTTAAGAAAGAATCATAATGATTTAGTGTTCACAAAATGGAAAGAGTATTTGAATAAACATTTATACTCATTTGGGACTCAATTAAATTCATGCTGGACCAGAGATTTGAGGAATGAAGTCTGGATGAATGATGAACTATAGTTCTTAGTTTAAGCTTATGATTTTTATTTCTTGTATACTGAGACTTGTGGTTCGAATCATAGACCTACCAGAAAACATAATTGAGCAGAATATTGGGGATATATAAACATTCTGTTTTGCTTGATGAGCTTGGGTCAGTGTTATGATACATAAATCACTCAACACTCTCATCAGTAACTTGAAGTCATTAGCATATTTATTATACTTGTAAACTTTTATAAAATCCATTGTAAAATCCCTACCATAACTACCAAGCCCATGGATGCCACCAACCCATCAGTCCTTTTGCAGTTTCTCAGTCTTTATCTTTCACTCTGCACTCCTCGGGTTCCACGACCCATTATTTTGGTCACTTTCTTAGTGATACCTTGCATGCCATCATTTTCATCACTTTTTTATACTAACCACTCCCAGACTTTATTGCCCATAAGCTATACTTGCCGAGCTAGACTTAATCGTAGATTAACTCAATATTAGTTCATCCTTTTGTCTCTGTATAAGACATTTCTCTCCTTTGCCTCCCTCCACCCCATCTTATTTCACATCTATCATTTCCTTATATGTTAACTAAAGTATTGCTTCCTATTAAGTAAACCATTCCTGTCGCTGCAAACTAGCTCAAGTTACCCCATTATTGACTTTCACAGTAGCTTTGAATTACTTCTTTACAGTATTTATCCCAAGTACAATTGTTTGTGTAATTTTTCTTTTGTTTAATGTTAGTAATTATTCTAGAAGATGTGTTTTGTTTTGTTTTTTTGTCAGAGGGCCTGTGTGTGCCTTGTTTACACAGTTATCCAGAGCAAAGGGAGCATGCAGTAAATGTATATTAAATGGATGGATACATATTACGTCTGCTCTAAAATGGAAATAACCAAGAACACATGGGTGGTAATACCAGCGATGTGGTAGAGGAGACTTCTAAGGTCTCTTCTAATTTTGAGTCTGTGCTTTTGTAGATGAAAATGAAATAATTAATTTATCTACACAATATGGGTAAAGTAGAAAAATAAGCTAAGAAAACATATATTTAAGCAGTGTAAATTTGAGAAGAATTGTAGCATTAATTCTAAATTGATATTAGTATCACATCGATTTCACATTTTGTTTAAAATTTATGTTTTGGAGTGGAACCAAACACCAACAGCATAGGCAGGGCTAAAGGAGAAAGGGAAAATTAGAGGAGAGAGGTACAAAAAATTCAAGTCCGGGCGTAGAAATTGAGCTTCATTGATGAAAAATAGATAATGGTCCATACTGCTTATTGTTGACCAGCAGTTTTGCCCAGATGCCCATTAATCTAGGAGCATCTCGAGCTATATTATGACTCTGATATATGGCTAGATCACACATGACACGGCCTACTTTCTGTGAGGAATTAAGGGCAAGACTTCCAAGAAGCACTTGACCAAATCTCGAGAAAAAACTGTTTAATTTTTCACTTCTGCCAAAAGGCTGCTGTACTTTTCCAAACATTTTCAATTCTAGAATTCAGGCATCCTTGAGTGGAAGGAATTTTAGATCCCAGGTTCTTGGTTTGAATTTTTTATTTGTAGTAGTGCTAGAGGATTCCACTTCCTTCTCAATGCTATAGCCTGATGATTATCTTGTGACAAATATTAATAATAATAATAATATAAGAACCTGTATTTTAAAGTATCTGCCTATGGGGAACTTAATATAATCAATTTTAAAAAATATCATTTCTGAGGCCGGACCTCTGGCGTAGTGGTTAAGTGCTGGTGGCCCGGGTTCGGATCCCAGGCGCGCACCAATGCACCACTTGTCAGGCCATGCTGTGGCGGTGTCCCATATAAATTGGAGGAAGATGGGCACAGATGTTAGCCCAGGGCCAGTCTTCCTCAGCAAAAAGAGGAGGATTGGCATGGATGTTAGCTCAGGGCTGATCTTCCTCATAAAAAAAAAAAATCATTTCCCTTCTATTTAATACACTGATATCCCTCAGAAATGACTTAAACTGCTGAGACTAAACTGAAGGATAGTGAAATGAAAAAGGTGATTTACCCAATTAACACAGCAAGGGAATTGTCTCATTCCAGCATGTGGTGCATAATTGTACACAAAATACACAAATCCTGCTAAGTGCACTGCATTAATTTGATTCCTGGTTTCTGTCCCTGAGGATAGCATCATAGTCCTAAATTAGCTGAAATCGTGAATACTTCTGCTTTGTCACTCTTTGACTATTACCTCAAAGACTCTTTGGCAGGAGTTTGCTTCTTTTACTGCCCCTGCTGTGACATTCATCATAATTTTAAAAGAGAAGGTTTAAGTTGTTTGGTTAAGTCTATGAATAAATAGATCAGCAGTCTATAAACTTGACAATCTCCTTTCAGGAGTAGAGTGATTATGAGACAAATATTTTGTCTTACACTTAATTATATATATTATTATATATATAATATATAATTTATAACAATTTATAAATATGTATACTATATATTTATAATATATAATATGCATCATGTGTGAAATATATTTTTTATATATATATATATATACTCTTTCTTCAGAATTTGGAATACAATTAAAATCCACTGGTTCATTTGAAGATTGACACAGCTCTTCTGAGACTTAATATCGTTTCTCATTTGTTGAACAAATATTTCTACAGTGCTTTATATGCACCAGATACTATTCTAAGTACTTTATAAATATTAACTATTAATCTTCATAATGATCCTGTTGGGTAAGGATGATTTCTATCTTCATTTTAGAAAAGAGGAAATTGAAGGACAGGGATAGCATATAACTTGCATAAATTTATCCATCTGGGAAGTGGAAGAATTAAGATGGGAACCCATGCAGTCTGGCACCTAAGTCTGTACTCTAGGCCCCTGTGTTTTGCTGCCTCTTATTGAAAGAGCAATTGCTATGGACTGAATGTTTGCTACCCCCAGAATTCATAGGTTAAAGCCTTAATGTGAGGGTATTTGGGGGTGGGACCGTTGGGAGGTAATTAGGTCATGAGGGCGGAGCCCCCATGATGGGGTTTATGTCTTTATTAGAAGAGGCAGAGAGCTAGCCCTTTCTCTCTACCATGCGGGGTTACAATGAGAAGGTGGCTGTCTGTAAACCAGGAAGAGGGCCTTCACCAAGAATCCGACAACGCTGGCACCCTGGTCTCTGACTTCCAGCATCCAGAACTGTGAGAAATAAGTGTTTGTTGTTTAAGCCACTCCATCTCTGGTGTTCTGTTGTAGCAGCTCAAAATGACAATGACAGCAATATTTCTCTGGCAAACATTTCCTATATTTGAGGAAAATTAGTGAACTATTTGGTTTTCGTTACACATGCATGTCTATACTATATTAAGATCCATGTGTGTCTAATGATGCTTTAAATATAACAGATAAAATGATACTGTGGAAAAAAAATTGATTTAAAGATTAGATACTCCTGGGTATGTGTCCAGATACACTACCCATGTGATATAGTACAAATCATTTTATCTCCTTGAGACCTACTTTCTTCTGTGTGGGATAGGTATTATAATTCATAACTTTCAGGTATTATAATTCATAAGTTTTTAGTATAGTCAATTACTAGCAATACTACTACTGTGATTACTATTATTACTAGCAGTTCTACATCACCTTAGATTACCAAAGTTCTGACAGAATTTCTATTCAATCCTGTATCTAATCATAAACTAATTGAAGTGGTATATATCAGTAAAATTTTGTCCCTTAAATATACAAGAAAATAAGAAAAAAGTAAAGCAAAGGAAGCAAGAAAATTTAAGAGAATCAGAAAATGCTTTAAGCCATCATTGTATTCATAGCATATTAATACAGACTAACATTGTATTTTAAAGGGTGGATATATTGATACAGTTTTATACACTGTTGATTGAAATAAAAATACATTATCAAGACACGATGTAATTTTTTTATTTCAAATATGACATATATCAACATTATTTCTACGTCCTAGATAAGATGGATTGAAAAGTTTATAGTGACATTAATGTTATCTCATTGAAAAGTTGTTTAACCTTATATGAGCTAGAGATTTTACTAGAATGTGTTATTGGTACTGTATGGAAAAGGAGTTAGGCTAGGTTCTCCTGAATTTGATATAAGACACAAGTAAAGTAATTCATTGATATCATTTATGCTTAATTAAGCTAGAACAACAAAGAGTTAAACCTCTGATTCCAGTTTCTATTGATTTCAAATTTGAATAGAAAACTAGTATGAATGGAAATGACAAGGCCGTATTCTGTAACTGATTCACAATATATATTTGGTCACAGAATAGTCTCACTTAATTATTTGCTTCTGTAGGGGAAGAAATGAAGTTCTGAATTCCCAGTTATTGATCAGTCTCCTTTCTTTGTAAAAATATAAATGACTCATTTAGCAGCAGAATGAGGACTAAGTAATCAACAATTCCTATTGGGCTTCTTCTGGTTTTGAAACGGTATATTCATGGATATCATTCCTATCTCTGGAAGTCTGCATTTTTGTATAAAAGAAGTGAAAAACTTGTAAGAACCCCTAAAATAAAATAAACACACTCAAACTTATTATAACTATTTGGATATAGTATAAAATTTTGTAAGTGTGAATATGCGCTAGTTCTCTAGCTGTGGTAAAGTAATATGTATTATGGTATCTTCCTAAACCCAAATTGTTGTCATCTGGTTACAGAATTGTCTTTAGCTTAGAAGCTTCAAAAGGTGTTTAAGAAATACTCATTGAAATACCTTGAAACTAAAGTGGAATATTTAGTTTAACTCGTTTCTGGCCCTACAGTGTAAACATGAATTATATCTTTGAAGAGTAGTTTTTTTTTTTTTTACTTTAAGGACCTCAAATTATTTTAGTGATGATATAGATATCCTCTACGTATAAATTTGCTGGTTTTAATCAATAAAATATCTTAAGTTCTGTGTTGATTTCCAATATAGAGATTAAGTACTTAACCGTCTAGGCTGGCAAATCATATTTGATCAGTATATTAGTTTCCTATGGCTGCTATAACACATTGTTAGAAACAGTGACATAAAGCAACACCAATTCATTATCTTTACATTTCTGGAGGTCGTTAAGTCCAATTTGGGGCTTGAGTGAAAATCGAGATGTGGGCAGGGCTGCATTCCTTCTGGAGGCTCTAGGGGACAATCAATTTCCTTGCCTATTCCACCTTCTAGAGGTTCCCTGTATTCCTAGGCTTGTGACTCCATTCCATCTTCAAAGCCAGCAGTTGAATCAGTCAGAACTCTGCTTCCCTCCTCATCTTTTTCTGGCTCTAATTCTCCTGACTAGCTCTTTCACTTAAAAGGACTCTTTTGATTACATTGGGCCCATGAAATAATTCACGATAACCTCCCCATCTCAAGATCTTTGGCTTAATTACATCTGCAAAGTCCTTTTGCTACATAAGGTAACATGTTCAAAGATTCCAGATTAGGACATGGATGTCTTTGGGGATGGGAAGAGGAGAGGCATGATTTTTTCTACCACAATGAGTACAGTAGACATTTTCAGGTGAGGGTGGATAGGTAGCTGCCTAGACCAGGCCCATTTCCTTTGTTGGAAAACTATCCCTCTAGCCACAGTAATATACTCTTCTATTTCTATTATTTCCACATGCTACCATAGTCCAAATATTTCTCAAGCACACACAACACACATATACACCATTACAATCACCACCATCACCATTGTAATACAGGGATGGTTATCACATTCAAGCTGATCAAATAAATTGTCTCTCCAGAAAATTTGTAGACTCAGGATTAAGGATGCTCATCAGTATCTTCTATGACTTGAACAGAAATGTGATAAGAAAACCAGAATGAGAAGGCCTTTTGGGTGAAATGTGTACTAATAAGAAAGGCATGTGTGCCTCTCTGCTTACAGAAAAAAAGTTGAAGCAGATGTACAAAGATGAGTAGAGAAAAGACCCCCCCTGGTCATTAAGAAACACAAAGAGTAGCCTCAGTTATTCATGGATTTCTAGTTCATGTTTTCAATTCCTGTGAGGCTGTCTCTACATCCTGCCCTTGAGTTTTATGACAAACCAATAGGGTGAGGGAACCAGCTTTTGAGAGCCACATTGTTCATATCTTCCCATCTCTGCATTCAATGGCATCATGTTCATAGCTTGAAACCTGCCATGGTGGGAGTATTTACACCCTGGAAATTGGTAAGTGCTATGAATGTGGGATGGAGAGCCACTTGTTAAATACTTACTAGCACACAACTGGACATAACCCTAGATCCTTCAGTCAGTTTCTTTCCCTTTGCATAAATTGAAATGAAAAGTGCTTTAACCAAAATAAGGGTGATTGATTTAGGACATTTACATTCTTGGCCTACTCCTTACTAGAACGGATGTGTACCTTCCTATAGAAATTTTGGGTTTTTTTTTTTTTATAATTTTATTTATTTGTTTTTCCCCCAAAGCCCCAGCAGATAGTTGTATGTCATAGCTGCACATCCTTCTAGTTGCTGTATGTGGGACACGGCCTCAGCATGGCCGGACAAGCGGTGCGTCGGTGCACGCCCGGGATCCGAACCCAGGCCGCCAGCAGCGGAGCGCACGCTCTTAACCACTAAGCCACGGGGCCGGCCCTGGGTTTTTGTTTTTATGTAGTAAACTACCATATTTTGGAGGAGACAGGCAAAAGGACAACCAGCTGAAGTAAAAGAAACAATAAATGCATCTCTTATTCATTAAGATTAGCAATTAATTCCATTTAGGAATGCTGGAAGACTTCTAGGATGGGGTGACTGTTCAGCAGAGCCTTGTACAATGGGTAGCATATTTATAAGTGTTACCACTTCGAGGGACTAATATAAACCTAAGCATAGATGGAATAAAATGCAGAGTGTGGGTGGCTGATTAAAAGAATTGTTGCTTGGTAGGCATGTTTTGACTTATTCAGAATAAATTAATTTCTGTTTCTTAATATCAAACATTAAAAATGAAGATCGCCCTCAAATATTTTCTACTCCAAATTATCGTGTGGCCTTTGTTTACACAACTTGTGAATAAAAATGTTAAATAGATAATGAATACAAGGTGGAAATATGACATCACCCCATCAAGAGCAGTTGGAGATTTTTTTTTTGGTGAGGAAGGTTGGCCCTGAGCTGACATCTGTTGTCAATCTTCCTCTTTTTTGCCTTGAGGAAAATTGTTACTGAGCTAACATCTGTGCCAATATTCCAATACAAAAAATATTTTGTACGTGGGACACTGCCACAGCATGGCTTGATGAGCAGTGTGTAGGTCCACACCCGGGACCTGCCGGGCTGCCGAAGTGGAGTGTGTGAACTTAACGACTACGCCACCGGGCCAGCCTCTCAGTTGGAGATTTTAAAAGCCAAATCTGGTCATTAATACCACAGGCTCAGAAGTTTGCCTTGAATCTGTGATTTGATTCGTCATTTACTGTGCATGATCCTAGCTCAGCAGTGATGACAGAGAATAAGGAAGGGATTATAATTAGTTGGTAGTTATAAATTCTGTCTGGTTATATTGACTAAACAAAGGACACATTAGTTTCTAAAACTAAACTAAACATTTGGAAGGCTTGTTTGATATGGAAGTGTCCATTACAAATCCATTAGATTTGTTTCAAAAAATCACACTGAGAAAGAAATGGATGTCCTTATTAAAGAATAAAGACTTGATTTTCTTTATTTTTTCAATAAAAGCTACCCCAGTATGCACAGTGGTTTAAAAATTAAAATTTAGAGTTTTAAAATAGGAAAAGGATTGATTTTCTAAATTATTTTGATGACATTTTAAAGAACAATTTATTTCTTTGAAACAGATGTTCGCCATTTCTATTTCGAGCCCTTTAAATGTTAAAAAAAAGAAAAAATTGGAAACCAAATTGCATGAAAATAAGTATCAGAGACATGCCCACAATGAACACATTAAAGATAAGGGTGAGTGATAGCAATTAAGACATTTTCCATTTGGTAGCATCTACCCTTGTTAACAATGATGTATTTAACTTGGTTAATTTTTTGTTCACAAATCTCCATTTTGTACTTATAACCACCTGTAGTGTTTATGACAATGTGAAATAATAATTAAAATATTCCCTTGGAGCTATTGAACATATGGCACGTTGAATCCTGTGTTGCTTTCACTGTGACACTGGTTCTATTTTTTTGTATGTTTTCTCAACATGGTTATTTTAAGTTTTGCTGAAGCTTCAGCGACGAGACAACCATTTGAAAGGAAAAGAAGAATCAGGGCTTTTTTTTTCTTTGGCGACTGGGCTGTGTGATATCTTTGATGCATGCTTTGTCCAAACTTGAAATAAAAATATAACAAACTTGATGTGTTTGAAGTAATTAGGATGAGATGTCAACCTTTACTAAAGCAATCAGGGCTGAGAGGCAAGAGCCTTGCATTCTAATGTCTTTCAGTCACCTTATTTCAGCGTGGCACATTAATTTTTGACAATAACTGTCAAACCCATGTCTACATATTGAATTTCTTGCCTACAATAGAATGTTTTGATTTCAAATATTGGGATTCTATTTTTTAAGGGGAGGGTTACATATTAAACTTTATAATGTGTGAATTAAAAGCACCATCTAAGCACTAAGAGTATGAAATGTACAATATTTTTAAACAACTGCCCATCAAAAAGAGACATAGAAGATTTGTTTCAAAATCACAATATGTTTCCAAGCAGTCATCACTGGGAAATCATTCACATCCCTTTCCGCAGTACTGAAAAATCTTATGAGATACCATTAGACTGTTACAACTTATAATGGAAAAATCAATGCAGTAAGAAAATTAAATTTTACTGATAGCCTTTAGGCAAAATGCAATGTTAAAATGCATTTTAGCTTCCCATGTGGTTCATAGGCAAAGAAAGAAATGGAATCTGGGTTAGCTGTCAGTGCAAAGTATTTTTTTAGAAGCCAATAGCCCCGCCTCTGAACCAAACTCTTTCCTAATGCATTTGTTTCTTGATTACTTAATAATGTGAAAATAACCATCCTAATCTGATGATTTGGAAGTCAGAAGTCTTTTCTATTTAAAAAAAAAAAATTCCCTAGTCAAAATCAATGAAGAGATTCTCAATCTTCCCAGGAAGAGGAGTTAGCAGAGAGAAAATGGATTCATCTCTTGTGCAATGTAGCAATGACATTTGAACCCCTAGGGAGAGAAGGGGTGGGGGAGAGAAACAGAAAAAGAGTTGGGGGAGAGGGACAGACAGAGGGAGACACTGGTGCTAAAAAAGAAAATTCATCAAGCTGCCACCTGTATCTTGTGAAGGTGTGACATATAGACTACACTTGATGTATTTTGTAATCACCGAAAGCGGCCACTTTCTTTTGTTGGCAGACAGATATAGCAGACAGGGATTGACACTCATGCATTTTATGCATCTTGCATCTGTAATAAAGTCATGCTTTATAAGAGTGATTTAAATGACAATGTTATTGGCTTAATTATCAAGGGGAATGTGCAGAGTTAATTTCTAGATAATAAATACACTAGTGTTTTACAACTCCTTTTCTACTTTAGACCATGACTAAAAAATTCATTTACTGCTCTCATAAAATGCAGTGACTAGGTAGAGCACATAGTTTTTTTCCCATTTGATTTCCAGAAAAAATTTTATAGTAGTCCTTTTGCAATTTGCTTGTTATTTCATAGTAAGTATTAATAATTTTTCCCAACTGGGTAGTCTTCAAAAGAGTATGTTTATAGTTAGTATTTAAAAATTATTCTCAGCTTTAAATTCTTAATAATGATAATTATTAGTATTTGAAAGCACTTAGATAATTTTGTTGATGTCCACAATGTCAAATAATAGGGAAGAAAACTATTTTTCCAAGTGAAGCTAGACAGTAATTTTGGTTACCTAAATGATATTGGTCATGCTAATATCATCACAATACTATATATATTTCCCATATTTAAAAAATAATTTTTGTGTCTTTCTGAAGACTTGTTGCTTTGTTGATTTTCTGGCCCACACTGAACTTTTCTAAAGTCACTTACTGTGAGATTTATTCTCAACAACTTCTAGAAAGTTATTTTAAACTCTTTTTATAGAGAATCAAGTGAGAAAAAGTTTATTTAGGCAATGAATCATTTAAAATTGGGGGGAGAATCTAAGATATACATTTGAATCATATATAATTTATCTAAAGTAATGTGAATTTGATATAAATGAATACAGAAAGCATACTTTCTTGAACAGATCATATCACGATTCCTTTTCTCAGTTTTGCCATGAAAATTTCCTGGGTTGTATTGCTTAACCTATCCAAATTGCTTAATGAACTTTAGCTTACAAATTTATTGGAATCATAAACTTTTCATATCTTAGCCAAATCTTGGAAATGATAGAATTCCTCTTTCTCCCTAATTGTATCCTCATTTTACTGATGAGAAAGCGAAGGCAGAGATGAAATGTGGTTTCTCCATGGTCACATATTAAGGATTCAACCCTGACCTGCTGCCTCAGAGTACAGTAATTATTCCAATAAACTGTGCTGTGTAATTTAGAGAAGGAATTAGCATTTTGAAGTTCAGTGGTCCCTCTTCTAGATTCCTGAAAACCTGGGGAGAAAAACTCTGTAATGAAAAGCTTGAAACTATCAGTTTCAAAAAACAGGATTAGGGACAGGGAAAGACCATGAAACTATAAAAGTCCTAAATTCATTTCACAGTCATTATAAAGACAATACCCAGCATATTTAAAATGATATGCACGCTCTATCTAATCTAGCTATCTATCTATCTATCTATCTCTCTCTCTCTCTCTCTCTCTCTCTCTCTCTATCTTACTAAAATTTTCTAGGCTCTGACTTCCCACCAACTTCAATGAGGTATTTATAAAATCATTGTGTTTATTGCAGATGCTTTATATAGGATGCTTCCCTCTCCTAATTTATTCCATTATCTCTAAATAGCTATCTGAATTATACAGCACAAGTTATTCACTTCAGCATTCTGGATCCTTCTGTGGCAAACCCTGTGCATGACCTGTGCCTATCCAGCTCCATCCTGCTTCGCTGTCCTGGGGTTATTCTTACTCATCTTTTTCTCCCTTCCCGTGGCTTCACTGAAAACAATTTCTGTTCTCTCCTATGTGCCTTACTTCTCTCTCCTAATCTTTGAATTCTCTCATTTTCTTATTTCTTATTCTTTCTTATTTCTTATTCTCAACAAATATTTGGGATAGAAATAATATTTCTTATTCCCAACAAAAATGACTTGAAATATGTGCAATATGTGTATATCTGAACCCAAATGTGGAAAATTACTGGATGTGTATACAGAAGTAAATTTGTTGAATTAAGAATTTTCAGTTAGAGAAACTTGCATTTGAGTCTGGATATATTTACTGGGATTAAATAACATTCTGTATGTGTGTGTATGTTTTAACAGTGGAGTAAAAACCATTGAAATATGCGGATATAAAGTAAGAACATTCCTTTCAGTAAAATTAACATGTATTTCCACTTCCAGGATTTGGAATCTTGTTCTCTTATTATTGTTATTATTTTTTTGACTTTTAAGTTGTCACATTTCAGTTGACAACTCAATGATCACTTTCCCACCAAAAATACAACAGTAGTTCTACACAATACCTTATCTAGAATAGATCCATTCCTTCGGTTTTCAACATAAGTTTTCTAAAACAAAGGCATTAACAACTATGCTACCATGTGGAAAAGAAGAGGTGAGCTCTGTGAAAGTACAATAGTTCATTCTAGTTCTCAGGAGATACCAATTTGCCCCCAGAAATGACCTTTTTATCAGTGAAAACAGTTCACCATTCTTCCTGTCCGGAGTCAATATAGTATTTGCTCGACTCTTAATGCAGAGTTGAAAACATAGCATAATGTTCTATGGAAATAAGTCTTAAGGCTTATTTCTTACTCTGAGTTATAGATATATCACAGGCATGAACAACTGCTATTTTAATTTTTTTATTTGGTAAGAATAGCTCTTCCTTCCCCATCCAACTGCTGACAGCTTTATAGGTTGGATACTTGATGGTTTGGCTTGTGATTAGCTTCTTACATCATTGTTTTGGGTCTTGGGAACATCATGCTTTCTCCCAATTTACCTCATAGGAACAAGTTTAAAGAGTTGGTTAAATCACTTTCTTCACAGTGTGATATTGAAGCGATTTGTCCGGAAAACAATTGACCGTCAGTGACTTATTTCACTGTACTGTACTTTATGTTTTAAACAACTCTCCTTCTCCTCCAGGAACAATACCATTAGAGAAGAAGCTATAAATTGTGAGCCCTTGCAGACCTACGGTATTGCAATGACTTAGACATATTGGCCTGATTGTCATTTTAAATGTTTCACAGCTTTAAAAACACTCATTTCACTGTAGTTCCCCGTAAGGTCCTTGAGTCTGGAAGAGTTAATGATTCTCTGAACATACTGTACTTTACTGTACAGCTACATGAGTTCTTAGATCATACATACTGAGAAGATATGGTTTGTTTCATTTTCTAAAGATTGTGAAGATGGCACTAAAAATGTGAACTCCAATGTTTCCTGTCACCCTCTTATATAGGGTCCTGCACTGGAGGAAAGCACAGTAATTTTTATATGACTGGCTTTTTACGTATGCAGTTTTTTTTGTTTTTTTTTTTTTTGTGAGGAAGATCAGCTCTGAGCTAACATCCATGCTAACCCTCCTCTTCTTGCTGAGGAAGACCGGCTCTGAGCTAACATCTATTGCCAATCCTCCTCTTTTTTTTTCCCCAAAGCCCCAGTAGATAGTTGTATGTCATAGTTGCACATCCTTCTAGTTGCTGTATGTGGGACGAGGCCTCAGCATGGCAGGAGAGGCGGTGCGTCGGTGCACGCTCGGGATCCGAACCCGGGCCGCCAGCAGCGGAGCGCGAGCACTTAACCGCTAAGCCACAGGGCCGGCCCTACATATGCAGTTTTAAGGTAACATTCTAGGGTAGTGGTGATAACCACTTAACAGATGAGGGAACTAGGGCTCACAGAAAACAATAAAATTCCAAGATCACTCATCCAATAAGTGACACACCCTGGATTTAAATCCAGACCTGACACATTCTGAAACCTAGTTTTTCTTCTATATCATGGAAGCCTTTGGAAATTAATGAAGCGTTTATGACAACACATAAAGTAAAGGTAGGATTCTCTCAGATTATCGTAAGGAAAATACCCAAGTGTCTTGAAAATATGAATGTGCTGCAGATAGGCTTAATGTAAATGTCAGGGGGTTGTGGCAGCAGTTTTTAATGAACTGTAGCAAAGTCTCCACGATGTAAATTTTTCTGTTACATTTTTATATCTACTGATAACCAAATATGATCTGTTGATGCCTTCATGAAAGAAAAATCAGATTTAAAAACTGCAATGAATCATTACTAGCACATATTTTAACGATATTACATGTTCTTAAAGACAACAAAACGTGCTGCATGCGATTTACAATACCTTAAGTGTTAACAAAATATTACACGATAATGCCGTAGTCATAAGATAGCAAGGCAGATGCATGAAAATGACACAGAAACTGTCAGCATGACTTTCTGGTATATTCTGCTGCCCATTGTTATGGGTTTCAGGTAGAGTTCTGGTTCCAGAATCCTTCTCTTATTCCTCTCCCCTATAGTGTTCTGGCTCTGTACATGGAGAAGAGGGTAATCATTTGGAAAAGACAATCACCTGATTAAGAATTGGGCAGGCCTCCAGGCATGTCCAGGAATGTTGAACACATAGGAGATAATAAGCAAGTAAAACACATGAAGCCTGAGCTCCAGGCTTTAAGACATGGTGTCCTGCAACCTCCCATGAAGTGTAGCCATATGAATGCCCTGGATTTGGATCAATCGGATTTGCAAATTTTTAGGTGAGAGAGAGAGTTGAATTGGCAACTAGTCCTGGCTAGGAAATGCTGGAGAAAGCTGGTCAGCAAGTAAAATAAGGTTCCTGCCCCATGGTGTGTGTGTGTGTGTGTGTGTGTGTGCACGCGTTTGTGTACATGCACATGAATTTTTTTCTAGCACATGATCTAAATTCATCTTAAGATATCCAATCTTACATAAAGATTGTTCCATTCTTCCCCTCCACATCATCTCCATTTACCAATATCTTTCTTTTCAATATCTTTTTGTAGTAATTTAGTTGTAAACAATGATGTTGCCTTCTCACAGGATTGAAAGAAAGAGGGCATTTCTGAAATATTAAATTTCAGTTTAATAATTTAAGTTCACCATGATAACTTGTGACCTTTAGGCCACTTTCTTGCAGTGACCAAGGATATTAGCGTCATAGCCTATGGAGTTCTTAATAACTTGAAGCTGATAAAGCATGCTTTCTTGAACAGTGAAATGTGGCTATTCCTGGACATTCTAGTTTATCAAAATAGAGGGTAGGGGTGATGAATGCAAAAACAGGTGGCACACAGTCCAATGGTTTGTGAAGGGGAGAGAGGGATGTGAGAGAGAGCTACAGACTGTTTCTTCAAGATTCTTTTTAGAAATCCAAGAAGATGAGTTAATAATTTGACTTAGCTAGCGCCTTATACTTTAAGAAATACTATAGTGTAATATGAAAATGATCTTTTTAATATATGTAGACAATTAGACTAGTGCTGGCTTATTTTATAGATATATTCATCATGTTAATCTTGCACAAAGGCTATTTTTATAAGTTAAATAAAAGTTGAGGTTTAGTTTTATCCATTCAGCATATGCCATTTCCCCCAGAAATTTTATATCTTTTTAATTTTCCACTTTTTTAAATATAGCATTTTTCTTCTGTCTTTTAAAGTGTGTTCCACCATTTTTTCTGCCTTTAGAACTCCTGTACATTCTTCACATGACCCAAACAGGTGAAATGTCACTTCTTATAAAATCTCCCCCAATTCTCTTGGATAAATCCAGTAACTTCTCCTTCCCAAGTTTATCATTACACTTTTTACATTACTTCTTCTTTCTTCTTGGCTGTAAGCTCCTTAAGAACATAGACTCTTGTCTCTTCATCATTACTGTCTTCCTGGCATGTAGAACAACCTGGCATATAGAGTAGGTTTTCAAAAACTGTTTTATAAATTACTGAAGTGGCTTGTGGCCAAATCTATTATAGACAGCTGTTGTTTTATATAGCATTTTTAAAAAACCCAAATACACACAAGGTCCATCCATGTTGTTGCAAATGGCATGATTTCATCTTTTTTACGGTGGACTAGTATTCCATTGTGTGTGTGTATGTGTGTGTGTGTGTGTATATATATATATACCACATCTTCTGTATCCATTCATCCATTGATGGGCATTTGGGTTGATTCCAAGTCTTGGCTATTGTGAATAATCCTGCAGTGAACATACAGGTGCATATATCTTTTTGAATTAGTGTTTTCATATTCTTTGGATAAATACCTACAAGTGGAATAGCTGGATAATATGGTATTTTTATTTTTAGTTTTTTGAGAAATCTCCATACTGTTTTCCATAGTGGCTGCACCAGTTTGCATTCTCACCAGCAGTGTATGAGAGTTCCCTTTTCTCCACATCGTCTCCAATACTTGTTATTTCTTTTTAATAATAGTCATTCTGATGGGTGTGAGGTGACATCTCATTATAGTTTTGATTTGCATTCCCTTAATAATTAGTGCTGTTGAGCATCCTTTCATGTGCCTATTGGCCATCTGTATATCTTCTTTGGAAAAATGTCTATTCATATCTTCTGCCCATTTTTTAATCATGTTGTTCACTTTTTTGTTGTTGAATTGTATGAATTCTTTATATATTTTGGAAGTTAACACCTTATTGAATATAGAATTTGCAAATATTTTCTCCCAAAAGATGAAATCGTGCCGTTTGAGACATGGATGGACCTTGAGGGTCTTATGTTTGGTAAAATAAGTCAGACAGAGAAAGACAAATACTGTATTATTTCACTCATATATGGAAGATAAATAAACAAACACATAGATAAGGAGAATAGATTGGTGTTTAGGAGAGGGGAAGGCGGTGAGGGGAGGGCAACAGGTGTAAATGGGCACATATGTATGGTGATGGATGGAAACTAGATTTTTGGTGATGAACACAAGGCAGTCTATACAGAAGCTAAAATATAATGATGTACACCTGAAATTTACACAATTTTATAAACCAATGTGGCCTCAATAAAATAATTAAAAAAAAACCCAAATAGTCCATTAAGTAACTACGAGAAGATACGGTTAAATTCCCTTACACACTTAAAAAATCTTTTATTGTTTCCTTTGTTTAAAATGCACTTATTGAGTACTTACTCTGTACAGAACACAAGTGTCAAGGGTTATAGAAAGATGCATGGATTGATTGCCTGCCGTCACATCTAAAGGAGGATATAAGCCATGTACAGAAATACCCACCAGGCCAAGTTGAATGTGATAAATGTTATGGGGGAACTCTAAAGAAAGGACTATGGAAGTCCTTAGGAGAGAGAGAATTATTTCAGCATCTTTATTTTTTCTTCATTCATTCAGTAATATTTTTGGAAAGGCTATTATGTGCCAAGCACTACGGGTACAGTGGTGAATTAGATATCACCTCTACCTTAAAAAATTCATAGTTTAGGTAAAGTTGAGGTGATATTGGAAATGCAGTTAAGTGGACAAACAATTCTCATACAATGCACCAAATGCCATGATGGGAACAGAACCTAGAAAACATCTATTCAAAACAAGGCAGTAGAGATGTCAAAAGAATAACACTGATGCTACTATATCACTTTAGATTGTCAAATATGTTGAAAACATTTTCCTTCCCATCCATAAATATTCCTGAGCTTATTACTTATATGCATGCTTTTAATTCGTGTAAGATAAAACACTCCAAAAATATAATTTACCTACTGAATAGTTGTTGCATGATCAAATATAGCACAATTTCATAATTTTCTCACTTTGAAGAAAGAAACATGTTTGTGATTGAACCTGACAGAGTTAGAAAATTAAGAAAAAGTAGGTTGTAGAGAGAATGTTGTAATGAATTACATGGCTATGAAAACAATCATAATAATTTATCAACCCAGAGGCTGGATAAATTTGCAGTATATTTATATTGCATCTACTCAATGGAAGTAAAGGCTGTGTATATATACAGTTATATATACACACAAATGTACAAGATGAATTTTTAATAACACAGATCAAACAGCATATATGCAAATAGGTTAATAAAATTATAATTAAAAATCAGAAAACCAGGGCATGGAAGAGGAGAGGGAGCAGACATGTTAAGCATGAATATTGGTATAGTTGTTAAATGTAGTACCACTTTGGCTCTGAGCCTCCCGGAAATGAGAGCAAAGACTTATTCTTATAACAGTACAAAGAGCATGTCAATTGGTTCTAAGAGTTTAATGACGGAAACTATTGCATTGATTTAAATTGTGACAGCTGCATACATATATAATTAGAAAGTTAAATATCAAATACCAAAATATATAGATTAAAATTCAGAGATTATGATTTTTTGGCTAGTTGAGGAAGCAAGGATTTTTAAAAAGCTAATTTATTTAGAGTCTGTATCCTCTTAAGCAAGCTATACTATTTGCCTAAATAATACCAAAAAGTGAAAATTTGTGTAATTATGACTATGCAATAGATTTTTCTTTGAAAATTATTAAAGGGTATTTTATTTTGACTTTGTGACCAAGGTAAATTAAGATTTAGAAAATTATGGATAGTTGTGTCATTCCTTCTAAAATAGTTCTAAGGCATATGAAATAGAAAGATAGTTTGGAATATCTTTGCTCTTCAAGGCGCTCATGGTCTGTTGGGAGCGAGACAATATACAGACTCTTGCAGTACTCCTTAATGAATACCAGGAGAGAGGAAGGCAGACATACTGTGGAAACCCATGGAAGGGGCGTGTAACACAGGATTGCTCAGGAAGGAAAGAGAGGATTTCACAGAATTCTTCCTGCAGTAAATACAAGTTCTTACTTTGAGTCTTAAATGTTAAGTGAGAGTCAACCATGTGAAAATGGAAAGAAACTTTTAAAAAAATATACTTTTCTATATGTTTGCTTAACCAGGAAAAATGATGAAATAAATGTGTACCGGAGGTGAGAAATGGAATATGCAAAGGCTCAGATGTGTAAAGGAGTATAAGGAATTCTGAAAAATGATAGGGCTATAGTGCACTAGGTTGCTAGGTTAGGTATAAGTTAGGGATTGGTGGGAGAGGAAGCCAGGTTACTGAAGTTTTTACACATTATCTTAAGGATTTTTTAAAAAATTTCATACATTTCCATAATACCTTAAAATTTTTTTTGTAATACTTAGAATTACACAATTTCCTAAATTATTTGGTGGGCTGTTTTGAATGTCTATCTCCTTTGTCAGACCATAAGCTCCATGTAGGCAGAATGGTGTCTAATTCACCCTTCTTAACACATTATGCCTGGTGCATAATCATTGCTACAAAAATGTTTGTTTAATTATGTGAATAAATCTTGGAGAGAGTGAAGAACCAATAAGGGATTTTAATAAAGTACGAAGAATGTATTAGAAGGGTGAAGTTGGGCGTCAAGGGGATAAGTTAAAATTCTATTTCAGTAATTTAAGAAGTGAATAAATTCTAAGATTTAGGCAATTAGGTAGATGACAAGGCCTTTTGATAAAATAAGTCTTTATATAGGAATCTGTGCCGACTTTATGTATAAATTTCTATAATTCCAAGTTTGATCTTTTAGAAATCACGTTATTATATATAGCATAACACCTGTAGGCAAGTAGTGAGCAATATATGGCCTATGAGAAGTATGCTATATGCTTTGCAGGAAGCCCCTCATCTAATAGATGAGAAAAATCCAGGCCTGGAAAGGGTCAAATTTGGCCAAGTCTTCTCTGTTGGACTTTACCTCTTGTACAGTCAACTGGTTATTTCTGGCAGACAAGATGAAGTTAGGTGGGTTATTTATTAAATAACATTTAAGTCTTTCTCATGACTATAACGAAAAATAAAGTGAAAAAGAATGCTGTATTTGTATTTGTCAAGGTCTAGTCATTGAAATGGAAACCACTCTACATATTTTAAATGGTGTGGAGCAATACAGGGAACACACACACAAGAATTTGAAAGGTTTGAATAGCAAAAGGGAGGTAGGAGTGTCAAGTCTGACAACAAAAGGTAATATCGGGGACCCCATGAGTCTACACCTGTGTCATTGCCAGGAACTGCCATATGCTGGTACCAGAGGCAGAAAACTTCCCTCTTTTTTTCTGCTTCTTATTTCCTTCCAGTGCCTCTTATTAGCAAAATTTAAAGGAAATCAGCTGTCAAGGAAGCCTGGAAAATATAATTCACTGGAAACCAGCTCCATCAGTTTAGAGCAGAGTTAGAAAGGGTGGGTATGGGTCTGGGAAATGACACATAAGCAGCTGGTACAGATGATATTTTGAAGTAAGTGGATTGCAGAGTGTGTCTTCTTGGTTAAAGGTAGCCTTACAGAAATTACTTTTAAAGGGCATATCCCTTACAAATACCACAGACCAATGTGATTTTATAATTAAGTAAATAATCACGTTACTCTAGGAATTACATAATACATTCACTTCAAACATTGTTTTACTTAACAGCAAAATTTTTTCCAAAGGAAAACATCTTTTTTTTTTTTTTTTTTTTGGTGAGGAAGATTAGCCCTGAGCTAACATCTGTTCCAATACTCCTCTTTTTGCTGAGGAAGATCAGCCCTAGGCTAACATTCATACCCATCTTCCTCTACTTTATATGTGGGATGCCTGCCACAGCGTGGCTTGATAAGCGGTGTGTATGTTTGCACCCAGGATCCGAACCTGTGAACCTGGGGCCGCGGAAGCGGAGCGTGCGAACTTAACCATTACGCCAAGGGGCCGGCCCACCATCATGTTTTTATAATCTTTTGGAAGTGTAAAGCAAAAGTCTATACACCTCCTCCCAAATTTAAAAGATAAAGAAATGAAAGAGAACAACCACATATGACAAGAACAGCCTTTCAATGACACTTAGAGGATTTAAGCGTAATATTTGAAATTTAATTTTTATATTAAAATAAATATATATTTAAAAAATTGAATGCAATTCCTTTATTCGTTAGGAAACTTTATGTTGAAAGTTAGAAACTCAGCTAGAATTAGCTATATAAAGGGAAAAACACTGGTTTGCATAATCAAACCATAAGAAATATATAGCCTCACACTGATAAGACACACATTTGTGCCTGTCTTGTGTGTATGCACGGGTGGGTATTTTTCTCAGTTTCTGTTTTTCTCATCTCTTCTTTGTCTACCTGCTGTCTTCCTTCTTTTTGTATGACTATTCCCATAACCTTGGATCCGTGATGAATGACAAATTGGAGCTTATTTCTTTATAACTTCAAAATCAAGGGGAAGAAATTCCTTTCTCTCAGCAGAGTTTAACAGATCCTAAGGAAGAGTTCTGATTGTCCCAGTTTGATTCATGTGACCAACTCTGGGAAAAATATGATTGAGAGTCAGGAATACTATACTTGTCCTAACATGGTTCATTCTTGGTCTATTACAGGAGGGAGCAATTTTCCATTAGTGGGAAATTACACAGACATGGCCCCTAGAGAATCTTTGAAGCATAGGCATTAACCCCAAATTATATGTAGCCTGTGTAATAGCCTCACCCTCTTATATGGCCCCCATGGTAAAACGTTTTCTCTCCACTCCTATGATTTTTTAAAAAATTGTTAACTTTATGTTAACTATATGTGTTAAATACAGTTCACAACAATCGTAGCTGGGTATTTATATATTACTTTTCATTTTACAAACCATTTTATGACACGATGTAAATTAAGTTCTCTAAGCAAAGCCCCACTATAATTCTATTAATGTGCTTTGGGTCTCAGGGCTTAAAGGTGCCCCCACATTGGAACTGCACTGCAAGATTTCTAACTTGGTGCAGTGTGCCTTTTGCACTGCTCTGCACATGCAAAAAATTTGAGTCAGTGAAATAATACTTGTTTGAGTGGCACATTACAATTAAAATCAGAGTTGTATATAAATTTAAGGGAAATATATTTAATGACACTTATAGTTGTATTACCTTTCTGAAGCATATTATCGATATACTCTTATTTACATGTTATATAGTAAAAGAATTGTTCAGGATTCTAAAATGTTTCTATTGAATTATTTACATTTTGTTCCTTTATATTTCAAGTGTATGCATAAATTAAATTTCTTCACTGACTTTTGAATTTTATTATTACATTTCTGTCCTTTCCTTAACAAAACAAACACATGGAACACTTTCCCCAAAGAGCTTTTGTTATTTCTGATTGTGGACTACAGCAATAGACATTGTAAAACAACAAGAACAACTAATAAACATTTGCACAGTTTTCTTAAGTGAAAGGGAAGTTAGATAATGTTGAACACTTTTGATGAATTAATTTTTGTTGCTTGCTTATGCAGTAGTTCCTCACAGACCTAATTACTTGTGCATTTTTCTGAGGTTGTGAACACTATCACATTGTCACGATATAAGTAACCCTTGATTATTTTAATTCAAGGAGGATGGAATTCTGAGAAGCAGCTTTGTAGTACATAAGCAGGAAGAACTCTGGCAGAGTTTCTTCTCTCTAAAGACAGACCATTCTCTTCAGAGTTCCTGAATATGGATGACTGACCATATAGTGTGAAAGGATTCATAATGAAATAAAATATTAAATAAAGAAGACACAACAATAAGAAAACAATCTAATGGAAAAATGGACCAAAGACCTTAACAGACACCTCACCAAAGAAGATTTACAGGGGGCAAATAAGCATATGAAAAGATGATCTACATCATATATCATCAGGGAAATGCAAATTAAAACAACGAGATACCACTATGTACTTGTTAGAATGGCCAAAATCTGGAACACTGACACCACCAAATGCTCTGGAGGATGTGGAGCAACAGGAACTCTAATTCATTGCTGGTGGGAATGCAAAATGGTACAGCCATTTTGAGAGATAGTTTGGAGATTTCTTACAAAACTAAACTAACTCTTACCATAAGATCCAGCCATCATGCTTCTTGGTATTTACCCAAATGAGTTAAAAATTTTTGTCCATGCAAAAACTGAACACGGTTGTTTATAGCAGCTTTATTCATAATTGCCAAAACTTGGAAGCAACCAAGGTATCTTTCAGTGGGTGAATATATAAATAAACTGTGGTACATCTGGACAATGGAATGTTGTTGAGAGCTAAAAAGAAATGAGCTATCAAGCCATGAAAAGGCATGGACTAACCATAAATGCATATTACTAAGTGAAAAAGTCAATCTGAGAAGGCTACGTGCTATATGATTCCAACTATATGACGTCCTGGTAAAGGCCAAACTATGGAGACAATAAAAAGATCAATGGTTGCCAGGGGTTGGGAGAGGGACAGATGGATAAGTGGAACATGGAGGAATTTTAGGGCAGTGAAAATGCTTTGTATGGTATCATAATGATGGATTTATGTCATTATACATTTGTGCCAACCTATTGAGCGTATAACACCAAGAATGAACCCTTAGGTAAACTCTGGCCTTTAGGTGATTATAATGTGTCAAAGTAGGTTCATCCTTGTTAAAAAAATGAATGATTCTGGTGAATGATATTGATAATAGTGGAGGCTATGCATGTGTGTGAGCAGGGGGTATATGGGAAATCTCTGTACTTTCCTCTCAGTTTTATTGTAAACCACTAAAACTGGTCTAAAAAAAGTCTTACGAAATAAAGGATTATATTTCACTTCTCAATGTTATCAGTTCATGTTTTTCAAGTATTATACTTTTTTCCCACTCAACTATAAATATAAGTATAACCTTCATAATTCCTCCTTCAAACAAAAATAAATAAAAACTAATAAAATTGAGGCATTCTGTGTCATAAATTGATTTCTGAAATACTTAAAAATATGTTTTTTGATATGTCAGAGGCCTTTATTGTCCTGTGTCTTATGGGACCTGCTATAATGTTTTATAAATGGAGGACACTTTAAAGCTGCAGTCCAGAGAATCAGCTGGAGAAGAGTTTATAGATCATGTAATTTCAGTTCTTTATTTCAGAGAGGAGAAAACTGAGGACAGAAAGGTTAGATGATTGCTCAAGGTCACAAAACAAAAAGTGGAACCATATTTTATTTTCCTTTCTCTCTATCCATTGCTCTTTGCACTGAATCACACAGATTCAGGAGTCCTGAGATATATTCTTTGCTCTGCACTTAACTCAATCTGTAGCCTTGAGCACATATTTATTCAACAAATATTTATTGAATGACTGCTGTGAGCTATGCAGTATTCCAGGAAATAGGAATATAAAGATGATAGATGCAAATAATCATGTTCAGTATGAACAATATGCAGTTGAAAAAGAACACAAATTAAATTCTCCAGTGCTGATAATTAAAATTAATTAGACATACTAATTATGATGGAATCTAAGACTCCTCTTGGTCCAAAGTGTTATTACATTTGCCACCATATCTTAAATGTATTAAACCAGTGCTTCAGATCTTTTGTTTCTAATTTATAGAACAACCCTGATAGATAAGTGCTACCATCCCCACTTTACGGATGAAAAATTCATTAACTTGCCCAATATTACCAATATTACCAATATTACCACTAGGTTAAAACAGAAAACCTGGACTTCAACTCTGGGTCTGTTTAAATCCAAAATCTGACACTATTCAAAATACCAAGCTACTAATGGTTGTCATTTTTGTCTTGAAGGAAAAGTTTACATATCCATGGAACTAGTAATTGGGAGAAATTGAAAAAAAAAGTCAACTTTAGATTCATTAGGAAATACTTATATTTATGCTTTCTTTGAAAGGAATCTTTCCCCACCCATATCTACCACATGCACTAATTACATACTCTTTCCACTGGGACAGGAGTTCTCTAGGGTCTGTTTCAGTGCTGGCCAATAGAACTTTCTGCAATGATGGACATGTTCTATATTTGCACTGTCCAGTATGATAGCCAATGTCCTCCTGTAGCTATTGAACACTTAAAATATGGCTAATGTGACAGTGGAACTGAATGTTTAATTTGAATTGATTTAAATGTAATTTAAATTTAAATAACTACGTGGCTATTGAGCACTTGGAACTTGGCTGGTGACACTAAAGAAGTGAATTTTTAATTTTGGTTAAATTTAAATTTAAATGGCCCCATTTGGTTAGTGGCTAGCAAAGTGGCTAATTGATATTGTAGGTCTGTACACTCTCAAATGTGCATGAATGGATTTTAGAGAACCAGTGGAACCCCTACAATTGAATACCATGTGTGCAAGTGAAATTTTCTTAAGGCAGGTTTTTCTATCAGATCCTCAAGGGATTCATAAAAGTATTAAGAAACATTCTTCTCCAGGAGGCATGTGTAAGGTCTTCACGTTTTTATATTTAGTAACTCCTGTACTTAACCCATCTTGCATTTGTCTTTACTCTAATGGAGTTGATTCTTACTAAACCTTGCCTCCTGCTGTTTCAGTACATAAAAAGGAAATAGGATTTTCGATAATTCTGATAAAATGTGATCAGATTCTCCTTTCATGTACATACGTTTTTAAATACCCATTCCAAACAAGGTATTAAAAAATGGTCTAATTCCAAAACCATGTTTTTATGTGGTTGCTCACATTCTTAAGCAAGTATCTTGCTCTGGATTTCCGTAAATTAGGGAATATAGTTTTTACATGCTTATGGTCATCTTCCAAAATTTTCATTAAGTGAGTGCATTAATTCACCCATTCTTCAAACACTTGTAAAGACAGTACTATGTACTGGTCATGTATTCAGCATTAAAGATACAAAAATAACCAAGAAGTGGTCCTCGTTAGCAAAGACCTAGCCAACAGTCTGGTAGGTAGACAAAAAAGTGACACAAATTGTAAAACATCATAAGTACTCTAATAAAATAAAAGTGAAGAGTTATTGAATGCCTATTTAATACCAGGTATAGTGCTGAGTGATTATATGCATTATCTCCTGTATTTGCCATAGCCATGTCTTTCTGGTTAGTTACTATTATTTTCTACATTTTACAGATGATAAAAAACAAGGCTGAGAACTGTGAAGTAACTTTCCCTAGGCATAGCCGCAAGTAGCTACACCCACTGTATTCTCAGGCTGGAGATGTTGGAGAGAAAGTTCAAAGGAGATTGAAAGAAGGCAATGAAATGTGTATAAAGGTATATTTCTATTATATCTCCTTGATGGATTTCCTAAGCACTGAGGATTCAGGAATAGTATCAAGACTGTTCAAGTCAAATTACTTTCACTTGGACTCTGAAAGTTTTATTATTTTTTCCTCTATCATCTACTTCTAAATAATATCCCATCTAAATTGATCTATATCAAAGATGATTGGATTTTAATATAATGTGAGATAAATGGTGATACTTCATTATGTTAAACATATTATCATGGTCTTAGATTACTGTTTGAGAATGTCAGTGACTACTTTTGTCCTCTGTTCTTCAGTGCACTGAATCTGAAAGAGACAAAAAGGGCACTCCTTCAGGAGATTAGCCTTATCCAGTATAGGATCTTGCATATCTCAGGAGCAAGGACTCTAGACAGATCCAGCTCTAGAGTTTGCAGGGCCCAATGTGAAATGCAAATGCAGGGTCCACTTGTTCAAATATTGTTAAGAATTTCAACAATGCCACAAAACAGCATTAAACCAAACACAGGGTTCTTCTCTGTGCAGGAAGCTGTGCAACTGCACATGTCAGAACTCATGAAGCCAGCCCTGATCATATTTTTCTATTAAACTTGTATATCCTTCTTAGAATGTGACATAAATACATATGCTGCAGAGTAGAGAAATTTGAAGCACCCGTTCTTCAAACTTTATGCCTCCTCTTTGGAAATGACCTCTCTTTGGAAATGAAGGAGCTGGCCCAGCTGCCTATATTTGTATGAAGTAACTCCACATCGGCTGCAAGTGATTGGTCCAGGAGCAAACATCTAATCCAAGCTGAGCCAATCAGATTTCTCTCTTGAGGATCTGAACCAGGAACACAAGAACATATTCAAAGGTTCTGAAGCACTGAAGCTGTAAGCTCCGGAAATTTTAGGATAATGAGAGCAAGGCAGCATTCAAAGCTTTGTGGACAAAAATAGTTATGGGAAAGCTGGTTCTAAAACATTTGCATCAGCCATGGGTTGTAGAGCCCAGCATAAACCAGAGGTAGCAATAAGAGAAAGAATGAAGGAGGGAGGATAGATATATATAGACACAGATAGCGATAGAGAAAATGCTATACGGGGATGGGTGTTCGTTCTCTGCTAGGCTTTTAACAATTAATACTAGGTCATGTTGCCATTTTACTTCTTGATATCCTCATAAAGGATGGGATATCCTGTTAAATGGGAAAGAGAAATGGAGAACAGATGCTGATTAGTTTATAATTTCCACAAACTTCCTTTAGTCCCGTATGTCGTTTCCTTCATATAAATCCCGTTAGTCCTGCTAATTTGACTGGGTTGCCATTTCTTTCAATCAAATGACCCTTGATAATGAAAGCTATGTGTGATTCCAATTAAGTGTTTGGAAAACTGAATTAAAAGTAAATTCAGCCTGTCTTTCACAAGTCATGACACTTTCTACTGTGAAAATTATGAATGTTTCTAATAGTGTTATTAGAATAACAGGCCTAATAGTGTTATTAGTGCCATGAATGGATTCTGACTCCTAGCGACCTTGTGTTCAGAAGAACGGAACCCTGCCCGTTCTTTCTGTGCCATCCTCTCACCTTCCAGTGCTATATCAAAAAATACTCTACTGCTGTTCATAGGGTTTTCATGGCCAATTTTTTTTTCAGTCCTTTTTCATAGTTTGCCTTAGTCTGAAAGCTCTGCTGAAACCTGTCCACCATGGGTGACCCTGCTGGTATTTGAAATACTGGTGGCATAGGTTTCAGCATCACAGCAACACCCAGCTGCCACAGCATGACAACCAACAGACGGCAGATGGATGATGTGTTTCCCTGACTGGAAATGAACCCGGGCCACAGGTAGCGAGAGCACCGAATCTTAACCACCAGACCGCCAGGGCTGGCAGTGAATGTAGTAAAACATTAGTATTATTACTCATTTGAAAGTAATGGAAAAAATAAACCAGCACTCAAAGCCCTGTTGATTGGCAAAGCACAAGAGCTGTAATTAGGACAGAGGTACTTGTAGCTGTTGTAACCATGCAGGAATATCACCTTCTGGTACCTCCTCAATTCCAAAGGATGCCCACTATTTAACAGGAATAGTAATTGTACTTTTCCATTTCCTTTATATTATTTTCTCAACATTTCTAACCAAATTAGCAATTTTTCACTTTTTTTGATTATATTGAAGAGCAAATTGCTTGTTCTGTTGCTTAAAATTAGCTGATATATTTTTACTATTTTGTATCAGTCAGTCTTACTAAAGGAAATTTCTAAAACATCACTAGGCTCATACTTTTGTTTTAATCCATTTATCTGCCCACATATGTTGTCAAAATGTGTTTTATTTGACAATTACTTCTATGAGATTTTGAGTTTTTAATGGAAATTTTAAAATGGAAGAGAATTGAGGGAAATACATTAATTGGAGGGTGGAAATGTCCTTATTTTTCCCTTAAATGGCCTCTTTTAAATGGTCTAGTGAGATTCACAGATCATGTTGAATGTTTTTAATAATCTAAAATCATGAAGAATTTTTAAGAAAAGAGACAATAAATTTTTCTCTATATTTGTGGAGCATTTTAAAATTCTGTTTTTTCAAGGAGGTGGTGTGATTTCAGGGTGTTGTTAAAGTCAACAAGAGTTAACAAAGAATTAGTCAGGACTTGTTAACTTTTTTGGGCCTTAACTAGAAAGTATCACTCTATGAATCTAGTTATTGTCTATATTTTTATTATCATTTTAAACGGGCATATATGTAATATATGTATATATAGAAATATAGAATGTACATAAAACTATACAGGGTCATGGAAAAAAAAACCTTTGGATAATATCCCCTTTCATAACCAGTTTTAGCATATCTCTTTCCATGTTTTTTTCTAAACATTTTGTACTCTATCAAGATTACATCCTATATAGAATTTTTTATTCTGTTTAAAATTTTGTATGGCCATTATATATATATGAAATAATTTACCTAGTAATTTCTCCAATGTTTGACATTTAGATCAGTCCAATTTTTGGCTACCAGAAATACTCTTTGGTAGCAAATATTGTTTCAAGTTTCAGATAAATTTTTAGGAGAGAGTCTCAGAAGTATAAAAAACAGTTGCAAAGGCTATTTATATTTTGAAGACTATTTTATTAGTTACCAAAAGTTGTTAGATTCCAAAGGTTTGTAACTAACATGTATTCCCACCAATAATGCTATTTCATTGTTGAGTCACTAGAATAAATTATTTTTTCTCCCTATTCTCTGCATCCTTTGCTCTTTTTCTTCCTCTTTGTCTTACTATGTCCTGTTTATTTTATTTTATCTACTAATTTGATATTTTCTTAATATTCAGTCCTCTTCACAATCTCTTTTTAGTGACGGAAACTTATAGGTCCCTAGTTTCTTATATCTTACCCATATTTATCCTAAGCCTTGAATTTATGTTTTTTCTAGTGCTTGTCAATAAAACATTCATTTAAAATGTCTTAAATTGTCTGAATATTCCAAATGTTAGGGCCCACTTGTTATCAATTAATAAAAAGGATCCTTTTGTATTAAGAAAAGAACAATTTTTCAGGGCCAGTATTTATAATAATGAGTATTCTTGCCTTTTGCTAGAGACTGGGTTACTCTAATCCTATTTGTTTGGATGTATTTTTGGAGGTGGTGAAAGGGATGCTAAGGCTGCAAAAACCAAAGTCCTCCTAATAGCTTGGCTTTCAGCCCAGAACTGCAAGGGAATACCCCCAATTAAGTTTCAAACACATCTGATAGCTAGCTGCTACTGTATAATAGGTGACGTTTCCCTGCCTATTTATACAATTCAAAGTAGGGTAAACCGTTCCTCAGTTGTATGATAAAATGTTTTGCTGATTTTATTTCCTGTACCTATCACTGACAAGTTTGTCTTTTTTTTCTTCTGAAAACACTACAAAACCTTCTTATTTGACAAATATGTTGGACTTGATTTTACCTATGTAAAATTGGATAAAATATTATGACTTGGACTCAGGAGTTTTTAGACGTTTAAGTTTGCAGTGGAAAGGTTTTTTGCTGCAGCTTAAAGTGTTTTCATTGACCTTTTATAAAGACTGTAGTTGAAACAGCCAAAGAAATTATATCAATTTTATAGTTTAGGACAATAGGAATGGGTAGCAATTTAATAACTAGTTTAGCACAATCTTTAATAAGTAGTAGATGCGATAGTCTTTAGAAATGTATAAACTGTTAATAGCAACTGTCAAGTAATATATTATCCTGGGAAACTGGAATCCTCAAATACTGGATGTGATTATGAGTATAGAAGGTGAAGGCAGAAACCGTGGATAATATTCAGTGATCAGAAAATTGAAATGAAATATTGAAATCAACAAGGACAGAGAGTAAAACATTACTCTGAAACTTCTTAAGTATATTTTACAGCCACACAGAGATGAAAAAGTGTAAAGCTAAGAAGTTTACAACTGGAAAAGACCCTGGAAATTTTATATAGTTTCCATCCCCTATCTTTTCCAGATGAAGAAACTACAGGTCCTAAGATTATCGAATAACTTTTCCAGAGAGGGAAGATCCATTGGAGAAAAAATAATGTCCTGAGAAAAAAGCCAGTTTAAGTGAGGAAGCGTATTGCCATTTAAGGGTGAAGTATAGGAGAGTTCAAAGGCATGTGGAGAGGGTTCAACTAGATACTAAAAGACTTGCTCATTAAAGCTCTTAGTCAAATGTATATGAGATGGGCATTTGTATGGGACTAGGAGATTAAGAAATTGAGCCCTATGACTGCTCTTATATGGAAGTCAGATCAGCAAGCCATGTCAAACAGATGTTTCCCACACTACCGCTCCAGCTAATAATAAAGCAAATATTAAGAGAACAACATCGGTAGGAAGAAAATAATAGCAGTCTCCCAGAGATTTGCAAATAATTAACAAAATGTAAAACTTATCCTCTATCCCAGCAGTTCCACTTCTATGAATCTAATCAACAGATATACCTGTATAAATAGGCAAAAACCTATTTTAATAGCATTCACTGACTAATTTGTATAACTGCGATATTAAAAACACCATAAACATCCACAGAGAGGAGCAGTAGTTAGATAATTATTACATATATGCACACTCCTTAAACAAGATGAGTTGAATTTATGCATGCCATATTAAAAGTCCTAAAATATATTGACGAGTAAATAAAGCCAGGTGAAACTCACGGCATATGATATGATCTTATTTGTTTTTTAAAAAGGAAGTGTGCATGTCAATGTCTATCCTTGTAGGAGAGATTTTTGTACATGCCTGTATATTTGGAGAAAATCTCTAGAACTGCACATAACAAGTGAGATACAGTTATTTCTTTTAGGGATGAAATGCGGGGATGAGAAGATTAATTCTTAATATGAACCATTTTATGCTGTTTGAATTTTTTTATGTACATGCATTACCTTTTAACTTAAAAAAATTAAAGATAAAATAATCTTACAGTCTGTGACTTGATCCATCTCAGCATGATCACAGAAATTTCAGCCTCTCTCCTGACAGGGTCCTGGACAGGCTCATAAATGATGTTTCACCTCCAACTGTCACATCTCTAAGTAATGCCTTCTGCCTTGTTAGGGTCTGTCCTGTCTCCTACTACATTCTCGCCTCCCTGGGCAGGATGGACAGGAATGGGACAACTCCCGGATGTGCTCCTGTGATTCTCTGCTTAGAGGCGTTGCTAGAGATCACTATGTTAGGCTCAGGGCACTGTCAAAGGGAGGCACAGATGCTGCCTCAGCCCAATTCTTATGTCCTACCTTGAACATAATTAAATCTATTATGGGACAAATAATTATCATAAACTCTATCATCAACGATGACTATAGGAAACAACTTGAGGTCCCAGAAACTGGATTGCATCCGTTGAGATAGTCACAAGGTCCAATCCAGGGCAAAGGTGGGTTTCCTTTTCTCCATACAGAGAAGGTAGGAATGCCTGACTCTGTGGCTAGCTTGGACTTGTGTTATTGTCACCTTGCTGTGTGAGGATTCTGCTACTTCTTCAAGGTGAGGGTCTTTTTCCTTCCATGGGGATGCAGAATTGCCACGTCTCCCTCTCTTTTCACTAGAGGACTGAAAGAAAATAGAAATCTCCTGCCATAAATCTGTAGTGGCCCCCTTCCACTCAGATGTGTTATTTTTGCCAGAAGAATAGAAGTTGGAGAGAGGAAAGATGAATTGACTGATCTAGAATTGATAGTGGTGGGGATTTAAATGTGATGCATTATGGGATGCTTGGATGGTTAGAGACAGGATGAAAAGACTGAAAAACTTGTCAGAGACAGAGGAGTCAAGAGACTATTAAACATGATCAAGTAGAAAAAAGATAACGGAAGAATGAGGGTATCATTGTCAAAATATTGGGTTTGGGTCAGTAGGATAATGGAGTTTAAAGTTTCAACATTCGAGCAGTTCTTATTTGTGGTAAGGTTGAGAATATGGGACCAAAATAGGTGTTCAAAGGAGTGATGTGAGAGATCATTGATGTTTAGGGAGTTTAGAAACTTTTGGACTGAGATGTTGAGATCCCCCGAATTCATAATAAGGAGGAAAAAGCCTGGTTTCATTTTCCTGGACCATATAAGTAAGTGACCGATAATTCAATAGAAAACAGAACAAAAAAGGTTAGGTTAGGCATAATACTTGCTGAAAATATTAGTGTGAAATGGCCTACATGCACCAGTGTGGAGTTACACAAATTATACCACCATCTCAAAACACCACTGACAGTGTGAATGTGAGAGTGAGCCTCTTGGAGTTACTGCAAGACTGTACTCAGGAAAAGAGCCAGTCATGAATTTCAGAGAGATTGATATAGGATCAATCTTTGAAGAAGCAAAATATAGAGGTGGTGTTTGCTTGAAGACACCAAAGGACCCGATAGAGAAGCTTGATGGTACTGGCATGATGATGAAAACGTGCATGCAAGGTAGGAAATTGAGATTGGGAGGATATGTGGCAAGAGAGTACTTAAAGTAGTAATTAAGGATGGTAGAGAGGAGAGGCAGCATGTTCCCAGTCTCAGGATTCCGAATCTAAGTCAATAAAGTCATTTTTGACAACTTCTTCTGTTAACTTTTTCAGCTTGGCTTATGCCAAAGCCCAAAGTGAATGGTCTAGAAGCAATAATGAGAAGCAAGGGAAATGAATCATAGTGGAAAATGTGCAATTTTAATTACAGAGGTATATCAAATGTTCTATGATATCAGAGATCTAGTTTTTTGGTTTATGAAAGGCAAGTTTAGAAATGTTTGGATAGCAATTGGAGAATGAAAGAAAGTTAGTATCAAAATGAATAAGGCTATAAAAAGCCAGACAAAATCGCCAATGGCGTTGTGCAATAAATAACCTTTAGAGGGATAGGGAGAGGTGGAGAAGGAACTCATGTTTGGTCACTTGTGGCAGATGCACTTCCCCTGTCTATGATCGATTTCACAACAGCTGTGATGGACAGTTCTATGCATGTTGCCAGCATCCCACCTGAAGTACACACCATGGGTATTTCTGTTTTCTGCTTCAGGCTTTCTGCAAGTCACCGAATCTCTCAGCCCAGAAATGTGTATGTGTGGGGAGAAGGGGTTGGTGGAGGTTAATGCTCCCAAAGACCATCTTTAATGAATGGGGGAAATGGTCTGTAGATAATTTCACCAGCCTCCCTGTCTTTAAGTGTGACAGTTCTGAGGTGGGTTCTACAGGACCCCTCAGAGACTCTTCAAAGAGATTGATTTCCAGTTGCCCAGATCAGCAACCAGCTCAGTGGGGCACACTTTATTGGCTTTCAACTTCCCCATTCCGTCATTTCTGCTTCCTGGAATTAACTCCTAAATTATCTGACTATGCTACCAAATTTTCATGTTAGCCTCTGCTTTAAAAAATCCAAATTAAGAGGGGCCGGCCCTGTGGCTTAGCAGTTAAGTGTGCGCGCTCTGCTGCTGGCGGCCCGGGTTCGGATCCCGGTCGCGCACCAACACACCACTTCTCTGGCCATGCTGAGGCCGCGTCCCACATACGGCAACTAGAAGGATGTGCAGCTATGACATACAACTATCTACTGGGGCTTTGGGGGAAAAAATAAATAAATAAAATTAAAAAAAAATCCAAATTAAGAGAGTACTTTATTTTCTCTTTAAATAGCTTAGCAATGGGAATTTGTGGATAATGAAGAATGTTTGGAATAGAAAACTGTAGTGAATGGTCTAGGGAAATTGATTAGCAATGGATTATAATGTGGAGCAGCTTTGTATTTGCATTTATAATTAGACAATCCCCTGGGTCAGTTTTCTCTTCTTTCGGTGTGATGCACTTAGATTTCACTGTGCTGAAATTGTTACCTATGGAATCCCACCTATCCATCCTCATCATTCTCTCCAGAGGAATGAAATTCTTGGAAACGTTCAAAGCCCTAAGAATAAAGAGAAGATGAAGGTGAGTAACTTGATAAGGCAGAGAAAACAGTTTTGAAAAATAACAGAAGGTAGTCTGGGAGGGAGCAGGAGACTGTTCTATGAACCATTATCTCTTTTTTGTCATTTATCCTAACATTTTTATGAGTTAATTTACTTTTTTTTTTCTTTTTAAAATTTCTTTTAAAAAGCTAGTCTGTTGCTCTCTCCAAGTGAAGTGGAGAACTTCCAAGAGTTATCAGATAGTTTCTATGAAGAACACAAAGAACATACGGGTAGAGATGGCTGTACCTTGATCTAAGGATTTACGCCCTCCATAAGGCAGAGACATAATCCTCTGGAATGGCATAAACTGAGGAGTAGGGTCATAGCCCTCAGAGGGCTAAACCTATCTAATGATCTGCGGCCAATTCTCTTTGTATTCTGAGTCACACTATTATCTGGCTTCATGCTTCAAGGTGCACCTAATTTCTATTGGAATCAGTCCTGTCACCTTCTTCCTACAGCCCCTTTCTCTTGTGGGGGAAGAGAGGGGGAAGAGAAAGTGGGTGAGTAATTTGAGCTCAACAGAAAATAAAATCTCTTGCCATTTTCCTAACTCTCTCCTTCCCCCTTTCCATTCAGCTAATATCTAAGCCTTTCTGAGAATCAACTAGAACCTAACCAGGGAGTAGAGGTGTTAGCTCTATATGTGGAGGTCCACCAGGTTACCTGACACAAAACTGCGTATATTCAACTATTATTAAAAAAATTCTTTAATTAACTGTACATGGTTAAGAATTAGAAACTCCAGGAGAGAGAGAGTTTTTATGTGCTGTATAGTACTGCTATTCTATAATTCTGAGTACTGTAGAACATATATTGATAAGACCAAATGGCTATAAATTGATATAATTAGTAAGATATTGTTTTTCTTTCTGAATTAATGAAGACCACAAAATTTAAATTTGCCATAATTGTGTCATACATGAAGATGCTTGTAGAAAATGTTCAGAAGCAGACACAGGCAAAATTTTTTTCTTATTTTCCTGTGTGATTTATTGGTTATATGTTCACAGCTGGTTGCTACCCAAAACTTGATGCACATTAATACTGTCCTAAAGATCATTTGCATATCTCCAGTGAGATATTGTACGTCTTTCCTCCCGTGGAGTCTGTAATTATGCTGAAACCTTTTGTCTGTGACATTGGCAGTTCTCCTGGAGTGCACACATCTCCCAGCATCCTACAGATGTTGTTCAAAGTTAATCTAGTGGCAAAGGATGCCTGGTTTTGTTCACATTCTGGAAATCACTAGTGAGAATCTCAGTGCCACCACTTTTATTTTTGTCTTTAGAATTTGCACAAGTTATTCAAATCCTCTGTGTGATGCCTAGAGCCAGGGACACCACATGGTCAGTGGCTTATGATGAAACTCTAAGCTGTATTTTTAGGTCTGTCCGATGTTTCACTCTTCAAGGCTTTCACAGAACAGCTGAGCCCTCATTGATGGTTTCTGAGCCCCATGGGTTCCCATTTTCAAATACTTAAGCTCCTATAGTGATTGAGGCTGTAGATGAAAATACATCAGTAGGCCTGATAGATGAAGTAGAAAATGTACATTTCTCCATTTAATAGCTGTGTGGCAGAGAGTATCTACTTCTGTGTATGATTGATAGCCAAAGTCTCCTTATACTTAGGAAGAAAAAAAAAGCAACAACTTCTGTGTGGAGAGTAAAGGAGTCCTTAAATTTAAAAGGAAACCTCATTTTACGTATGTACTTCAGTTTCATTTCACATATGTGCTTCAGTCAGCTAATGGATGAGTTTTTATCACCTCCCAGGCCTATGCCCAACATTAAACATGGTGAAATATTCTAATTTAAATTTTGTTTACCTCTTTTTACAAGCTTTGCAAATATTGAAGTTCATTGTCTGAGATCTCTGAGAAGGCTCATGAAAAGTTTCGCCATCCACAGTTACTGCTATAGCTCTGCCTTTCTGGTCCGTTAATATCCCTTCAGATTAATTTGAATTATCATGATTGTAAATGTATCTTTATCTCATGATTGATTGCAATCTTGCAGAAATCCATTACTAAAATTAACATGCAATGACATCTCTATTAAAGCACTGTTACAACCAAATAGCATATTGTTCCTCATATAATACCAAGGGATAAAAATAAATTGCCAGTATTCATGTCTTGATAAAAAATAAAACAATCTGTTATTGTTCCTTCCTCTATTGTTTTGTATCTTCCTCCTCTTCCATATTTTTAAATTTGCCAAGTGTTGACAAATCTACAAATGTTGGTTAACAATTATTTGAAAAAAAAGTCTGGATGTTACAAAATACTGCTTGTTAGAAAATATACTAGAAAGAGACATGCACTATAAATATATTATTAGTATGTAGATTTCTTATTTGCAATGAATGTGTAAGGTAAGAGGGGATGAGGTGTTTTTTAGCTTACTAGTCAAAGTTGCTCTAAAGAAAAGTAGGTATTACATAATACTATAGCATCTCAGAAGGTACCAAAAGAGGATGTGGTTTTTTTACTCCAGGAGGCCCCAGAGCAGAGTAGTATCTTCATGTCTCTACTTTATCCCGAGATCTGGTGCTAAAATTTTGCAGTTCTGGAAGTGGGACTTTAGCACCATATCCAGAGGTAATTAACAAAAAACAAACAAATCATTGGTAACAACCATTAATCAAAACTACATGCTATAAATCAATCCAGCCTGATATCAATTTGTAAAACCATAAATGAGAAAATATTTCCAATAGTAGAAACAGTATAATTCTCTATCAACTCCTGCCCCAACTCTTCTACTGATACTGATGTATGTTACAAACTAAATAAGAAAGTTGATTTGTTAGGCTATACTGACAGAAAGTCTTACATGAGCTGTAAGACTATTATATTGAAGTCTTGGTGAGGCTCAATGAAATCTATAGCAGATAATCTGCCTCCAATGACAACTTGACCCCTCGCTCAGATGATTCAGAAACTCTTACCTGAACAGTGGTGGACTCCCATGGCCAAATTTTGCTTCTAGAGCTGTGGTTAACAGCCTTAATATTACTAATTAGATAGTCAATTGTAATGGGAAACTTTCTATTTTTCTCTATTTTGCCATGTATCTATTTGTCCACTGAAGCTTTTGTACAGTGTACAAAACATAAAGTTATCCACATGTACCTCTTGCATACCATATTTAAAGATGTTGCTAGAATCTTTTCTCTAGGGCTCAGTTCAATATGGTATTTACTAACTACCTACCTATGCTCATTCACTGGGTTTCATCTACAAAGAAGCAATGTTTGATATAAATGAATCAGAGAGACATATAATTCTTTCCAAATTTTGATCCATGAAATTGTGTTAGATAATATTAGTTGTTTGCACAATAGCCATCATTCCTTATTTTTAACTAACAAATTCCAATTTGTTCTAGGTGTCAGTGTTCCCAGTTAAAAAAAATCTATTTCATGCAGTAAGTGTGTCCGTGTGACTCAGCTCTGGTCAATGAGCAACAACTAGAATTTGCTGAGATTTGTAATAAAGTTTTGTTTCTTCCTTATCGGTTCCTTCTCTCTTTTGCGTGGAAAACTGATTTTATGGCTAGAGATACTCCTTCTATCATGCAAATATGAGGAAAAAATTAAGAGAATGTCATGTATGAAGGCTTTAATATATATGAGTCACTGATCCAAAACTAAGAGAACCTCTTTCCAGAATTTTTGTTACACGGAAAAAAATAAATATGTACACACATAATTTGCTTATATGTCTGTGTTTTCATTTACTAATGGGCCAAACTATCCTTCACTGATATAAAAGCTTTGGTCCCAAGAGATATTTGTAGTTATTATCAGGATAAAGCGAATTGTATAGTGTCCCATTGCTACAGGAGAGTTGATGACAATACGCTGGGCTAAAAAAATAAAAATTAATTTGTCTACATGACTCTTTAGATGTTCTAATATATTAAGATGTATTTTTATTTTTTAAGAGGGGACTCTAGTATAATGTTCCAAACTAATTTGACCAGGGAATTCATTTTCAAAGAGTTTCTGCTGTGACTAGTGTCCCATGGAATAATGGTACTAATGTAGGGAAACTCACATATAAACATAATTATAATAGAGGAAATAAAGAGATAGATGTGAATAATTCCATTGTCAAACAATGAAAGAGAACTTTGCTCAGCATGGGGTTCATAGCAACCTTCTGGAAGAGATGACTACTGAACTGAGTTATTTTTCCTTTATTTTTCCACATTCAGTAATCTATTTACACTAATTTGTGCAAGTCTTTCTTGGTTTGTATGTATTTTATAACTTGTTTTTGAATAATTGGCCAATTAAAAACTGTATCCCTTGAACGGAAGAGCAACTGTACCTGGATCAAAATAAATAAATAAACTGGGAATTAAAATAAGCTTTCATTTTACAAGCTCTGTGCTAGAACCAGCTGAACTAATTGGCCATAAACCAGATTTTATTAAGGCCTATGTGTATAGTGTAAATAGCCCTTTTCAAAATCATGCTAAAAATATCTAAAAGAAATGACCACTAAAGCTTGAGAACTATGTAATCTAGCAAAATGTTCTGCGCTTTTCATCTTCAGAGTTGGCTGCTGGCAGGCAGGGGAAGAAATCCCTCTTCCAACCCTTCATCCCTGAGTCAAGACCCTTCAGAGTGGAGGCTCTTGACATTCAGCTCCGGGTCAGGCACCACGTGCAGGCTTTGTATGAAGACTCAAGCTATGGAAAACACACAGGTGTGGCAGTTCCATCTGCCTAATTGTCCTGGAAGTCTGTCCGTATTTAATTATTTGGTTTGTTTATGTGTTTGTTTTCCTAGGTAGACACAGGATAGAATTTGAGTTCTGAAATATGATTATATATCTGAAGAATGTTTTTCTACTTTTATAAAGCAATGTCCAAAAAAAATAAAAATTTTGTGGTTGAAATGTGGGAAGTTTAGATATTTTGCTTTTAGCCCTAAAGCCGACTCATGATGTTTGCTATTACTTCCTATATCCAAGCTGCATTTTGGTCAGTAGGAAGGAAACAAGCTTTTCAAAAAGAGGTGCTGTCAGACTACACATCTGGTATCAATGAATCTTTTAAAATGATTGTCTGACCTGATGAGTATTCAAAAGGGGAAAGTGGTTGTAGTCCTAGAGTCTTTAAATACTGGTTGCTGGTTAGCAAATGATGGGTGATAATTCTCTTTACTTCAGATGAGGGACCAATCAACTAAAGACAAATTGCTGTATCCTATTATTTAGAGACATTTAAGTCATGTCATCATTCAGACTATTGAAGAAAAAAAGAAAAAATGAAAAGGCTTTCTATTATATTAGTATACTGGTAAGCTCTTATATCATTTTTGCTTCTGTTTAGATGGTACATTTTTTGGTGTTTTCATTTATATAAACCTCTTCTAAAAGAGTAACATATTTTAGACCATTTTATGAAACTTTATCCCTGTCACAATTTCATCTTCACATTTTATTTCCAAGGACAGCCATAAATAATAATATTTTAAAGATATGTTTATGCTATGCTAAAGATGTTTATCTCAGTTTTACCTTATACATATAAAGGTATATAAATATGTGGAAAAAGCATAATGATAAAGTGGGGGGACAATTATTGTTCCTTATAAACAGTAGTTTTATTTGATTGCTTCTCAAAGTTAAGACTATGATGAAATATCCTTGGAGAAAGCAGTTTGAAAAATATGATTGAAATAATGGTCAGATCTTGAGACATGCATTTATAAGATGGAACTTTTCTTTATGATTGAAGAATCACCTTCAGTCAGACCCCGTTTTGGCTCTATCTCAAGTTGATTCTCCCACTTCTAAGAGCCTGGACATACCTCTGGGCTATGGTTCAAAGACTACTGTATATTTCTGAGGAGATGGTTACCTTATGGTTGTACACAACCATCATTTATGCCAACAGTGCAAGGTTGCTTGACAGAAATGCATTAGTGGCTCTTGGCCCCAGAACCAGCCTTCCTCTTCTCCTGGCAAGTAATTTTTTTTTTATTTTTTAATTTTTTTGAGGAAGATTGGCCCTACACTACATCTGTCACCAATATTCCTCTTTTTCTTTTTTCTCCCCAAAGCCCCAGTACATAGTTGTATATCATAGTTGTAGAGTTGTAACTCTTCTATGTAGGACGCCACCTCAGCATGGCTTGTGGATCGGTGAGTAGGTCTGCGCCCGTGATCCAAACCGGCAAACTCTGGTCAGCCAAAGAAGAATGCACGACTTTAACTGCTAAGCCACAGGGCCAGCTCCCTGGCAAATTATTTTGCTAAAACTTGGAACTCACCATAGTTCTGATATCCTTCTTCTAAGGAACTTGCCCATCTTGTACTTAAGCATAATTCCTTAAGAAAACATAGTATCTGAGCTTATTTTCCAATAATGCTGATAGATGAGAAACATATTTGTGGTCGTGGAAATATATATACATTTTTTTGTGTGTGAGGAAGATTAGTCCTGAGCTAACATCTATTGCCACTCCTCCTCTTTCTGCTGAGAAGATTGGCCCTGGGCTAACATACGTGCCCATCTTCCTCTACTTTATGTGGGATGCCGCCGCGGCATGGCTTGATAAGTGGTGCGCATGTCCGCGCCCGGGATTTGAACCTGCGAACCCTGGGCCACCAAAGCGGAGTGTGCAACCTTAACCGCTACTCCACCAGGCCGGGCCCCCTGGAAATATTTTTTTGACACCTCAAACTTCTAGAGTTAAGAAAATCAGGATTCTAGTCTTTTCTGACACCCAAAATCTTTGACAAAATTTTTCAACTCTGGAAAGTTCTCTTATCAACCAGAAAATCTGGTAGCTTGATTAGATGGTCATGAGACTCCTTTCCAAGTCCAGTTCCATAAATAAATTACATAATAGGACATCAAATTACTTTGGCCACCTTGCCTAAATATAAAGATTTTTAACCTTATGCCTTCCACTTTATTATGTAAAAATGAAAATTTATGGCAAATAATCATCAGTTATATTTCACTATAAAAATACATATTATTATAAAGACAAGTAATTAGTACTTATTATAGCTCTGACCAAAAGATGAATAAAGAATGCTTGTACATTGAAATTATCTTAATTAACTGATTCTGGTAATAAAGCAACAATTCCAGGTATTTAAATAGTAAAATTATTTGATATGAGCATGTTTCAAAAATTCGACAAAATAGCATTTATAACTAACAAATTATTAGATGACTTAGTTGAGAATAACAAAATTTTAATATAGAGTACCCTGACATTAACTAAAATCTTTTAGATTTATGTTGTTACATTTCCTTAAATCCTTACATAGCAATTAAAACCAAGCAATGACTGGAAAGTAAGTGGAAAACCATATTTCAAATCCTTTCAGTGAACTAATAAAAAATTCATGCTGTTTTATAATATAGTATGGGCTGATGCAGAATTACACAGGATTGGCAGGAGGAGGCTATTCTTAGTACATAGCAGCTGTGTTTATTAAGTAAAATTTGTCATTATAACTGCAAGTAGATTTTGATCAACTTTATTATATTAGAAGTTATTTTTTATTAATCTTTCAAGAGGAGAAGGAATTACAAAGTGCTCCAGTGTAAGACCTTAGTTCTCATTTAAGAAGTAATTGGCCATGTGCATTAATTTCTCAATTGGTATGTTTAGAAAAAAGGTTGGAACGTATTCGAAAAAAAGCTAAACAGTATAATAATTATGTCAATTAATGGAACTTCAGTTTGATCTGCACAGGGGAAAATATAAAATAAAATAATTAGTTACAGTTGTCAACTGTTTTACATTTTTATTGGTATAAATCTTATTTTATTTTTTGATTACTTATATTTTGTCCATTTTAGAAGGGTCTTCAGTCATATGTGATGGGCTACATATTATAAATATCTTATATATTTTATAGAAGATAAACGACTATGGAATCCTCTGATTAAAATATTAGACATATTATTGCCTTTTTTAAATCTGTGGTGATATACTTATTCATACATAATTTTAGTTGTCAAGACAAAAAATAAATTAAGTATGAAGAATTCCTGAGACATCAATCTAAAGTGTAGTAATGGTATTTTAAACTATCACTTTATTGATGCAATTCATTATTTATATATTGTATCAAAATGTATAAATAGATAAGAATCAGAAAAAACACTCCTCCCATAGACTCATGATTATAATACTTTAACAATCAACAGATGTTCATTAAAAATGCATTTACCTTAAGAATTTGACACATTAAATGAGATAATACACACGGAAATCCTTTGTGACCATACGGTACTGAAAATTGCTAACATTTAACATATATCATCCAGATAAGCTTTTCTGTAGAAATGGCAGGAATTGACTTCCTCCCTTTTGGTTGGTCTGTTCTTTTATAACATCTTTAACCAATAGACAGCTTTGAATGATATTACAGTTCTCTTCTCATATCAGCATTTAAAGAATAAGTACATTTTCCAACTCTTACAGAGCGTTATCTTTGGGAATAAAATAGTATCGTTAGATCCTGTTTCATGATATATATCATACAAGTGAAGGAAGAATATGGAAAATAGTCTCTCATCCTTGGGTCTCTGTGCACAGCACATTAATGTTTAATGGTTTCCATTTTTACTTGGTTCAGTTTATTGCTCATGAACATGAGCGAGTGATTGCAGGAACTAGAGCCAGGCAAGCTTTCTCATACACCTTTGCCAGTGCACTGACCTGCAACAACCCTAGTAGTTCATTCCTTGGCCTCTGCTAAGTGGAGCCTGCCAGTCATTTTAAATTGTGCCAAACTGCATAGTGGTTTTGTGATGTGAAAAACATCCATTAAGTTCTACTTTGAGTCTACACACCACTTCAGATTCCTTGTAAACAAAGCCAAATCTCAACCTCAGCCTCGAGAGTTGTATACTTAAAAAAAAAAAAAAAAAAGAATTATAGAATTTCTTTTTTTTTCCTGCAGAGAAATATAATATCTTAAATAGTGTATCTGGAACATTCTACAAGTTTTAGCTTTTGGGGGTCACTTGTATTTTATTTTATTTTTTACTATAATGCAACTGGATTAACTCTGCATCTCCTGCCTCATGGCAAGTTCAGAGTAGGAGGAGGTTGAGGGGAGGGACTTGCTCATACTTGATGTTGGTCCTTTGCCTTCATGCCCTCTAACACCCCACAAAGGCTTACAGCAAAGGGTTGTCCTCAGACAAAAAAACCTGGAGATGATTAAAAGTCTCCTCCATCCTCATTCGCTCTTATTTTCCTTCAATAACATTGATATTTTCTTTCTACATTAAAAGAATAAAGAAAATTAAATCAAGTGGGTTTTCATTTAATTAAAAGGCATTGGATGTATATTTAGGACAAAGCCACTCAAATTTATCCATAAACACCTCTAAAGGTAGAAGAAAATCAATATGTTGTTAAAGAATTTAGGATCAGCCACAGAAGCTAAAGGCCAAGATAATACTTCACAGAGTTGTTTTTGAGGCTTAAAAATATTAATATAAGTCCTTTGTAAACTATTAATTAAGGTAAATGTATAAAATGAATATTTCTTAATACATAAAAATAATCAAGAAAAAATAAGATACTTGCAGGAGTGTTGGTAAAAATTCTGAAACTAGAATTTATCAAAGTATCCATAGAAAAAGGGATAATAAAAGGTAACTTAGGATTTTTTCCCTTTCTTCACACAAGATTCAGAAGGATGTTAGGTGTTCTTTGCAGGCACATTTAAACTAATTGAGGGAAACAGACTTTGGAAGAGAAGACTCAGAAATACTGACTTTCACACTGAACGCGATTTAAAAGAACAATGTATGTTTTCATCTAGTTTGCTAAACTATGCTGAATTAGTTTATCTGAACGTGAAGAAGAGTTCTAGAGAGGGAAAAAAGTAATTGTTGCTTTATTGACATGCAATAATGATGATGATTATTGTGGACATCCTACAGAAGCAAGATGAACCCTTCACCCAAAATTTGGTTGAATGTCAAGACTGATGATGCCACACACACACCAAGAGGTGATGCAAACCTTTATCACTCACATAATGAGGCTTTCTGGGAAAAGCAGGACCGGCTCCAAAACAGGTCTGAAAATGGCTTGAGAGAGAGCAGGAAGGAGTGACTGCCATGGTGTATTATGGTGGTTAGTAGGTGGGACCAAGATGAAGGGGATTGTGTGCATACAGACCAGGGCTTTTGCACAGTTCTAACTTCAAGTTGGCACCAGAGGAGGAAGCACCGAGGCTTTCTTATCAACTTACCCACATGTGGGGCAGAGGGGAAAGCAGTGGTGGGATCTGAAAGCTATCAGCAGTCAAACATAAAAAATGGAGTTAACTCTATTACAATGATAAACAATAATGATAAATTCAAATGTTGTTTTCTCTTGAAAGGATTGTCCCTAATTCCACCTTTAGAAATAGATACAAGATCGAGATAGAGAGGAAGGGAATTTTCCACTTCTCAGGAATAGTTGCATTATCTAGAAGAGAATGACACTTCTGATCTAGGGAACAACCAACACCAAAACCCCACTCCTTGGAGAATAGCCTGCAGGCACAGGCTGGTGCTCCAGGAATGACTGTATAACTGAGTGTGGTGCCTTGGGTGGGGGTGGGGGAAATGTAAATGATAACAATGAAGATAATAATAAATGACTTCTATTCTTTGAGAATTTATCATGTGCCAAGCATTGTGCTAAGCACTCTAGGAATAATAGCTCATCTTATCCTCAAATACTCTGATGAGGTGGCCCCATTTTCCAGATCTAGAGAGTATTAGCAAGCCAGTGAACTGAAGAGTCAGGATTTGGACTTGTTATATGACTGTCATACTCAGATTCTGAGTTCTTAGTTACTACTTCAAAAACAGCTATATAATTTCTACTTACTTTATGTAGAAACATTTGAAAGCATACATCTCTTGTTACTGTCTCAGTCAATTCCTAAGAAATTTACTGTTTTCTTCTACATTTATATCATGATTACACTGACAAAAAAAGGGAAGTGATTTTTCTTTGTTATCAAGAAATATGGAACTATTGGGGGTCATTTAGGAATGGACTTAATTAGGGCTTACATGACTTGCCCTTTCTATTCTGAATCACAGTCTGATTGTATCACTACCTTATTCAAAATCTTTCACTGGTTTATCACTACCAATAGAGTCAAGTGTAAATTAGTATCTCTCTAAATTCACATAATAGTCGTATTGTCAAAATAAAAAATCATCACTCAATATATTAAGTACTACTTCATTGGAAGTTTTGCGTTAATAAAAAACTTAAGCTTCTGAGAAAAGTAGAAAAAAAAAGTAGAGGGAGCTCATTTAATATAGACTGTTGGAATGTACATAAAGATTCAAAATAATAATCAGGACATTCCATTATAAGATCTATATCCTTAAAACATAATTAAAAATGTTTGTTAAGCGCTTAAAGAAAAAAAATCATATCTGATATCTTTTGTGTGATTTAGATTAGAATCTAAAAGATGAACAGGATTAATAACTGAAGCATATTTATTAAATGTGTCTTTTGTATGGAGCACTTCACACAACACAGGAGAGAACAGAGGAGGAGATCAATGTTCCTGTCTAGAAGAATTTATAATCTAGTCAAGAAACCAATCACATAGGAGAGCTGGTATGAGAATGATCACAAAGGAATTGTGTGAAATAAAGTAAAAATTGTATTTTCAAATGTGGTAAAATTGTGTTTAGAGAGGGATAAAGTAACCAAGGAAAGCTTCCTGAAGATAATTGATTTTGAACCAAATCTGGAAAAAAGTAAGTGGTGACAGATGCTTAGAAGAAGAATAGGGAGAGTGGAAAAATATGAACATCATCACTTGAGATGAACAGAAAATGTTTGTCCCCCCAGCATCCTCCTCTTAGAGGAAGCAGCCCTCACCTTTTCCTTGTGATCAAGATGGGGCTCTCCCACCTCTCTATCCACTATAACAGGCTCATGATCAAGGATGGGCCAATCAGGTCACTTCATTTATCTGACCACTGCAATTGGCCAAGGATGAGCACTAGGGTTCAAGCTGGGCCAGTCAGAAGTTAGACAATTTAGCTAAATGTTTAGGGAAAAGAAGGTAAAGAAAAACATAAATTGATGGATAGGAGAAAAAACAGACAATGAGTTGACAGACAATGAAATGACAATTGGAAGAAAGTTGAAATAGAGACCAAAAATCATTGGAGTTTCATTTTTTCACAATTTTTAGTTTAGATTATTGCCCGACTTTTTTATATAGCCATCTCTTTTCCAGCCAATTATGATTTACATACTCAATGTCATATTATAAAAATAAATACAACAGCACAATTTAACAGCAAAAACAAGTTCAAGAACAAAAATAGGAAACAAACGGAATGTGGTGTTGAGATCCTTAACAAAATTCGGAATTAGAGCTGACACTAACAAATTGGTATGTGAAGAAGGCTGAGTTGTGAGAGATATCATGTCAGCTCTAGAATAAACTGTTTTAAACCACTTACATTTTAAAAACTTTATCTTTCACATAAAAATGTGTTGTTTAAACTGCGTGACCTAACTTAGTAATTGTAATCTGATAGATTTTTCCATGTATATTTGTTTGGTGTCAATGGTCTTCTTATCCTCTTTAGAATTCTTTCTCTCTAAAAAGGAACTGATGCTGTCCATCCCACAGAAGGCTATTCCAGGGCTGGAAGAGAAATGCCCAACTCAATTATGAGATAGTTTAAAATAGTCCAAAAGGAAAAGAAGCTTTGAAGCCCTCATTTGAAATACTTCACTGCTTTGCTATCAGTTGCTGATTTAGGTGAAATTCAAATAGCTGGAAATAAAGCATTGTCTCTTACTAATTAGATTGAAAAGAAAATTGGTTGAATCATGAAATAAGGCCTGTTCAGATGGTAATATTTGAACTTCAGATATAAGAAGAAAGGTTCTGAGGTATTAAGTGCACATCTAATGAGACAGCTGACTTTTTGCTTATGTTTTCTATTCTCTGCAGTATACCCTGTGCCCATATTTATGCAAGCAATGCCTTCTGCTTTGAGCAGGAAAAGACTATGTTTACTGAGTATGGAGTGTACATTCTTTACATCAGACCTGGGCAGCTCCAAAAAAACGTGGCCAGAAAGCAACCACTGATTGAACTTGCTAACTCCGCTTACATCGCTTGTATCGGATGTTATTTGAGTGGACAGATCCAAATGCTAGTAGGATAGGGAAGTTTTTTAAAGTTTTTGTTTTTAATATTGTTATCCAATTGCACATGCACATGAAAATAATGCAATTCATGTATTAGTTTAGCTTTTCATTTAAAACAAGTTATTTTCTCATGATTAAGGGACAACAGTTGTAGAACATAAGAAATCTCAAAAGGACAAGGAGGAAAGGGAAAATCTAGGGAGCCAATTAAGTTCTATAACTTGCAGGAGAATTTCTCTGAATGTTCCAACTCTTTAAATGGTCAATATCTATGCAACAGATGATGTTACACCTATACTTAGGTTCTTTCCTATCTCATTGCTTCAATAATTCTCCTGTATGTGTATATAGCAGTAATAGGAGGAGGCTGGTAAACAGACCTACTTCCTGGACTCACCCCTGGAGAATTCTGATTGGATAGATTAGAGTTTGGCCCAGGAATCTAGACTTTAATCTAACACCACAACCCGCCCACTCACAAGGAATATGTTGTAGGAGAATTCCTAAACACTGTCTGAAAAACTCTGTTATATTCTCAACACTGTTAGTATTCCCAGAAATCCTTGTATTTGATTTTTGGAGCCAAAAACCAACTGTTTGAGTACTAAGACAAACACACCTGTGTGAAACTTATGTTGGCTTTTCTCACCATGTGACAACCCAGGCCATAAAAAGGTAAAAGGATATCATAGGACAGATTATACCATATGCTTGGATTCACCTACAGCATGGAGACTTGCTGGCATCATGCAAGATGTCAATTTTCAACTTGCATTGTGTAGTTCCTTAAGATGGAGAGGAGCTGCTGTTTTCTCTTACACTGAAGTTTTATATGTAAGGAAGAAAGTCAAGTATATTATTTTTATTTAATGGTTACCACCCATGACACCTCTGTAAAATATCTCTGTGGCTTTAGTTATTGGCTTTTTTTTTAAACAAGGCTATAAATATCCTTGCTGTGGTGATTTGATCATTCAAATGGGAAACAAGGTGCATTTTTCTGTGCCATTAGCAAAGCATATCTTTGTTAGATACTTTTTCTTTTTTAAAGAGGTTGGCATACAGCGAGCTTACCAGACTGCAAATAAATGGCCTTGAAATAGCTCACAACAGTAAGTAGATGTAAATTTTCTAATGAATTAACCTCAAGTCATAAAATATTTAGTTTGTTTAAGAGAGAGAATAAGTAGTTAAAATGGATTTCCTATGGTGAAATTTGAGAATCATCAAGATAAAGCAAACAGAAACAAAATAGCATTTGATTTTTTTTTCCTCAATTTTTTTTCTTGAGGGCCTGACTGAATTCCGGCATTCAACATTAAAGCAGCAATCTGCTGCAGAGTGGATGAATTTGTGATAAATGGTCCCTTGAGGTTTATAAAACATATTCTCCATAAAACAAGCCACAATATGTTTCTTCACATTAGTCAGTGCCTGACACTCAGGCTGCTGAAGCTCCAGTCCAGTGTTGGTACCTGTCATCCCCAAGCTGTAAACAACTCTTTGTTTATTGCAGCAAAGCTCATACATCCATTTCAAGGTTTTACAGCGATAAAAGGCTGACTGCCTACATAAACTGAAGTGGGCTGCAATGTTGTTATTTTGTTTATTGCTCTTTTACTGCAGTGGTCAAATAGTTCCTTTGAGACCAGATACCAGTTTTCTGCCATCTGTACAGTCGGTATCAGAAAACTTGTGTCAACTGAATCACTGTGGAAAATATTTATAATGAGAGGACTAATTAAATGAAATGTTGCCTCTCAAAATTGAATAGTAAATGCAGATGATTACTAGCAGATTAAAAATAATCTGCCATCTTTTTTCTCTTAGTAGACGGTGGCATTTGCCTTGGAGACCTTAAAGAGCATAAATCATGCCTGCCTACCTAGCAAGGATAAGTTAAACAGAACTTTGATCCTGTTGTGTTAAGGTTTTATGTTTACACTTGTGAAATTCATATCCAAATACCTCTGAACAATTTTAACCACATATTTAGGTTTATGGGCTATAAACACCTACCCAGATAGCTCATTTCAAAACACTTGTTTTTGTCTTCGAGTATGTTGTCTGAATCAGCTAGTTCAAAAACAAAATTATAACTTCAAGCAAAAAGTAAAATTTGGTCACACAAAGTTTTATTCAAGTAAAAGAAAATCATGAAAGTTAGTAATGGGTAGAGATAATCTGTTTTCTTCCAGACAAAAATCATTGCATTTTAATTTGAAATGACAGAGGAATTTCTCTACTAAAAGTCTAAATATGCTGTATTTTAAATATTGAACTCTGGAGGGTGGTCCCATGGGGTCATTTTTGACATCTTTTTGGAACTTCGATATTAAAATTTAAAAGACCTACCTCAATAAGGAAAGAATATTGCCTTCTTTGAATCTCGTCACAGTACAGAGCTGACATAAGCCTTGAACAATTTGATGATGACAGTAAGGGTTTACTTTAATCAAATGTGTTGTAGAAGAGTTCCTGAGACTTTAAACTTTCAATGGAATTGGTTTTGAATAAAAATAAATTTCACTATGTATATTAAAGTGAGGACAAAACATTTTTCATATTTATTATTAAAAAAATGTTCACTTAGAAAAATATTTAAGTACAAACTTCTAATTGAACAATTTTAATGAGAAAAGACTTATTGAAAAATCATGAAATTATCTTGAAATGCACTCTGAAATGCTTACAAAACTGTTTTCAAGATAAGAGAGGAAACTAGTGTTCAGATGAAATTATGTTTAAAATATGGCTTTGAAACCATAGATAATAATGAAAATACTTTTATTTAATATTACATTCACACAAGCCTGTCAATTCTAGGAAAAAGCTCTTGATCCCTTGATATTTATATAATTATCTTCATAGTAAGTCAGCTGGAGGGGTTAGTGTGCATCATTTTCTGATGTTATGTAATATTATTTATAAGTATGTGCTATAAACCTTATGCATACCTTAATCTTTAATACATCACTGATTAAAAAACAAAATATGCTACCTGTCAAAATAGACTGTGTTCAATACAACGGGATTAAATGAACAAAGTAAGACCCAGTGAGACAGTTGTGTATTTTCTCACTCCATGACTATGAATTCCACCCCAAAGGGGTCTTCTCATCTACATGTAAGGATACGATATGAGGATATTTTTCACATCAGCATCTAATGAGTTGCTTAATAAATGAATGATGTATGGACGGATGGGTGGATTTCTGAAAATTTACATGAGGAACCATAAATCTGCAGGAGCAGGTAAATAAATGAAAACCACTGCCTGTGAGATTTATAGTTATGAAGCATTACATTTTGTTCTGAGAGTCCTCACAAAGTAAAAAATGAAAATATTATATATTATATAATTCTCATTGTCTGAAGGAATAAAATATGTTGTTTAGGAGAGATTTTTTCAGGTACAAGATTATTAAAGAAAGATGTAGTAGTCTTTATATAAGGGATTTTACATCGCAACAATGGATTTCAACAGAGGTCTTAATAAAAAGTGCACCAATATTGTTTATGTGCTTATGGGGGGGGCTATTTTTTAAATCAACTATTAAACAAATAAAATGGCATGTAATACGATTTGTCCCATTATTAGCAATGTTATCTCTGATCACTTGGTTAAGGTGGCATCTGTCAGATTTCTCCGCTGTGAAATTCCATTTTCCACTTTACAATTAATGAGTACAGTTAGTTCTGCTATAACACTTCTTTTGAAAATGCAAATTTGTCCCAATGTGATTGACACATCAGGGAACTAATGGAGCATAACAATGATGAATTTGTTTATGTGTAGTTTTGTCCTGGAGAAACAGTAGGTGAACACAGAAAACTGCACCCAGTTGCACTAAGCCATGTAGGAATACAGAAGATGCACACACCTCAAACATCTGCCCACGACCTCCGTTGGCCATGTGTGTTATGAGACAAACCCGTCCACATTTGGTGTTACAACTTCCTACCCAAGTTACAACATCCTACCCGGATGACCTTTCTTCCATACTTCACAATAACCCACAAGCTGCAACTTATCCAACACCCATAACTAGAAGCAAATTTCAAGTCTGTCTTGAAGTAAAGTACCATATTTATTATAGTATTATGTATTTCTTAACCACTTAATACGGTACCATTTTTATTAAGTTCCTATATGTTTTTATATCTCACTGATGATACCTTTATCTTTGCTCATAGGCCCTATGGTTTTTCTTGTGCAATTTTGCTTGGTGATTTTTAGGAACACATATCCCATAATAGTAGAACTTGTAATCTGCTGTAGATGCTTTAAGGCTATGTAAATATCCTATTCTCCATCAAGATTTTACCCATGGATTTTAGCATTCATTGATGATTATTGCCTGGTAATAGAAAGGCAATTTTCTAGCTCTCTCCTTCTATGTTTAAGTAGTTGATATTCTGCTGTATGGATTCACTTTTGCTTCGCTCCTTTTTTTTATATCAGTGTTAACTTATGAATCATTTTTTTTAATTCAGTGCATTATAGTCCATTAGTGTCATTACGTATTTTGATAATCAAATTTTTCTAATTAGGCTAGTGGAAATTCTTTTAATCTGACTCTTGTCTTTTTGCCACATTCCCATGATTTCTTGAGCTCTTTCTTACTTTCTGACATGGCCAGGTATTCCAGGGTTCATTGTGTGCTTTCCTTGAATCACTCATTTCCTTTTATTAGTTCCTTTTATTTATCATTGATACTTAGAAACCAAGACCTATAACGTATGCTCATTGCTATGAGGGGCTATAGAACATTCTGGACACTTGTTCTGAAAAACTTACTTTGTGAAGCACAAAAGTGAGTTTGTAGCAAAAATGCATTTCATGTGGATGGGATTTAAAATTTTTGCATTTCTCAATTTTCCATAAATAATAATCATTTTTTTCCATATAAAAAGGATAATGGGGTATACTCCTATTTTTATCACCTGGACACTTTTAAATAATGGGCTTAGAATAAAACCAATTGTGTAACCCATGGATGTGTAGAATGATTTGGGGTCTAATGTCAGGCCAAAGGAAATTGAGGTCACAAGAAAAAGAGAATTTCACCACAGATTTTATTTTAGGTTTATTATCTAAATAGTTTTCTAAACATTCTTGAATATTAGTGAAAACTATCAAAATCAACTTTTAATTGCTGTTAGAATAGTTGAGTTTGTGTAGAGAAAAGGGATATCTGAATACATCAGCCAAAAGAAATCAAGAAGGTAAAAGTTCTCTTCTGTTATCATTGGCATGAAAAGAAATGCATTGTAAAACATGGACAATTAAATTAAAAAATTAAACTAGAGGCTTCAATTTACCTGTTAACCAAAATTTTCAGGATCATCTATGGTTCTTAATTTAAAAGAAAGATATTTCTCAATATTTGCCCCTCTCTCTCCCCTCCCCATACACATACACAAAACTAGCCCTATTCACACAAACACATAGAGATATAAATCTGCTTTAATTACATTTAATATGTTTTAAAAACTTGAACAACAAATGTAAAAATATATTTATAAAAGCATCATTTGATGTTCTTGAAATATGGAGGAGCAAATAATTACAAAATATTTAAAGACAGTTACTGTGAGTTCTCAATTGCCTTCAGGCAAAGTCACCATTATACACGCAAAATATATGCCAATGTTATTTAACTCCTAAATTATGGGATAAATTGTATGTCAACATATTTTTATGTACATGCCAATTAGGTGACCAAGGTAATGGATTCAAGCATCTATTTATACTGTGTTGATTGTCAATATGTACTGGCCTTTGGGCTAGGCTCTGAGGATACAAATTATATAAATTTTATATTTTTATCCTATATTTTGTATATATTTTAGGAGAATATGTATATATTTATTTTTATTAATATGCTGACATTCTTATGTTGGCAACAGATGTTATAACATGTTGTAGTAAGTTCTATAATAGAGACAGCCCCACATTAATAATAGTAGTTAACAGTATATAGCATTGTTGTATCAGGTACTGTTTGAAGCACTTACATATCTGATCTCAGTTGATCCTTTCATTTGACAACTCTAGGAAGTATGTTGACTGGTATGGAAACTGAGGCCCAGAGAGTTTGAATAAGTCATGCATGGATGCACAGCTGGTGAATGACAGAACTGGGAATCAGACCCAGGAAGTCTGGCTGCAGAGTCCGTGTTCTTAATGGCTTCTCTCTTAAAACAAGAAGAAGAAAGAAACACTCCTGCTGGGAGGATTTAGGATTCACTGTACAGATTTGCACCAGATGCCTGTCCTCATGGAGTTTTCACTTCCCTGTATATATGTGTGGGGTGTGATCTGAAGGAATTCCGGTCAAGGTTTTTTGGAGAAGAACAATGATTCAATGGAAGTTTGGGGTTGTAATTAGTTTTAATTTTTCTTGCCCCTAATTATTATGGATAATTTAAGATATGGTATATAACAAAAGTAAGGTAACTATAACCAATGTTAATTCACTTGGGAACCACATTAATTCTCTGTCTCATAATGCTGTGCATATTGAATATCCAAGTATTATCTTGAACCAGGCAGAATGAATCATATGCACAAGTCATTATTGTTAAATAAAATCCTATCCCCTGATATTGTTGATCTACATTTAACATGAACTTAAAAAGCAAATCATTCTAGTTGGTGTTAATAAAATTATCAGTGTGAATCTTCTTATGTTGATTATATTTGTAAGTCCTTAAACTTGATTGAATTTTAGGCAAAATTCTTTAATTAACCTCCTGTTGTTCCATTTCCCAATGGCTTACATATGCAGTGTGGTCTATGTTTTTAAATTATTCTAAATTTATTAATCCTGATGCTTGTTTAATTGTATGAGAATATACAAGCCATTTATGGCTTTTCTTTGGAGTTATGTCTTCTTCCAGTCCACCTAATGCATATAGAATTAGCTTATGCTCCTATACTTAATTTCTGTTTATGAATGGATGCATAATCTGCATACAGTAGTTCATATGTTTTGAAAATAGACTCCCCATCTGGGAGTTTACAGTTTACTGTTACTTTGTCTCTTGTCTCTCAGCTCTTTGGGATTCTGTTCTTTTTGGCATCAGTAGTACACTGTGTCATGAATCCCCATGCCTCTTTGTTGGAAGGCATGAGCAGACTTTGGAGCATATTTACCTGACTTAAAGACAGGAGGAGAAATGGCACAGCCTCCAATCAATTGAATTGTTTATTCTTAGTTTCTGTCTATTCACACCATAGCCTGGTGATAAATAACATCTGTTCCAATTGTATTTATCTTTAGTCTAATTTATTATTCTGAAGTCCATGAGAGCTGTGTTCAGTAAATAAAGTTGCTTTTCAGTTGTGCATTTATATTGAGTAAGACTTTCCCTGAAGCAGGCTAAGACGAACAAGAATAATAGAGGAACTGAGGAACTGGGTAAAAGATGGAAGGTAAAGCATGGATTTCCTGACCCAAGATCCTCAATTTGTTGCTGACTTGCAATCAAGAGGAACACATAGATCATGAAACTTTGTTTGAGTGTCTTTCTCAAAAGAAACTCTCTTGCTGAGGTTTGCTTGGCAATTCTATCATTGAGTGTCTACAACCAGTAAAAGCACCTCCTCCTCTACTGGGATACTGTGAATATAAGGAACCTCAATCCTCATTGCCAATCAATAAGCAAGGAAGAAATTGGTTGTCTTAAAATTTGAGAGACTCTTTTATGTAGAAAGTAGTGAAAGAGAATTGAGTTAAAGAACAGGGGACAGGGGTTAGGAGGTCAGCTAGTGGAAACTAACCTAGAATGACCAGGAATAAGATTAGATATAAGGAATTTCTGGTTTGAAAACCGAAGAAGAGAGTTTTGGATAGCACCCTCCAAAATTTCCCCCTAGAATTCCTTAAAATAATTTTTTAAATTATGTACCTCCTTGTACTTATTTAGTTTGAAATTTTCCTCATAAGATGAAATAGTGGCAATGAATATAATTTATAACACTTATAAAATATTTATTAAAAGACCATTATATCTCTATTTAAATGTATCCAATGATATATTCACACTTTATCGGTATGATACTCATGGTCATTCATCTTCAAAATATGTGACCAAGCTATGATTGTCAGAATTGTGAATCATTTTCTCCTTTAATCTGTATTTCCTTTTATTTCCCAACATAATTTTATCCGAATAAAATGGAGTATTTTATTCTTGGAGCCGGCCCAGTGGGGTGGTGGTTAAGTTCGCACACTCCACCTCAATCGCCCATGGTTTGCAGGTTCGAAGCTGGGGCGTGGACCTATGCACCGCTCATCAAGCCATGCTGTAGTGGCATCCCACATACAAAATAGAGGAAGATGGGCACAGATGTTAGCCCAGGGCCAATCTCCCTCACCAAAAGAAAAAAAAAATTTATTCCTCAATATCTTAGTCATTATTGACCTATAGACAATAATGTCCTGTTATTTTGCCCTCAGGTCTTCGTATCGTAGAACAGTCTTTTCCAAAGGAACATTCTGTGACAATGGGAATTTTCTAATCTGTACCGTCCAATATAGTAGCAACTAGCCCCACATGTATCTAGTGAGCACTTGAAATGTGGGCAGTGGGACTGAAGAACTGAATTTTTAACCTTATTTAATTGCTGCCTCCACCTTTCTGTGACATGTGGGGAGATATTTTTATCCGTAACGTGGTCTTATGATTTCTAGAATGGAGTTTGTTTCCTCAAGAATCTTCAGTAGGATAATAAAGAGCCTGCCTAAAGCAAGAAGTAAATAACATCACACTAGAAGTATGTGATTAAGAAAATATAAATCAATTATGGACTTGCAGGTTTTGACCTGAAATCTTCTACGTTATTGGTAGCTTAATATCACATAGAGAGCAGTTTGTACTGAGTGTACAATAATTGGATGGCTCGGTTTAGAAGTTTCTGAGCAAGACTAGGATCTTAAAACTAAGCAGGAGGAAATTCTTTGTCATCCTTTGCATTGTGGCATCAGATTAAACCAACAGCTATCGTAGAAACCTATCCAGATACTTTTAATGTTATTATTACAGGCCTTCTTTTGAAATTTGTGAAGAGATATTTAGAAATTCAGTATTTTATATGGTTTGACAAATCTGATAGCTAGAATGCTGGGGAGTTAAATAATCCTTTGGATTTATATACTGCCTTTGTTCTGTTGGAATCAACTGTCAAAACTAATACATCTTCTTCCTGACAGTATCCTTTGAGAGAAAGTAGAGACTGTTACCCTGGAAGTAGAAGCATTTGCCTGCACAGAAGAGACTTAGGATATATCTTAAGTCTTAGTATTCCAGTCTATCATATTGTATGCCCACCAAGAATACATTACACTAACTTTGCTTATTTTACTATCATATTCTAGTTTGCCCTTCCAATTTACCTCTATATTTTAATTCATCTGTGGTTAAAAGATTTAAAAATAGTAACACGAGAACTTTAATGCAAAAAGGGAAGGAGCCAATATTATACTGTGGATTTAATTGAAAACTGCTTGTTAGTAGTTGTCCATGAACTGGATTCTAACTTCTCAAAGTGAGATTACAGGAAACTAGGGCATAGAAAAATGTCTCTTAACAGGAAAATAGTTGACTGCCTCAGTTTATGTTGAACTCAAATGCTAAAGAGAACACGTGCTTTCAAAGGTAACACATCTCCTCTTCAAAAATTTATTTCTTAGAAAGATCTTTGGGGCCGGACCTGAGGCCTGGTGGTTGAGTTTGCCATGCTCTGCTTCGGCGGCTCAGGTTTGATTCCCAGGTGCTGACCTACACCACTTGTCAATGGCCATTCTGTGGTGGCAACCCACATACAAAATAGAGGAAGATTGGCACAGATGTTATCTCAGGGACAATCTTCCTCAGCAAAAAAATAAATAAATAAAATGTTTTTGACAAATCAGATAGTGACTTCACAGAGGATCTAGGTTGTTAATAAAATGATGTTTCCATTAAAAAGTTTTGATTGTATGTGTTATTGTATTAGTACAGTTTCATTTTTCTATTTTATTGTTTTAGACAGATGATAGACAGATAGATAGATAGATAGATAGATAGATAGATAGATAGATAGATAGATAATGTATGTGTGTATGCTTCAGATGTAGTTCCCTAAATTTAAATAATAAAAAAAATAGTAATAGCTGATTTTATTGTATACTGAACTACATGTCAGACCTTATGCATTTCGGTTCACAACATCCTATATGGTAAATATTACTATTGGTGTCATTTTATAGCTGAGGACAGAGAATTTTATTGATAAAGCACTTATCAATGTCCACACAAGGAGTAAGAGGTATAGCCAGGTCCAGGCCCAGGTCTTTAGGCTCCAAAATCCAGGCCGTTAATCTACAACCTCCCTGGATTTAGGAGCCAATTTAAGTGAAAATATATCTTAAAACTCAGTTGCAATGCCTAATATTTTTGATAAGAATATTAGAAATGTATCTAGTGGTAAGAGTAACTAATATTTCTAAATAATATTTTCCACTTACTTCACAGAAAGTGAGGGTAGTTAGTAAGCACAGAAAAAGTATATGCATAGTATGAAACTTGTTACCGTTAATTGAAAAAGTTGTTCAGTAATGCATCAAAATGTTCATCATATTATTTGCATAAATAAATACATTATCTACTTATATGTAAGTTTCATAAAGGCAATGATTCTTGCTTGTTTTGTTCGTTAATATATCCCAGATTCCTAGAACAGGATATGCCACACAGTAAGCATTCATTAAATATTTCTGAATAAATAAATATTTTATTTTTCCATACATGAGGACATTTTTCATAAGTTTTTACTTATCCCAACCAGATATCTGTGTAACCACTTTGTTATATAAACAAATTAATGGAATTTGGAACCAACAGAAATCTGCTTAAAAGCAAGTGAAATTGGAATTTGCACTTGATAATTTTTATTTACAGAAAAAGTTCAATGTAGAATTCAGTTTAGAGTAGATGTTGTTGCACTGGTATTTATGTCTTGTAAACAAGATGTATCTTCCATACACTGCAAGCATTATTCCAGATCCCCCACATTTTGCTTTGCCTCCAAACAAATGTAAATTTGGTAGATATGGGAATGACACCTGCTCCCGAGTTCCTAGTTGCTTCAGGACATGCGATGGACTGAATTTTGCCTCCTGCTAAATTCATATGTTGAGGCCCTGAACCCAATGTGACTGTATTTGCAGATAAGACCTTTAGGAGGTAATTAAGGTTAAATGAAGTCATAAGGGTGAGGTTCTAATGGAATAGGATCAGTGGCCTTATAAGAAGAGGAAGAGAGAGATTTTTTTTCTCTCTCCCTCTGCCTGCACACACCAAGGAAAGGCCATGTGAGGACACAGTAAGAAGGCAGCTGTCTGCAAGTCAGGAAGAGAGTCCTCACCAGAAACTTATCGCTCTGGCACTGTGATCTTGGACTTCTAGTCTCCAGAACTGTGAGAAAATACGTTTCTGTTGTTTAAGCCACTCAGCCTGTGGTATTTTGTTATTGCAGCCCAAGCACACTGAGAGGACATTTTACATCTTATTGGTCAAATGGCAGAATTTATTGCTATCCATAGTGTATAGTTAGCCTCATCTGAAATCAAAATTACTGGCATAATGTTTGACTTTTTGTTTCTAACAATGGACACATTATTTTTTTTTACAGCAATCATAAAGAGAATCAATGGTCATGTAAAATTTTCCCTGTAAGCAAATATTTTGGAGCCACCAGCTCTTTTTATTTTTTTGTACAAATAAGTATACTTGAAAAATATTAGAAGGGTTGTATGAAGTGTTTTTTTCTTATAATTCTGTCCACTTGTTTATATTAAAGAGTTAAAGACTGGCTTGTTGTCAGGAGGATGAATGCCTTCATTATGATTGCAGAGCATGACTGAGAAGAGAAAAGACTGAAGGGGGAACAGTGGGCGAGTTGCTGAGCTAGGAGGAGAAGTGTTGCTTGGGACGGCTGATTTGTCATTGATACCTAATATATCAAGGAAGGCAGGAAATGTGCATGCCTTCAGGAGAATCTAGGCTGGCAACACAAGTGTTGATGAAATGAGCCTCTGAGTGTAGTAATATGTGGTAGTAAATCATAGCAATTATTACATGATTCTTTAGAGGACTTTGTCAATCCAGGCATACTGTCTTTTGAACTAAAATGCCATGAGACATACTTTTAAAATATTACTGTATATTTCTGAAATGTTATAATTTGTAAGACCTACCACTCTGATTTTATTTTTAAAGCACAGAGAGATTTTGATGAAGCATATTCATTAGGCTGCATTAATTATACATGAAACAACCATGAAACAGGTGTTTGGCTGTAAGAGGGGTATTTAATCAAAAAAATTGATCCTAAACTAGTATTTCATATTCTATCTTTATTTATGGGCTCCCTGACAGAACATTAATGCAAATTATGGTTAAACACCTAGATCCTCTTTGGGGAAATACTCTTTTTAGATGAAGGCTAGTGTATTTACACTATAAAACAATATTTTTATGCAGTATTTTTTTAAAAATTCAATTTTGTTCAATTTCACTATATGTAAAATAATCCAAATTGAGGGTTCTTAGAATGAAAAACCTGAAAATTATCTGAAATTCATTTGAACATATGTATACCATCCTGTAGAGAATAAATCTAAACTAAAACGTTATATGATTGTTCAGGTTGAGTCTGCACTTCCCTACTGGTCATGGTGCCTTCACAGGTATGAGAGTCTCTCCCTAAATCAATACTTTCTGTAGGATTTGGAGTCACCTTTCTTGCTATTACTTTTAAGAGGCACAGGTTTCAAATGTTCTGGCATAGGTAAGTAATCAGGTATTTTTATTTCTCCAGAAAGTTCAAGGTTTTGCAAATTACACCAGGTGGTTGAGAGGTCTTTAAAAAATAAGCAAACAGCGTTTCTCAGGCTGCTGTGTAAAAGGCCCTCTCATAAGCTTTGTGTAAATATTTTGAATGATCACATCTAAGCTCAACTGAGGAGGATCCTTGTGAATGTCCAGAGCCACACAGCTGATGACTTTGTATTTGGAGCCCTGAATTTTACTGCCCAGAGATTTTGCAGATATTGGCCCTGGCAGTGGTTTACGAAGAATAATTGTTTTAGGGATCCCTTTTGAGTTACAAGATGGCGCTCTTCCTCTAACGTCCGCAGCACATGGAGATGCAACGGGAGGAGATGGTATTGTTGTAAGTCAGGAAGAGAAGGTCTTTAGCTGGTTGAAGCCATGTACCAGCTTTACCTTCACATCTAATCTTTTTGTGTTCCTTAAAAATTACATCTGTGAGTGCACACACATACACACCCACCCCTGCTCTACCTGTTCATATAATATATTTATGGATCAAAAAGATGATATATGCTAAGACCAATTTTACTAAGCTTTGACAGGCTATTTACTGTGGAACTGGCTTTATTTATATCATTCTAAAATTTTACTAAACGCTTTGTTTGGCATATATTAGTTAAGTGCTAGATACTTGAAACTCTTGGTTTTATTTTGTCATCCTAACAGATTTTGAATCATCAGATTTTTGTAATCTTAGTAATAGTGCGCATACACATAATGGAATGTCTAGAGCATGCTACTTCTCCAAAAGAAAATTCACAAGTCAGCCAATTTTGTGGGGTTGCTTTTCTTGTGGAGGGAATAAGAGAGGAGTTCTTCTAATAACTTTTCCTGCGAATAGAATGACCTAGATTTGTTGTATACTGGCAAAGCTGCTAGAGGATATTTTTACATTGCCATTTTGTCCTCAAGAGTTATCTAACTGATTTCACCATATGAAATCCCTTTAAAGTTTCTCGTCTGACAAGTGGATATGCTGTTGGATTTATAGTATCAGAAAGCTGGAAGGCAAGAGGTAAGAGTTACCTAAAAATAGGAGATAAGAGTTCATATTTCTTCTGACCAGTAAAAAAAATCTACCCAGAAAAGGAAAACTAGCAAGACCTCCTCTTGCCCCACTCATTATCTTGTAGAAACTAAAAGGATTTATTTTAATTATTATGAAAAGTCTTTTTCTTAGTCTTGAATTGCCATGACAGTCCCCCATTTGAGAGAAGACAAAACAATGTGAATGATCTAAATTTTAACCTTGTCCAATCTCTACACACTTGCCTTCTAATTTCGTACTCTAACTTGATGAAATGAAACATCTTTATTTCACACTTCATTTCCAATGGACTGATTGTCATACATGATGCTTAATTTGTCCCTACTTTACCTAATTAATAGATATGATAAGTGAGTTTGCCAATCTTTGCAAGTGAGTTGTACAAGAACATATGTCAGGCTCCTCAGCGTCCCTGGTAAATTATTATTCATGATTTGTATATCTGGTTGGTAATTGAAAGACATTGAATCTTTCTTTTAAAGCATAAAATGCTTGCCCTTAATTTTCTCACTATAAATATCAAATGTGAGTTATTTGTCAGGCAAGCAGCACATAGTTACTCAATTACAGTGCTATAGTGTTCTGTTTACTGGAATAGAACAATGGATTTCGGTTTGAGGTCATTGAGTCCAAACACTTGTCTGAAATTTCTGTCACCTCCTCACTAAGTGGTTATGGAATTAATACCTGTGTGTTTTACTAGTAGAGAACTCTATAAATTCCAACTATCTCCAAAACTGTTTACCTTAGAACAAGTTGAGCTCAGCATAGAAGAGGAAAACTATTCTCTCTTCTTGACCTATATAGCATCTCTAAATACACATTTTAAATTCAAAGTATAAACACTTAGAAATGGAGAAATACATTCCTAAGCGAAGAGATTACTGGCGTTAACATTTCCAAGGTGGACAACAAAGACTCTCACCTCAGTCCCTCTTTGCTGTACCCACATCACAACGTAATGCCATCATACATAAAAGAGAAGTATATATAAATGTATAGATAGATAGCTATAGCTCTAGTTATAACTGTAACTATTGATATTGATATGTTTACATATATTACACTGAACATTAATGGAGTCCTGACAATTATGTCACACAAAATATTTTGTTCTATTTTATTGATTTGAAAGTTAGTAAGAATGAAAGAAAATAAAATGGGCCTAAAACGTTGTTCACGAGTCCATGGCACCTACATTGTACTTTTCCCTGTTCTTGTAGCTAACAATAGTCAATATCACCAAATTCATTACCTTTTTATGGTAATAAAAGACCCAGTAGTGCGTAGTTTTGTTTGTGGACCACAAGAGCTTTAACATTAGATACCCAGTAACTTTAATATTTAGCACTTTTCAAAGACATGGGGCATAAAGAAGTCATGATTTTCTTCTTCTCTCAAAGTTCATGGGAATTGGGCCGGCCCTGTGGCTTGGCGGTTAAGTGCTCGCACTCCGCTGCTGGCGGCCCGGGTTCGGATCCCGGACGCGCACCGACGCACGCTTCTCCGGCCATGCTGAGGCCGCGTCCCACATACAGCAACTAGAAGGATGTACAGCTATGACATACAACTATCTACTGGGGCTTTGGGGGGAAAAAATAAATAAATAAAATCTTTAAAAAAAAAAAAAAGTTCATGGGAATTGGTATGTGAGAAGACATTTCATGAGCAGCAGGCATCTGTTGAGATTCTACTTTCTACTGTGTACTTGTTGCTGGGATAAAAGTGGTATAAGACAATGATTTTTATCTCGAAAGGCCTATAATTGGAGATAGAGTTTGAGAAAATATGGGCTGAGATAAAACTTTAGGTCTGAAAGCTCTATTCTCTCTTGGTTTGGTCATTTTCAAGTGATTTCACTGTATTACCTTCCGTGTACCAATAATGTCCTACTCTCGCATCTTCAGAAGAAAGTTAATCTGATAAATCATCAATGATTTCTTTTCTTTTCTTTTTTTTTTTTTTGTGAGGAAGATCCGCCCTGAGCTAACATCTGCCAATCCTCCTCTTTGTTTTTTTTTTTTTTTGCTGAGGAAGACAGGCCCTGGGCTAACATCCATGCCCATCTTCCTCCACTTTATATGAGATGCCACCACAGCATGGCTTGCCAAGTGGTGCATCGGTGCGCGCCCGGGATCTGAACGGGCGAACCCCGGACTACCGCAGCAGAGCGCGCGCACTTAACTGCTTGCGCCACGGGGCTGGCTCCAACAAATTTTTGTGAATCCATTTAGTCCTTCCTTCTATGCCTAGTACCCAGAAGCATTTGCATTTTAAAAAGCTAATGTCTTCTGAAAGATGAACCTAAACAAATGTATCTATAGTAGTAAAAGTTTCAGACTCTTTAAGAACCAAGTAGATGTATCTTGGTGCCTATTATTTCTGAACACAAAGATGGCAACCTATCTTGCCTAAAAGTAAATTTACCTAATTGGTATAATACAATAGAGAATGCATTTGTTTTGTAATGCTTTTTCACATTTAAATGTTCAAGAGATAAAAAATCATTTGGTTAACTAATCTATTCTAATAGTTTTTGAAAATTTCCTGAAATCCAAAAACCATGAAAGATACAGAAAAAAATGCATTATCTGTGGACTTCATAAATATTTTGAAAATTTATTGCAGTAATTAATATATGAAATGTTAATTTCATAAGGAAAATCAAATCACCTTTTTATTATAAAAACATTTCTTATTTTTAGTATAGTTATGTATATAATTATGTTGTGTAATATGTACATGTAATGAAATGTTCATAAATTATGCCTGTTAAAGACTACTAATGAATATATCATATTTTTAATAACCTGAAAGTTCTAAACATAATTATAATTCTTAAAATTGTGATTTTATTTACCAAAGAAGAGCTTATCAAAAAAAAAAGAAAGAAAAAGAAAGGAAAAAATAAAACATAAACTGAGTGTAGAATTATTTATTGTTGTACAAGCATGAAGAAATACATGATGTGTCACTTAACAACAGGGATATGTTTTGAGAAATACATCGTTAGACGATTTTGTTAGGCAATTTCATTATTGTGCGAACATCATAGAGTGTGCTTACACAAACCTATATGGTATAGCCTACTACACACCTAGGCTGTGTGGTACTAATCTTATGGGACCACCATCATACATGTAGTCTGTCGTTGACAGAAACATTGTTATGTGGCACATGACTGTAAAATCTACATTAAGTTTTATTGATTGATTTCATAAATATATGTTTTAAAAGTTATATACTTACCTTTACTCTTTTGTTTTACACAAATTTATCCAAAACATAGATTGGCTTTGTTAGAAGATAAGAATTGACATTAAACCTAGTGCTATACTAATCTGCAGATTTTACAAACCAGACTACTGTAAGCATTGTTGGATCATTGTTATTTGATTCTTTGTCTGTGCCTCCTTTGATGTAGCTATATTAACATGGTTCTGCACTGTTTAGAACTCAGAACCTCATAGCTCATCCTGGTATCCTTGTTCACGGTTCAGCCAGGAGGGCTAGTTTCTGCTGAATTAAGAATCTCCAAATATCGGTGATTTAACACAAGATTTTAAAATTTCTTTTGCACACTAAATCCAATGTGGGTTTTCGAGGAGGCCCTAATCATTGACCCCTGCCACAGTGACATAAGGATGTGGTAAATCATACACTGACTCTCAAAGTATTCACCAGGAAGTGACACACATCACTTTCCCTCGTTACATAACCAAGTCAAATCACTTGAAGAGGCCCAACTTCAAAGGACTTGAAAACCACAATCCTACCATGTGCCCAGAAAAGCAAAGCTGAATTGATTTGGTAACCAGCCGTAATGACTGACTTGTCCACCTATCCCTTACAGATTGCACTCTTGCAAATGCTATTCTCCAATGCCTGTTCTTTGATGATCCCTCCCAGCCCTGTTTTCTTGTCTCTCTTCAACATATTTCCACTGTGTTCTTAGAACTCTATTCCATAGCAACCAATTTTAACCTCATCCCAAATTCTTCTACCTCCTTCTTAACTAAAGTCTGAGTCACTCACAAGAAAATTTCTTGTCCTGTTGCCATCATAGCTAGTCACTGTCGTTTTCCCCATAATGACAACAAGAAATACGTTTGACATTATCCTCATGTAACTTCCAAACAATAGTTTTATTAAAATTATAGGCTTTATTAAAACATGCACACACAAACTTACAAAATCAAACCAAAAATAATAACAATGACAAAACAATAGCACTACCACAACAGCAAAAACCCAATTCTATACATGTGAGTCTTTTGCCACTTTCTGTCCTTCACTAATATCAATCAAAGATCTTCTATCACCTGGGTCAGTCTTTTTCCCCAACTATTTTTCTACCAGGTTGACTTCAGTGGCTCTGATGACATGCCATTCAACACAATTATGTCCATTTTCTCCCCAACTGTTAGTTCCCTCATCTGTTCAATTCATATTCTATCTATCCTAGATCATTTCAACTCTCTTGATAGTACCTTCAAATTATTTCTTTCTTTTCTTCTACCATATGGAATATTTCAACCCCAGTATAATACACAATGCCTTCTCTACTCATACTTCAAGACTCTAAACCCTGGTTTCCAACATTAGATTGCTCCTTCAGGTGTCTACCAATCTTTTTGTATGATCTTTATCAGCTATCTTGCTTTTTTTCCAATTAGCTATTTCAAGCCTTACCTAAGTTCTCTAGTCCCTACTCTACTAACTTTTTCCCGGTTCTCCTTTCCCTCTCATCAAATTGCCCTACTTTCTCTTCAAAGATAAAATGAGGCCTGACTCACCATTACAAATGAAGGCACTTCTGCATTCATCTTTGATTCCTGCCCTCTGTTAAAGTAGAAATTAAATGGAAGTCGTTCATTTAAGGTTAATTTTTCTACATGTAACTGTGGATTATATAAGCATTTTTCTCCCTGAATAACATCTTCAAACTTTTTCTGAGGCCCTTTCACTTAGCATTTACCCATGGTTAAGAGCCTTTGTTCTGTAAAAACCTACCTTTCTTGGCACTACGCCTTCTATCAACTATCATTGCTTCTCTTTCCTTCATTTCATGGTGTCTTAGAGTCATCTACACACACACACACACACACACACACACACACACTCTTTCTCTCTTTCTAATTTCTGACTTTACATTAGTTACTTTATTCATGTAACCTGTCCTTCCGTCCTTCAACTTTACTGATGATATTTTTGTCAAGGTAGGCAGAGTCCTCTTTTTTTACTAAATCGAATAGTCTTCGTTGTTCACTACCTCCTTATTATCATGCCATCCCTTGCCTTCTCTGGCAACATCTTCCCTGGTGGTCTTCCTGTGTCTCTGACTCCTATTCCTAGTTTTTTCTTCATGAAATGTGCTTTCTTTACATACCATTAAATATGTTCAACTCCAGGGTTGCATTCTGTTTCCTCTTCTATTCTTACTCCACACTCATTGCAGCAATATTTACTCTTGTGCCTTCACATATTCATACACCAATTTGTTTTAAATCTACATTTCCCATTCTGACCTCTCTTCTGAAATCCAAATTTATTCAAAGGTTTTCTGGAAAGTTCTACCTGTACTTTCCATCATCTCCTCTGACTAACATAAACATAACTGAACTCACGCTTTTCTCCCAAAATGTTTTCCCATGTCTCCCCTCTTTTGATGTACGAAACCACCATCCTCCAAGCTTGACTCCTTGATTCTCTTTTACCTTGTATATTCAATCAGTACCAGATATATTAAAATCTTTAATGTATCATGTCTTCAGTTCACTTCCCTTCTTCCTTATAGCCACTAGCTCAGTTCAGGACCTTATAATTCCCATGTAGGTTTTCATATTTGCTTTGTTATTGGTTTTTCTTTCCCTACTTTGCCCCTGTTTACAAGTTGTTCTCCACACTGCTGCCTTTGTAAAGGCAAATCTAATAACATCATCCTATGCCTAAAATCCTTGGGCATCCCCTGACCTTCAGGATAAAGTTCCAATTCTTTAGCAAAGCGTAAAGGTCCTTTGTGATCTGGTTTCTGCCAAACTCTTCAACATCATCTTTTATAATTCTTCCCTTTGAAATGCATGCTCCAGCCACACAGAATCGCTTTTTATTTCTGAGCAGGGACACTTTCTCAGTGTCCTTCCTTTGTGTGCTATATCTGTTGCCTGGAATACATTTCCCATTGCTCCTTCACCCCTGTTCTATCTCCATTTAAATTCTTGTTCATCCTTCAGGAAGCCTGCCCCGATATTCCTAATTGGGTTAGTTGTCATTCCTCTTTGCTCTACTTATATCCAGTTCAAGCTTTGTACTCATTCCAGTTGTAAGCTTCCAGAAGACATGACTAGCGTCTAATTCATGCTGTATTCTGGCACCTAGCACAGTGTCTACTGGTACACAATAACCACTGCTAGTTGGTCAACAAACAAGTGAGGAAACTTAGTCCTTCTAATATAACTTGTTTTCTTTTTTTCAAGAACAGAACCTTTAGTAACTATTTCCTTTGGAGAAGGTTTTATATTTAGCCATGTTAACAAGACATAAATATAAAACTTCAGAAAGCCTATTATTAAACAGGATGTATAAAAAGCCCAACAACTAGACAATATTTTCTTAAATAGCTAAGTTATTCTAAAGTGACAGCGTACTTGAACTTTCTCAAATAGACAGAAAAAAACTTAATGTAAGAGATAGGAAACAACAGAGTTAAAATTCTCTAGTCACTTATGCCTTTTCCTCTCTGTTTTATCTGGTGTGATATCTCTACATTAAGTGTACACACATAACTTTCCTGAATGTTTGTCAGTTCATTAAATTCTCTAATCCTACATTCCCTTTCAATGGTAAACTTTACCCTGTATACTGACATAAAACTTTCGCCAGCCTGGACATTTACAGAGATTAGTTAAGACTGTAAGAATGTTGAACTCCCTGTAAAAGCCCATATCCTCACTTCCTTTAAGGAAACTTTCTACTCATCAGAATAGCCAAATACTTTTGATGTTTGCTACCTACAGAAATCAGGCACACATTGCACTGGGGTATAGGGTGCAGATACAGAGAAACCAGTGCCTTCTCTTGAGGAGCTCAAGATCTGTTAGGGGAGCAAGTCTCTTAAATAAAGCACCGTGGTTACTAAAGTGAAATTCCATGTTTTACTCCTCTCTCCATACTGCCTAACAGGGTGTTTGGCACATTATGTGTCCCCAATCAATTGTTGTATCTTAGTGGAAAAATAAAAGTAGAAACTGGTAAGTGCTAGAGATTTGCATAATGTGCTAAACGACTGCAATTCATGACCAATTAATTCTTTTTAGGGGGATATAGAAGAGTTAGGAAAAGCTATGGCAGAAGGAATTTTAGTCTGTTCACTTCTTTGTAGAATCTGGAATTTAAGAAAAATATGCATGCGCTCTCTCTCTCTGTCTCTCTCTCCCTCTCCATCTCTCTCTCTCTGTCTCTTTTTCTCTCCCTCCATGTATCTGAAAATCAAATGCCGTATAACATGATAAATTGTCTTCATTTCAAAACCATATGTTAGAAATTTACTATAAAGCTTGAATTGTCATAATAAAGTATTCGAGAAAGTACTAACTATATAAATTATTATTTTTGATAAGAATAAAAGTAGAGTAGAAAAATAGCATTAACTGTATTCTTTCTAAGCACCAGGTATGGACTATCTTATATGCCTTATCTGTTTTAGCATTAGCTCCATTTACAGATGAGCAAACAAAAGATAAAATAAATAAGTAACTTCTTGGAGGTTACAAAGATGGTAAGTATGAAACCTGGATTCATAACTCAGTTTGACTGACTCTAAAGCCCATACTCTGTGTTTTATTCTGGAATTTAGATCTGCAGGTCTTTGAGTGTGACTATGTCAAGGAGTTCTCAGGTCACTTAAATGAACAGAGGGTTATCTCTCTGAAGTTGGAGTACTTGAAGCAAGCCTTTAAATATTTGCAGATTTTTCAATAAATGGTGCTGGAAGAGTTGGATATTAATACGTCAAAAAACCAAAATGAACCTCAACCTCTACTTCATACCTTATACTAAAATTACCTCAAAATTTATCATAGACCTAATTTCCAGAAGAAAACATAGGAGAAAACCTGTGTAACCTTTGGTTAGGTAAAGAATTTTATATTTGACACCCAAAGCACAATCCATAAAAGGAAAATATGGTAAATTGGACCTTATTAAAATTAAAAATTTCTCTTTGTGAAAGACACTGTTAAGGGAAAGAAAAGACAAATCACAATATGGGTGAAAAAATTTGAAAATCATATTCCTTACACAAGACTTGTCTCCAGGATATGTAAAGAGCTACCACAACCCAACAATAGGAGAACAAATAACCCCCCCAAAATGGGCAAAAGATTGAACAGACACTTCCCTCAAGAAGATATATGGAGAGCAAAAAAGCATATGAAAAGATGCTCAACAAAATTAATCATGGAAATGCAAACCAAATCCACAGTGAGATACCACTACTCATCTATTAGAATGTCTAAAATTAAAAAAAAAAAAAAAAAGAAAGGAAAAGAAAGAAATGGCCACAGCAAATGCTGGTGAGCATGTGGAGTTACTAAAACTCTCATATGTTGCTGGTAGGAATACAAAATGGTACAGCCACTTTGGAAGACAGTTTGGCAGTTTCTTATAAAGTTAAAGATTCACCTACTATATGACCCCACAATCCCACACCTAGGTGTCTGCCTAAGTGAAGTAGAAATTTATATTCAATCAAAATAACTTGTCCATGAATGTTTATGGCAACTTACTTCATAATTGCCCAAAACTGTAAATAACTCATATATGCTTCTCACCATGGAATGGGTAAATAAACCTGTGATACATACATACAGTGGAATTCTCCTCAACAATAAAAAGGACAGACTATTAATTTGCACAATAACATGAGTGAGTCATAAGTACATTTTGCTAAGTGAAAGAAGCAAGATATTGAGGGCTACCTATTGCATAATTCCACTCATGTGACACTCTTAAAAAGGCAAAGTTATAGGGAGGAAAACAGATTAGTGGTTGCCAGCAGGTAGGGATAGGGGTTGCTTATGAAGGTGTGTACAGTGGATGTTCTGAAGAGATGGAACTGTTCTCTATGGAACAGTAGTGGTAGACTCTGTTCTTTTGTCAAACCTATATAACTGTACAGCATAAAAAGTGAGATTTATACATGTAAATTAAAAAATAAATCAAAATGTGGAGGGAAAGATGGAATGCAGTTGTGACAAATGACTCTAACTGTATTAAAAATGAATCATATAACCACACTGAATGGGATGGGGAAGAAAGGAGCTGACCTAAGCAACTTTGGAAAAATGATGTTTGACTAAATATTCTAAACCTAAATATAAAAAACAGTACATAAACACTGTACTGTAGTTGATAAATTTGTTTCTTAAAGAGGTATAGGTTGGAAATTATGAGACTAATTTACATGTATACTAGAGGTGAACAAATTAATAGATATATTATAGATAATGAGAACCAGGATTCTCTCTGCTGTAGAAAGAAGTTACAAATAAAGAAATGGGGGAGGCTAGAATGAACTCAGTCATGCTGGGTTGGTATTAAAGAATTAAAGTATTAAGTTTTAAAATGGATTCATATTTTTAAATTTTATATACAGATAAATAGATAGAGAAATAAATATAACCGTGCATGGAGCCATGATTTGGTATACATACATATGTATCCTAGCTCTCTACAATGACAGATACTAGAAGCAGTGACATTCCAGTAGCAAGGAGCACACCTAGCACCCAGATCTTGGATTCTAAATACTATTCTCCATAAAAAAAGAATCAGTGCCCATCAAGGGACGAATGGATAAAGAAGCTGTGGTATATATACACAATGGAATACTACTCAGCCATAAGAAACGACGAAATCCAGCCATTTGTGACAACATGGATGGACATTGAGGGTATAATGCAAAGTGAAATAAGTCAGAGGGAGAAGGTCAAATACCGTATGATTTCCTTCATTAAGTAGTAGATAATAACAACAATAAACAAACACATAGGGACAGAGATTGGATTGGTGGTTACCAGAGGGGAAGGGGGGAGGGAGGAGGGTGAAAGGGATAATTCGGTACATGTGTGTGGTGATGGGTTGTAATTAGTATTTTGGTGGTGAACATGATGTAGTCCATGCAGAAATAGAAGTACAATGATGTACACCTGAAATTTTTACAATGTTATAAACCAATGTTACTGCAATAAACAAAAAATTAAAAAAAAAAAGAATCAGAACTTCTTGGAACTCTGGTTAATTTCAGACTAAAGCAGAGGAAATGCAAGATGAGCCAGATCAGAAAAAATGTAAACTGAGCTTCCAGAACTTTGTGATTCCAGAAAGGTGGAAAAAATATATATATATATGATGCTTGCATATCAAAAGGACACAAGAGCCAACATGAAAGAACATCCAGTGGTTAAACTTGGAACAACTTGAGCAGTAAAATAAATAACCATATCATTGGATTAAAATCCAAAGAATAAAATAAATATCTATATCCAAAATGACATAAGTAAATAATTGAATAAATAAATAAATGGGAAAGAAGTGACAACTCTTCCTCACAGAAAAACTCCAATTAATAACTATAGAATGAATGAGGAAAATAAAAAATCAACATTATGACAGTGTATTAAAAATTGTTGCAGGAAAAATTCTCTCATGGATCCTGAAATGAATGGCTGGAAATTTACATGAAAACAGATGATTTACCTATTTTTAGATTCTCTCCCCCTAAATATTTCATAATTACAAAGAAAAAAAAAATAGTAAGTTTACAGTGGAGAATCCTAGCAGATACCACCTTTACCTTGAGATCAAAGTTAATTTTACCAGAAACACATTATGTAATGCACTGAGAGAGGTACATCGCCTCTGTGGAATCCTTCCCAATAATACATAATTTCAATTTAATCGTGGAAATATCACACATAACCAAATTAAAGTACATTCTAAAAATTTATTGACTCGTGCTCTTTAACAGAATCATAGTCATGAAAGACAAGGAAAGATTGAGGAAATGTCACAGACTGGTGGAAACTGGAGACATGCCTGGATTGGATCCTGATATAACAACAACAAACCACAGTACATTAATGGAAAAACTGGTGAAATCCAAATATGTTCTCTACTGTGGCTAATAGTGTTGTGCCAAGGTTATTTTCTTAGTTTTGATAGATGTGCTGTGGTTATATAAGATGTATATGGGAAGCTGGGTGAAGAGTATATGCAACTTCTCTGTGTTATTTTTGCAACTCTTATATAAAGCTAAAATTATCTCAAAATTAAAAAAAAAGCTTGAAGCTTTAAAAGTACCTACTCCCCCTTGCTATTCCACTCTTCTGGATTCATAGAGAATCTTCACATTCTTCTGTGAAATGTTTATGGAACAAATGTTGCTACTAGCAATCAATTACCTTTGTGCTGTATATTTGTCTTTTTTTATGTCATTTGATTTGATGTCATTTATTTACGCCACCTTGGAAGTCATGTGACTAAAATTATCATTGTAAGTGACTTACCTCAAGGCTGTGATCACTGAGTTACTGACACCCTCATATTTTTTTACGTACCTTGTTCTTGTTGATACTATTGTGTTTATCTATTGATACTTCTAATTATAGCATTATCTAATTTTAAAGTGTTTTATAAAACATAATTTCTTTATAAATCTTTTCCTGATGAATGTATACTAGATGAACTCATTCCCTTCCTCAGGATAGCAATGCCATGATATATAGCTCAATTAAAATAATATTTGTTTGATAACATGGAACTCTAAGTTGGTAGAATCTGCAACTACAATTTTTTCAACTTTCTGCTGTTCTGTTATAGAAAGATGCAGCTTTAGAGTGTGCTTGCTTCAAGTCATGGCATGCTAGTGAGGCCTACAAAAAGTGTACGTTTTATAGCAACCCAATGCTTCCCTATACACTTTATTCTGGCTTTCTGAAGGTATATCTTTCAGTTGTTTCTTGATTACCCACTGGTGGCAGGTGGGAACTTCACAGCTGTTTGATTCAGTGGCTGATATGTCTATTCTTTGAGAACAGAATTGGCAGCTTGGCAGTCAGCATTCGTAACTGATCAGTGGAGCTCGAACAGGATCCCTTGTTTTATGCAACTCTTTCATGAAGACTTCAATATGTGGCAGCTGAAAAATATATACAATGAGCCCTAAACTTTAAATCTAGTGAAGTCTAATTGCCTCTCTTTGGAATATGGTTGCCACGACTGCAACAGCACTTTTGCGGATACCTGACATAAGCTGAATGAATTTGAATTAGACTACCTTCATCACACTGAGAAATCAGAGTTGGGGACATTTATATTCTTCTAGCAGACATATTACTTGCTACTGAAATTTGAATGCCTGTTCCTTTTAAGGTTTTGCTTTTTTTTCTTTGGCAAGACCACAATTTCTGCCAGTATCCTAGCATCTCTAGCTATGACAGCTCTTGCATTAAGATTGACATGGTGTCTGAACAATTCAGAATTGCTTGATGTGCATGTAGAGCCAATGTTGTAGCGTATACGCCCGTGTTACAACTCGGCTTGATAAGCACTCAGCAGCCCCCCTCTCTCAGCAGCCCCCCCCCTTTAACACTAAGAGCAGGGCTCAAGTCCAGCTCCTGACACAGACGCAAGAGAGTAGTTCCTTTTGGGGTGGAAAGAGGATATGAGGGCGGCAGTAAAATGGACATACAAAAAGCCGTGAATTAGGAATAAGAACACAGATTTTAGCACACAGTTCCCCAGTACTTAGCTTTATGTCTGTGGGGAAGTCATTTTACTGTTCTCAATCTCATTTTCTTTCTTTGTAAAATGCTAATAAAAGGAACTGTCCTCTTTAGCTTATACGATTGTGTATTAACGAATTTGGAAGAGTCGGTGTATAAAATGCAAAGTTCCAACCTATTTAAGTTGATGTTGCTGTTGTTTTGCTCTGAATTCATATGGCTCTGGCTTCTACTTCTAAGTTCTTGTCTTTGGCAATTTTCTCCAAAGGTTCCTGAATGTTCAAAGTTTCTGAGGCGATAATACCAAGTGGCAATCACATAAAATTACTCTTATTTATTACTGCAATTAAATTTATGCAGAAGCCTACTGAGCAGAAGAAACCTAAGTTTTCCATCATTAAGAGCTGGATTTTCTCTAGATTTTTTTAAATAAAAAGGCTAAAATTCAATTTGAATATTAAACTTAACACCGGCTTGCAAGGGCATTCATTTTAAGATTGTCCGTTTACATGTAGAAAGGAGAGTTCAACAGATATATCATCCTTGTTTTAGCAATAGTCTCCTCCTTGGGTTCTGGACTTAAAAATCAGCATTTCAATGAGACTTTCTCTGTGTATTCTTTCTAAAATTACAGTCCTTTTCCTCACCCCAGACATTTATTTTTCCCTTCCTGGCTTTATTTTCTCCCTAATGCCTATAATTATCTCACTTACTATATGGCGTATTCATTTCTCTTCTTTAACGTCTGTCTGGCCTACTAATGTGTAAATGCCAGGAGGTGAGATAGTTTTGTGTATCTTCTTTACTGCTATACCTTCAGCACCTACAGCAGTGCCTGGCATAGTAGCCTCTCAAAAATACTTGTTAAATAAATTATAAAGTCCTAAAAAGAACTATATTAAATATCTTTTTCTTTTTTCATTTATTCGCCCTAACTAAACATTTTAAATCTCATTGCTGCTTTCAGGAATCTTAATTTTAAAAATCACCAAATTTGAATTGATTCTTTTGGTCTCATTTTGTATTTTTGGTAAGGAGGATTAACATGTTTATTACCTTTGAAAGTGCAATCACTTTGAATGTTGCATTAATTTACAAACAAACACATGAAGCTGTCTTTGCTACACAGGGCTGAGTTAGTCGTGCTGATGGTCAGTCACAATGTAGAGACCCGGATTTATCCACTTAGTTTACTAGGCTTTTCAAACCTACCTAGGAAGAAAGGCTTCTTCGTACTACTCCTGGGTCCCAATGATCTCTGCACCCTTTGGTCTCCAGATAAGCCATTCTTTTCATTCTGTGCATCATCATAGATTGGTCACAGCAAACTGGGATTATTGGTTGCAGTTGTTGTCATCATAGTTCAAAAAGAAAGTTAATATTTTGAAGGAAAACAAAGACTGTCAATGATCAAAGTTTTCAAAGCAAAACAAATAAACAAAACAAACCAACAAAAACTAACGGACTGCCCAAAGCCGTGATGAGAATACAAATACTGAATCCTTTACCATCTGCTATGGATATTTTAGAAGGAATGCTATGCTATGTATGTTTTAGAAGGAATGTCTTAAGGAAGGATTACCTATATTACTTGTAAATCCTCTTCAAACTATAAGAGTCTATGATTTTATTACTCTATTATGTTCTTCTCTAAAATATACTCGAATGGATCTTTTATGAATCAAGTGCATTCTCTGCTAAATGACTATGATCAACAGTGTTAGATAAACATCTATCAGGTCTGAAATGATTTCATGAATGGATTTTTTGAGTATAAGAGCATTGCAGTCCTAATTAAGAAAAAATACTTACATATATTGTAATATCCTTGTTTGTGTGCGGGTGTGCACATGCATACTATTTCTTTTTGACCTGCTTTACATAATAGAATAATTGAATTTGAGAGAGAGATTGTCTCTTTCTTCTAGATTTTTCCACTGACTTCTTTGCAAAAAATATTTGAAGTGACAGGACCTTTGAGAACATCAAATAGTTGGGTGAAAATCATGCCTGGTGGAGTTAACTTTTGCTACCTTCTTGGGTACTGAAGATCAAATACTATAAAACCTTAAATTTTCAAATAGCTAAATTAATTATAATAAAATAATGTAATGCTTAGTTTTTATATAAGTTTCCCCTTTGTAATTTGTGTATACTGCTTAGATCTGCATTTGTCAAGTTTATGTTCTTTCTCCTTATCATTTTCTATCATATTTTGATTATTTATATAGTTACAGTTTTTGTAGACAGTCTTAATTCTGTTTAATATTCTGGCCATTGAATGTTTCTTTTTCCTCTTTCAGGTTTTAAATAGCTTTTGACTATTTGGCAATATTTGTTTGAAGACACCTCTCCTTGCTAATTTGAACTTCAATATGAAATACTGATTTTTTTTTTAAGTTGTGATTAATTTCACAACAGCATACTGATTATTCATTAAAATTAAGCCCGAAGTCTCCTCTTATTGGTTCTTGCATAGCAGTGGTTCTCAACTCTGCACATTAGAATCTACTGGGGAGCTTTAGAAACATAGTGATGTCAAAACTCTATATTGGACCAATTAAATCAGGATCTCTCAGGAGCTGGGGCCCTAGGCAAGGGTCCTTTTTTGTTTTTAACTCCCTGGGTGATTCTAATATGCTTCCAGGATTGATAAGTATTAGTCTTCATCCTCCGTGATGAATTTGTCAACAAAGTAATTAGAGGATATTTCTTTTGTAATTTCAATCTGAAAGATGTCCAACACTTAAAAAGTCCCATTCCATTCATATATCCTGCCATATGTTGTTTCCTAATCAGTATTAGGAAAACATTAATATCTCATCTCATTAGGGTGGAGAATAAATAATATACTATTCTCAAAGATAACTTCTCTTTACTTTTACTTCTCCAAATTGTTTTCTTATGTGCTGTCATATAATTTTCAGTATTGTTAACGAGTGATATGATTGGTAAGGTTAGTTAACTCCGCTGGGTATGAGTGATTAGGTAGATCAGACTTTCTCAATATGACAATTCAGATTGTCCATGAATCCTCTGGAATTATAAATTTGTATGCAATTTTATATGCATTTATTTTTCCTGGGGGAAGGAACTATATATTTTATTAGGTGCTGAATGAAGTCTGTAACATTCAAAGGAGTGAACAATCTTGGGGCTAAGTGATTTCATTCTAGAAAGTTTGTTGTCTGACTCACAGAATGCTTGCAAGGATCAAATGATATAAATGTGCATGAAAGGAAGTATGAACTATAAATACTACACAAATAGTCATGAAAACCATGGTTTCATATGAGAGAGATCAATTATTAGAAATGTATATATTTGGTGACTTAGAATAACATTCTAGTCTTGGAAAATAAAGGTTGTGGTCTGGAAAAGAGCAGATTTGCTTAGGGGATGCAGGCAGAAGATGAGAATGATGGGCAATACTCTAAAGCTAATGATGAGACTATTCATTTGTCCTCAGGGAGCTCTCCCGCTAAAAGTAGGTTGCAGACTTTTAAAAGTAACAGTTTATATTCTAAGATATGTTTACAATCTGTTTGATGGCAATTTAAAAAAAAAAAGTCCACCCTTTGCCATGTAAGAGAAAATATTACAAAAACGTTCTTCGATAATGGTAAATAAAGACAAGAGAAGTGAAATAAAACATGCAATCTTAAATAAAGGAATGAAGAGAAAGCTTCAAGCATGTATGAAAATCAGACCTCAAATTGAATTTACAACTGGGTTTACATTGCACTTCTAACCACGGTGGCTGATGCATGAACTTAGAACCAAGTTCATTTCTATTTAGCAGTTACAGAGTGGTCATATAGGATTTGATCAATTGTATGCATTTTTAAAATCGTTTTCAAGCATTTTTATTAGTCATTCTTAACAGCCCCATAAAAAATGAATAATCTAGACATTTTTCAGAAAAAAGTGGAAAGCGTATCTCCTTAACTTGGCCACTATGTTTGATAGTAACTGAGATTTTTAAAAGATTTTGTGCATATCCAAAGAAAGGTGGAGATAGGCTGAGTATATAATCTTTGGTTATCCCTAGTGATCATAAGTTAGTTCATTAAAATGCCTTGAGTCTGTCTGAATTTTCTTTGGTAATAGCTTGTAATATTAATTGAGATATGCAGTTGACCTGCCTTTTGTTGGGGGAATGGAGGTCATAGACGATTATGTCTTTTTTGTGTGTGTGTTTGTTGTGGAAATTTTATTTTAATTGCTTTTTCTAACATAATACTAAATTTTCTTCCCACACTTTTTCATGTGTCTCAAGCTATAAAATATCTATAATAGTCAAATAATTTAAAATTTTGGTTCATTCAAAAATACATATGCTTAAAAAGTAATCTTTCTTTTCTTTCTGTTTATGGATTTAAGAAGATATTTGAAATAAAAGACAATGTGACCTGTTTTGACCCACGTGCAGGGAAGCCTTCCCTTAATGTTGTAGAACAAATTGGCAGGAAACACGTGATGGAATTATTATTAGGATCTATAAGGCTAATGGCTGATGTTTTTTCATGTGCAGACAAAATTACTGTGCTTCATATTGCTCATTATCAATTATATCTGTATTTTTTTAATTAAAATATTCTCTCATATGCCTTGCTTAATTTTGTTCACCTGCTATGCCATTATGAGGAAGTAATAACTTTATTTTAATGTCTTAAAATAAATAAATATATTTTAATTGAGCCTCTTTTCTATTGAAAGCTAAACATTAGAATCTGGGGTGGCATGTTAGGTACCCAAGAAAATGGTATCTTGCTATTCATTACAAACAGTATTCCTAAAGGGAGTTAAGTCAAATCCATGGAACAGCTGAATGTTAATTGTAATATTGCTCTGCAGTTCATTTGGTTCAAATGGATTATAAATTATGCATGAAGCAAGCAACACACTAGCAATATTTCTGTTAACGGAGGTCATGACCCTTCTTTTAGCTAATCTTTTAATGTGAAGCTAATAATAAAAAGTCCAGTTATTAACTAACAGACTAAGTAAGCAATCCAGTGCATGGTACATAAACATTCCCACATTACTTTTTTCTTTTTCTTTTAACATTTTCCACTATTAATACTAGGATGTTTTTGATGGCCGGTTATAAGAATGTGGATATTTTTATAAAGCAGTGCATGTTAATTTTAGGAAAATACAGACAGAATAATAGAGAAAATTAAATTTTTGGCATATGTCTTTCTATCTTTTTTCCCCTGAGTATATATTACATAGTTGATAAGCATACACACTTATTTGTATTCTTCTCTTTTTCCCTAAACTTAATAATCTTATATCCTCAACAATGAATTTTCTTAAAGGTTTAAAAGTAATTCAGCATATCTGCCGTTACATTCATTATAAAAATAAGATGAATGATCTTTGCACTTTAAAATATTAATTTTCTGCAAACCAACTTTAATCATACAGTTTTAAAATACCCAAATAAAAATATACTTGAACTACGTTTATATTTACCCAAAAAATGGATGACTAAATTCATTATTCATTCACTCAATTAAGATTTCTTGAGCACATACTGTGTGTCAGACAATGTATCAAAGGCTGAGAGTACAAGGTTAAAAGAAATAGGCTTGGCCCTTGATTGTGATGCTTAGAGTCTAGTATACATGTATATGTTATGTGGTAAGATATATGGAAAATAATACAGGTATTTAAGATATTAGTGCTTCATATGCCAACTCTTAACGCTAAACAAATGGACTGAATAAATTGGTTGTGTTAACTTAAAAAGAAAATTTACCTGTTATTTTATTTCATAATGAGTTTCTTCAGGAATAGCTAAAAGAATTGCATTGTGAGATATGCATGCTATGACAAACCATAAGCAAATCCAGAAGACAAAGGACGGGAGCTGCCTTTATAAAGAAAGAGGAGGCATAGGGAGTGGGTGTGCTAAATGAAAGTCCTTTGAGGGAAAGTAGCAGTTCAGGACAGCACCGGCTTCTCATTGGCTGAGCTGTGGCATTTCTCACGGACTAGGCTGTTGCTGGATGGGGAGAGAAATCTTCCTTCAGTAGTAAAGTAGTTATACTTCCTGTTGAAGATGCAAGCCTCCATCTCTTCCTGTTTGGTGTAATCTATGATGTGTGATAGGGCATGAGCGTTCCCCCTACAAGCCTACCTGACTCCAATTTAGTTAAGGTTTCTTTTATTAATTTCCATATTTTCCCCTTTTGATCAAGATCTTTCTCTGAAAGTATCATTGATCAACAAGTCAGGTTCTCTACACATAGTGGTCTTGTCCCTCGGTGCCAGGAAGGGCCTTGGTTGTCGTATCCCACGTTGGAGGGAAAGTGCATAGTGGTTGGAAACCATTTAGGCCACATTTGAGTAATAAAGAAGGTTAGGAAGGAGCACTCTCAGGCATTTTGCATCTAAAGTCTATATTTTTCCATGATTGTAGGCATTGGAGATCCTCTCGAAGTGCTGAGCCAGCATCACCTTATTGGGCACATCATTTTTACAGAGGTTCACCAGGCAATAGGTACAGAACTTCAAAACAAGTATACACAGTGTGAGTAGTAAGATAATTAAATGAGACTCTGTATCATTGAGTATACAGAGTAAAATTAAGAGCAATACTATAAGCCGAGTCTGTAGGATGGTTCTAAACCAGGAGCCCAGACCAGAAGGTAACTAGATGAACAAATCAAAAGACAGTGGATTGTTAGGTGAAATTTGTTGTAGCCAATGTGCTTGCTCTCTGGTCTTATGTAATTGAGATTCTATTTCCCCAGAGGCATTTATTCACGTGGAACAGGAGGTGTTTGCCACACTGCACATACCTCCTTCCTCAGCAAGTAGATAAGCAAGTGCTATACAATTACCCAAAACTACTTTAGCCAATGAGTTAAATGACTGTTGCTGAGCTGAAATTGCTTTGGTTGTGGAGTCGGCCAACTCTTTTAGAGTCAGGGAGAGATTCCCGATCATTTGTTCATTGGTACTCACTCTGATCCGTGGGAAGCAAGCTCTTCCCTTCCCATGTAGGCAAACCCAGAGTCATGTACCTCTCCTGGAAGTTCTTGTTTAGAGTGATGATGGAGATTCAATGAGGGAGACCAATGAGAGGTCTCTGTTTGGTTATGTGGAGAGAATAGGACAGTGAAGATAGCAAGGCCACACTCTCCTTGTATTCTCCAGCTGTCAAGGCAATAAGTTGCCCAAGCATAAAGGCCGTTACTGAAACCTCCACAGATGAAGACATAACCAGGGGGTGTACATAAGGCCCCTGCGTAAGTGATATAGTCTTTAGACTCATTCATTGGTATAGAGACATTAGCATTATGTCACTAAGGCTTACATACTATGTTGTTACATACCAAGAGATTGCCTAAAATTTACAGACGGCTTGGGTTACATTGGCAGCCCCACAGAATTTTTCATACAAATATTCAAAAAATCTTGTTTTTTCCCTGACAAGCCTGGGTCAAATTAAAGCAAGGAATGAGTTTAGCACTGTGACTCCATAAAATGAGCCAGCAGGGCAATTTAGACAAACAACAGTATCTGGAATCCCAGTGAAATTACTTATAGGGTAAACTAAGGGGTCATTACTGTCTTGGATAGACTGAGGTTTCCAATGGCAAATCTAGCAATCAGAGAGGTTTCCCTTTTTTGCCAGGGATTGGGAAATGCAGACTAGGGCGTTGTCCTTCCAGAAAAGAGAGGGAGAAAATACAGTAAGAAACAACAGTGGGAAGAGGGTATACAGGCCTGGTCCAGTCATCTTGGGAAAGCCGTCTGCCTCAGATGTCAGCTGCTTCTCTTCCTTCTCAATTTGATTTGGAGGACTCCAGTGTTTGTACGGGACTAGATGTCAGGTGGAGCCTTCTTTAGCTGTGAGACGTGCACCCAAGGCTCAAGTCCCTGAAGTTTGGCTGCCATCTGGTTAGTGAGGAGGGCCTCGTATAGTCCCTTCTGAGGAGATTCAAGGGCAGTGAAATTGGAAATGTCAGTTTGGAGTATAGTAGCCAGACATTTAAGAAAACTGGAAGAATTTAGGATCCAGTCCAGCTTACAGGTATATAACAAGACCTTAGAGACAAAAAGACTAGAATTTAGTATCTACAAAGGTGCAGGCATAATTTCTCTCTCTACAATAACCCCAATTTTTAAAATAAAGATAATCATAGTAAAACTAATTTGTTTATATTAAACATTGCCTGATTGTTTATATAAATGTAGCAAGAATAGTGATTGACCATATAACCTCTTTTTTAAGATTGCTTTGCTGCAACCTTGTAAGCAAGGTACTAGGCTGATTTTTCAAGCAGTTTCTTAAAGTTGTCTGTTCATATCTGAGTCTATGTATATATCTCTCAAATATGATATTCTAGTCAAAGCCTGGGTTATATTAGCCACTATTTCTGATTGTGTCCTGTTGTAAGGAGAACAGATCTTCATTGAACCTGTGCAAATATATACATAGTCATGAATGTAATACGTAAGGGATCAGGTAGAGAGAAAAACAAATGTTTCAACGTTGTTGCAAAGGTACACTTTACCAAATTTCTCTAAGTTATAGATAGCCTAAAACAGAAAAGAAGAAAAGGAGTCCTTTACATCTGGAAAACAAAATATCAAAGCAATCAGTTTTCCATAAGAGTTTTAGAAATTCTTACCTAGTTCAGTGTTATGATCTTAAAGTTATCAAAACCTGTATTTCAGCATACTTGTCAAAGTCTTTTCCATAAATCTCTTTGAAAATAAAATATATGTATAAAAATATCAAAGTAAAACAATAACTGTAACTGACAAAAGACTTTTTTTTTTAAAGGCAACGAGTAAATGCAATTGACAAGGAAATTTGGATATTTTTGTGACACATTTTAGATAGTAACTAGAATTACAGGTAACAACATCACATTAGGACATATCAGATTTTTCAGAATTTTATACAAGTTCTCAAGCTCTTTTTAGTAACATTCACCCATACGATATAATCTAAAAAGGTTTATTATTGCTTATTCAATCATGCTTCTCATGTAATTTCACATACCAGAGAGCCTAATTAGTGTAATCTCTTTTTCTAGGGAGAGGGAATAAATCTTTTGAGATGTCCCCAGTGCCCTCTGGAAAATCCCAAAGTTACATTCTGGTAAAAAAAAAAAAAGATGTTATTTAGAATTTGAATATTTTGGGAAGCTTGTCAGAAATATCAAAAGGTTTTTCATTAAGTAGTAGATAATAACAACAATAAACAAACACATAGGGACAGAGATTGGATTGGTGGTTACCAGAGGGGAAGGGGGGAGGGAGGAGGGTGAAAGGGATAATTCGGTACATGTGTGTGGTGATGGGTTGTAATTAGTATTTTGGTGGTGAACATGATGTAGTCCATGCAGAAATAGAAGTACAATGATGTACACTTGAAATTTTTACAATGTTATAAACCAATGTTACTGCAATAAACAAAAAATTAAAAAAAAAAAAATATCAAAAGGTTTGAATACTTGACCAAATAGGATCACAGGTCATTATGAAATAATACTTAAGTATCTATTTGACTAAAGTAATAACAACAGCTTTCAAAGGCAAATACAAGAGCTTACATAGTTGTAAGCAAAACTCAACTCCTTCAATACTAAGAAAACTCAGTTTTCTTAAGTAATTAAAGCTCTGATAGAAACAACACAGGAAATTATTTTGACAAAACACAAAATCTCTTTTCTAGGCATATTGCTTAAAGGTAAAGAAGTTTTCACAATCTGTTATCAAGAGCGGACCAATAGCCCAAGAAAATCTTGTCCTTTCCACAGAATAGAAAGCCAGTTTTTAATTTTGCATCAGTTTATTTTGATGTTAAAATTTTTCATTCCGATCTTAGCCAGTCCTGACCACTCATAAAATTCTTTTCCCTCAACAGAATGCCTTTCCATTCCTCATACTTTCTTTTACCGAAACACATATTCTACTTTTCTTACATACAGAGATGTTTCCCTCTTATTTCTAGTAGCTTTAGTTACATATATTAGAATTCTTAACCCTTAGAATCTCCAAATCCTAGTGAAAACTAAGAAATAAGCAATCATGGACTGGCAGATTTATTAATACATTTCATAAATTCTAGGAGTTTATACCTTTTTGAAAAGTACAGTGTTTCAATGTGGCACCAGACATTTTTACCAACAGACCCAATTTTATCTTTAGTTTCTTTGCAATAGGAAGCCAAATGTAGATAAACCAATAGGAAGCCAAATGTAGATAAACCTATGTTCAGTAAATAGTGTTTTAGTATTTTATTTTGTTTGGAAAATGATTTAGGTACTCAGTGACTATCATTTATTTAGTTTAACTTGGTATAAACTTTGATCTTATTTACATTTATTTTAATTACTTGCTTTTAACAATCATGCTCGGATTAGACGTTAAATAGACAACCATCAGCCTAAGTTAGTTTCTTGCTGACAAATTTTAAAACAGACAGCATGATCCCACTTGACTAGTAATCGCAGGCAGAAAAAAAAGTTGCACATTTATGTTACACCCAATACTAACAACTCTGAAGACATTCCTGTTTTTTTATTTGTTCTTTCTTTTTACACCAACAACCTTAAGCTAGCTTTTATTTACTAAAGATTAATCCTAGGTCACACAAACTGGAAAAGCATTTGAGTTAGTTTCTATTATATTTTTGAGATTTAGGAATACTTCATATATAAGCACTTAATTTCAAGCCATTAAGTAGAGGTTTTTACAAATCAATTCTAGCAATACCATCCAGAGGTAGAAAAACATCACGTCTCTGTAACACACATACATAGACGCATAGACAGACATAAAGAGAAATCTCATAGCTATCATTTAAAAAATTTTAGCCATGTGTCAGGTACAAAACTCAAAACAATAGTTGGATCCAAATTATATTTCTGGCAGATGGACTAAGGTAAGATTAATTGTTCAGATGGCCAAAGTCTTTTACTAACGATTTTTATTTGCGTGAGGTAAGGATTCTTTTAGAGCTGTTTTTGGAGTCATTTTGTCTACTATGAAAAATCTAGGGTAATTGTTATTTAAATTTTTCCTTCTAGTTGTTTATTTGCTTCAGTTAGCTTAGAAATAGTAATTAGGGATTTAACATTTGAATCCTCAGAGGGAATGATTTTAGAAGGGGGCAGGTTTTCTCAGAGGGGAAGAGAAGAAGATGGCATCAAGGGCAGAGCCTGAGCACAAGATGGCTGCCAGGGCAGAGTCTGAGACAAAGGAGTCTGGGAAGAGGAACAAGATGGTGCCTGAGACAAAGAAGAAGGGAGAGGGAACATGAGGCTTCAGGAGCCATTTTGTTCTTCCTCAGTTTTTTAGTTGTTTCAGCTAATTTAGATAAGGTATCTTATAATGAGGTGATTTTAGAGCTTTGTGTGTATCCAGAAACCTCCAGCTTCCAATGAAAATATATATACCATTTGTTTTGCTTAATTTTTAGAGCTATAGTCTTCCAATTTGGTTTTAAGAAAAGCTAGTTTGCGGAGATCAAAAGTTTCCCATAAAGGCCATTGCAATTCTGGACTGCTGTTAGTCTGTTTGGCCCACTTAGTTAAAAATGCACATGTAGGGGACCCAAAGTTCTTAAACATAAACCCAGCCAGGGTCTCTGAAGGAGAGTTTCCCTCAGAACGTTTAGGTGACTGGGATTCCATATCTGAAATTTCCTCTGAAAACCCCTGAAGACAGTTTTCTTCTGAAAAAAGTTGCTAGAGTCCTAGCTCTGATCCCCGAAGGACTCTAAAAACAAAAGAAAAGTTGCTGGATTCCCTGCTCTGATTCCAAAAGGAATCTGAAAACCAAAGAAAAACTGGATTTTCAGTAATCCTGATCCCCAAGAGGAACCATGCTACCATAAGAAAATAACTGAATACTCACCAAAGACGACACCTTAAACCCAAGGACAGAGCCTTGAACCTGAAGGACAAAGTCCTTCCCCACAAGAGGACAAAGACTCTCCTGATCCCTAATAAAGTCTGAGAGCTCAGAACACAAAGAGAGTGGAGCTGGAAATCCAAGAGGAGACTCACCAAACCTAAAGCAGTCAGCAACTCACAGAAGTGATGAGCACAAGGGGCTTGGTACAGGTACTTTGCTTAATTCTGGGGATCCCTGCCTCCTGGGGTCACCTCCTTTGGATCCCGCCCTTCTGACACCATATATGTCAACTAAAAAAGCAATTTGGCCTGTTATTTTATCTCAAAATGAGTTTATTTGGGAATGGCCAAAAGAATTACAATTTGGGATGTGCTTGCGATGGCAACCCATAGACAAATCCAGAAAACGAAAAAAAGAGAAGCTGCCTTTATAGAGAAAATGGGAGTATAGGGAGGGGCTGTTCTAAACAAAAGTTCTTTGGGGAAAAGTAGCAGTTCAGGGCAGCAACAGCTTCTCATTGGCTGAGCTGTGGCGTTTCTCATTGGCTGGGCTGTTGCTGGGTGCGGGGAGAAATCTCCCTTCAAAGTAAGGTAGTTTTACTTCCTGTGGAAGATGTAAGCCTCCATCTCTTTCTGTTTAGTGTAATCTACAATGTGTGATGGGGCATGAGAGCTCCCCATACAGGCCTTCCCAGCTCCAATTTAGTTAAGGTGTTTATTTATTTATTTTTTTAATTAATTTCCATAGTTGCTAAATAATGTTAACACATTTTTTTACTCTGATTTGTTCTCTAAAGCAAGGGTCATCTATCTTTGCCTGATGTCTCAAAAATGCAACCAAATTTGAATAGTGTAGGGCGTATTCAGGAAATTTTCTTTCTCTGTACCTAATTTTCTCTCTTTGTACCTAAATGTGTTTTTGTCTTAATTGGAAGTTTCTGACAATAGCTTGAAGTGCTCCTAGAAAAATTTAAAGATAAAAATACCCTAAATTTCATCTTCATTAAGTAAAATTTGTTTATCGTATCATAGCTATTGCTAAAAGTAAACTATGATTCTGAGAGAATCAGTGGAAACTATGAATTTGTTACTCAGTGTTAAGGTATTAATATATATTACACACTAAGAACAGTTACTCTACATTAAGAATGTAATAATTTTAAATATTTTAATAAATCTTAAACTTTTGTTAGAAAATAGATATTATTGATAGAGGCAAACATACACAATACTAAAAGAAAAACTTGATAAGTTGAAAACTCACCTAGCTGATCTGTCTTCTTTCTATGGGGTATCAAAAACACAAGTTAACTATTTTTCCTAATCAAGGAATTTAACTGACTAAATATTCTGGCTTTAAATAGACACAGCTTATGCATGACATTATATATTACTAAATTATAATTTTTCAAATTTTAAATGTTTCACACATTAAATACTCCATACCAGAAATCAAGTTATTTTTTTGCATTCATTATTTAATTGTATATTTATAGCTTACAGAATTACTTGCAGTTGTTATCTCTCTACTTAGGAATTACACGTATTTCTAAGTATGTGAGAAGCTTTTTATCTTTACTGAAATTTTTACCTCAATTATATAACTTTCTGAATATAACGTGCTAATAAATACAAAGCACTTACAATAGTGCCTGGTTCATAACCAAAGCTGTTAGAGTTATCAGACATTATCAGAGAGGATAATTCTAGACAGACCCAACTCCTATAGGAGAATAATAAAAGGTGGATGGGGATTCATTTTAGGTGAGAAATTCTCTTATCATCATAAACCCAACATCTGGAAGCCCAGATTACTCCCTTAACAACAGAACAGTTGTGAAATTAGTATTGAAGTAAAATGGATTTTCCATATAAACTCTAGTCTTTCTTCATATCTCTCAACTCTGGCTGATTTTTGACTTGGTTTTGCAGAAGAGACACATTTCATTGGTAGAGTACCCAGGTGCACTCCTTTAATTGTAAGAAACTCTTTCTGGTTCCTGGTAACTCTACTCCACTTCTCTCTCTTAATCCTCTTTGTGTTTGTACAACATTAAGAAACTGAGATAAAGCTATCAAAGAAACTTCTTTCCTACCAAAGGATTATAAATTATTTTTCTTCTGAAAAATTTATTCTGGTCTTTAAAAAATATTTTAATAGTTAATTCATCGGAGTCATTAAAAAGTTTGCTAATGAAGAGATGATTTTAGTCCAATTTTCTTAAGAAAAAAGGGATAGGCAAACAAGAATAAGGCAAAAACAATGTTAATGTAAGTATTTTCCACATATGCAAAATTTAGTTCACATTTTATCAATTATTTACATAGAAGCAGAACATAAAAGCATTGGCAATATTCTTTTCTTTTTAAAGGCAGACTTTTTGTGATTATGTAGGTATTAATTCCAATAATATTCGACAACTAAACATGCGTACTAACAATATGTCAAATGTGCCTTCTAGATTTTTTACAATGATACATTGTATGCTATGATTTGCCTAATCTAGAATCTTCTTGAAATGAAATTATGTAAAGAACGATTTTACTATTCTAATGTATAGTATCTGAAACTGACATTATATATACTGTGATTAAAATAATCTTAGTAAAAATCAGATTTATCCATAAAATTTTTTGATTAAATGACATCTTGTATTTGTATTATAATTTGAAAATATTTCCAAGTTTTATAATTACATGTGTTTAATGACAGTGTGTTAGAGTGGAAAAATCCCTGGATTGAGAGAAAAGACCTGGAATCTGCCCTTACATATAGCTGGAAAACAGAACAAAAAACTAATGATACTGGAAGTTCAGCCCTCCTAAACAAGTCATCTAACCTCTTTGAACCTCAATTTCCTTAGTGGTTAAATGGGAAGACTAGCATCTAAGCATGCTCCAAAAGAATGCCTTTAAGGCCAAATTCTATTAGTTAAAAATATATTAAAAATTTAAATCTATGCACATATAAGTTATCTGATCATGTTGATAGTAATTAGAGTAAAGTATTCCTGTTATGGTCTTATATACCATTTATCAGAATAAAAGCACATATTTTTTCTTTTAAAATAAATGCATGTAATCAGAGAATTTGATTATATGTTCATGATAAGTGTTTTGATTAGGAAAAAAAGTAGAAAGAATTAAACTTCACCTTGATTTACTTTTTAACTATCTTTAGGGGATACTGCTTATAAAAATGTAAGAATGTATAATCTAGGCTTAAATTGAACTGATTATGTAAATATATTGAAAGTGAGTTGGAGGTATAAATCACAGATGTCGACTTGATGGAAAGTTTGTTACCAGCAAAATCTACTGCTCCCAAATCCCAACGTGTTAATTACAAGAAGGCATCTGGTATACAAATTTATGCTAAGCTAAGAAACATACAGATTAGTGTTGAATACAGTGTGTCACATAGATATGGTACTGTCTCCTTTTACTTGCGAGATGATTTAAGCCATAATTTTTGCATTAGAGTACATGACTGAAACAGATTGTGATTATTAAGTACAGTTACTGGTATTATAGGTAAGAAAGGTGTATTTGTGTGTATGTTGCACACTTAAAAAATATACATAAAGAGTTGATAGTCTGGGGGAAGAAAAAATGTTACATGTGAATCATTATACTCTGGGGAAAAAGAAGAAATGTATTTTTAATTTTTAAAATAATAATATAAGGATGGAGGAATTTAAACAATAATAATATATGAATAGAGGGGATTGAGGTTTGTAATATTAGCCAAGCACTGTCCTCAACAAATGATCAAAAATTATTAAAAGAAACCCAATGATTATTTTGTCTTCATCAGAAGCACTACTTTCTCTCTAAAAGTAAGCCTCGATGTCTTTTTATGGGGCCTAAAATATTTTGTTCCTCTATTTATAGATCACCTATGTGGATATGTTATTATTCACCTGACTTTTCAGAATTTTAGCCATTTCAGTCGTTTCTTGAGTTGGTCATTTACACTTGCAATAAAAAGACATAGCGTACTTAAAGTTTCCATGTTAACTTTTATTTCCTAATTCTTTACAATTGCTATTACAAATTAAAAGTGACTTTTTAAAATACAGCAAAGTTTGTGTCTTCAGAGATCTAATTCTTATGTCTTAATTGATGTAAAAATGCGAGATAATTAGAAACATTCCTCAATGTAAACAAAGGGGGTATGGTCTATTAATTTTACGAAATCAAAGCTGATTGTTTGAGATTATATGCAGTAACCTCAAGTGTGAACATGAATCTTGTCAATATACAGCCTTTGAGAATTATTTATGACTACTCATTTTTATGTACTCATTTATCAATCACTTATTGAACACAATATATGCAGCACCCAGTGTATGCTTATAGGTGTTGGGTATGTAATAGTGAATAAGATGATTAAGCTCCTTGCATTCAGGGAGCTTATAGTCTACTGGGGATATCAAGACAATAAAAAATTTTCAAAAATCAGTAAATATATATAAAGCTAATGGCTAGTTCTATGCAGGGTACTAGTATAGGGAAATTTGAAAGTGATACTAGGTAAGACACACCACTTATAATCTACCTCTTCCAGAATTTACACACTAGGAGCAGTAGATATTGAAAAGCAAAATATGCTAAATGACAGATGATTCATAAACAAAAGTTCCCTGGGAGATCAAATCAAGCACAAGAGTGTCTGCCTGAAATGTATGAGGAAATGTTATAGATGTAACAGGTCTTAGGTGGGGCCTTTTGCATGGACAAAAACTAGGGTGTCAGATATAATTTAAAGACAAGAGGGAAACCATAATTTATATAAGAAGATCATAGAGAAAAATTGAAAAGCAAATTAAGGCCATTTTGTATAATGATTTGAATCCCATTCCAAAAAAAAAAAAAATCCAGGGAGCGTCAAAATGCTTTAGGCCGATTAATCCAATGACTTTATGCCAGATTGATTTGAGATGGGAAGGAGAGAGGTATCTATATAAGCAGGGAGCTTATTGAAATATTAATGAATAATTCAAGCACAATATAATAACAGCTTACATTAGGATGATGGCAATGCATGTTTTTATGAAAAATCTTTTTTTAAAAGGTGAGATTTTTTTCTATTCCATCGTATATTAATACATATTGGCTGTCAAATATTTAAATAATTCGTTAATATAAAATAAAAATTTAAATGTCATCACATACTGCTTTTACAATTTTATCTAAAGAGTATCCATAGTTTCCTAATATTCATTTTTCTTATCCACCATTTAAATTTCTTTGTAGAGAAAGCAACTGATATAAAAAGAAAAAAAAAAGGTTTGTCACTTAAACAATTATGTCCTCTTTAAATGTACACCCTTACTTAACACTAACATCTATTACATCACATTGATATTATCCATATATATTTGGTTAGATAAGAATATCTAAAATATGTAGAAATGTGTAAGAAATTATATAGAATATGTAAAATTGCATATTTTGAAATAGTTAATGATGGCAATGTAGGAACTGTTAATGAAGTGATACTAATCAAGTTAATCGTAGTGACACAGAAGTGCTTTACTCACACTAAAGCCATTAACAATTGAGGATCTGGCAAAGTTAGCATATGATGAAGAGAAAAATAACAGGAAAGATGGAACAACCTGTGCTAAAAATGGAATAATTTATCAAGTGTATTTTCAAAAAACCCTTGGGAACACAAAAAATCTTTAGAATATTTTTGCAAAATTGAACATGTTGTGAAAATTAAATCTAATAACTTAAAACGTGCCATCATATGCTTTTGTTAGAAAAATTGTGGCAGAAATCAACACGTTATTTGTGAGGTCTGGGTTTATCATTACTACCACAAGTCCTATTACCTATTGGTGGATATACAAATTTCTTTGCTTTTTAAGGACTCTTTTAACATTTTTGTGATGTTACGTTATTTTCTCTCTAATTCAAATAGTTCCGTTTATTTATGCATATCTTGCTTGTCTCTGTGGGTAGAATTTTAAGTTTCATGAGAGCAAGAACATTTTTAGTCTTAACCATTGCTATATCCTTAATGTCTAAAAGCATGTCTGCTTTTGGAAGGTACTCAATAAATATTTAATGCAATTTTTGTTGAAATTAGTACATAATGTAAATGAAATGTATATATATATATTTGAAAGGGTTGAAAGTAGTCAACTGTGTAAAGTGCCTTTGAGAAATGAAATACAAAGAGAACTAAAAATTTTCCACTGATTTTGTTTGCATGGGGATAGGAAGCATCATTAGTGACTGCAGCAGGAACAGCTTCCAAGAATTAATGGAGGAAGGGGAGGTGATCCTAGAGTGGGTTAAAGGTTAAAGATGAACGGAAGGGAGGAAAAGGTTGCACATATGCAGACGCCTTTCTATACAATTTTAGCTGTGAATGGGACTAGAGAGAGATATGGGTCATATATTGCAATATTTTTTGATTTTGATTATATTTCACTTGTTTTTGCTTTCTTCTTTGTCGCCATAGTGTTTTAACTTTGATCGAGGTTCTTAATATATTGTTTACTTCATTATTTGACACATGAAGGTCCATGACAGTTAAAGCTTCACTTTTTTAAAAGTATCCTTGTCATATTTAAATTTCAAAATTTAAAATTTATCATTTACATTAGCATAAATGATATCTTCTTTCTCTCTTTGTATTTGTGTCATACATAATTTCTCCCCTTTATATTCCAAATTTTCCACTTCACTATCTTATACCTGTGATTCTTGTATACATATAGGGGTTTTTTTTCTTTTTCTTTTTTTTTTTCAACTTAAGTGATAATATTGTGTTCCTCCTTGTTTATTTATTTGTTTTGGTGAATTGATTCCTTTTACATTTATTGTTACAACAGTTATCTTTTATCTTATTTTATTTTTCATTGATTTTTTTCCCCTGTTTTTTACTTCTTTGCTCTTTCATTTTGCCCCCCTCTGGAAATCCGGAAAGTATAAAGTCTGTATTTTCAGTATAATTCTGTTTCCTTTAAAACATTAAGCTTTATATGGTTACATTAATTTTCAATTGCTATACTTCAGAAGCAAGCAGAATCTGCTGGTTGCATTCTGTATCTGATAAAAGATGAGTAAAGGTGTGCAATTACACTTACAAATCCTCACTCCAACTCCACCGCTATTCTTCCTGGGTGTTGTCTGTATGCTCTGGTATTTTTCCTAGTTTGATATAACTGACAGATATTTTCACTATATACTATACCTATGAAGAGTTTTAACATTTAATAATTATGGACTGAGTACTCACCATCAATTGATACCTGTCATGACTGACTTATTCTTTGTTCATTTATTTATTCACACATTCATATTCAACAAGTAAATTTCAACTTCTTCCTCGTGTGTCAGTCACTGAGCCAAGAGATATTGATAACAGGTAAAGCAGACAAATCCTTGTCTTCTTGAAGCATGTTCCTGAGTCCCTTTTTGTGATTCATTTTATGTTGCTCAAGTTATGTCTTTCAGGAAGGATAAATGGATGATATGCTTCCTGAGTCTGTTGTATCTATGAATATTTTTGTTACATTCAATATGAATAACAGATTAGCTGTAATTTGAGTCCTACACTTCTACCATGAAAACTCCAGTAAAATATTGTTTTCTAGCATCTAAATAAGCTGTGGGGAGTGCTGAATATAGTTTTCCTCCTGACTTTGTACATTTGTGACACTGCGTTTCCTTGTACATTTGTAGGATTCTTTCTTAAACATTGTGATTCAACGATGTTATTACAATGTCTTGCTCTTGAATATCTCCTATTAAAATTTCTCAAAATACTGACTGGGCCTAGAGATCTTCAGATCTTTTCTCTGGATCATGAAAGGTTTTTTGCTATTGTTCTTATTACTATTATTATTATTACTCCGTTATAGCTTCGAACAGAAACTTTTTTGTTTCACATACATAGTCTACTGTATCAAACAGACACAGCAATTATCTATAATTTGAATTTAATTTTATACTTCAACATTGCTCAGATTTTTCCAGTATATTAACGTTTGTCCCTTTTTTTCTATGATTTCGCTCTCGCCTCTCCAAGCTCTCTTCCATGTCTTAGTTTATTGATGCATAGACTGCAATTTAGTGTTTTAAATCTGACAAATTCTACACTTGCATTAATTTCTCTTTTAATTTATTTTCTTAAGACTGCTAGCTTTCTATCTATTTCATTCTATTTACTCATTTTTACCCTTGTTTCCCTAGAGTCCACATTTCTTTTTTTTTTTTTTTTTTTTTGGTGAGGAAGGTTAGCCGTGAGCTAACATCTGTTGCCTAGCCTCCTCTTTTTGCCGAGGAAGATTGACCCAGGGCTAACCTCCGTGCCCATCTTCATCTACTTTACATGGGACGCCGCCAAAGCATGGCTTGATAAGCAGTGCGTAGGTCCGCACCCAGAATCCGAACCTTTGAACCCTGGGCCGCCAAAGCAGAGTGCACGAATTTAACCGCTATGCCACCAGGCTGGCCCTTTAGAGTCCACATTTTAAAAACTTTTTCCTGTAGTGTTGAAATTGTATTTATTTAATATTTTCTTCTCCTCATGGAGAGACTATTTTTCCAGTCATCTCTTGTTATTGTCTTCTGCGTATGTTCCTTTCTTCCTTCCTTATTGCTTCAGAAGTTTATAAAAGTTATTGCTGTTTTTTCTACTTATTAATCTTTGGATATGATATACAATTTGCCACCAAAATAGTGTTTGTAAGATCACATTGACTCACCCTGTCAGGTATACGAAATTTCTTATTTCATTCTCCTTTTAATACCAGCTGGAGGGTGGGGATTTGACGGTTTCTATTCTCTGCTCATCCTCTCAGCTACCTGATAGAAGATGGATAGGACTTGGGACCGTTGAAGCCACACTGGAGGAAATTCGATTATTTGTGCATGTCTTTTGAAACTTGTGTACTGTGGACAAACCAGGCTGAACTTGGAATGGGTCATCGTCTGGGTGTGGCACGTTTGTCAAGAGGAGGAGGAGTTGGATTTTATGTCCTATTTTTTAACTCTACTTCTGGGAAAATAAGGCATAGAATCTTTGCATGGGGACTTTTGTTTATTGGAGTCCACTTTCATCAGGGTGAGAATAAGCATTGACATCTGTCTTCCTGCCAAGCCTTACCTCTAGCGGATGGAAAACTCAGCTCCTCAAAAACAAAAAAACTTCAAACCATGAATTTTCTTCAGCATCTCTGCCAAACACAGTGCCTTCAGACTGAAGATTCTTGAGAGAATCGTTAAGAATTTTCTCTACTTTTTCCCACGGCAACCTACTCTTGATTAATAGAGTGATGTGTTTAATCCTGGTGTCCTGTTCAGCATTTTTCAAAGTATACTTTATCTGCCTGTTCTTCAGAATATGTGGTATGAGGTTAAAGTCATGCCCAGTTAGAGTGCAAATTAAGCTTTGGTTTTCTTTTGGATTGCCTTTATTTTCTTCAGTGGCTTTCAACGAGTGCTTTGTTGTAAGTGTCTCCTTTGTCTCCATCTTTCCTGAAAGATGTGTTTCTATTTAAAAGCCTGAAATCTGAAAGTCAGCCAGTGCTGTCCATATGATAGACAAGTAGCTCTAGGGTTAGTTGTTCTATGCTCTGGGACACAGGTTTGGGTGTGTAATTGGATGCTAATTTGGAGGCTGAAAAATCTGTACCATGGTTCCTTATCATTCCAAGGACTCTAAGATAATGAGTATTCTATTTATTCCATTTATTTTAGCCTACTCAAACATTCTGTAAACAAAATCACTACCAGGAAACTTTGTTTCTGATTTAATTACTTTATGTCTTTTGTGAAGTTCATTTAATGTTTAAAAAGTCTTTATTGGTTTTGAAGGGCCTTTTAAAAACTTTGTCCTGTATTTTATTTTTCTTTTAAAAAAATAAAAAAATATGTTTGGAAAGACAAAAAGTGATTTATATATTAACTTCAGAATTTTATTTTAGGATCTCACTGGAAAATAAATGCTGATATTTTGCTGAATTTTCTTACTTATTCCATTTCAACTATCATAAGGGAAATATAGCATTTTGAAATTTTCCTCAATTTGGATGAGTGAATGTTTTTCTGAAAGTTATGGAAACTTGGTCACTGGATTTTGATATATATTTAATTAACGATGAACACCAGAAATGGTGAAATTAAAGTTTAGTGTTTCTCTCAGCTAGGAAAAAAATCAGACAATCTGAATTACTTCTTTAGCTTACTAATATAATATGATTTGTATAATTTAATTCTCTGTTCCTCAACTGTCTCATCTTTACAATGGGCATCGTGCAATGGAAACATAGATCTTATAGGCAGGAATCTAAATCAACAGGTGTTTCTGGATGTTTCCTCTGGAAAGTGCTAAGTGCTCTGCAGATATGGGTATTATTCACACCGTTCAGATGTGAATGCTATGGCTCAGGGCATTCAAATTGTATGCCCAAGGTTACATTGCAAGTGGCAAGATTAGATTTAGAACTTTATATTTTACACAACATGGGGTTGTTTGTAAGTAAAGGATAAGCTTCTTGTCCATTTTCCTTGTAAGTGTGAAAATGTTTATTAGGTTTTAAATGGAAGATCATGACTAATTTATGTATTTTAGCTAGTGTAATATACTTAATTTTTAGGGGGTGTTCCAATTGAAGTCTTGGATGGTTAAAACTTTTTCTTCAAGAGTATTCTAATACTAAATAAAATAATTCACAATTAAATTCTTGATATTAAGAGAAACTATTAATTTGACTCTAATTTTGTAAAAATAACAGGAACAATAGTTTATAATGATCCCTTTTCACAACTACCAAGAATGTTTCGTCTTTGCTAATATGCCTTGAAACTTTTCAAACATTAGGATCACTGAAAATTTCTTTATTTTTTATTTATTTGTTTGTTTCCATTTGGAGAGAGTGGTGGGCTTTGGAAAATAATGAATTCATAACAAAGAAAGTATCAATCTGAAATAATGCTACTACTCAAAATAAGCAAATGTTAACATTTGGCATTTTATTTCCAAAATGAATAAATAGTGCATATGTTACAAATATCACACACAGACACGTATACACATATGTGGACTTCTACACAAGCTTCATCTTATTCATCAATTTCTGTATTAGAAAAATGATATTAGATTATTCTTCTTCAAAGTATACTACTGTGAATTAATAATATCAAGATATCTCTAGATAAAAGTAAGGTATGCTAATAGCTAGAAGTCACACAAACACAACTAACTTGTGAACCAAGTTCACAAATCTTTAGAGAAATCAAATCTACTCTGTGTGTGAATCTGAGAGAAACGCTCCTAGTTTCAAGTTGGATTTTGTTTTTCTGAATTATTCTACGTTTATTGTCTATGCTACCCTTTCTGTGTTCTGTTTTGTCTTGAATTTTTCTTTTTCTTAAAAGCAAAAATTACACAGAGCTGACTGAATTTAATATGGCCACGTGTGTCAGATGACAAATGATGCCAAACTTTCATATAGGCCAATTTGAAGTGCTCTAATGCATTTCAGGTATTGTAGGCTGCTGTAACAATTTAAATTTCATATGGTCATACACATTGAAATAATCATAATGTATTAAATGAACTAAGCACTCAATTTATTTGTAATATAGTCTCTTGCTTTATTCACATTTAATTATTTGAAAATGTTATTAAACATTTTACTTAAATATTTTTCTCCATGTGTCTTTTTGAAACAGTTTTAGATATTATTATTATTATTATTATTATTGTTGTTTTCTTAATAGGAAAATGATTTAGGTTTGATATGTCAGGTATGCAGTCAATTTGAGTTTTCTAGAATGTCATAAGTATTTTCTCTGTGTTTAAGAGAACTCTAGCCACCTAGGCACAGAGGAAAAAGGAGGAAAATCTGGTTCTGAACATTTTGTGTTCTTCCCAGCATTTGTAATGTTCAAAAGAAGGTTGTTACGGTACAGAGCACAGTTAGCCCGAGTATTGTGAAGATGCCCAGCAGCTCCTGCTCAGCCTTGCCAAAGCCGAAGCAGCCTATAGATGATGCTTGCCGACACTTCGCTGGCATTGCCACACGTCCCTGCCAGCCCTCAGTACTCCGTCCTGCTTAAAAAATTGGTTTACCAGACATCCTATGTTAAAGAAATTCAAGGTTTATGGACCACAGTTTCGAGACATGAATTTTAGATTACTGAAAGCCAAATTCTCACTCTCTGTAATGTGAATCTTAACAAAAAATTTAATAACACAAACATTTAATTTTAAGATGTCATTGTACTGGATTTTACAAAATAAATAAGTTGCAACATCAGTGACTTAAGAAGTGTTGGAAAACAGGTTCATTGTGTATGAGGTGCTAACATCAAACATCATTTTTACACTTTCTTTTTTCTGAACTTATTCTAACACCTTCTAAATAAGGACTTGAGAAAACCAGTTAATTTACCCTATTCTAATTAAAGTTATCTTATGAATCCTATAATCTAAAATTTATGTAGAACATCTTGTATTCACTAGCATGCAGCAAGAATTTTCACATTTTATGATATTTCATAAACTATATAAAGTTTTTTTGTCAAGTGCGTCTTTTTTGACACGGAGGACAAACCAAAAGAAGCACAATAAAGATCATTCTTCGAATCTGTCTGGACTTGTGACTTCTTCAATATTTAACAGCTGCTGATATTTTGTGTGCTATTTATGATCATGTTTTTTCCAATCAAATAATCACTTTCTGGTTTTCATTTTAAAGCTAAAATTGACCACACAAAATATCTTCAGACATTTCTTCAATTTAAAAAGTAAAACATTTTATGGTTATGCCTGTGACTAACAATGGCTTATTTATCCACGTATCACAAATGCTTTCATAATGACTTTATGAACAAAGTAATATTAATTAAAATTGTAGGAGAACTTTGTTTTTGAGCATCTACTATGCACTGTGCTAAAATTAAGACTTTCTTATGGGTTATTTCCTTTAATTTTCACAATTACCAGATTTGGAAACTGAGGCTTAAAGAAAATAGGAAGCAGGTGTGAAATCATGAAAATACTAAAAACTAAGTCAGAGTATAAACTAGGACTATCCTAAATTACAGCCAGCACTCTTAACAATTAAGTTATAGTGCTACACTATGTGGTGACACTTTAAAATTTCAAAAATTCCAAACATTTATAAAAAATAACAAAAAAATAATGTGACTGACACTCATGCCTTTCCCCCCACAGATTCAATAGTTGTTGACATTTTGCTATTTTTCTAAATTCAGATCTTTCTTCTGCTCCCTTCCCCTCCAGTCTCATTTTGAGAACTAACACTAAAGATTTAGTCTAATACAGTGGTTCTCAGCTGGAGGTAATTTTGCCCCCAGGGAACATTTGAGGATTTCTAGAGACAGTTTTGATTGTCACTTCAGGAGGAGAGGTGTTACTGTCATCTAATGGGCGGAGACAGAGATGCTGCTAAAGGTCCTACAATGCTCAGGACAGCCTCCAGAGCAAAGACCCTGGTCTACTTCATTTCTTTCTCCTTCTCTTTCTCCCTGGAGGGCACTACTGTCAGGAAGCTGATGTACACCATCTTCCTGCAGGTTTTCGTACTTTTGTTACACGTGTTTACAGATGATGGGACCAAGATATTCCCTTGAGTATCTAGGCTGTGGTAAATTTGATTCTTGAGTTTATGCCTTGTTGAGAAAAACAGAAATCTAAAAAAACACAAAAACCCCACATGATTTTATGCATTTCTATTTTACATAAATTGTATCATAATGATTTTGTTTAAGAAGAAGGTTTTTAACTCGGTATTGAAATACATTTACTATGATAGTTTTATTTACTATAGCCGTATAATGTATTTTGATACCTCAGAGGTGTGTTCACCTTTTCTTATTCTTATATTGCTATCTTATTCTTTACTGTTCCCTGAGCTTTCGTATGAGCTTTTCAGGTTTCATAAAATTCTCATTGGGATTTTAACTGAAAGTGTACTGCATCCATAGTTTAATTAATTCTTTGCCATCTTGAATGGTCTTTCCAAGAAAACTGGTTTTCTCCATTTATGCTCATCTTCTTTTGCCCTTGTATCATGTTTTGTAAATTTCTCCAATTATTTTGTTAAATTTCTTGCCATATATGTTACAGTTTTGTTCCTTTTGTAAATGCTACCTTTTGAAAGATTTTCTGGTATTTTGTTGCTTTTGTATAGGAAAGCAAACTTGCTGAATATTCCTATTTGCTGAATATGCTTCAGAATTGTTTAAATTTGCTATCTGGACAACCACATTATCTGTGAGTTGTTTCTTCCTTTTTGATTGTTATGTCTTTTTTGCCTACTTTGAAATGAAGTACACTGTTGAAGTGTGGATAGTGTAATGCCTTGTCATTTCCCTGTCTTTAAAGGGGAGCTTTTTCAGTTTTACCGAAAGACTGATAATGCTATAGTTTTCAGTAATCTTTGCTAGGTTCGGGGACTTCTCTTGTATATCCATTCCATAAATGGATATTGACTTTTGTCAAATGGGTTTTCTATATTTACTGGCAAGAACATATAGCTTTTCTTCTTTGATCTATTACTTTGAGGAATTAAATCTATACATAAGATAATGTTGAACCATTTTTGCATTCCTGTGATCAATCCTATTTGGTCATGAAGCATTATTTATATAAGCATGTATGTATGTATATACTTACTTCTGAATTTGTCATTGAAAGGCATTCTTTTAAGGATTTGGTTTTGTTTTAATAAGCCTTTCTGTATGGCTAATTTTAATGTCTGCCTTTGGTATTCTGCATTTTCACCAGGATATGTTAAGATGTATTCTTTCTTAGAACTTACCCTAAATGTTCAATTTGAGAATTCATGTCTTTCATCACCTCTGCAAATTCTCAGCCATTATGTCTTTGAATATTTCTTTTCTCTTGTTTTTTTCTAGTCCCTCTTACTATAGCTGAAATTAGATTGATTTTGGACTCTCTCGCTGATGACACTTAACCCTTACACTTGTGTTCTAGGTGACGTAGCTCTGTCAATCCACAAATTCTCTCTTCAAATATAATGAATTTTATTTTAGTTATTATATTTTTAATATTGACAAGTTCTTATCATATGGGTTTATTTTATTTCATTTTTATCTTTTAACATTAGACTTGTGTTTTACAGTCCATTTTTAGATTATTGTATTATTATCTTAGGCTTGTGGGTTCCTGTTTTTTGTGTCTGCTGATACTCACTCAAGACAAACTATTTTTCTTATTTTTTAAAAACAGCTGAGTTTCAGAGAAACTTGTTTTGGTTTCTATTTACAAATCTTATCTGGTCTGTTGTCCAATAATCCCTCTGGTGTAGATTTGTGTTTGCTTCGACGAGGTATCCTAGAAGAATTTTTAGCTCAAGATCAAGTTTTATGTTAAGTTCCTGGCATATTGATTTCCACGTCAGAAAACTAGTGTCCAAGACAAGTAGTGACTGATTTCTACACTGAGGCTTTCTTTTTTCCACCTACAGCCCAGGTAGAAAAGTTTGTTTGTTTGTTTATGGTCTCACTGAGCCAGTGAGCAGTTTTCCTAGTTCAGTTTAATGAGGGTACCATCCTAAGTAGGGTTGTATTTCAACTCCCCATCTTATATAGGCCTAATATCTTATCTCCTGTCTTTACCTAGGCACATATCTCAAGGATCCAGTCAATTACTGGTTCCACTTCCTCCTTCTCACCTACCCCAGAGCATCCACTCACCCATTAATTGCTCTTACTTTCAATTCCTTTGTTTCTGGCACCTGGGGTTTGTTTTTCTGTCTTGCACTAAGCTATGTATGTTTAAAAGTTGTTAGTTACGTTTCTTCAATATTTCTATATGCTTATAGTGAGAGGACCTCTGCATTAGTTTTGTTCATCAACTTTCTGGAACAGGAACTCTATAAAAAGCAAGCCAGAATTATTCTTTTGATCAAATATAAGCAAATAACAATATGTCATAATACATATTTTTTAAAAATATGGTTATTGAAGAGAAAATAGAATAATACCAAACATTGTTTTATGAATTATGACAGCCAAGAATCCATTAATCTAACACAATTATAGGTTACCTTATGATATGTTTCACATACTTTCTTCCACATACATACCTAATTTTATTAGAACTGCAATTGTACTGCACGTGGCACTGTGTAGTGTGCTTTTTTTTTCACATCATGTAAATTTTTCTCTCCTTTCCATAAGCATATTTTAAAATCTGCATCAAAATCCAGTTGTAGCAATTTACAGTAATTTATTGTATCATCACTCCCTAAGGTTGAATTTTTAGCTTGCATCCAAATTTTGACATTATAAAAACTGCTGCAAAGAGCATCTTCAAACTTATCTTTTCCTTACATTTAAATTTATTACCCTAAAATCAAGTCCTAAAAATAAAATTTCTTTGTCAAAGGACATGATGATTTTTACAGCTTTTCTTACTTATTACCTATATTATATATCTTCTAAAACATTGTGCAGATGGATACGCCACTCATGAATAGTTATTAATTTTTAATGTGCTATCTTCAGCACTGGCTTACTTTATGCTTTTTATTTTAATGATTGCAAGAAAATTAGATTTGTTTTTAATGTGCTTTCTTTGCTTTGGATAAACATTTCCTATGTGGTTTTCCTTTTATATTTCTTTGTACCCTGTCCCTCCTCCTCCTCTCTTACAATTTGTTTTTCCAGCTTTGTTTATTATATGCCCATATATGTATTATTCATTTATTTTTCGGAATATTGTTATTTTTGTCATACATTCATATATTGATGCCATTGATGATCATTTATAACCACATCTATCACTCTTTTACCTCCACATACATACACACGCATCCATACTTTTTCTGTTTTTCTTTTCGTTTTCTGTATGGGAAATAAATTTGTATGCATGTATTTTTCTCATGTTTCAAATGAAAAGATGTGGATTTTATTAGAATCTGTGATCCATTTGGAGCGTTGGTAATGTGGAGAGAATGCTGAGTGTGTGTGGGAAGACTGCTGTGGAGAAGAGTAGTTTCTTGAGAGTAGAGAGAGGTGACTCATGAGAGGAGACTGACACAAAGCCCCGCTCTTGGGTGTTTCCAGTAAGAAGGCAGCAGGAGGTAAGTATTTTAGGGAACAGAGTCACTGCAGGACAGGGGACCGAGAATATTTCTAGGCAGCAATTATGTTTGCTTGCTCGGTAAAAGAAGAGAAAATATGCATAAGGCTCCTTGTCAGAATTTGCTACTCTCACCACATCTTGCTGATCAGCTCTCTTTTATATTGCCACTATGGCAATATCTCTAAAAATGGTTTCTCTCTTTTTTGGAGCTTTCCAATAGTAATAGTCAATTTATAAGAAAATGACTTATTAAGTGCTGTCCGAGGAATTCTGCAGGTGCTTTACATGCAAATTGTTTCTAATTCTTAAAACAACACAGTAAATTTGGCAATGTTATTGCCTTTTTGCAGATGCTGGATCTAACATCCCACGACTACTGAGAGGAGAGCCAAGTTTTCAATCTCCCTCTGTGCTACTGAAATTGCGTGCTCTTTTCCCCACTATACACTGTTAACATTAGCGTTGTACAATAGAATGGAACCTTTACTTGGACTTCCTCATGGTACTTGGGCAGATATCAGAGCAATTGGCCATGTGTCCTGAGTGAGGACAGATGGGTAATATCGGGTCGCTGGCCAGAGTGGATAGGGCAGAAGGCACACCCCTCCTTGGTAGACTGGCACCCCATCCGTGGGGTCTCCAGGAACTATAGTGTTCTCTATCATAGTACCTGCTCTCATAGTTTTCTAGAACAAGTACATCTGCAGAACATTCAACATCTACAGTACTCACACCTGCTGGGTGGTGACTTTTGATGTTCAACATGAAATTTATTTTAAAGTGTTGTGTGAGTTCTGCTTCTAATTTCACCCTTTCCCTGAATTGCTCTCTGGTTGCCACAATACCATCTTTTAATAATTCTCCCTTTGTTTCAAAAAGCTCACTTTACCCTTTTTCAAATTTTATGTGTGGTTTTCAGATGCCCGATCTGCATTCTGTTTTACATATCTGATGTTCTGCTTTAGTGCCAGGCCCACATTGTCGTAAGTGTTGTTTTCTGATAGGATTTATTATTCACTTTCAAATAATTGAGCAGCAGCAGTGGTGTCTGCCTGCCTGCATTCAAATTTTGACTCCATCATTTTCCCCGTGTAGTTTCAGTCAAGATATTAAGCTTCCTAAGCACCAATTTTCTCATATAATTAAAACAAGGACCATAGTAATAATAATACCTTTCTCATCAGATTTTTGGAGGATTAAGACAAGTACTGCAAGGAAAAGGTCTATGATTCAACAAATAATAGGCAGGAGACATCATAGTATTTGTAGTAGTAGCAGCAATAACAACAGAACAATAATTATTGTTATTTTTATAGTTTCACTCATTTGTTTTTTCCACGTATATTTTTCAATCAGTAATCATAGTCCCAAAAACCATATTTTTATTGTTTTTGGAATTATGATAACCTATGTATTTATTACATTCATGCAGTATTTAGTATTTCAAATTATGTAGCAATTAGTCTATAGTATTTAGATTCTGTATATAATACAGAATTGTATTGTATATTGGAATTGTATTAAGCCTATTTATTTACTATTTATATGGTATTTATTGAGTGATCCAGGATCCATTATATATATATCCATTTATTTGTGTCTTCTTCTAAAACTCAATAAAGTTTTCTCAACTGCTCTTTCTTGGTTCTTCATAAAAACTTTGTTGCTGCTAGTGTGAGGGGTGGCTAAGAATTTGCCATCTTGCAAATTTGCTTTTGTGATAGTCTCTGTTATCATTTGTGCTTTCCTGATGGTCTTTGCGGAAGTACCTAAATGTTGTTGGATTGTGTATCATTTTACCGGGATTCATTATTGACTTCATTTATTATTACTAGTGGGAAATTTAGCTGATTCCTTCCAATGCCTGTAGGGTAATCTATAAATAACAGAATTCACCTTTGTACAAAATATCCCTATTTATTCTTCTTCTTGAATTAACAAGAGCCTCTCTAATTTTGAACACTATTGATAGCAGTAGATAGTTTTGTTTGTTACCGTATTGGAAGGGCTTACGACCATCATTTTGCCATTATTGTAATGTTGGTTTTAGGTTAAGTGGCTATTTCTAAAAGAAATTCTTCTGTTCTTTTAAAGTATTTTATTTGGAGAGATGTTAAATTTTCTCTTCTCATTGAATTTTTTAATGATCAACAATTTAAGTTTTTGAGCCTACTGATATATTAACAGTGTCACATTGAAGTATCTTTTCATTTCTAGGTTAAAAGACACCATTAATTTGTTGTTTTTTTGATACATTTTTAATATTCAGTCAACTAATAAGGTTTATCTTTGACTTTATTAGATTTTGAATTTAGAATCATAACTAGCTCACAAGGAATATTATGCATCCCTATTATAATTTTTTCCCCCTTCTTTCATCTTTCGGTACAGGGAGTCTATGTCTTTCTGTATGCTTTTCTCCCCTCCAGCAGTTATAACAGTCAAAAACATTTTTCTATTTCTAGTGCTAAAACTTTTAATATATTCATAGCTATACATCTACTTCATGCTAACAAAGGCTTATATTTTATTTTTTAATAAAGAGTTATTTCCCAATCTTTGTGTATTGTAACCAACTTCCACGTCCAGAAGTTCTCTCGTTTATTTATTATCTTACGTTATTTTCTCAGCCTCTGCAGAATAAAAGGGGTTTGTTTGTGGTAAATTTTATGAAAGTTCACAGGTCTGAAACTGTCTTTCTCTCATCTTCTCATCTAAATGACAACTTGCTTGGGTAAAGCTGAGTTCTTGAATCACACTTCTTTTTGTGTTAGACTCTGAAGTTATCCTTCTATTACCTTCTGAAGTTGACTCTCACAGCAGAGAACCCTGAAACAATGTTTTGCTTTCTTTGAAAGATTTTTGCTTTTGTTCTCTTACAGACAGAAAAATTTTTCCCCTTTCCTTGAAATTTCAGACTATTTCCTTGGTAATTTTATTGAGGTCATTGTGAATTCAATCTCAATGCTTTTGTAGAGTTCTGGAAAGTTTAATTTTGTACTTCCACCTCAAATCCTTTTGTAAAGAGGTGTAAACAAAATGAATTGCAATAAGTAACTTAATCTTGATTTTTAATTTAATTCGACATCTTATGTGTTCTGTGTTCTACGTCATCCCCTCTTATGTTCTTTTTGTCTTTCTATTAAATTGCTTTAAATAATATATGCATTCTCAGCTTATCTTCTGGTTTACTAATACATTTTTGTTCGAGGTAAGTTCTAATATATACTTCTCTGAATGAATTTTCAGGTAAATGTATTTTTAAATTATAAGAACAAAAGCTTATAAAACCAGGATTCAGAAACTATTTATGATTATTCCATATTCAGAAATATATAAGCACATAATGGTGTCACAACATAAATATAAAATATCTTAGAGTTCTGTATTCATTTCTAACTAAGCATTATGTCACAGACATTATGACATCATAAAAAATGTACAAATTTTAGAAAAGCAAGAGGAAAATATCATATGTGATAACAGTATCCAAAGATAATGGCTACTATTCAATTGGAGGATATACAATTTATATAGAGTGCCTATATTCTGTTGATTTTATTGATCCAACATATTTGAATCATTTCTGTGGCCTTAAAAAAACTTTGTACTCCTTTGAAAGGCTCTGTTAATATTAAGCAATTTTGTGTACCAGTGTCTCATTTTCCCTGTTCCTGTATGCATGTATAAATGTACGTGTATTTGTGTGTGTGTGTGTGTGTGTGTGTGCGCGTTGTGTATAAAATGGATAATGCTACAAAGGATATTACTAAACAGAAATGCATGCAGGCATTTCCGCACATTCTTTTAGGAAAGATGTTTAGAAATGACAAAGTTTACACTGTCCCTGTGGCCTTTTCCATTGCCGCAGTGTACTCCTTTACTGATCTGGGAGAGGATAATAGTTCTTTTTAATAAACTCCCCTTCATCTCATTACTAACAGAGTGAACTATCCCGGTTTAATATCAAGTGATAATCTAGTGATACCGAGCAGGCCTGTTGCTATATAACTAAAGGGCCAATCCAACCTCCCTTGCATACTGACCACAGGGGAGACTGAGAACCCACCTCCTTATGCCTATGAAAGTTCCAGGCCTCTACTATTCAGACATTTGGATATTAGATGGATTAGTGCAGTGCCTTCTGCATTGAGGGAGCAGGTTGGAGTGGAGCTTTTACCCTTTTATTTCTAAGATGATATCATAGTTGATCATTCTAGTAACTACCTCTACAGCATGAATTCTAAATGACCAACTTCCTGAGCTGGTATGTGGGGCATGTATCTGTGGTTACTATCATTCCCTCTTCCCATTGGAATTGTAGTTTGCATCAATGCTTACAAGAATCTGGATTTCTGTCTTAAAGATTTTTTTTTGTTTCAGTATATGCTGCATGTTTCTATGTGTATGCTAGTGTACGTCAATTTAGTTATATCCCGTAGGTTTCCACTGTGGATCAAGGAAGAAGGAAAATGAATGATCACAAGGAAAGAAGGAAGCTATTTTCCATGGCATGCTAGTTTTCACAAACTCTTAATAGGTGTTCCTTGGAAAAGTATTCTCCTTTCAAATAATTTTAGAATTGCTAGATTACATAAATTATAGATGCCTCTATAGAGGCTTTAATATACTAAAGTACAATTTGAATTTCTATAATTCATTTTACAATATTACCCTACTTTTCCCAGCACAGCAAAAAGTGTTTCCTGACAGTGTTCCTTAGGACACGGTTTGTGAAATGTGGTATTTTTTACCCATATTGACTTTCTTTCTTTCCCAGAGACCTTGTGCTCACCTCAATGAGCTACTGTTGATAGCTCCCTCCCACTATTCTGGAAGGGTGACTGGTGGAGATAAGGACATCTCATACTCTTATCCTAGAGAGAGATGTTTCTGATGCTTCATCTCTCCCGGACAACTGGCCATGTATCCTGGTTAAATCTTATATTATGAGCTCCACAGTGTGGGATGCTCTGAAGAATACAGGCTCTTGAATGAAGCAGACTGAATCCTATGCTTTTTCTGCCCATTACTAGATGTGTGATGTTTGGTGAATTATTTTACCTCTCAGGATCTCATTTTCACCATTATTAAAGTGGAGATAATATTACCTTTCTCAAAAGTCACTGGGGTAGATGAGACTCATTTCCAGATTATATAATATACTCCTACAAATATATATTTAAAAAATGATGCTACCTAAATAGTTAATGTTCACATAAAACCATTTTCAACATGAGTTCTTCAACAGAGAAATTCAAATTTGAGCTACAATGAGATACCACAACAACACACCCAGTAGCAGGGCTATTTACTGACAGTATGAAGTTTTGGTAAGAATATAGAGAAATTGAAACTAATATTTTTCTGGTGGGAATGAAAATTACCACAACCATTTTGGAAACCTCTTTGGCAGTATCTGCTAAAAAGTAAACATATGCCAGCCCTATAACCCAGCTATTGTACTCCTAGAATATAAAGCATTCACAGCAGTTTTAGCTATAGGAGAAAAAATCAACAAGCAAAGGGATAAAGTGTGGCATATTCTTAAAATGAAATGCTACACTACTGATGCATGTAGGAACATTGAAGGATCTTTCAGAAAGAACCCAGATTTAATAGACCATGTGTGCATAATTTCCTTGATATGAAGTTCATGAGCAAACAAAGCTAATATATGGTAATAGAAGTCCAAATAATGGTTACCTCCGTGGAATTAGATATTGACTGAAAAGATGCAAAAAGGAACTTTCTGAGTTGATGGAAATATTTAATATCTTGATCCAGGTGGCCATTTCATAGATGTGTCCATACATAAAAATGTATCCAGCTGTGAATTTAAGATGTGCACTTTATGTACTTTCTGTAAGTATGCATTAGCTCAAGTAAAAGCAAAAAAGATGATTAGGAAAACAATGAGATATAATATGTGTAATATGTAACATTGACATTTAGGAGATCCTCAGTAAATTGAAGCTATTTTGGCTTTTGTAAGTTGGTCTGAGACCAATATATTGCACATGGAGTCATTGTGAAGAGAAAATGTACTTCATATTCCTAACTACTGATTTAAAAAATGAGTTTTTGGACTACTACCAGTTCATAAGTTGAGATCAGCCTATATATATGTATGCAATGAACTTCCTAACAAGGAGAGTCCTCAAGACTGAAATGAGTTGTATTCCGTATCATTTGCAGGCTGTTTGATGAAAATTAAGGAAGAATAAAATAGAACGACTATAAATTTGTTTTTGTTATTTTACTTGCAAGAGACAGGTAGTAAGAAAAGACGGCAAACTGAAAGCAATGGATCTTTGAAGCTGGGACAAATCTGTTGCGTCTGAGTCTGCATCAAAGGCCATCTTACTGTTCTGTCAGATTTATGTCCTTTTTCCAGAGAAAAGTCATGTCTACTTGATAACTGCATCATAATAGTTGTTAACGAAGACAAGTAAACAAATGAAAAAAAATAAAAATAAAAATTGATAGTTTCTTAAGATGTAATCTGAATCTCTAGATTTAATGTGTCTCAGGAATTAGACTTCTTTCCTTGATCTTTTAAAAAACATTAATACAAATGCATTGAAACGCTCCCACATCTAATAGTGCTAACCAAAGCTAGCATGCTCAGTGCATGGTTGGTGCAGCACACATTATGTAGAGGCTTTGATTCACTTGGTAAATGGAGCTTTAAAAATTATTATCAGGTTTTTAAACAATGGTAGCTATGAAATGGTGTTTCAAAACAGCACTTTAAAACTATACCCATTTAATTTGTTCTATTTTTCTGTTATATTTTTATAGGTTCCCATTTTTCCTGCTGCTGAAATTGCTTAGCCTTATCAAGTTTTATGAATGGAGACATAGTCCCAAGTAGTTATTTAATGAGTCCAATCTATCTGTGCATTTCATCTTTACGTAATAGACAAAGACCAGAAGATTTCCTTCCACATGGTTGTAGTGAGCCTGAGGCATAAATAATTTTTAGTTGGCTTATAACAAAGCTACAAAATAAGAGTGTTCAAAGAAAACAGAGGATCAGAAGATTAGAAACAAAATTCTAATATGTTTTTGATAACTCTTTATTAAATCTTGTTCTGTGATATCCTAGCAGTCCAAGCAAAAAAAGAAACACAATTAATCATATATTTCTTATAATCTACTTCAAGTAATCATATTCAGTAGGAGTAATAGTTTTTTCCTTTAGTGAGTGCTGAAGAAGAATTTACATCATGCCAATGTTGAACAAATTAGTGAACAAAGCTTTATTGGCCCTCAAGAAAAGTGAATGCTCCCCATAAAGTATCTATCCCAACAATGAGGTCAAAGCCTAGGTGACTGCAGGGTTAAATTGTGAAGTTGAGTGTAAGCTGTGTCTAGGGTATCGGTGTAAAAATGTCCAGAAAGTCTTTGGACATGCGAGTATGAATTCAAAGGAGAAATCAGGAGAAGAAATGTAGAGAGATGTTTTTGCATGAGGTGAGAGTTGGGTGCATGAAATTTCCAAGGGGAGGACAGTAAAGAGATAAAACTAAACACTGAACTTAGTGATAGGAATGTTTTAAGAGTCAAAACAAGAAGAAAGACTTAGTATAAATGAAGTAGAGAAATAGGAGAACCACAAGAGTTACTTCTCCCAAGCTAAGAAGCAGAGATTTTTAAGAAAGCTGTGGTCAGCAATCCTACAGAGGTTCCAAGGGAGACAAAAAATTAGATGGTCAATTTGTTGTCAAGAAGATCATTGGTTAGCTTTGAGTGAGAAGTTTTCTTACAATGTAGGGAGACAGAAAACCAATGACAAGGTGATAAAAAGATAGTTGGATGATGGGAAGGGATAGGAAATGTTAAAACATAATTAAAAAAAAAAAAACCTCAGATACACTCTCTTTGCCTCTCTGGAAAAACTACTTTAAAAATATTTCTGTGTTCCTCTCAACCTTTAAACTTTTACCTCTTACTGAGTTTTGCTTTATTTAATCCTCACAACTCTCTATGCTTTCATATATATATGTATATATATATATGAACTAAATAATAACTAATATATATAATACAATATATATTATATATAATATATATTATGATATATGTATATTGGGCAGAGGGCTTGAGAAGAAAATAATATCAGTATAAAGATTTTTTTAGAATTAAAAAAAACAACAACCACAATAAACAAACACATAGAGACAGAGATTGGATTGGTGGTTACCAGAGGGGAAGGGGGGAGGGGGGAGGACAAAAGGGATAATTCGGCACATGTGTGTGGTGATGGGTTGTAATTATTATTTGGGTGGTGAACATGATGTAATCTATGCAGAAATAGAAGTATAATGATGTACACCTGAAATTTATACAATGTTATAAACCAATGTTACTGCAATAAATAAAAAATTTAAAAAAAAACTAAACAAAACAAAAAAAAAAGCACTGCATGCATGCTTTGGGTACAGAGAGGCAAGTAAATGGAAGAAGGATCCAAAGGAGAAAGTAACAAATTGAGGCAAATCCTGAATGAGGCTAGAAATCAAAGCATAAAGAAGAAAGCCCCAGGATGAACACATATTCTAAGATAGGAACCATGGGAGAGAAGAAAATGAAAATCTGGAATACCATGGACATTTGCCATGTAATCATTTGTATCTTTTCAGCAAAGTAGGAAACAGTCTACTGTGAGTAACAGTGATGCGGCTGGTGGAAATAGGTATTGAGAATAGTTTGTTGTAGTATAGCTGTTTTTGGTGATGATAAAAGATAAGAAATCAATTTTAGATGGAAAAAAAAGTATTTTGAGGAGTTTCTATGACCAATGGAGTTTGGAGAACATGTATTTTCATGATCAGACTGTAAATTCCAGTGATTTTCTCCAAAACCATCAGTAGCTTAAGGACATGAGTGAGGAATAGAGAAGGGCGGTTATACCTAGTGTTGGGAAGAGGTGGCAGATATTCAGGAAAGTGGGGAAATACCAGACCTTTGTGACTAAATAGCTGAAATGATAAAACAGATCTCCAGGTAACTAGATTCTGGATATTGAGGAATGGATTTTTGTTTGGTAGATATAGTTTGCTAATTTTTTGTAAAAAAACAGACTCGAATGACAGGTGATTTCCCCTATTATAGGGTACTAAAGGCTGATGGGTAAGGTGCTGCCTTATGCTTGTTTTCAGAAAATATATGGTTTAGTTACTAAAGAACTTCGGGTACCAGTCTATTGTTTTAGGATAGCCTACCTTAAAAACCTAAGAGCAAAAGGTCTAAAACCAAAGAAATAACTGTGTCAGGTTACAATGGGTAATATCTGTGGGCAATGGGTAAACTCCATGGGTAGTATTTCAGGGACAAGCCTTCTTAGAAAAAGTCTACCTCATGGAGTTGGTTAAAGAACTATGTACATGAGTCTATTGAAGTTTCTTGAACCACTTTGATTTTGGCTTCCAGAAGACTTCTTTCCTTGGGAATCTGAAGCAAACAATAGAAAGAATGTAAGTTGAATCAGGCAAGGTGTGAACAAGGCAGAAGGGAGGGTTTGAAGATTTGAAAATTGCAAGGAGCACAAACAAAGTTCATTGGGGGAATTCTTGCTAAATTAGGTTATGTTTACTTTATTTCTTCACTGCCCATTCATACTTTTTTTTTCCATTTGGATTTTCACCCAGTGCTGCAGGGAAGTTACTCTTTTGATGTTCACTAATGACCTTCTTTTTTTTTTTCTCCACGTGGCTAATTGGACTCTTAATAATCTGCTTTGGCTTCTATTTTGCTTTCCCTTTTTTTTTTTCGCTTCCTCTTTGTGAAATGCTGCCCCTTCACTGCTGTGAAAAAGTGCTATCCTAGCAGTCTTCTTATATCTTTGGATATGCCTCCTTTCACTTCTCTGGGGATCTATTCTCTTCATGCTTCGTAAGTGTAGCCATTGCACAAAGGCTTTTTATTGATCTTATAAACTTTCATGGTCTTTTAGTGCTTAAATATTTCTTGGTTGTGGTAAATATTTCTGTAAGCAAAAAAAATCCATACAATAATTTTTTGTAGTAGGTATTGTCCCTTATCTAATTCTAATGTATGAAAACTTCAAGTTATTGGTAATTAGAAGCATAGAAGTTTTATAAGCATAATACTTGATGAGTTAAACAGAAAGATACCCAGGTAGTGTAAGGTTTAAAGATTGGACAGTCAATGACTAGTTGTTGATTAATGAAAAATTCACATGTAATCTACGTGCTCTATGGACTAAAGAGTTTTTATATGTATTCTCCTATTGGAATATAATAGTCTATTAATAAGGTCTTTTCTAAAGACTTTGAAAATGCTCTTAAAATAGTAGCTCCTTACACTAATCTCATTGAGGAAATAGAAATTGTTAATTAGAAAGGACATAAAAAGAGACAGAAGAGATTTTGAATTCAGAACCTTATAGGAAAGGCCAGTTTCGCTCTTGGGTATGCTTTTATTTTTGTTTCTGTTTCTTCCCACAGAAGAAATAATTAAGCATTAGCTGTGAAATAGTACCTTTAACTGATACTGTGAAATTTATGTAATATTCAACACACAACTAGGGTCAAGTTCAGTTTTGTTTAATTTTGATCAGATGAATCTTCTAGTTGCCATTCAAGAACAGTCTAGAAAGACAATCCTTAAACTTTAAAGTAGAGGCATTGACACTAAGAATAAGCAATTAAAGTGCACCTAATTCCCAATTGAAAAACACACATACATCCTTTGAAAGGTGTTATATTAGCGAAAACCTTTTGCAGACTTTAATATAACAACAATCGAAACACTTTAATAGCACCTGCTTTGTGCCCCACACTGATCTAGGTGTTGAATGTATCAGATTCATTTAATCCTTTAAACAAAACGATGAGGTAGATACTGTTGTAATCATCAGTTTGCAAATAATGAATTGTGGTGGAGACATGGCCGGGGTCACACAACTGAGAAGTGGAACCTAGGATGTCTGGTTAAGGCTCTCTTCTATGCTGCTAAACTCCATTTCACTATTAAAAAAGAACAGAGCCATAAAAGCTATGGGATTGACTTGATCATGTGAAATAGAATGATGACATCTGTTAATCACAGAACACAGCCATTTCATAAACTAATTCTCTAGTGAACTGAGGAAATAAGCAAATAGAGTTAATCAAGCAGAACAATGATTTATTCTTCTCCTTGGCCCCAGAGCACCTTAAAACAGTGTTTTGTTTGCAAGAGTCTCAAATTGGTATTTATTGAATTGATGCATATTTTGCTCCTTGAGGTGTTGTAAACTGTATAGTGAGTCAAATTGATCAGAAATAAGAAAATAAGTATGCTTAAATACTTGTAAAACCTCTTAAATGTGGTAGATTAAAAACATAAAAAAGCCCTGACTTCTTGAATAAAGCGTCCAAATTATTTATCAGTTGTTGTTGAGTGGCACTTATGAAACGCTTTAGTGAATTAAATGTAAGTGTGAAGAATACAGGTTTTGACATCTCAGAGTATTTATAGATTTTTGTAAATTAAATGTAAGAGCAATTCAAAAATTTTAGAAACCTAAATAAATAACCATTATTTTCTTATCAAAGAATGTTAAATTCTCCGAAAACAATAACAGCCAACAAGTGAGTAAGACTTAATGGTAAGGCAGCAGTCACGTTTACGGAAATCTTTTTAAGTGTTCTGAATCAAGCATTTTCATACCAACAGATGCAAATAAAATGGTTTTAAATAGTGACTACAAACTGATCAGTGCACAGACTGAGGAAAGCGCGTTAGCCAAACGACATGACAGCAAAATATATGATCAGACTTTAATAATATAGCACTTTCCAAGGGCAATAGCTTAATTTAAACTGGAATTGGACTCCTCTCTTACTTTTTGCATACTTAAGGATTCATAAAATATATACTAGAGATTAGGGACTATAAATTCTGGAAGGCTTTGAAGAAAGCAATAAATAATTGTGATGCACATTCTTAAAATCTCTCTGAATTATTGACAAATAACAAGACTAACTTCAAGAATACAGATTGCTCAGAGTTCCCAACAGCAAGCTAATATGGCAATTAGATGAGGAAGTTAAGCGTATATTTTCTCATGTGACATATACATGAGGCATTTTTAAATCATGTTGGTTTTCTCTTTAAGTTTAATAAGATATGACTGAACAGTATTTTCATTAAGTAGAAAGATTTCTAAGTTAATGAAACATTTAACAAAAATTCTAAATTTAAAAAAGCATGAAATATTAGTAAGAGATAATAATGTGATAAGTGGATCCGTTCTCCTTTTACTTGGAGAGAATGAGCTCTCTTGGGTATGCAAGATGCCCTTGGGTATAATTTGGTGCCTTGAACAGAGTTTAGGATTGAGCTAGGGGCAGAGGCAAACTCTTCTCCCTACTCTGCCCGTTATTAGGATGGCTCCTTGGCCAAGTTAATTAAACTTTCTTAGCTCTAATATCCTCATATGTGAAATAGGAATAAAAGTAATTCTCATTTGAGTAGAGAGTTGTGAAGAGGAAATCCAACCATATGTGTAAAGTTTGTACCACAATGTGAGGTATATTTGAGGTGTGCATTCATAATTGCCCCCTTGCCCACTTCCTGTCACTTTTCTTCTTTATGTTCCAGATGAACGACCCTTTGCCAAATACTATATTTGGTGCTCACCTGATTTATTTGACCTCATGACATAGAGAACATGACAAGACAAGAACATGACATATAGAACATGACAGGACAAGAGTCCTTAGAACCATTGTGATATTCTCTGTTACTTTTGTCTGTGCAGAGGAAATGAAACCTGCAGCTGTCTGTATACACAGGAACACACCTGTGTCGTCTTCTGTCTGGCCAGTGTCCTAAGATCCAGGCTATCTTCAATTCTCTAATTATAGATCATATGTCATGCAAGGCCCAACAGTTTGCAAGACTCAAGACTTTAAGTCAGAACTTTCTCCATAGCATTTTGTTACAGTATGGTAATGTAGTAGAATTAATGCTGTCATAGAAGTCAAAAAGACTTGAATTTGTAGCTCTAGCTCTGATTCTATGTGTAACCCCCACCAGCCTCTGTTTCCTGATCTATGGGAAAAAATAGGATATATATATACACACTCACATTTATATACACGCATTATGTATATGTATGTATAATACAGACACACACATACACACACACACACATGTGTATATATAAACATTCTGATTTCCTCGTAAGTTGTCATGAGGACTATGTGTGCCAGTCTCTGAAACTGCTATACAGCGTGAGTGTTCTTACCATTCTCAGAACACAACTTGTGCTAGATCTTAAGTTTCCCTGTTAATGTGAAGTCTGAACAGCCCAACTGGCCTTTTCCCTTGTCTTATATATGTCACTTATACTACTTTACATAAAGTAACAGAACAGGAAAGGATAGTTAGAGAACATCAAGTCCAACATTCTCACTTGAAGAGTGAGGAAGTTAATTCAGGAAGGTAGGTCAAAAGCTCTGGTCACATACCTCACTGGTGTGGAACTCTCCTGGTTCCCAGTCCTGCACTCCTGCGTATACTTTTCTGTATCCCTCTCTGTCCTTAAGGGATAAAAACAAGCAACTATTTATATGTAATGTGATTAATTCTATTGTTGTTTCTCAATGCTCTAAAACATAAAATGTGGAAGGCTGGGAAATGAGGATGGGAATGGTGCAAGATAATTTGGTACGAAGAAGGATTAGATTTCAGAAAATACTGGCAAAAACCATACCTGATGGCAGAAATACATGTTCCCCCAAAGCCCCATAGAAGCCAGAATGTTCAGAGAGAGGTGTAGGTATGTGAAAAACTAACATTAACGGTAGCATATGAGTGCCTAAAAGTACCTTCAACCAAAGTTGATGAGTGTACAGGATCTGACAGATAATATGTTGGCCGAACTTAGAGAGACTTTTCTCATTAATTTCCACAGCAGTTATTTCTTTGCATACCATGTTCTTGCGTAGAGACAGCTGAATCAGCTAACCAGAGCACTAAAGTGTGTTGCCACACAAACTCAGATGGATCTCCTCTTTCTGTCTGCCAGTGAAGATCAAACACCTTATTGGGCATCAAGAAATCTGCAAAGGAGACATTCCTAAAAGCTGCTTCCTCTGCAGGAATTGCCCTGCCAGGATACATGGGATGAAAACTGGTAAGGGTTTTCTCTCTGAACCTCTAATTCTCAGCACCTATGTAGGCAGATTATTGTATTGTTCTGAAATGCTTAGATTTACCAGAGAATAGTTGGACAAGTGTTGTGATTGTATGAAGAGTTCTATAAATGTGTCTTTGCTTGTGCATATATAGATTTCTCCCCATATTCTATATAACTGGAAATATATAATTGTAGCCAGTATGTTATGGCATAAACATTAGGCCCCATGATTTCTAAAAATCTTTTTGTGGTTCTCTTCAAAGTAATCACTCTCTTCATGGAGTCCCAGAGTTTCCTTTTAAACACACATAATATTGAATCAATTTATCTCTTTGATATGCAAAAGTCTCCTGATGTTTAAGGGTGATTAGGGCAGCAGGTTTTCTTGCAAATAAATCAAACATCAAGTGCAGTGGCTTCCTGCCATGTACACCAAATGTCTAACAACTTCTCTCAGACACACTTAGGTCATGTTTTATTTAATGATGTCTTGCTCCTCAGTTTGCAAAGAACAGTTTTATGATTTTATTTTTAATCTAGAGTGTAGCATTTTTACTATACTATTTGATTTTCTTGAAGTCTTTCGGAAGTATATTGTGTCCCACTAAAAGAGGACAATTTCAAAATACTTCATCTTTTAGCTCTGTAATGGTTGTCACAGCAAAGGAATTGTTTTAATAAAAAGTTCAGCGAAACCAGCGCTACTGCTCAATAGTTCTTACATTCATCTCTTTCTGACTCCCTTGAACATTCCACAGAACTGCAGTTCCAGACCCTTTGTACTTTCATCAAAACTCTATCTCCTGTACCTCTTTCCCCTCAACATATATAAAAAATGACACAATCTGCTACATTATGGGGTCAAAACTGTAAAAAGTGACTCCTAGCTTCCTTCCCTTCCATCCCAGACTCTGCTTGTATCTTCGTATCCTTTCTCCTCCTTCTACTTCAAAGCAGGAGAAAGGACTTTTCTTTTTCTAAAGTCTTACCTTGTTGGCTTGAACCTCATTGTCTAGACATTGTGTTGTTAATAATCTTTTTTGAATCCTTGATGTTACTCTCTCTATTTGGCCCTTTTCACTTTTGAATAAATGCACTTTGGTTTACCTGCGCCTAAATCAAAACAAGAAACAAACAAGCGAATTAAGACTCTATCACCTATTCGAAGTATCCTCTTTTTGTTCTTTTCTTCTTTAGCACTAAAATTCTGGCAAGTAGGTATCACTTGTTTTCACTTCCTCATACTCTTCCTCTTGTCTTGACTTTGTGCTTTTGCTTCTGGTATACTCATCTTTAGTCATGATGTTTTTGTTTGACCGTTGTGTTCGTACTTCTCAAATTGTGTTTCATCTGTTCAACTCCTGCTCTCAAGCCAGCCCTTGCCCCTGACTTACTCTCTCTATCTTAAGGGTTACCATTTTTCTCCCGTCACAAACCAAATTCTAAATATACTTCAACTGTTCTCTCCTACTCTGTGTTTTTTTTTTTTTTTTTGCTGAGGAAGTTTCACCCTGAGCTAACATCTGTTGCTAATCTTCCTCCTTTTGCTTGAGGAAGATTCTCCCTGAGCTAACATCCGTGCCAGTCTTCCTCTATTTTGTATGTGGATCACCACCATAGCATGACCACCACCTAGAGGTATGGGTCCGCACCTAGGAGCCAAACCCAGGCCGCCAAAGCAGAGTGTGCGAAACTTAACCACTAGCCCATGGGGCCAGCCCCTCTCCTACTCCACTTTAATTGGTTACTAAGTTCAGTATGGATAGATCTTCTATGTATTTTTCAAATGTATTCCTTTCTTTTCATTTCAGTTGGCACAGCACTAGTTTGGGTCTTCATTTACTCATTGCTCCTACTGCAGACATCTCCTTACTAGTTTCCTTGTGCACCTGCCTAGAAAAGTAACTTCTCTCTGCACCACCTAAAAAAGTAACTCCAGTAATGTCCCTCTTCTTCTCAAGTTCTTCAAAATAAACAATTGCGACTCAAAGATGTTCTAACTCCTTCTTAGATGACAAGACCCTCTGTCATCTGGCTGTAATTTATCTTTGTGGGCTTAGCCAATACTGCTTCCCTATAATTAATCCCTGCTCCAACCACATGAATATCTTGGTTTCTGATGCTTTTTCACTTTCTCCTTCTCCCTTTTGTTTCTTTTCTTTATAAGAAATACATTCTTAACAAGTCACTTAATTTATCTATAACTTTGGAAATCCCGAATGCCTTTGTCCTTTAGAGATCTTCTCAATTGAACTCTACTTTTCACTTCTCCAGGCCAGTAGCAGCTGGTTTGCACTTCTCTGAAGGAAATTTGTACTTTCTGCTTTTTGTTTTGTTTGTCTATATACATATGCAATTTCTCCTAATATATTATAATTTATATGAGCAAAGTGGCTTTCCCTTAGTTGACTTTTAATAGAGGGAAAAATATTTATTTAAGGGAAAATTGGTTGGTTTAAAACAAAAAATTATTTACTTGGGAAGATTGTCTTAGCATAGTGCTTCCAAAATCACAATACAATTTTATTTTACTTCACTGTGTTGGAATCAGAAGTTTCTTTTATGTCTTTCTTTTGTTTTGTCTTTGTTGTTGTTTTTCATGGAATCATAGGGCACTTCATTACCTTCTGAAACAAAGTTTAGTATTAATCTTTCTTTATATTCCGTACAGTTGCCGTAGTTGATATATATCGTGTCTCTAGTGAAATACTCATTCTATAGATGCTACCATGTTTCCTTGATTGCTGGATTTAAAACAATAATATGATGTGTCCTAAAATCTCTGTGTGAAGAAAGTTAACAAAAATCAATTAATCATTAATATGAGCTTGGAATAGTTGAATAATTCTGACTATATATTTTTAACATTTATATCTATAAAGGTTTTCTTCAATCTACTTACCATTTTGGAACTATGTATGATGCAAATAGGCCATATTCTCCTTTGTGAGTCATTAGATATCTTTATTATTTAAAATTTGTATCTTGTCTGTTTTGAAAACATCTAAATTGCATATAAATTAAATCTCACAGAAAATATTGTATTTCAGAATAAAACAGAACAGAGGTAATTGAACTAAGGAGTTAGAGTAGGTAATACCAGGTACCTACATGAACAAATGACTTTCATTGGTTCTTATTCTGTTTCTAAGTATTCTGGCAGCTAAGACAGAAGTATAAGCATGTTGGGTTAATTGGTCACTGGATAATTATTGACCCTTAACTTCAATTTATATAATATGAACTTGGCAGGAATGTGAATTTTCAGCAACTAGTTTAAAGAAAGCCACAATCAGGGCTCAGTGTTGTCCATCAATATAAACGGAGTAAAGCAATGTATAGGAGATACCAACAAGTGAATTGATGAAAAGCAAACTCTAGGTCTTCTCATAAGAGGCTGTAGAAATATTATGCATGTGAGCTTGTGGTAAATAGCTCTATGTAGTTCTAACTTCTAAGCTTTTTTTTCTTAATTTGCATCTTCTGAAGTCAGGCACTTTATGAAATAGCACTGTATTTAGCAACTAATGGACGCTGATATTGAGGAGAAATCCTAAGGGAAAGGCAAGTACACTTCACTGAAAAGCTCTTTAGTAGTAAATATTATTTGATTTTGGGAAATCTATCTGCATTCCAAGCAAAGGAAAAAAATACATGAAACATCATGTAATATAACTTAAAGTTATAAATGGATATATACTGAGGTAAGGAAATATGTTTGAAAGGGAATTTCGATTACCTTACTCAGAATATTTCTCTTCTCAGTATTATTGTGAACTCTTTGTGACCTCATATAAAAGAAAAATTTACAGAGGGATACTAGTATGTCAAATTGGGTTTGATTCAAGGGACAGTTGATGAACACCACATTGAGTCTGGCTTGCGGGCTAAGAGAAGTTAGTTTAGAAGATTTACTACCATAGATTGAATCTAGCATCTCACCATAAACTCAATTTATCATCAGACATTACTTTATCAGATAGTTCCACAAGGTAGAAAAATTATGCTGCAGGTTTCATTAATTTTTTGGCATATGTTACTGGATTCTAAGAATATATAGCCTTGACAGGAACATTTTATTGTGGACTGACTTTCTTTCCATCAGTCCACATGAACACAGGACTATCTCTCTAATAAAAAACATAAACATCATCCAGGACAGGTTTTATTTTTCCCTTCTTAAACTGCTCACATTGGAAGGCACACTTCTATTTCTCTGTCCATTTTTCTGTTATCTTAAATGTAGAATTGTGTGCCAAAGGAGAAAATTCTACCTGATGTTTGTTTCTTTTTATTTGTATGCCAATAAATTTAGAGCCAAGATACAATTTCTCCTCATAGAGATGGAATACTTACTTTGACTTTATAGCAAACACAAAAACATCTATATAGTGGAACTAATATCACAAAATTTAGCTGAATGGACACCTGAAGTAATAAGTTTCAGTCTCCTGCTTCCACATGAGACAATTCTTTTTTTTTTTTGATACGAAGAAGTCAACATTTACTAAGCGCATATTGTTGCTAAACATTGTTTTAAGTACATTACATACATTAAATTACTTAATCCTCACAATAACCCTATGGTGCAAGTACCATTATTATTCTCATTCTTTTCATGTTGTTAAAACAAATCCATCACCTTTCATAGTTATCATGTTCTTCTTCTTTTTTTTTACCTGATGCTTCTTATAAGAACATTACGACAGATCTGTGTATATACATTCATTTCTAGCACATACGGCAATCACATAATGCATATTGAGATAGGCTAATTTATCAGTTGTATAAAAAATAAAATAAAAAATTTGGATGTCACTCTCTGTACTATATTCTAATAATTAGTATGTCTCTTCTTCTCAGCAAGTAAAATTAAGACCATAAAACTACCAATTTTAACTGCTTATTGTTGTAAACAATATTTAATAATTGTTTTACAAGTAGAAGCAAAGGCTTATTTATATTCACCTTGTTTTTTCCCTTTTAAATTTCCTTTTCATCTACAAAGTTTAAAGTAAATTGATATTTTTTATAAGAATTCAGCAATGCCATGGATCCCATTTCTCTGACTATTTGCTACCAACTTCCCTTCTCTATTAACCCTTGCTATGCTATTTTACCTATTTGGGGGGGAAAACATGAGCAAATCTGAGATGCTTTGTTAACCTTCCTATGTTTTTAGAGTCATGTTTCAGTATCTGTTGGATTACCCCTTCCCTATGCCTTCTTGAAAACCAAGACCAGACTAAATATATCGTTATAGGTCAAACCACTAGTAACATTACCTTACCCTTCAGTTTTATATAATTCTGTAGCTTTGGAACAAATCAAATTAAATTAGCAAGCACAGATCAAATTTTACAAAACTAGAGCAAATCTCTTTGACTCTGTTTAATGCCCTTTCTCCTTGATCTTAGGTTTAGTCTCATAACAAAAGACTTTGCCAAAGAATAATTAAATCTTGATAGAAAATGGTGATTGAAGAAACATTTCTGGTTGCATTTACTCAATAATCAATAAGTGACTCTGCAATCAAGGTATTTTAGCTGAGGACACTAACTCAAATTAACTGGATTTGACCAAACTCAAGAACTGGGTTTTTTAGAATTCTATCAGAGAATCAGCTATACTTGGTGATTGCATTGGTTCCTCAAACATGTATGTTTAGTCTATACTAAAATAAAAAATTGACTTTTTTCAATTTTTCAACTTTTTTCTCCACTTCTTTTTTCAGTCGTCAGATACAATTTGTCTTGTGTCAGCAGACAGACTTAGCCTTACCAACTGATAGCCAATGTTTGGAATTAGCTAATAGATATGGCAATGCATATGCAAACATTAAACAAATAAACTAGAGAATACCTCTTTGTATAATAAAGACTTATGTTACTAATGTATTTACTTGCCTTGCATTTATTTGTCTCAAACCTCTCATATAGTTATACATTCTGATTTATTAACTACCTGTTGTATGTGGCAGATGTGGACTGGCATTGGAAAGATTTTTAGAATATTGTCACTGCCACTCAATGACTAGTAGTTAAGTGGAAGTATGAACTCACGAACTGATGATTATAGCAAAGTGATGAGCCTGATAATAAGGATAAGTCAAAGTGTGATGGGAACACAAAGCAAGGAATCCTTCTTTGGAAAGGATTGGAAAGTTTCCAGAGAAATTGTGACATTTAAACTGTGGCTTGAAATATAAGTGTAATAAGTCTGTTGGATGGCAAAGGGAAGAAAAGCATTCTCAACAGAAGACACTTCATTTGAAAAGTAACCCGAGAGAACCTGGCACTCCTAAGAAAATTCACAATATTAAAGATGGTTAGAATGCCTGATGCATATGAGAGAAAAGAGCAAGATTATGCTGGTCTCACAGTACCAGTATAGACGTGATCAGAGATCAAATAAGAAGGGCCTTTCACCCTATGTTCCAGATATGTACTTTTATGAGTAGAAAACAATAGAATGATAGTAAGGTAACTGATATGGAACACTTTCATTTAAATCCATCACTCTAGTAGCGTTGTGGATGATGAACTACAGGGGAGCAAAATTGAAGGACAGGAAAGCAAATATCTGGGTTGGAAATGATGAAGTCCTGAACTAGATTATGGTTTTAAAAAGTTGAGGACACATGCATATTTTCCATTCTTTGAGATATTTTTGTTCTTTCTTTGAAGTTAAGCATAAAAAAAGATTTTTATCAAAATAGAGGTACTAGATGTATGAACATGGTGATTCAGGACTCAGTGGTTTCATCTCTAGGAACCTAGATTCCATCTCTCAGGATCCTTCTAGTTCTAAATTAGTACATTTGGAGCAACTCATGGCACTGGGGATTGGGGTTAAGGCAAATGGATCCAGACAGGATTTCTGTTCTTATGAAACCTTAATATTTGTTTTTATTTCAGAAACTGTCCCCTCCTCATAAAGATAATCTATTAAAATTGGCTATATTTTCATATTCTTGGTGTTTGACGTGAAAAAGCCTACCCAACCTTGATTTCTCATTGCCTATTGCTCTGGAGTTAGTTCTGCAACCATCATTAATGAATTTACTCTGAATTTTAGCCCTTTCTCATTAACTCCTCTGCTACTGTCTTGCCCTACCTTTCTCTACAACTCTTCTCCAGTTTTTTCTCCTTTTTTCTTATCTATTTCTTTTCATTCAGGTCTCCAAACCAGTGTGTCTCTACACATGAATTACCAGCAAGTTTCCAGCTGTTGCTTAAAATATTTCTCTAGAGTTTTCATAGCTATACTGACATGATTTATATGGCCATACTCTATATTTTATAACAAATTATATTTTGAAGAAGTTCTCTTTAAAAATTCATAGCAGTAACTTTAAAACCTAACTCAATTGACAACAAAAATAAAGCTTGTGCAGTCTTGGGAAATATTGGGTTTTTTTGTTTTCTTTTCTTTTGTTTTTTTTTTTTTGTGTGTGTGTGAGGAAGATCAGCCCTGAGCTAACATCCATGCCAATCCTCCTCTTTTTGCTAAGGAAGATTGGCCCTAGGCTAACATCCATGCCCATCTTCCTCCACTTTATAGGGGACACCGCCACTGCATGGCCTGACCAGCGGTGCGTTGGTGCACGCCTGGGGTCCGAACCGGGCCACCAGCAGCGGAACATGCACACTTAGCCGCTATGCCATGGGGCCGGCCCCTTGGGAAATATTGTTTTAACTTACTATTTAAGGGAACACTTGATGCTATAAACTAGAAATATGTGTTTGTTATAATTTTCTGTAGTTACTAGTTATTCAAGTTTAGCTTAATAAAGATTAGTTATTCTAGTAAAAAGAATATTTATGTCACCAAAGGGTAGTTATTTTTATTATTCTTCATGGTAATAGCAGTAGATTTTCCACCATTTGTGTAAAAAGCTTGATTAGAATATTCCACTTAGTAGACCTAAAATTTATATTTGAAACTGTTATATTATCTTTCTAACTTTATGCTGAAGCTATTTATACACACACGCACAATAACAGATGAGTACTTGGAAATATTCAACCTAATTTATAGATTAAGATAAATTAAAAATAAATATTACAGAGCCAGCCCTGATGGTCTAGTGGTTACAGTTCAGTGGTCTCATCACTTTGGCGGCCCGGGTTCACCTCCCAATCGTGGAACTATACCACCCATGTGTCAGTTGCCATGCTGTGGTGCTGGCTCACATAGAAGAACTAGAACGACTTACAACTATGATACACAACCATGCACTGGGGCTTTGGGAGGAAGAAGAAAAAAAAGAGGAAGACTGGCAACAGATGTTAGCTCAGGGTGAATCTTTCCCTGCAAAAATAAAATAAAATAAAATAAATAAACAGTACAGTGTAAATACATGTACCAAGCAAGAAACATTATTTGTGAAAAAAAAAAAATGTGGAGGGCCGGCCCCGTGGCTTAGCGGTTAAGTGCATGTGCTCTGCTACTGGCAGCCCTGGTTCAGATCCCGGGCGCGCACCAAGGCACCGCTTGTCCAGCCATGCTGAGGCGGCGTCCCACATACAGCAACTAGAAGGATGTGCAGCTATGACATACAACTATATAATGGGGCATTGGGGAGAAAAAGGGAAAAAAAGGAGGAGGATTGGCAATAGGTGTTAGCTCAGGGCCGGTCTTCCTCAGCAAAAAGAGGAAGGTTGGCATGGATGTTAGCTCAGGGCTGATCTTCCTCACAAAAAAAAAAAAAAAAAAGTGGATGTCCACTACCACCCCCTTTATCTGCTCTCTGTGTCACTTCCACACCATCACAGAGAAAATAAAAGGAGAGGGAGAAAGGAGAGGAGAACAGAGGAGAGAAGAGAAAATAATTGTAGAAAATATTTTTCTAAGAATCTGTCTCTTTCTTATTTTTCTTTTTGTTTTGTTATTTTGCTATTCTTTTTTCAAATTCAGTTTATAGTGTGCAGAAAAATATCCCAGATTTGATTTTGCTCCTAGTCGTAGTTTCTGTCTAACTAGACAGTGAAAACACTGACTTTAGGGAGTTTCTCATTCTATTCTTCACCCTTAAATATATGTCCAAGCCCACTTCATTGTTAATAAATATTTCAGTGTGACTTTAATATTGACAATTCTGTGTTTAATCTTTGTCATGCTAGTACTTCTTCCTTCAATGAAATGTAATTTAATAAAAGTAATCTAGATGTAGGATTTTCTGTTTGTTCATTTGTTCATAGCTTACCATAACCAAAATACCAGTTGCTAGTTGCTCTACACTTAGTGAGCATTGATGACGCTTGGGGCATGCTGTTTCTCCCTAGCTGGGTCATGAAAAATCCTCCCAGGGGAAGCACTCAAACATATTACTGCCCAAAAACATGCTGAGCTTGGATCAAAGCCTCTGTATCAGTTGTCTTTTGCTGTGAAATAAACAGAATGACTTAAAACATGCTGTGAGTTGACAATTTGAGTTGGGTAGCAGAGGTGTCTCCAGCATCAAGAGAGGGTGTGCTCCAACAGGCAAGCACTTTTCAAAACTGTGCTTGTGTCATATTTGTTAATGTCTCATTTAGTAACCAAGTCACTTGGTCTCTTTAGTCAAACCCAGAGTCTATGACGGAAGGGATTACAAAAGTCATGGATACAGAGAGCTGTGTCTCATTGGGGCCATCATTCTCACGTTTTTCCATGGCCTCTCTCATACCCTCTCTTCTAGCTGAGTTAGAGAGACTGTGGCCATGCAGTAGTTGACAACTATCCACCAAATACTCAGAGGGTAGATAAAACCTTTTCTACACATTATGACAATCTCTGTTCTCTATTATAAGGAGACTATGAATTAATAAGCTTTCTAGTAGAAAGATTCCAAAAGCATTTATTTGTATCCCCCAATATGCCAATCACTCTGCTAAACTGTGAATATAGAGATCTTCAAAGAGACCCACATATATTGCTGAAATAGGAATTAGTAAAGAAATAGAAATAATAACTGGTAAACAAAGAAAAACAGGTAAGAACTGTTGTCTTAATGGAATGTGAAATCAACCAGTTGCCAGAAAACCTGGAAAAGACTTTGACTTGGGGTCCAAAGACCCATAAATTCCTTGAGGTTGGGGTCCACTTCTGAGTCCCTTTAGTTTTCTCAATGCCTAGAGTGGTGTCTACCACAATATAGGCACTTGGTAATTGTTAAATGAATTACAAATGAACATAAAAGAAAATGAAAAAGGAAAAGAATGACAAAGAATGGAATCACTTTGCTGAATCTTTGCCCTAGCACTTAATAAATATGCCACTTTGGATAAACCACATTTGTCTAAATCTTGGTTTTGTCTTTAATAAAATAGGAATAACATCATTTACATATATCTATTTACCTGGTAAAATAAAAATTGAATAATCTATTTAATAGATGGAGTTTTTTGAGGATAGAAGCCGTGCCACTTTCTTTGACTGTAACTACTGCTCAACACAATATCTTCTTGCACTGTAGATGTGCTCAATAATACGTAAAGTAGATCTAAACACAGGCATCCACATATTTACAACATTCAGTGAAATAACCCTCAAACCTTAAAGGAAAATGTCAAACCCTGAAGAATAATCAAACATCATTCGCATGTAATCTAGTATCTTTGACGTAACTTCTGATACCCGGCTGTGTTAATTTTTGGATTAGAAGTTCCGTGCTGATTTTGTGCTACATGATCTGAAAATCAGACTGGAAATACTACATTAGTGCTGATCAAGTTTAATTAGCTACACCTTAAATAGTATCTGGAAATTCAAAAGAAGAGCTATCAATTTGGAATACTTTGAATATATTTATTTATTCAATCTAATTTATGCAAAATCTTTGAATCTGATCCATTGCTGATTTTTTGGCTCCTGTTGTTTTTTGTTTTGTTTTGTTTTGTTTTCAGAGTAAAAGACTTTTTCTTTTTTCTTTAGTTTTTTAGAGTGGTTTTAGATTGACAGCAAAACTGAAGGAGAGGCACAGAGACTTCCCATATAGGTATCCCCATGTGTAGCTACATCACACTCAAAGCCTCCCCCATTATTAACATCTCTCACCAGAGTGGTACATTTGTTACAACTGATGAACCTACATTGACACATCATTATAACCCAGAGTCCCTAGTTTACCTGAGTTCACTCGTGGTGGTGTACATTCTATGGTTTTTAACTTATGTATAATGACATGTATCCACCATTATAGTATCACATAGAGTAGTTTCACTGCCCCAAAAATCTTCTGTGCTCTGCTTATTCATCTCTCTCTCTCCACTAACCCTGACTATCACTGATATTTTTACTGTTTCCATAATTTTGCCTTTTCTGGAATGTCGTATAGTTGGACTCATACAGCATATAGCCTTTTCAGATTGGCTTCTATCATTTAGTAATATGCATTTAAGTTTCCTCTATGCTCTTTCATGGCTTGATAGTTCATTTCTTTTTTTTTGTTTTTTATTTCTTTTTTGTGTGCATATGAGGATGTTCAGCCCTGAGCTAACATCCGATGCCAATCCTCCTCTTTCGTTTGCTGAGGAAGATTGGCCCTGGGCTAACATCTGTGCCCATCTTCCTCTACTTTATATGGGACACCACCACAGCGTGGTTTGACAAGTGGTACGTCGATGCACACCTGGGATCCAAACCTGCGAACCCTGTGCCACCAAAGCGGAGCGCACACTTAACTGCTATGCCACTGGGCTGCCCCTGATAGTTCATTTCTTTTTAGTACTAAATAACATTCCGTTGTCTGCATGTACCACAGTGTATTTATCCATTCACCTACTAGAGGACACTTGGTTGCTTCCAAGTTTTGGCAATTGTGAATAAAGCTGCCATAAACATCCGAGTGCAGGTTTTTTTGTTTAAACATAAGTTTTCCAATCATTTGAGTTCACATTGTTTTTTTAAATGAACTTACTTCTAAAAATGCTCCCTCTAAAAAGAGATTGGCTACCTATGATTGAAATGTGGATTTCAAAGGGTATTTCAAATTTCAGAAAGTCCCATAATGATCACTGATGATGAAAGAAAACAAGTCTATAAGGATGGTGAGTCCTGGAAATTTATCAGTTTTCAGGGAAATACAGGAGATTGCAAAATTAGGTCAAGTTGCTATAATAAGGGAGTGGTTCTTGCACATAAACTTATCTCAGTTAAGAAACTGCTTCCAAAATGACTACCCAGTTAGGCTCAGCCTACACATTGGAACTTAACTGACAAGTTGGCACATGTAAGTGGACATCTTGCACCCACATTTAGTACATGTTTAGTTCCCTGAGTATATTGGCTCTTAAACTTTATTTTTAAGACCTTCCTGAACTAAGCCTCAGGCGATTGTTCTCCATTCCTACATGGCATTCTTCAGTATTCGACAAGCTCCTGTCCAGTATTCTTGAATACTTGAAAACCTCTGTGTCAGTATTTTTGACAGAGATTCAGCCAAAGAAAACAGAAAACACTAGAGATAGATGAGGAATAAAGTTTTTAAGCAATTTGGTTATTTTAAAAAATTGATTAGACCTATTTCAGGCAGTAGAAGAGATTTTAGTAAGAGTCAATTCATTCTTGATAATGTAGAGGACAAAATGTGTTGAAGATTAATTCCTAATGATTTAGTCTGTTTCCAAAATTATGCATATTAATTCCTGTCTTGTTCATTGAGGCACAAAGAGTGGTATGAATTTTGAATGAAAGGCCCTTGATAGTGAAGGGTGGGAGCAGAGCACCCTTTGCCTTTCTGTTAATTTTTAATTTAAGTAACAACGCTGAAAACAATTTATGTATGCCCTTTACCTATGTGTGTATACACACGCATATACACATTCATATATATATTCATATATAGGTGTGTATGTATATATGTAGAGAGAGACAGAAAAGCAGAGAATTAATTCTGCATCTTGATCATAGCTCTGTCTTTTCAAGAAAAACATTACCTTTATTCTTTTGACATAATATCATCTTCAGATGTGTCCTAAAAGAGCAGTTTACTGAAAGTGTTTTTTTTGTCAGAAACCTGGCAAATGGTCGCAGTTAAACTAAGTGACTTTTCAAGCCTGTTTTATTCTACACTATACCCCTTTAATTATCTTAGAAGGTAAGTAATCCAGAAATTGTTTATTCTCCCTGTATTGTATATTTGTGTGTATATACATTTAAGAAACAAAATGCAGGTGATTTTAAAGTTCTGAACAAATGGAAAAGAAAGGCAACAGTATATACTATTCCTGTATGGACTTTAAGCCACAAAAAAGCAAAGTCACTCTGAACACTTGATTTGTTTTAGTAGTCTGAATTTTAGAACTCTTCTTTTTGTCTCTTTGTTTTAGGTATTAAGTGTGTGAGAACCAAAATATATATCCCTGGTCAAATAATTATAAAAGATAATAAAACGTATTATATGTATGAATATTAATCCATTTATGTTCATGCAGTTATCCTTTTTTTTTTCCTACTGTACTGTAGGCATTTCTTTAAGCATCTTCAAATATTTTTTGGAATAAACAAAGTGGAATATAAATAAATAAGAATAATTTAAAGGAATGATTTTAATAGACTTCTAATGCAATGATGAGCAACTTGATATAGCAAAAAGAACAAAGCAGCAAGAGTAAGGCAAATTTGGATTGAAAACTTGACTCTGTCCATCATTAATCATAAGACCATGGGCAAGTCACTTCACTTGTCTGTCCTCCTTTTCTTTCTGGAAAATTAAAGATACTAGGTAATTTTGAAAATGAGTGTGAGTAGGCTTTGAGAAACTCAACATGCTGTATGAGTTGTGTAAAGCGCTATTAGGATGCCTTATTACAATGTTTTAAAGACAGCGCTTTATGGAAGATATGGATTTCCTGCTGGATCCTGTTCATTTGCATCATTAGCATTGGCTACAACTGAGGGAACAATAACTCTCCTTGTTCAGTTTCCATAGATTGTACTTTTGAAGTTTAGCTTCAAATATTGCCAGCTTGCGTTGGCTTCCTTGGATCCTTGAAGCAAGAATGCCTCTTCTGCAGAAAATAATGAGCAAAACTCCCCTTCAAAAATATCCTCATTCTAGATTTCAATAAAATTGAAAAATAAACACTTTCCAGTTTTATATTTGCTCTCTGATTTTTCCCTACTCAAACCCCTCCTCCCTGTCCAGTAGTTGGAGAGAAGCAGAGGGTTTGTGCATCCCTCAAAGACTCAAAGATGGGGTCAGATATTAAGGTGCACTAAAGAAAAGCAAGGGCCAGCACCATGCTTATGATTCCCATTGCAATCTTGCGTTGCAAAATTGACAAATGTGGAAAAAAACCAGAGACTACAACAGTATGCAATGAAGTTCAGGTTGTGCAGAACAAAAAATATATTCTTTCAAAATAAATTACATGCAAAGAAAAAAATCTTCTCCACCAACAGCAACCATGGGGAAAAGTGTTGTTTCTATTTGAAATTAGTTATTTACCTCCTGCAGTTTCAAACAAGGATTTTAAGCATAGGCTTTGTTATGATTCTGTTACAGTTTACTCTGAATGAGGATGTGTTATAATAGATAATGCTAAGCAGCACATACAAATAAAAAGGGTCATCCTTTTCTAAGAGGAAGAATGTCTGACACCTTTCTCTTAAGTCCTTAAATATTTAAATTGTGCAAATAAGTATAAAATAGACAGTTAAAAAAACCAATGATCATTATTCTCCAACTTAGATCATTTAACTTATGGTCTAAAAGTTGACTATCAATTTTAGTTATTAATTGACGAGCAGAACTGAGTTTCTGTGGTCTAGATGGTGTCACCTAATATATTTTCACCATGCTTTCTAGTTTAAAAATTGCCTTGAGGTACATTTTCATTTTGAAATAGTATGAATTTTTGTTACCTTTATATGGAAGATTGAGAGATGCATAAGTTTATTTAAACATATTTTAGATATATTGAAGACTAGCTACTAAGAGATCTTTATGAAAATATCTTATTAATTTACTATGTAACATAATAGAGAATCACAATAGCTGGAGTACACGATTTTTATTCATGAAATTTATACATTTTGAAATGAACATGCAAAAAGCTATCTATTTAATGACATTTCAAAACAATTTTCCTTAATATTACATCCCAACCCTACATTAGATGTTTAATTAAGTACAGAAACAGTCAATTAAATTTGAAATAAAATAAGTAATTGCAGTCTCGCATCATTGCAAATGTATTTTTGTGGGCTATGTGATGTAGTTAAGGGCTTTAAGATGTCTCTTCTCTATCTTGACATTTAAAATGTATTCTTGAGATTAAAAGTTGCATATTAATTGTTCTTAATTTTCTGAACAACCACAGCTGTCTATGGAATTAAGAACACAATTTTGGGGAGATTTAATTAATTTATGACATTGCCAATGGCACTCCAAATGAGTATGTAATGGATTAAAATATAGTATTCTGATCAATTGCAAGTTTAAAATAACCCATAGATCATTTTATTTATTCTGAAAACAGTTTTTCTTAAACTTCCTGAAAGGAGTTTGAAATATCTATGATGTTAAAGGCATTCCTTAACATAAATATTGTGACTAAAATTGCCTGTCATCTCCTAATCATAGACCTTGGAGGTCAACTTTTAGTTTTGCAGATTAAAATAATTATAAAATTATCACCTTTTCCTTTATAATGTTTTATGCCTTTCTATCGCTTTTATCTATTTCCAAATAGTCAAGCAATCAGATTCCACTTTCATGTGCTTTCCTTCTGATCTCTCCTCCCTCTCCATTAATTTCAAATACTCCATATGGCTTTTAAATCTGAGGAACACACCCTCCAAATTAGGTGACAAGCATTTTTTATGTGGTAACATCCAACAGACAGATATGTGATATTATTAGATAGGTGACATGAGAGCATATTCCTTCCTAGGTGAAAAAATCACAATAATAATGTTGTGATCTCCATAGTTGAAATGTGAAGAATAGTCCTACATGGAATTGAAAGATGAGGTGTAGGGGAGAAAAACTAATTTTCCCTCTACCCTTCTAGGTTCTTGGCTGAACCATTCTCTGTAATAAAAGACAGATTAACAGTAGAAAAACAAGTTTAATAACATGTATACCTCCTGTATACATAGGAGATACCAGGAAAACTGAGTAACGCCCCAAAATGGCTCAAGCCACCATCTTCAGTACCATCTCCAGCTAAAGACAAAAGATGTTGGATGGAACAGGCCAGTTATGGGAGGTTATCAGGAAAATCACAGTAAGCAAGGATGTGGTTGTTATGCAGATTTAAGTCCATGCCTTCTCCACTCATAAGAGTTTCTAGATATATAGTCATTCTCCTCTTCCTGGTACAGAGAGGGAGACACCCTCACAAATGGAGATTTCTCTTATAAATATAAATGTCTCTTACAAAAGAGTAACTTCTACTACTCCTTTGCAGAGCTTTTCCTATGTCTGTTGTTTCTTAAAAATAATCAACTCAGGGGGCCAGAACCGTGGTGTAGTGGTTAAGTGGCGTACTTCACTGCTGGCAGCCCAGATTCAGATCCGGGCGCGCACCCACGCACCGCTTGTCAGACCACGCTGTGGCAGCGTCCCATATAAAGTGGAGGAAGATGGGCACAGATGTTAGCCTAGGGCCAGTCTTCCTCAGCAAAAAGAAGAGGATTGGCATGGATGTTAGCTCAGGGCTGATCTTCCTCACAAAAAAATATTAATAATAACAATCAGCTTAGAATAATCCTTATGCCAAAGAGGCATATTTTGGTGTGACATATTCAGCTCTCTTTCAGAGGTCAGGACTGGCTTTACAGTGAATGACATTTGAGCTATGTCTTTAGACTAATAGGTGTTTGTTTTATATACCTGAGAGCAGAACCAGAAAGAATCTGTAACAAGATACACCATAGACACTTGCGCGTGGTAACCGCCAGCATATGTCTTAAAAGATATTTTTATATTAATGAAACCACAGCAAATGACATGAAAGGCTGTGTATATAAACTTATATGTACAGAAGTAGATAAAAGTAAAAGAAGATAAACGGGTCTTTTTCTATATGGGCCTTCAGATGAGTTTGCCTAATGGCTACTTTTGAGCAAGCAACGTCTTCTCTGAGGAAAGAAATAAAAACATATAAAAAACATCTGCACGCCTTGAAATATCATAATACTTAATACAATGTCCAAAGATGGACTTATGCACGGACCTGACAAGAAAGGCAAATAAATGTTCTCCATGGAAGGCTGATCTGATGGTACATGAAAAGGAGGAGGAGTCAGTCTTAGTAAAGAAGAAACATCAGGCACCAAGAGCAAAAATAAAGAGGTATGAAATCAGGTTAGCATCTCAGGAAATATCAATAATTTGTTTAATTTCATCATTCATATAAAAAGGAGACACGTGTGAGAGGAGGGTGATCCTGCAGCAGAGAAGGCAAATGAAAGATCAACAGAGCCTCTTATACCATTATAAAACATTTTAACATCATTCTTTAGATAACAGTGGGTGGAGAGGGACACTGGTGTTTTATCAGGGTAATAAAATGATCAGCTTTGTAGTAAAGAAGTCGTTTGAGTAGCATTGTGGAGAATGGATTGGAAAATTGGAAGACTAGGGTCAGTCATGGTTTTATGAGTCCAGTTCTGATCTAAGAAGTGGTGGGGATAGAGAGGAAAAAAAGAATATGAAAGGAGCTAGAGATGACAGCTCCTTTGGTGAAGTACTGGGGGGAAAGGAAGAAGAGTTGGATAACTTAGCTGAGAAATTGAAGTTGGAAAGAAACGTTTCAAACAGTGATTGTGAACTGATGAAATTTAGGATACTAAGGAAAAGGAGAGAAGAGAATCAATAAAAGGAGATTTTTAGAGCTCCCTTGGGAGGCTTGTATCAATGGAATTGAGAAACTCCTGCGTTGTCTACTATTTTAAACGTTATTCACTTGTAGTTTTGTATATACTTATAGTTAGTTTAATCTATGATCAGCACCCGGACGGCAGGTTTGGTTCTTTCATCGTTCTCTTACGATACTTTCTCTATAGCGCCAATTAAAATTTCTATCTTCTATACTTTAAAAAATTTGGCGGTAAATATTTTGAGTTATTTTTTAGGTTCTTATTTATGTATTTATAGAAACATATGTATATATATATTAAATTTTGGTAGCCAATATTATTTTAAATTTTCAAAAGTTTAAAATATTCCCACATAATCAAAACTTTTTCATCTTTTCTTCACCATCAAGTTTTGTCAACTTCCAATTACTATCAGGGATAAGGAGGGGATATGGTAGCTTCTTGAAAGCCGGCCTAGTTTCTCCTACCATGTACTAATAATTATGATAATAATTAAAAAATGAAAACTACATTATAAGGAGTTTACGTTTTTCACCTTTTACTAATACTAATGTGTATTAATACTAAAGTTCTATAAATACATTTCAATTATTTAGTTTTATATCACTCTAATACTTATTAGCATTATGATGGGTGTAATCATTCTTTCGTACAGTTTTGTTTCAGTGACATGTTTTATTAATATAAAAGACTAAATCAAATGTTATGTTAAATATCTTAATTTTAAATATGATGATATGTACCTTCTAAAAAGTAAAAATGCTTTCTGAATTGTAGGCATTTGCAGCTTATATTTTAAATAAAATTTGTTCACTTGTTTTCTGGTATAATGAATAGTTTTACATGTTATAGTGTTGTATATACTTATATATGTATATACTTATATATAGAGAGAGAGAGGTTATATATATGTATAGAGACAGAAAGAGAGAGAGAAAGAGAAGCATACACACACATATATATGACATAATTTAAGCTTGAAAAGCTCTGTGAATTTAGGCAAGTTTTTTCACCACTTTGAGCCTGAATTTCCTCATTTGAGAAAGGGGAACAATGCTCTACTTACTGCCTAAAGGTTTGAGGACAGCTTAATAAACTATATTAAAAAGAAATTTATAAACTGTAAAGTACTATATCAAATTTAGGCATTATTTTTATTGATGCAAATTGTACAAAATTAAATAGAAGCATTCTATTTCCAGAAAAATTTAAACCCTAGATGATCTAGGTGGTTATGATGATAATTAATTTGGTGATAATATCTAGCACTTATTAAAGACTTATTATGTCCAGGCATTCTTCAACCCTGTGAGATAGCTACAATTATCATCCTTATTTTATAACTAAGGACTTAGGGATTTTGAGGAAGTCATCTAATGCCACACCTAGGACATGGCAAGGCTAAGTGTCTCTGACTCCAGACCCTGTACTGTTACATATGGACCAGGCTGCATTTCCTCAAATCAAGAGGAATGCAGTTGTCTAAGCACCCTAGTATTTTCATACATTTCGTTCCCCCTCAAATACTACCATTCATTCTTTACTATGCCAAAAGTTATGATGTCTCATAGTCCTAGTACAATGTCCCATAGATTTTAGTAAACAATGTTCGGCAACACAGACTTTTGCTCCTGACTTATTTTGACCCTCTATGTTGACCATTTAATGCTAGTTTGTTAAAAATAAATTCCTCTCTGAGCCTATATTTGGCATGACAAGATTGGGATCTTAAGAAGGTTGAATCTTCAAGGCTTCTTCCATACGAGGTTTTCTTACTCTCGAATACTCTCTAAAACATAAAAGTAAACACAGCTATCAACAGCATTGAAATTAAAAAAGTAAAATTAGCTGGTAGCAATATTTGACACTTTTAGAAAATATTTTATCCTGAAATTGTAGCTTGCTAATTTAAAAAAAAGTTGGCTTTTAAAGATTTATCTGTTAAGAGCTAGCCATGCTACTAAGGCATTAAAAAGAAATTCCTCAATATAAAATCTTAAATGAAGCTTAAATTTGTATTTATTTAATCTTATTATTTAACTAAAATATTTTAAAACACTTTCACAACCATTATTGTAATTGTGGAAAACTGATGTGAGGGTATTGAAAGAATATGCCTAAGTTAAAATACGCTCCTATACTCCCTTTTTTCATAACAATTATGCCACTTAAATAGCCTGAAAAAACTTTTAAAAGGAATAGAATAATGCATATGGAGGTTGGCAGTATTTTTAGTGGTTAGTCACTCCCCCCCAAAATATTTTAGCAAACTTTTTCCACCCAAGTGGGGTTTTGTTTTGCTATATCCAAGGGGAGCTTTCCAGTAAAAGTGACTAATTATTTAGGATCTAATCAAGACAGGCGGTACATGTCAGCTCAGGTTTTGATCCCCTTTTTTAGTGAGTGTTTTATGATTGGCATGTAGCTCTAGTGACTTTTGTCTGAATGACAGTTGTCAGCCATCAGTGGACCATATGTTGTGATGGGTAGAGTTGCTGTCAGCTGCCAATTGGCCATCTGGAATAATGCTTACTAAGTAGACTAAAGATTGCTCAGAAGTGTGGGAGGGAGCCAACAGCCAGTGGAATAGCTCTTGACTCCTCCACACCAAAACCTGGGTGTGACCTTAGCAATTAAGTCTCTTAGAGGCACAATAAAGGGTTCTTTTTCTTGACAATACATGTTGTAATCATATTTAGCAAGGCGTTAAGTTTCATAGTGATGAAGTTCTACATTCTATTTATTTGGAAGAAATCTAGACATTTTATCAGGAAGATGTTCATAGCTAAAATGGTAGTGTGAATGCTAGCCAAAATCGTGGCCACTGGTTTTTATATACCATTGCTGCTGTCAAAAGAGAGGCTGTTATTTAAAACATAGATTTACTTACTGATTCGATTTTTTTAAATGCTTCACAAACGAGTGATGTGTAACAATGTGATTAGTAAATTAAAGGAAAAATGAGACCCAAAAATGTCTCTTTTCAGCAATAATACAAGCTTTGTGTAGACTTCTCTGTTAGAATCACTTCATTTTCTCAGTATTGATAAGAAATTGTCAGTTTCCAGGATGTCTTTGACATCTTTGCTATCTAAAAAAGGCTTGAGAAATATATTTGGCTCTGAAATTTATGACACTCGAAATTGTCAGGAACACCGACAGGCCTCCTTTGCTAATGTGCATTCTATGGACATGTAAGCAGAATAGAAGTTTGAGTGATGCTTATCACCATAGCATTGTTTATGCCCATATCCCAAAACCAAGAGTCATTTTAAATTTTCTTCCCTGCCTCTGAGTAAACTAAAATCTGCTTGGGTAGGTGCGGAGATAGCATTGTTAGCATATGAAAAGCCGGCCCTTGCTTTGATTGATGCACATTACCTTTGTTTTTTGCGGTAAGGGAGACATCCCATTGTCGGTATCAAGCTACATTGCTGTCTCATCCAGCCTTATTCTTTTTTTTTTTGTGAGGAAGATCAGCCCTGAGCTAACATCCATGCCAATCCTCCTCTTTTTGCTGAGGAAGACTGGCCCTGAGCTAACATCTATTGCCAATCTTCCTCCTTTCCTTCCCTTTTACTCCCCAAAGCCCCAGTAGATAGTTGTATGTCATAGCTGCACATCCTTCTAGTTGCTCTATGTGGGACTCCACCTCAGCATGGCCCAACAAGCCGTGCGTAAGTGTGCACCCAGGATCCGAACCCGGGCTGCCAGTAGTGGAGCGCGCACACTTAACCACTAAGCCACAGGGCCGGCCCCCAGCCTCCTTTTTTTAGGCCCTTCTTACTGATTTTCTGTGTTTATTTACATTTTTTAAGAAAATTATTTTATTGAGGTCACATTGGTTTATAACATTGTGTAAATTTCCAGTGTTCATTATTATATTTCAGCTTCTGCATAGACTGCATCGTGTTCACCACCAAAAGACTAGTTTCCATCCGTCACCACACATATGTGCTCGTTTACTCCTTTTGTCCTCCCCCTACCTCCTTCCCCTCTGGTAACACATCAATCTGTTCTCCTTATCTATGTGTTTATCTTCCACATATGAGTGAAATCATATGGTATTTATCTTTGTCTGACTTCATTTAGCATAATACCCTCAAAGTCTATCCATGTTGTTGCAAATGTCATGATTGCATCTTTTTTATGGCCGAGTAGTATTCCATTGTATATGTATACCACATCTTCTTTATCCATTCATCCATTGATGGGCACTTGCGTTGCTCCAAGTCTTAGCTGTTGTGAATAATGCTGAGTGAACATAGGGGTACATATATCTTTTCATATTAGTGTTTTCATATTCTTTGGATTATTAAAAAGATAAGAAATAACAAGTGTTGAAGAGGATGTGGACAAAAAGGAACCCTCGTATGCTGCTGTTGAGAATGCAAACTGGTGCAATCACTATGAAAAACAGTATGGAGATTTCTCAAAAAATTAAAAATAGAACTACCATATGATCCAGCTATTCCACTGCTGGGTATTTATCTAGCCTTCTTATTAACTAAGAATGGACCTCTGTGACCTATCTGGAAAAAAGGTGGATATAAATTGATGCTTTAAAACCAAGCAATGCTGACCAGTTTTGATAGGAAAACTCCTAATACTTCACCTTTTGGTGAAAACTACAGTTTTCATAGTAAAATTATACAGAATTATACACACAAGTCCTTTGAAGACTTAGGCTTTTGAAGAAAATAAGTGCAGGCAAGACAATGATAGAGAAAGAAAGAGTACGGGCTTCGTAAAGGAAAAATAAAATATCTCTTGGCAATGAGGTTTCTCATGAAATAAGAATTGATTACCTTAAACTTGGAGTTTTATTCAATGCCTTTTGGTAAAGATGAATTTTACCGTTTAAAAGAAAAATAAGAGTAGCTTATTTTAGCAGTAATGCCAAGCTAAAATATGGAAAGCAATATGCACTTGAAAGGCAAGGTATATGCAGTGATTTCTTAAGTATTGGCTTTAGTGTTGCATTATTTTCTGTTATAAAAAGGCAAACAGTGGAATGTTTCACATCCAAAATGTTTATATTTTGTATATAGTGGTATTTATAATCATGTGTGTATATATATATTTATATATATATAGACATTTATGCATGCATGGTGTATGTGTATATATATATTATTGAATATGTATGTACTATATATCTGCAAAGAAAGAGCACGACTTAATAAGATGAGCAAAAAAATAAATAAAAATTGTATATGAATTATGATTATAATCACATGTACAGCATGTGTTTTAATATATTTTAGAATAATTGAGTCAGCCTGCTATTAGTTTAATTAAATTTTTTACACCTTCTTGATTAGACAGCTAGTTTAATGACATCTTCCACACTTTGAGCTGTGAAGTGTGGCTCATTTTAAAGTTCTGTAATGAGAAAGAAAATGTAAATGATGAACATCTCAACAGAATAAAAAAAAAAATGAGTTTTCGCTTGTGGAAAAACAACAGAATCCGGAGATGATTAGCATTTTGCTTAAAACAAGTTTAGTATGAGCATGATGTAATTGGCCATTAAATGGTTGAAAACTTCTATGAGGAATTGTACTCTACGGGACATACCTCAATACTTAGACAGCAAAGTAGCACGTTATAGATGAGATTGTGTGTGTTTGTGTTTTGCTGTATATTTAGGCAAATAATATTATTGTAAACTTGAACAAAGAAAGAATGTTCTGGTGAGTTTGATAGGTAATACAAGAAGAAAATATTCTTCTAATGTGTTATGAAGTATGTACAAAACTGGACATAAAACAAGATTGGATTTTCCTTTATTTAGCACTTTAATATCTGTAGTTCTTTTATAAAGCAAACATATGGATAACTCTAATGAACTGACTGTAAGCTGCCAGCAAACTCAGCAGCCATTTTATATTTACTAATATTAAAATTGGTAGAAAATTATCGTTGGTCCCTGGGGCTGGTTATTTGTAGCATGAGCCCTGAGACACTTATCAAAGTGGTTTTTTTAATATTATTTTAAATTCTATGGAGCTTCACATAAAAATAAGAACCCTGTATATAAATGTTCTATTTTGACCTTTATTAAGCTAAAGAAAGTGAAGAAATCACTTTGTCTTTGCATTTTAACTTGGAATGCAAAGTTAAAGAACTGTAATACAAGAATCCCTACTATTTTGGATGGGTTAAGACTGTTCTTATAATTATTCACATTATGTTAAAAAGTAATTATTAGGAAAGCAGAACCAGCACATTACTAAGTAAGACTGCAAAAATAGTAGTATCTCTTACACTTTTATTTGTTTCCAACAGAGTGTTTGTTTTAGTTTTTAAAAGGAAATATGGCAATGAATATTTAGCACATAAATCCTTCCAGCAGTGGCCACTTACCACTTGTGAACATAAGACACTCAGTGATGATAGGTGTCCAAAGGCTTTTGCTTGTTCTTAGTTGCAGTACATAGGCCTGTGTCATGTTTTTTTATCACTTTGTGATCCACCTATCCTTTGTAAGAGAGGCCATGGAGGGAGAGCATCAGGAGAGCATCCACATTGAGACTCTCCCCTGTCTGACTGCTGATGGCTTATTTTTTTGACAAATTTAGTTTTCAACCCTTCCTGTTCAAATGGTGAATGAAGATTTCTACGATGGATCATTGCCACAGAGACTCATTTATGGACAGTATTGCTGTTGTGGGAATAATAGTTCTGAACAGTAACTAAAAATATAATAACGACTCTCATAATGCCTAAGAGAGAGGAAAAAAGGAAAATGATACTATTAAGCTTTATTTATGGCCATTTTGATTTAGATACCCTATTTTGCCTGCCCTTAATATTTAATTACAATACATGATGGCCTCATAACTTAATAAGTGTAGTACATACTGTTTTCATCTTGTGTTAATCCATTATTCTTCATAAAGTCCCTGGGTAAGACCATGATGTTGCCATCAATTCTTCATTTTGAACTCTCCAATGTAGGCCTTTAACGCAAACATTTTTGAAATATAATCTATTTTTATGCTTCTAAAACAAATAAGACTTCAGTCACTGGAGCAGCTCTATACAGTTAATTTATCAGATTCTGAAAAAGAACACACCCTCTATTGGAAAATTGTAATAAGAGGTCCAGATTTCTCGAGAATTCAACTTTTCATCAATATTTAAAAGGAAAAAGTAAAGGACAAAAGTACTGCAAAGAAATGTAGATTTCAACTCCTTTCTGAAATCAAAAGGATGCATTCCAAACCTAAAAACATACACTGGAATTCACCATGTGTATATACTTATCACGGACTCAAAACTCTGATTTTAAGTATGTTTTTTAAGTATGAGTACACTTACTTTCACATTCTTTAACATTTAGATTCCATTCCCTTTCTCTTTTGCCATAACATATCACTCTAAACAATTGTCGTGACTCTACATTCAAAGGAGAATCTTTGAAAAATGTCTCCTTACAACCACATGAAATGTTGCTACTTATAACTTGTGCAATTATAATTTGTTTTGAATGCTACTGGAGACTGTCTTGAAGAAATCTACTCATAAAGTGAAACAAAAGAAAGATGACATTAGTATCTCTTTATGTAGGGAATGTGACCGTGATCATCTTTAGAACAGGGACTGAGTCATATTCATCTTTCCATATCAGTGCCTGGAGCATAGTAGGTACTCCATGAATATCTCTGTGATGAATAAATATTTTGTACTTCTTAAATAATTCTCCATATTAAACTATAATATTGTGTCTGGATCAGCCTTTCTGAGTTTCCACTGAGTTTTTTGAATAATAATAAAGGATTTGTGATATTGGCAAGATGGACATAGTTAGCCAAAGTAAGAAAAATTAAAGTGGAAGTACGCTAAGCAAGATTATAGCTAAAAGGGAGCACCAACTGGGAAGGAAAACAGAAATTAAGTGAAAGAAAATAGCAGGACTCTACAAAAGGGATGGTTGCTGAAGGGTGGTTCAGCAACTAAATCTGTGAATATTGACAGTTCAAATGGTCCAGCTCTGATGCATGATATAAAATGCATTTTGGAGCTAGCATATAGAAACTGAAGTGGACAGCATGAATAAAATTGGACAGTAAACTCTGTTGTTATAATTTACCATCATCTTCTTAAAATGGCTCAGTGAAAATGGAAGTGGTATTTTCTCATCTTCATTAGTTGTTGTAGTCAATCAGAAATGGCGAAGAATTTACAAAGAAATGTAGTTCATAACTCTTCTATCTGGATAGGGTTGTCATCACAATAAAATCTTGCTCTTTATAATTTAAATTTACTAATATTGTATGTAGATATTAGAATAGATGAAAGATAAACATAAAGAGGAAGATGAGGGAGGAAAAGGGAAGAAAAACGTAGTTCAGTTTGAGGTCTAAATGGCATGGATGCCTAGCTAAGGAACTCCTCCACTAATGTGTGGTGCAGAACTTACTTCACGAAGTAGTGACTTTTGTTGTAGGTGGTAAATGCAAGTTGGCCTCCTAGATGAAGAAGAGATGAAACAACTCCTGTAACAGTAAAGAAAATGTGGAAATCTTAGAGAGGTAGGGCTAAATCAAAGAATATCCATTCATTATCATAACTGATAAAACAATGAAGTGAAGGAGGCATTTAGTGCTGACAGTACAGGAAGCACCCTGAGAACTTTTGTGTGTGTGTGTGTGTGTGTGTGTGTGCGTGTGTGAGAGGAAGATCAGCCCTGAGCTAACATCTGTTGCCAATCCTCCTCTTTTTTGCTGTGGAAGATTGGCCCTGGGCTAACGTCCATGCCCGTCTTCCTCTACTTTATATGGGATGCTGCCACAGCATAGCTTGACAAGCGCTACGTAGGTGCACGCCTGGGATCTGAACCTGCAAAACCCGAGCCACCAAAGCGGAATGCGCACACCTTACTGCTGTGCCACCAGGCCGGCCCCCCTGAGAACTTTTTAAAGCATATTTAAGTGATAGGGAACATATAATTTATCGTGCATAAGAAAGTGTAGCTCAAAACTACAAGTGCTGTTTGATGAACTTTAAAATATGTAATGAGAAAAGACATTTGAATCCATTGGGGCTAAGGACTATGAGTTCAATTATTTCTTTATAATAGGAAAATGACCAGAGAATGTGCCCACTTCTTGGAGAAGAATACAGTGCTTTTCTCCTGGCCATTTTGCTGGCCCAGCCTACCTATCACTTATACCTTGAATGACCAATGAAAACAAGAAATAAAACAAAACAGAGTAAATTGCTCAGCAAGGGTTTGTTTCTGATTCACAATCACTCTCATCCTTAGCCAAGGATTTCGATGTCTTTCCTAATTTACTTCTAGTCTCTATGTCTAGATGAATTACATCCCATGATCATGAAAGAATTTGCAGAATTCTTGAGCCACTATCAGTATTTCCTGAGAAATCGTAAAGATTTTCAGAGATGTCGAATAACAAGAGATGACCTGTTTCTCATCTGAATATTAAAAGAGCATAAATTCTGCCTGAGAGTAAACTCAATGTTAATTCCTGAAAAAAGTGTAGAATCAATTATGAACTGGATTGTTAAAATTAGAAAACTTATTGGTGATCTGTAGAAGCTAATATATGTTGATTAAAAATGGCATGCAAATTATTAATATCATTATTTCCATTATTCAGAACTTCATTTTACAATTATATTCAGGGCTTGGATATTATATAATGACAAACCTAATTGTTCTTAAATTGTAATGTTGTTGTAAACTGTTGATTCTTGTAATGTGAATTATAACACGATGCTGAATTTTCCTGTTTGTTAAGCCTCAGGAATTGACGAGATCCCTACAAGTGTTCTCAAATTTAGTGCACATGAAAAGAACTAGACTTTTGTATAAAATGTAGATTCTCATTTCCTCCTCTAGAGATCCTAATTCAGTACCATTGGAAGTACAGTCCAGAGGTCTTTATTTTTTATAAACATTTCATGTTATTAGGATGCACATGGTCTTTGAAGCTTATTCTGAGAACTGCTGAAACTAGCCTGACTCAGGAAAGAGGTCAAAGATGTAAACTTTGAAGAATGGTGTAATTAGAGGAATAGTCTCTTAAGTTGGGGAGCCAAGAATTGAGGAAATGTACAGTGCTATCCATTGGGATTCAGGAAAAATAGATTAGAACTTATATTTGCTACTACCTTAGCAAATACGGAAATAAACTTTCATAGTAATTACTATACAGACCATCACTAGCACCCTCGCTGAGTCTCATGTTAGAGATCCCACCTCAAATACAGTCGGAAAAGTGTCAGAGACACTCTATATGGTGGTTAGAGGTGTGGGCTCTGTAGCCTGGTCTCCTGCATTTGAATCCTGGCTCCACCGACAATCATGGGAAAGTTCTTTCAGATCCCAGTGCCTCATTTTTCTCATGTGTCAACTGAGAATTGTAATATCACCCTCTCCATGGGGTCACTGTGAAGACTAAATGGGTTAATACGTGTAAATTGTTTAGAATGATTCCTGGCACATAGTAAACACCTTCAAAAACTAGCAGCTTCTGGGGTGCTGGCCTGGTGGCGAAGCGGTTAAGTGTGCGCGGTCCGCTGCCGTGGGCCCGGGGTTCTCAGGTTCGGATCCCGGGTGTGCACCAACACACCGCTTGGCAGACCATGCTGTGGCGGTGTCCCATATAAAGTGGAGGAAGATGTGGGTGGATGTTAGCCCAGGACCGGTCTTCCTCAGCAAAAAGAGGAGGATTGGCAGATGTTAGCTCAGGGCTGATCTTCCTCACACACACACACACACAAAAAATATCAGTAGCTTCTGATATTTTTGTCCTCTCTTCTTCTTCCTCTTTTTAATCATTTTATTATTATTATTACCATTATTTTTATGATCATTTTCATCTTAAAGGGAGAATGGAAATTAAACAGCGTAAAGGTGTTGAGAGCAGTACTCTATCTTTTGTTCACAATCATTACGTTGCAATACAAATCAGATTACTCATGCCTGGTTAAGTTAAGCAGTTATGGAACTGAACATTCTAGTGTGTGAGAAAACCTTAACCAAATAAATAAAAACAATTAAAAGTAGGTTTAAATATTGAATTATGTAGTTTTAACTAAAATATCCCTCAAAAATGGACAGATTGCTTTAAAATATTAATGCAAAGAAATTTCAATTTGTACATAATAATAATAATGCATGCTTAGAAAATAACAAGAAAAAGCCACAGTAGAATCTTTTCTGAATCCTAATTGATCCTCTTTGTTGGCAGTTCATGAGATGAAAACAATCAAGAGATCAGTCTAAAGTTGTTTTTTAAAAAATTTATCAAGAAGGCTATTTGAAATGCAGTCATTTTCATTATCATTAACAATATCTTGCCCAGATTATATATTCTGCCCTTCTCTGTTTGCTAATGATTAATATAAAGCCATTACAACTAGACATCATTAAAAATATTGTAATTTTATCTTTATCTCAATATTTTGCATTTTATTCTTGCATAGTGTTTATAATGTCCATAATTTGTTATAAATCACTGTGAATCACTAATGGCTAGAGTTTTAGATATTTTCTAAAAAGTGTGTCTTCCACTGATTTACAGCCCTGCTAGATTAATAAACATCAGCAAAGGTCAGAGAAAAGGGGAGAGCAGTGGGCTAGGAAGAAAACAGCAGAATACGGTGTCATGAAAGTCAAGATAACAGAAGGCTTAAAAGGAAAGAAGGTCGTTTTTGTTCAGTATTGATGAGATATCGCATGATTTGAGCCCTGAAATTTTTCTACTGGATTTTGCAGCATGGAAGTCACTGGTGCTTTTTACACAAGTAGTTTCTTTATTGCTACGAAGATTAGACCCTACGTTGGACCATCTTTTTCGTAGACGGGGCTGAGAAAAGTAAAGCTCAGCACTAAAGCCAGACTTAGTGGTGTCCCAGACCACTTATCTCCCAAGACTTGTGTTAGACTGGCTTCTCCAGAAAAATAGGACCACTAGGCAACGCACATAGATAGATAGATGATAGATAGATAGATAGATAGATAGATAGATAGATAGATAGGTAGGTAGGTAGGTAGATGATAGATGGACAGATAGATAGATAGATAGATGATAGATAGATAGATGGACAGATCGAAGATAGATAGATAGATAGGGATTTATTAAAAGGAATTGGCTCACAAGGTTACAGAAGCTGAGAAGTTCCAGGATCTGCAGTTGACAAGCTGGAGACCCAGGAGAGCTGGTGGTGTAAGTTCCAGTCTGAGTCCAAAGGCAGAAGACCCCTGTCCCAGCTAGAAGACAGTCAGGCAGAGAGAGTGAATTCTCTCTTACTTCACCTCTTTGTTCCATTCAGGCCTTCAATGGATTGGATGAGGCCCACCCACACTGGAGAGGGCAATCTGCTTTACTCAGTCTACAAATACAAACGTTAATCTTATCCAGAAACGCCTCACAGACACACCCAGAATAATGTTTAACCAAATATCTGGGCAGCCTGTGCCCAATCAAGCTGACACATAAAATTAACCATCACAGTCCTCACATAAATCATCCTAGGGTAATGAGAGTACAGGGAAAACATGCCTGGGAAAAGCAAGAGAGAGCAGAGGCTACTTCCAGAAGGAATCCAGTCCTAGGTCCTCTTTCCTTGTCAGCATGTTGGGGCAAAAGTAAAACAGGAAGTCACTTCCAGGAGGGCTTAGAAATCTAACGGTGCCCTTCTATCATGTAGCTCTGTTGTCCAATTAATGGCTCATCCTTAGTAGTAATTTCCTTCCTTCTTTCTACCAGCCCTTTCTTCCTTCTCCCTCCTTTCCTACGACTAATAATAATGATTAACTGCTATGTGCTAGACACTGTCCTGGGCCCTGGGAATAAAACAATGTTCCTGTGATTATGTTATGGAGCTGAACACTCTATGGTGGGAGTGGGAGGGAGTAAACCTTAACCAAATAAATAATAACAAATATTTAAAACTAACAGATATGTCAGATGGTGATGAATGCTATGGAGACAAATAAAACAGAAAAGAAGGATAAGAAATGCGTGTGTGTGTGTGTAGAAGGGAAGGCTGTATTTTAAACAATGTGGTCAGGGAAAGCCACACTGTGTTGCGAGGACCCTCACAACTGAATCCTACTTTCTGTTTAATTAACCAAGGGCAAAAGGACACAAAGAATTAACCAAGGGCAAAGCATACATTTTTCATTTATAGTGTTTTAAATTATACCATTGTGAAACGTATAATGCTAATATATTTGTCTTGAGCTAGAGATGAGCACAATCTTGCTGCATTAATAGATTTAATGCTTTTAGACACTGAAGAACCTCAAAGATTTATAATTATACCATTATTATGCTTTCTTCGTTTCCACTGTCTTTTAAAACAATAGCAAGCACCGTATATTTTATCCTGCCTTGTAGTTTTAATAGAAAACAATCTACATTACTTAATCATTTGTCTTTCATGATTTCTTTCCCATTTCTTCTCCCTTTTCTCTGCTCTAGGAGATGTCATTAGCTAATCTCTATAACTCCATAAAATATAAAATGATATATCCACAGTGTAAATATTTTAAAACTTGAAAAAAAAACCATCTAGAGTCATTTAATGAAGTCTTGAAAATATGTTAAAACTGAAGTGCTGCTGGCAAACTAATGGAGGATTTGAATTTTCAAACAGTGAAGACTAGAATGCTTCTCTAATTGAGATTCAGTTCATGTTTGCTGTTCTCAGAACTGCTTGTCTTAGGTCCCAGCAATCCCCCTGTTTCATCATGGGGGAGGATCTTCCTTGATACTATTGTTTTCCAATTTTAATTTGAATTCTCATTTTTTTTTCTAATATTAACTAATAGCATGTATTACCAAATGCTTCAGAATCTAAATTAATTCTTTCATGTATCATTCTTGATATATAGTTGTTGTAAGGTGCATAAATATCACCCTGTTTATTAACTATAATAGTTACTTTTCAACTAAAATGTTCAAATCATAATGACTTAGCAAAAGCATATCATAATTACTATTCTTATTAGTTATACCCACAAACTAAAGGTATTAAGACTAAAGAAGGAGCACAGGAGTGATCAGCCAAGACAAGGGATCCTTCAGGGGTCACTTTGAGATCTCAAGGATGAGGAAAATATCAAAATCCAAATAAAATAACAAGCAATTCTTAAAATCATTAAAAATGAATACTCATAATTTTTATAGGAAGATGACTACGCTGATGGATCATTAGAATGTAAGGTGTTTTGAAGATTTCTATTACTTTTCTTACTAGAACTTGATTGATTAGGGCTGAACTATCTGTGTTCTATCAACATTGTTCATTCCTAGGAAAGGAATTATTGCTGTATGTGTGAAAAATTTCTAGCTCTATGTAGAAAAAGAAGTGAATGGAGCATAGAAACATCTACACTCACACAGTTAACTGTCTTTACTAACACACAAGTTCATAATTCTACTGTCTTCAACAATATGACTTCACTATTCAAGGAAACACTTGCCCAGGAAGATAAAAGGTGTGAAAAAGTTGTTTATTTCAAGGATTTCGTGCAAAACTCATTTAAATGAACATCAGGCTGAGCAACTTTTTAATAGCATCAAACAGTTTATTTTCTTAGACTCTTTGAACCCTCACCTCAAAAGCTTCCCTTTGCTTTGTCCATCAATCCTAAACTGTTATATCACAATCTTGGCCCAGTCCGAATTTAGGCCCTGCATGGAAAGACCCACCTCAACCAGATCCCCAAACCTCGTACATATCCTGACATTGCCCTCCCTGCTGAGACATTCCCATATCTCTGTCAAGGTAGTGATCTGCTTTAGTAAGTAAGAATAAACTCATCTTTGCCATATCCACAGTTGTTTTGTGGTAATTTCTGGGAGCTTATGATTGACAGGGATGAATTTGAACTCTTTGTTTACTCATTAGCATTGCTTTAACTTAAGCTGTTTTTTTCCTCATCACTTTCTCCCCCTGCCCCAATTTTATTGAAATATACTTGACATATAACATTGTACAAGTTTAAGGTGTACAACATAATGCTTTGACATATGTATATGTTGTGAAATGATTACCACAACAAATTTAGTTAACACCCATCACCTCACATAGTTACAACTTTTTTTTTTCTTGTCATGAGAACTTTTAAAACCTACTTTCTTAGTCTCATCACTTTCTTTTTCTTAACAGGGCATATGCTTTAAATTAATTTTCCAGTAAAAGTGATATGCTTACATTCTCTACACATTTCTTTAACACTGAATCCCTTCCCCGTCTTTCAAATTCTTTGGCCTTAATATTGCTCATCTTGAACATTTGTATCTCAAAAGCGTTATGTATTTTTCAATATACTCTCCTTTTCTTGTCTCTGAGAAAGAAAGATTTCTGTTGTCTTTCAAGATTAATCTTGGAATTGTCCCTTAATAAAGCTGTTAAAAAATCTTGGACTTGGGCTGCCCATATTCTCCTGTAAATGTTGTCTCCTTCACCCTTTCTTTCCCTGAGTTCTTCCTTCTCACTCCATGCGTTATCTCTGTCACTGACTCTTTGGTTTTCATAACATCATTCTTGACGAAATCCTGTTTTCCTGTAAAAATAACCATCTATCTCCTCTCTAAACCCTCCTCTTTCCCAGATCCTTTTTCTAGTTGAAATTACTGTTGCTCACTTTTCTTTGATTAGACACCAAAGAATTGAGGGGAAAAAAAGACCTACATATTTTGTTTCAATGTCTTCACCAATGATTAATTTTTTAATACTTTGCAGTTTGGTTTTGTTACCGATTTCACCTCATTCTGGTGACTCTGACCCACATTTGGAGGACCTTCAAGGAGGGGCCCATGGGTGGGCCTCATACCCACAATCCGTCCTTTCCCCGGAGGGTTCTTTTCTGTTCGGTGTCATGAATTTGAAAAAGAATGAAAGCTGAGCGTTCAATGGCACGAGGTTTTATTCAATGGCCAAAAAATGAAGTGGGAACTATGTTCACAAATCAACTTCTCAGCTCTTGGGGCGAGTAAGCAGCTGTCATAAGGGGTCCAGGCAATGAAGGGGAGGAATATTCATAGTTACTCAGAGAAATGGGCTGGCTTTTCTGGGGAGCAAGGATGCCACCTCTTTTCTTTCCTTATTTAGTCATATCCTGTCTTTGCTGTGGCAATTGTAAACTGTCGTCGTGCTGGTAGGTGTGTTATGTAGCATGGAAATGTATTACGATGAGCAAATAATCAGCTTCGGGGTCTATGTCAGGTCAAGTCAGACTGCCATGTTGCCTTCAACCAGTGTTAACTGGTTTCGACTCTATGTCTCAGCCATCTCCCCCTTTCTCTTGTTGTGGTTTCCTGTAAGAGAACATGTTAGGCTTGTTCTGAGCAGGGTTGTGGTTAATGTCTTATGGGGCCAGGGCCCAGAGTAACAGTTTGAAATCATGTCACACAACCATGACCACCTTCAAAGATAACTGATGGGTTTCTAATTGCCTAAATCTAGCAGTGTTTTCTTAATATTATTTCTTTAAAACAGCAACAAATAATTAGACAAAAGGACAAAAATGCTCTTGGCCAGCATTTCCTTGATGAATCTCTCCCTTAATTGGCATTCTTAATACTGGTTTAATTTTAGGAAATATTAACCTAATGACCATTCCAATGGTCAGATGTAAAAGAGTCAGCAACATTTTCTGACTAATCAAACAACCCATTTTTCCTGAGCACATACAATAGAATATTGCCAAAAAATTTAGCAGAAAGAAGATTGTATGTGTATATGTATGTACATGTGTGTGTATGACACATTCTTGTTTCCTTAGGAATACTGTGCGTACATACAGTACCTTAGAGTAAAAGTTCACTGATATGTGTAACTCTGTTTACTCCTCACAACACTGAGGTGTATTCATTCTTAATCACTAGTTTACAAAAGGTGTAGCTAAATTACAGAGAAGTTATTTGATTTGTCCATGTTATGTATTATGTAGAGGAGTTAGTCTTCAAATTCTCATTTGGCGTAAGTCTTTATTTAAGCTCTCTCCACTACACTGCACAGATTTACATGAATAGGATTTATCAGGGAATGGACACGTCATTAATAACCTCAAAAAATTGCAAAACTCAATTTTTATAATCACATATCTAAATGCATGCTAATCTTGATGCACAACATATTTTTTTTTAATTAAGAGCAATTTAAGTACTTTTAATTCTTATGCACTCTTGATTGGCATCATGAAGATTTGACATAATTTTACCTCAGGTTTATTCATTTATAAATATGTGACTATGTGTGATATTTAAGAGTTAATTTCAATGTTTTCCTCTAATTATCATCATGAAACATCTAATAACTCTCAGCTTTGTCATTAGGGGCCACTGGAATTACTAATACTTATGTAAGGTCTTATTGAATCAATATAGGGTGTATTAAAGAATCATTAATAGCTGTAACAAAGAGAACCAAAAATCCAATTGCTGAGGCAAGATAAAATTTGTTTCTCACCTGTTTAAAAATTCAGGCACAATATAGCAGATCAGCAAGCAGCTCTAATCCAAGGAGTAATTTAGTAATTAGGATGATGTTGGTTCTGCCAACTTTAACACATTGTCTCCTAAGTCACTCTGAATATCACCATTCTGGAAATCAAAGAGCAGAAGTTCAGAGTCAAAGATTTCCTCTTAAGCAACTGAGACAAATTACACATATTTTAGTTACATTTCATTTACAAGAGCTTAAACATATGGTTGCAACATTTCAAGGTGGACTGGAAAATTCTATCCCTAACTGGGCAGCTGAATACAAGTTATAACTCCTTTACTATATAAGGAGTAAAGAATTTTCATGGCCAGCTAGCAGTATGCTTCAAAATAGGTCTCCAATACAATTGCTCTTTATTAGATGATTTGAACATCTATCAAGAATATAAAAATATTCCAATTCAGAGTGCATAAAAGTGTGCTTAAAAATCTGCATTTCCAGTTTATCTTTGTCATGTCTGTCTACTGTTATTCTAAACAATACTGTAAGTAATAATAATAAAAAGGTATCAGGCAACATGTGTTGATCCTTTATCTTGTGCCAGGCTCTGTGTTAGTGCTTGACATATATTTTCTTGTTTATTGCTTACAACAAGCAATTTAAACTGAAAAGTTTCTGTGAGTCAGTAAATTGGGAGCTGCTTAGCTGGACAACTTGGGCTCAAGGTTTCTCGTGAGAGTGCAGTCAAGATGTTGCTGAGGTAGCAGTCATCCAAAGGCTCAAGAAAGCCCAGAGAATCTGCTTCTAAGATGGCTTACACACATGGCTGCTATGCTGGTGTTGGCTGTGTGGCAAGTCTCCGGTTCCCTCTAGGTGGGCTTCTCTGGGATATACTGAAGACATGATACTTGGCTTCCGCCAGGGTGAGCTGTACAAAAAGAAAGAGAGCCAGGAGGAAGTTATAATTTTTATGACTGCACCTTGGAAGCAATATAGCATCAGTGCTACCACTTGTATTCATTAGAAGCAAGTCTACAAACCAGGTCCATGTGGAGGAGAATTAGGTCCCATTCTGTAAAGAGAAGAGTGTCAAAAAATTTTGTGGTCATATTTTAAAACCACAATGCATATGAATACATGTAGTATTATTAGGAGTATGGAATGGCTGGAATTGCATATATATATATACACACACTAAAGAAGAGGGAGATAAATTTCAGAAATGAAAAACAGTTTGACCTTGAATATTTGGTAAAAGGATTTGAACTTGATTCCTTATTTTAATTTGAGAAATGGAGTGATATGATAAAAATGGTGCTGTAGCGTGATTAGTGTGACCTTGATAGGAAGGATGAATTGGAGAGGGGAGAAAACAAGAAAGAATAGAAGCTTATTAAAGCTATACAAGGGATTACTAAACTTTATAAATTTTAGAAATACACTAGTTCATACAAGAGACTCATCAAGAGAATTTCCTAAGATGTATTTTCTCAACAGATATTCCTATATTTTTAGAAGTCATAGTCTACAGATTATTTATAGCAGGAGTTGGCAAACTTTTTCTGTAAAGGGCTAGATAGTAAATATTTTAGGTGTTGTGGCCCATATACAATCTCTGTCATGTAGTCTTTGTTTCTGTTTTTTTTATAATCCCCTACAAATGTGAAAATCATACTTAGCTTCCTGGCAGTACAAAAACAGGCAGTAGGCCAGATTTGGACCATAGGCTGCAGTTTGCCCTCCAATCTATAGTCTTACATTTCATTTAGTTTCATATTAATATTCTGCATATATGTACTATTTAATAGCAGATTTATAGTCAGAGAACTTTCTAAATGCTAATAAGCATGATAATAACAGTACTTAAAATCTATTTAACACTAAAGTGTACCAAGCACCTTGCAAGGTATTTGACATTATTTCTGTAATTCCCACAATGGCCTAAAATGAGGGAACTCAGAAGGGTAAACTGAGTCTTAGAAAGTTTAAGTAACTTGCCCAGTAGGGGAGCCAGGAATTAAACCCCAGTCTTTAGGCAATAAAATCTGTACCACCAGCATACATAGAAGAGTAAGATGTGCCACTGCCTTCAGGGGATTGATATACTCTGTAAGAGGAAGTAAATATCAACAGAACTGCTCTAATCAGGCAAAAGGCTATAAATGCAATTGTAGAGGTCACTATTATATTAAGTGGGGAGGATGAAATGCAGAAAGCCTAAAATACCAGCTGTCTCATCCTAGCCCCAGTTCCTAGCTGGATAAACTCGTGGAGTCATTCAAACTCGTTGAGATTCCATTACGTCATCTTTGACATGCACTCTATTTAAGATGCTGTTTATTGCAGGTCATCAGCTCTTTGCTTTTTCCTGAACATGGTGAAAGATAATGGCCTTACATGGTGGGTTAGCTCTAAAGTTCACATGACATTCTTCTAAGAAAACAGCAGAGACTGAGACAAGCAGAATTCAACCCACAACCACGTTCTTGACAGAGAGAGACTAGCAAGTGCCCAGCTTGGAAAGGCTTCGTTCCTGGTGTAAAAATCATTGCCAAAATTAATTAATTCATCCAAACCCAGCCCATTTTATTGAGTGTCACTTCTCAGAGAAGTGAGAATCAGAAGAGAGGCAGAAGAAACCTGGAACAAAGTCACAAGGGCAGGGAAACGCAGTGCCTATTTGTAAAATTGTAAGTAATTTTGTGGCAAGGAATGTGGTAGTGGAAATGGAAATAGAATAGAGCTGAAGGTTCTCCCTCACGTTACCTGTATTCCGCCATTTTAGCTATGAACTATCAGAAAGCCATTTTTATCAAAATATTTAAATATCTTCCTAAAAACAGGGATATTTTAGAACAACAATTCCATTTAACTTGGGGCACTTCGTCAGACTAAATAGTAATGTTCTTACTCCTTCTCCTTCAGTGTGTGTGTGTATTATATGTGTATGCACATACATATCTGATCTGTAATATAGCACATTAGATAAAATAATCTTTCGAGAAAATATCAGCCTCTCCCATAAATTCCACCACCAAAAAGTATTACCATGAGTTGGTCATTTATATCTATTCACATTTTGCTAACACTTAAAGAATTGAATTATTTGCAAGGTATAGCTTTCTAGCATAAAATATGATTTCCTTCTCCTTTATCTAGCATTACCATTTTATAAGAAAAGTTTATGTACGTGTTATGTCATCATTATCAAAATAGGCCATGAATTTATACATACTGGTTTAGAAACCCCATCATCAATAAACTAAGTTCACTAAACAGATTACTATTGGCCAGATCACTAGGCATTTCTGACAACTTTCTAACAACATGTAAACCTTATTAACTTACAGCTGAAAATTTTTTCTGTCTAAGGAAAACTTTGGTGAGCTGAAAGTGTATTAAAGCTGTTTGCAGCTGCCATCCATTAAGAATAGTACACACCGGTCAACTATTTTTAACTGATAGGCTGTATACTTTAATCCATTTTTTGTTTTGTTCTCAGTTTTTGAATAAATGAAAGTTTATTCATAAGAAAATGAAATTCAGGAGCATATGAATTATGAATTATGAAAAAAATGGAGCATTCTAACAAATTTGCTTGAGTCTATATGTGTGAATGACATTCCTTACACGTGCATTTACCATTCATTCAGTTATTATGCCATATGCATTTTAAATCCACAATTAAGCCCTTATTGGATATAAGAACATGATCATATAAAGCGATATTTTAATTTTATGATTATAAATTAAAATTCTAAACTACTGCCAATAATGAAGCCTCCCCCTAGCTAGATATGTCTGCCATGTAACAGAGTCTTTTCTTTGCAAGGAGGGGTTGGGTGTTGAAATACTTATTTCGATGGGCATCGTAAGTAAACACTAAGAAATATATTGATAGATAATAGTGGTTATGGTCTGATGATTTTGGTGAAAAGATAATTGGACATTGTCTATTTATTTTAACTACTGTGGTTACTGAAGGTGACCAACCACTTTTCTAGGAAATCAACAGCTGGGTGATGGCACCTGTCTTTTGGCATTCCCACTCACCATGGGGAGCCTGTGAGACCGTGAGATCAGAATGGACTCTATGAACATCTTTAGTCTAATAATTTTCAAAATCTTTCTGCCATTCCTTTTCTTTGCTCACCCATGCTGATGTGTGAAAGCTGGCTCTCACTTATGATTTTGTGCTGATTAAACTGAAACCACCCTTAGAGAAAACTGAAGCACCCATGCTAAGAGTGAAAATTCTCCTGTCATAGATATTTACAGCTAAAGTTGCTGTACGTGTGCAGACCTCTACACACCAGCAATGTGTTTCATATCAGTTGCAGATATTTTGTTTTGTTTTGTTTTTCAGTTTTTTTCTTGTAATAGAATAGGTAATGGTGGGAAGGGAATTTCTCCATAGGATATGGATGGATGTTTCTAGTTTCCAAAATCAAAATATTGTCAGGATTTCATACAGAATACATACAGCCCACCTTTATTGTATTTACTCAAATGAAGACTATAGAATCTTTGTAGATATGACAAATATTTTTATTATTTCTCTAATTTTCCCTTTTTACTCCACTATAGGACATTTTGTACAAATGTGAAATCATATAGTTTTATAATTAAATTGGGTTATGTGATAGCTTAAAGGGCCAAAAAAATTTGTAATAAATTTTCCTTTTATAAGATTGTTATGAAAACAGCTGAGATTATAACTGTTTACCATATATAAGTACTAACTATCATTCTTATTTCAACTTTTATTTTATTCAAGATTTATCAGCTAGGGAAAATTGTAACATCAGTAATTCCTGAAGAATATATATTAGAATATCTCATCTATTAGCAAGAAACATTGATCTGAGCTAATATAACATATAGTAGAGAGTTTTCAAACAAATTCCATGATTTATGCTTGTAATATTCACATTAATATAAGTTGATACAGTTTAACAGAATTAATATGCTGTGGTACACAACAGCTGATGTAGTGCAATCTTTAATTATGTATTTTATGCCCTTACTTTTTTTACATTCCTCTCCTCAAGCACTTGTTTTAAATTAATTTGAATAAAACCTTGATACTAATCAACTTAATCCTGAATTACTATAATTAAGTTTTACCAAACCATGTTATTGTTGAGTTTATTTTTATTTACTATTGAAGTTATTCTATTGGGTGAGATTAAAGTATTGAGTTTCCATTTTATTGCATTTATTTGTAGATATACACCTGCTATTGGATCTTAATAAATTTTCTGTTATATGCACTCCTTTAACCTTTAAACATAGTTATATAAACTAATATAAGTGATTTAGGAGTTCTGAACCAGACAATTAGGAAAGAATAAAATTTTTAATATCAGTTGCTTGTATTTCATTTTCTTGTTTAGTGAATTAATTATATTTCCACACTTTGTGCTGTGTCAACTGTAATTTCCTCTAATTCTTGCCCTGCTATTCTGGTTGCACTATTATTGTCTGTTTCATTTTCTCCCCTCCAGGTCATGAAATTTTACTTTTCTTGTTAATAGATTTATAGAAAGTAAAAGTAAAAATCCCGAGTACCTGTCACTTAAACAAGAGGATTATTTTTAACTAACAAGTTACTTGTTATAAGACCATCATCAAACGGAGATGGATTGCAGCTTTTGAAGTCCTTAGAAGCGTGCCGAGGTCTCACGATTAAGGTAGTTATCCGACATCTTAACATGGATACCTCTAAGCACCGATCCTTGTTTCTTTTTGGAAGGTTGGTTTTCCAGTTTCTTCAGCATTTGCCTGCCAGGCGTATGCCCTTGGCCAGTTAATCATTTGTTAATCCAAGCATGGGGCACAATTGTTCTTCTGATTGTTCACAAGCAAGGAGAGGGCATGAAGTTAGGTTAGTCCCAGATTGGCTCATGCCGCTGCGGCAGGCTTTGTTGGATTTCACACACGGACATGGAGGATGAGATTGAAATATCATCTCAGAATTACTGTTCTCTCTTTTAGGCCAGCCCACTCTCCTCAATATGTCAGAGGGCTGAGGAAGAGTCATATCGTAGCTCACTATGGCCAAGGACAGGGTAGACATCTCGTAGACACTTGGATTGGCAGATGTGTGTTTGCCAGGGCTAAGCATCTGAGATTGGCTTGGAAACTATGGAGTTTTTCCTACTTTCTGGTATGAAAATATCTTGTTATTAATATTTAATATTTCATAGTGATCCTTTTATATACATAAGTTATATATATATAACTTGATATTCCAAATGAGGAGCTAGAACATGAAATAATTTGTAGAATTTTATATTCAATAATTAATACTTGTCATTTTGTTTGTTGGTTGATTTTTGATATTTGATATATATTATAGAGACCGCTCAAGTTTAAAGTAAAGCTGCATTTATAAATAAATATCTTTTAAGTACTATGATTATCTCAACTGTTGATTAACATAACTAATTAAGAAAAAGTGTATCCTTTTGAGAAAATAGATATAGACCGAAAATAAAAATAATCAAATAAGAATCTATGCAATAACTCTTGATTAACTCTCTGACAGTGGTTTTTTACTGTTTTGAAAAAAGCAGGAAAGTTTGAACTTTCTCCCCAAAAGTTAAAAATTCCACCTATTCATATATCACACAATTTCACAAAGAATATGCTGGTGCCTTGGACCTAAAAAGTGACTCTCTAGAAATCTATAACCACCCTCCCTTTTTAGCCCCTGGATGAGAACCCCAGCTCTACTTATTAAAATTATTCAAACTTTTAAATTTTAAAAAGTATTTAAAATGAGTAAACTTTAAAAATAAATTATGGTTTAACTGTTCTTTTCTGTGTGCTTAAATGTTCAGTTGATTCTTTCAACTCTCCTATTGAAAATATCAAAATTGGCCTTCTTTCAGTATATTTTTCTGATGATGTTATATGTATATATATATAAAGTAAATATGAATATATACTTACACACACACACTTTGGTTTCATTTTTATGTTTACTTTTGTTTTTCTGTTATTAAAAACTATAAGTTTATCTTTATGTCTATGGTCGTGCATATTTGCGCTGCTGGATTGAAAGTTTTTAGGTTGATGTGGGGAATTTAGGCTGAGAATTTAGTTTCAGACCGGTTTTCCTCAGTTGTTTCTAAGGATTCAGTAATTGATCTGCTGTGAGGAAGTGGGCCATTAATATAGTTAAAGAAGCACACTAATTCAAATAGATCTAATGGCTACATAGAGACATAATAAATGTCTGGAAACGGGCTACTCAGGCTCTAAAGCAAGAAAGACAGTCACAGTTTTGAAGGAAAAAGAGGCCTTGGTATTCTCCCCACATTAGTTCACTGGAAACCTTAAAAAATTCAGTTTCAATAAAATGAGATAAGTTTAAGGTAGATTGGAAACTGTCAGAGATAGACTAAATAAGGGTGGAAAAAATGATTTATATGAACTAACAAATCAGATATTTCGTTTACTTGGTTTAGTTTCTTTACTCTATGTAAATTCAGGGAGGGGAATAACTATATTCTTGTCAGGGGTATAACATTATCTACAACTTTTATGTTCATGTACCCTGCAGTTAATAAAAAGATATTTTAGTATGACTTTTACCACAGGTGCTTTTAAAAAATCTTCAGCTACTGGAGAAATACTGTACATTGCTTTATGGATCTGTTATTTTCTCATCTTTAAAGTTAAAATTTTAATCTGATGCCCAGTAGATATGAAAACATATCTCCAAATGTGTTCATGTTGTGATCACAGAGTAAATTTGCCCTTTAAAATGTACCTTAGGATTTGTGATTTGATTCCCTTTAGAGTCCCAGTGAACTCATTGGAGAAGTATAACAGTGATAAGTAATTTTTGTCAGTTTTGCAACCTCAAGATATTTTTATGCCGCCCCATACAATTATTTATTGCCTGGGTTTGTCCATCAGCCAATCTGACAATACCTATGTTATATTTAAGTATTTATTGCTTTACAAAACAATGGCTGGCCAATGATCTCCTCTGTAAGGACAGAGATACACTTGTTAAATTTTGCACTCTTTTTGTTTTGATTTTTTCTCTTTCAACCCACAATCATTTTATATCTCTGATTTTAGACTTAGTGAATATTTTTTAAATCTCACTTTAGATGGATTTCTCATAGGATAGTTCATTCCAGTGCCACATCTCTGGAATATGCTCACTTCTACATTTAAACTGTATATTTAGGGCAAATAGATAAATTTGAAAATATGATTATTAGATGTAAGCATATTGAAGTGAGGGTTTGTTTCAAACTCAGGGCTCTAGGATACTTGGCGAATATCCCATACTTATATATACTCTTATTGAGGTAGGACACGTATGAAATTTCTATTTTGTAAATTACTCTGAGTATCCCTTTGTAGGTATACAAAAAAGAAATTCTAAATGATAAATTATCCAAGACCAGTGTTTCTCAATCTTTTTTTCATTTTCACCCACCTAAGGAATCTTTTTTCTTAATCCTCCCAATACCCATGAAATTTTAATACCACAGATATACTGTTATATCACAGATATACAGTATATATCTGTTTATACACTATGATCCTTTGAAGGGCCACAAGCCAGTTTCATAGCTAAGATTTTTTTTTGCCCCCAGGAACTAATTTAATCCCTTTGAGGATGATACTGCCCTCATTGGGAATGCATGTCCTCGACTATTTCTTAAGAGGTTTTTTTTTCAGTTAATGTCTGCTTGATAGATTTACCCATTTAGAGATCACCTCAGATAAATTACTGTAGGTAAAATAAAACCTAGCCTCAGTCCTTGAGAAATTTATTATTTCCAGACATGATACTGCTGTGTTAAATAAAATAAAGTGCCATAGCTGCAAGTGCAAAGTAAGATGGTTCAGAAAATTGAATAAGTGGAGAACAGATGAGGGTCATTTTTAGACAGAAAGTTAAAGCTTCCTGCAATATGAAAATCTGGAGTTGGATTTCAAAGCATGTGATAGCCCAAAATTATTGATGGTGGGAGTCATCAGAGAAGGGGGTAATGGCAAATGCAGTGCGATGATAATTAAGTCAGGTATAACATTGAACACCGTGGCAGGAGTGTAGGAGCTATGGGAAGAGAAGTTGGCATGTAGAGTAAGGTGCCTCATGGATGGTTAATCTTAAATACGAAGCAGTGTTTTATATTTAATATCTGAATTAAATATCTAGGTCTAAGAAAATGGACAATAGTGTTTATTGGGTTTTGACCTGATTGGAAATTGCTTTTGGGGAAAATAATTATGGCTGTAGTGAACTGACTTTGGATATGAATAAGTATATATATGGAGCAAAGACACAAATTGAGGGAAAGAATGGGAATACAAAGAAATAAATCTGCTTCATAGAAGAAACTGTTAGCCCCTCATTAAACTATCAGATCATTGCTTATATGGGACAAAAGATGTAAAATTCTTAAAGATAATATAAGTAAAAACCAAGAAAGAAATGGGAAAAAAACACATTTGCAATTTTCAATTATTTTAATAAGCCTAAATTTAAAATTAATTTGATTTAGGAATTCAATTGAAATTTTAGTTCAGGGGAGTTTTGACTAATCCTTTCAAACTTGCTAAATTTTCATCTCTATTCCATTTGATGTTTCTTAATCAGGCTAGAGTGATACAAACTCAAAAGCTGATTTTCACAGATTTATTTCCTTTTTTAACTTTGATCCCCTTTGAATGCATTTAGAAGTAACTTTATTACTTATGGTGTTAGCATTGGCTTACCTATTATTAATTTGCAAGAACAGGGAGTTACATTAGTAAAAAGGAAAATAAGTCAATTAAATACATGAGGAATTATGTTTCTTTTAAAATTTAAAATACCCATTGTATTGAATAGAGAAAATGATATAATAATAACCACATTAAAATTAGCATTTATTAAAAACTTTGTTCTAAGTATTTAATATGTATTATCTCACTTAATCCTTACCACTGTCCTATGAGTGAGAACTGTTTTTATACTTCTTTTAAAAATGAGGAGACTGAATCTTTAATTGACCTGCCCAAGGAGACAGCTAGTACATAAGTGAAGGCAACAAGGATTGAACCCATTCCCTCTGGCTTCTGTGAACATATGCTTATATCAGAGTTCTGCTCTATAAAAATGGAAATAACTGAGATTTTCTTCTAAAATGTAATTTTTGAGAGAATGATATTTTTAAAATAAAAATCTGATGTCACTTTCCTACTTTTAATGATTCAGGGCATCTATTACCAACAGATAAATATAAGCTCCTTAAAATTACACACGAGACTTTAGTGTTCTAATCCTACCTATTTCTTTAGCTGTGCATCCTCCTGCTCAAATACTCTCTCTCCTCCCACCACTTGCAGGCTTCACCCTAGAAACACTGAGCTATTTTCAGTTCCTTGAACGTGGCATGCTCTTTCTTACATTCTCACTGCCTGGAATATCTTTCTCCCACATATTGTCTGTCTGAACGTTCCCAATCGGTCTTCAAAACTAGCTCATATGTCACTTCATCTTTTAAATCTCTGAACCAGACCCACCCAGACAGTTAATTCCTTCTTCTTATTCCCCATATACCACTAACTAATGGATTATACTATTGCGAGATATTATTACCCCAGAACTATGTATATCTTCATGAATCCTCTTAAGGATGGTTTCATGCAATTCTTTCTCTATACCCTCAGCATCTACAGTACTACCTGAGTACATTGTAGGAAATCAATAATGTTGGTTGCATTGAAGCATAATTTTGAAAATGTTTATGTTTCTTTTAAAAACAAAAAATGCACTTCAATTTTAATGTCTTATTTTTGCTTAAGATCACTACCATGTTTCCTCTGAATAACATTTAAGTTTTTGAAGCATTTGATATAAAAGTGTTTAATAGTGGAAATTTTAAAATGGAAAAAAATGTATCTAACCTTTTACCACACTGAATCCAGTTTTACCAATTATCTCATATTTGCATGTCCTTCTCTAATTTACAAATATCAGAATCTTTCAATTTCTCATTGTACGAGTCTTATGAGTATATTTGATTTGGTGATGTCACAGTCTGTAATAACCATTCGTTATTTTAAATAAAGACCTCATCTCTGCCGGAGCCAACCACTCTCAACCTCAGTAGAAGTAGAGATCATGTTCTGAGGGAAGCCCTGCAGAAGAGAAGAAGTCTGACATTTATGGAGCACTCTCGCTGTGCCACATACAGTGTTAGGAGATTTGTATGTGTGAGACAATACAGACAGTGCGTGAGAGCCCAGCTTTTGGCTCAGACAGCCTACGACCCAGTTCCATTATTTCTCAGCAGTGTGACCTTAGACAATTTACTTACTCCCCTAGCCTTCAGTTTTCTCATCTCTAAAATGAGGAAGAATAATAGTATCATCCTCATAGAATTGTTGTGAGAATTATATGCTAACTCTTTGACAAGGTTTTCCGTAATAAAGACACAAGCTGCATTAGTGGCTGCCATTGTTATCATCACTGTCATCATCATCATCTTCATCACCAAATCACGAGTAAAGATTACTTTCTCTGATTCAACTGTGAATTTGGTCGGAAGTAGGCTTTTACATTGGATTATAAGAAGCATCATAGAAGAAAATGTTTTTCATTTGTCTTTATATCCATAGGGTCAAGCTCAATATCAGGCACATAGTAGGTGCTTGTGAAGACCACCCTCACTTCTGATACCAGCTGCAAGTTTGGAGGTCCCCAAGATTATCTTCATGCTTGATAATTCACTGGAAGGATTGGCAGAACTCACTGAAAGCTGTTATGCTTATGGTTACGGTTTATTATAGTGAAAGGTTACAGGTTAAAATCAGCCAAGGGAAGAAGTGCATGGAGCAGAGTTCAAAGGATTTCCAAGTGTGAAACTGCCACTTGTCCTCTCCCAGTGGAGGTGTGGACAGTGCTAATTCCTCCCAGCAATGACGTGTAACAAAGTATGTGGGGTATTGCCAACCAGGGAAGCTCACTCAAGCCTTGGTGTCCAAGGCTTTTTCTGGGGCCTGGTCACATAGATGTGGCTGACTGCCTGGAGTTTCTAGTCCCTCCAGAAGCTGAATTGATATTGCATGGCCCAAAGCCACCACAATAAATCACATTGTTAGCATGGACTACCCAGTATGGTCCAAAGCCCCCAAATAAACAAAGACATTCTTCAGGCAGGACATTTCAAGGCTTAGAGATTACCTCTCAGGAGCTGAGGGCAAAAGCCAGACCTCTCTTTGGGGTGAGATTAATACTTTACTTCACAGTGTTGAAAAATACTTTTGAATTAATGACTTTGAATCCAGGTAAACAGAAAGAGAAACAGATAATCAGATTCTGTCAAGGCTTAACACTGACTTAAGGCTACACTGATCTTGATTTTAAGAGAGATTATAATGGGAGATAGAACAGGGCAGTGAATCCAAGAATTCCTATTTGTAAGTTGTATTTATAATGCTATGATAGATAAAGGACTTTTGTACTAATGAATTGAGATAGAAAAGGTTATCACAAATCAATACTTTTTTTGCCCCTCCTGGCATATGTTTGTTTTCTGTTGTAATCACCAGGCTGATGCATCTAAAATATAAGAAACAAGAACACAAGTCATGCCTGGGGCTCACTCTTCCTTATCTTCTCAGACGACAAGAAGAAAACTGACCAGAGCAAAATGGGAATTATGAATTGTGATTAACTGTACCCTATTTTTTCTAGCAGAAGGCGAAGAAAGATTTTGTGAGTGATTCCTGAAAGCTAAATCCAGCATCTCAGGGAATAGGGCTTTTAGAAACCTCTGTTTTCACCTATTGACCCAGTTTCCTTCAAAACAGCAGGAGAGAGAAGAAGTTGGGAACTATAGTCTTTAAATTTATCATTGAATAGATGCTTACTTGTGTCATGAACCCCCAATACTTATTTTGCGCAGCTGTAATATAAACATATATATCCTGGTTAATATATATGTTGCTAAGCAAGCAGAGGGAGGCCAGAAAATATTGTTTTAACTTGAGAGTTGTTAGAACAATGTACAATGTGTTCTAGTTCAGTGAATATTTAAATTTTTACATGCTGCTAATGGATACATATAAATAGTTTCGAAACTATGCCAGTTATGATTAATCCACTATTATTTTCTCTTTTTTTTTTCCCCTTGTTCCGTCTTCAATAACAAAAGGGCTAAGGTCAGAATTATAATAGGTTGACAACAGCACAAACAACGATAATAACACTAGGTAACAAGTACAGAGCTTTCATGCCCTAGTTCCGTGTAGGGATATTTACATCTTGTTAGACTGGCACAACAAACGTGTGACAGATGTACTGTTACCATGCCCATTATACAGCTAAGAAGACCACAACCCAAACCGAGTAATTAACTTGACTCAAGTCACATAGGTATTAACTGATAGAACTGGGATGCAAATGCATGGCAGTTCTTGTCAATAGTTTGATTTTTTTCCATTTACTTTTGTGGCCTTGTATAGACAGATAGCAAGCTGTTAGTCCTAAAAGGGAGGGGCATGTTCTGGACTACAGTTACCCAGTGTAGGTGTTAGCGCAAGTAGTATACATTTCTAAGCTACTTTCAAGATAGACTCATACCTGCCTGTGGTTTCCCCAGGAACAGAGCTGGATGTGTGACCTGCAGTTGTCAGAGAGATTGTTTGGCTGTGTGTATCAAGAGCCTAATTCCAGGGCCTCAAGTATGGGGGAGGTGCCTGCAGTGTTAGCTATGTAATTTTGTTCTCAGCTCCCTTCAATCTATGCCTGCCTCCCCACTGGGCCAATTTATACTGCAGTGTAAAGTAATGAACAGTTACAGTGTCCCTGAGGAAAATCAGCAAGTTTTACTCAGTATTGCATTACAGACAATTGTTATGTATACTTCTCCATTAGTCAGGTTGAGCAGACATAAATGAAATCTGCAGATATTTCCCAACTCTCATTAAGACATCACTTTACCCTTATTTCCACAAAATCTTTTACTAGGTAGCTAAGAGATTACCAGATACATTACTGTCTTTATCATTCTTTTCCCAGAATCTGGCAGAGGGATTAATAGAATTAAAGCTCATTTTGAAAGAATTGGCATAAGAAAAGAACTAGGGGAAAAAAAGAAAGGATGATTAATAATTTAGATAATTAGATCCTAAATAATCAACATGTTTTGCAACCTTCCCCAACAGTCTGATTCCAGCAGACAGAGAGGTCTTGAAGAATTAATGGTCTATTGCCCAGCCAACTCCATCAATCTTCCCCAGCATCCTCCCACCTCAAAGCATAGCTCGTTCTTCCACCTTCCTTGTGATCATAAGATTTCAGGAAAATTAAAATAGCATTTCTATTTCTGGGATAAAGTTTAGAGGCTTCTGCTCTCCTCATTAGATCACATTCATTTTAACTGAAACTATTGTTTGTAAGTAAAAAAAAATCTACCTTATGTTACCTAGAGTAAAAAGGAAGAAAAGTATAACAATCTGAAGGCTTTTCATAGATAAGGTGCTGTCAGGCTCATGAGAGATTGGAACCAGAGACTAGAAATTTCTAGAGAGGCCAGGAAATTATTTACTCCTCTCCCTCTCTTCATCTTCATCTCCTTTTGCCTCTCTAGGACCACAATGTTCCTGGGTCCTGCTACTCAATACACAGCCAGTTCATTGATTTCTCCTGGGCATTGCACAGTTTTTACTGTTTTGTTTGCCTTTTTCATCTGCACTTTCAATTATTTCACTTCAATCAATTCTAGAAAGAACTAGAATTTCTATGCCCAAGTATAAATTCCTAGGAATGAGAATTTATTAGGCCCCCTCTTGTCAGCTCATGTATACAACTATCGCAAATTTGGCTGTGAGAGGCTAACTGTAGTATGTGGCATGGCAGAGCAACAATTAGTGATCAGTTGTGTAACACAATTGCCTTTCAAAACGTGAATATCTTTGAGGTCAATAATCATATTTTATTTTTAATTGTTTCACCTAAAACCTGATACAATGCCTTCTGTTGAAGAAGTGACTGAGTGTTTTGTTTTGTTTTAAAAGAGATTATATATATATTTTTTGGCTGGGAAAAATTCGCCCTGAGCTAACATCTGTTGCCAATCTTCCTCTTTTTTTTTTCTCCCCAAAGTAGTAGTATATTCTAGTTGTAGATCCTTCTAGTACTTCCATGTGAGCCGCCGCCACAGCATGGCTACTGACAGACGAGTGGAAGAATTCTAAGACTGGGAACCAAAGAGGGGCCACTGAAGTGGAAGTGCCAAACTTTAACCTCTAGGCCATCAGGGCTGGCTCTAATTGAGTGTTTTTAAGTGATGATAGTAGTTTGAAAAAATGGAGGGCAGGGCCACTGCCCTTAGAAAGCACACAAAGTTAGAGGTTCCCAAACAGATATTTCTCAGCTTTTACCAAGCAGAAGAGCATATGTATGTATATTGATGATGGGCAGGCAGCAGCACTCAGTGTCCCTGACAGCTGATCAAAAAAATTGGTGGCACATAAGTGGGTTCAGTAAATGCACAGTCATGTTTATTAATACTACGTTCTATCAGCACCAGAAAAGAATTATATATTTGGAATAATCTTGATACCTAAAATATTCTACGTCACTCAATTTTTTAATTTTTTCTTTTTAAAAAGTCTGTATTGACAGTTTATTCTATTCTGCTAACCAGAAAGTCAATCAAAACTATTAAATTACTTATTTTAAATAATTATATATTTATTTCAAAAAAGTAAATAAAATTGTGCCTTAGGTGTCATAAAAGGCTATTTTGTTAAAGGTTGTTAATCACATGACACTGGTCACTATTAGGTTGTGCTTGTTACTCACCAGGGAACTGTTGGATAGTCTATCTGGTTTGGAAAATTTATTTGCATTGTGATAGTTCACAATGCTTATTCTGTTCTATGCAGTCTCATTTGGTTCATGTGGCAATGAGTTGTGCTTAGAGGTGTTAGATGACTTTGATAAGAGCATACAGGTACTAAATAGTGTTCGTCTTTTGTATACTCTGAACTAAGAAAGAATTACTCATTTGTTGCCCAATTATTCAGGTTAGGGTGTTGAGTCAGTTATTGAAAGCTTAAATTATAACTAATTAACTAAACTTGGCTTTCAAATTTTCAATAGAAGGTATGTTGGAAGAAGGTATGTTGGAAGAAAAGAAAATTTTATTCACATAAGACAAATTAACAAATAAACATCTATTCAATTGTATGCTATAGCCAAGTGGAATGATCAGATTTGTGTTTATACTAAATATACTGGAAACAGTGAAGAGAATAATTGAAAATCCTGAGATTGCAATGTTATTGAAAAAAGGGACTGTGGTAAAGAGTGAATTAACTAGGAAATGTGGCCAATAAAACACCCATTTTGTATGATTTTTTTAATAGGGTGTACTTTGTAGCTCAATTAATCAAATCCAAGACAATGGCTTATTTAATCTTCAGGTATGTCACCATCTTGGCCTACCTCCCTTGCCAAAGCAAATATATATGAAAAAACTGCATCTCTTTTTCTACATGTTATGTATCTTCAGATAATTTTAGTTTTGTAATTGTAGCTATGAAAAAATGAACATGAAAACATACTACTATTCAGGAAAGAAATTGACTATGTAAATACTACAAAATTATATCTAAATAAGTACAGTTTAACATCTGCCTAAATTCTTAATCTCAGAGAATTCTAGAAAATCATCAGTTCATGAACTACTTAGTAAGATAAAGCATAAGTAGGGAGAGTTACTGAATGCAACAGTATTGATTAGGCTCTCTTTATAAATCTCAACCTGCACTAGTGCTTAAACACACAGAAACAAGCAAAAAGAAAGTAGGAAACTGATGTTACTGATGTCTGCTTTACACACTTCTCTTTTCCTTTTTCACTTTCTTTGAAATCAAAGGGAAACCAATTTAATGAATACAAATCAGAACCCTGAAGGAAATGAGCCTATTTATTAACCTCATTAGGAGATAGATCATAAGAAATGTGTACACATACACAGCTTCTGCTCTCTGTGGTTCTGGCCAAAAAAAAAAAAAAAGACCAATTGTTATTTCTTCTTTCATATATGTTTCACTAGTGATCATATCCATTCTCTGTAATGCTTAATCGCTATAGGATTTTGTGTGAAAGATCTTCCCATTTAAATGTTTTGTAATGAGTATATTGAGCATAAAGATAGAACAACAGATTTCTAATGACTATATATGCCATATTGTAAACTATAAACCCTGTTGGGAAGGCTAAGAGGTGAGCATCAGGGGTCTAGTGTGGGAGCATTGACACAGCTGGGACATGACTCACAGGAAGGCCCAAACTCCTGAAACTCCAAGACTGCTCTGCTACTTGGAGGACTCAGAATCCAGCAGACCTCACTGTGATGGAACCTGTATTATACACCAGGTCCTGCCTACTCATCCACTGAAGGCCTTGGGAATCTTCTCCATTCTTCCTATTCCAGCAAATGTCTGTTCTTCCCAAACAAAATATGCTCTGTCACATAGCCAGGATTTGCCCTTCCATCTGAATGGCCCTCTTTCCAATCCCTTATCTGTTTCTCTGGTGAACTCCTACTCATTCATAAAGCCTTAAATTAGATATCATGTCCTGGCAGAATTCAAAGTGGCTTTCTCTGGACTACCACAAAATACTTTCTGTAGCTCCACGAGGGCATTTTCATCCTGTTTTATCTTTTGCATCTATCTTCCCTCAGTGCATTCCTTGAAGGAAGAATTTGGCCTTATTCATCTTTATATTCACTGCATCTTGGAAAAGGCAGAGATGATAAACTCTAAATAAATGTTGGTTAAATGAATAAAGGCATAGCTGGAGTACATTTCATGTAGTAGAGATTTTATTGCTCAAATTGGTCTACTTCAGAATGAGGCTGACTCCCCTGCATGCACAGTAATGGGGTGTTCTTATCTATTGAGGTGGTATGAAATGGCCAATATTTAGCCATCTTGACTTGCAGAAACAGCTATTTTAAATGGTTCCACATCATCCCACTTAATCATAGAATTAACCTGATCCTTATGTGGCTAGTGACTAAACATATACTATGGATATGGACTTTATTCATGATTAAATCTTTACTAAGTGCTGGAAATGTTCTAAGCTCTAAGGATACAACAGTGGCCAAGTAACTGTAGCTCCAAGCCTCATGGAATTTGCATTTTAGAAGAGGAGACAGAAAATAAACATATTCCTGAATAAATAATTTAAATCTAGTAGTGAAAAGAGTAGGGGGAAAGAGGAGGAGAAGGAGAAGAAAACATAGTAGGGAAGAGAAGAGGCAGAAAGGATAGTGTGTAAGGAAGGTTTCCCCAACAGGTGATGATTTGAACAGAGACCTGTATGAACTATGGGAGTGAACCTTGTGATTTCCTGGAGGGAAAGCATTCTTGATAGAGGATACAAAAAACCCAAGATGGCACGTGTGGCACTGAAAAATGTCTGAGAAATAGCCAAGAATGAGATAACGATAAGGATTTTGGATACTGGCCTGAGGGTGATGGGAAGCCATTGGAGTTTGTGCCTGGGAGAGTTATATGATTTGATTTATATTGGAAAAATTCACTCTGGCTGCTAAGTGATGACAAAACTTTAGGAGACAGGAAAACCCACTAGAAATAGAGATCCAGGTAGTTAATAATGTTGACTTAGATGAGAGTTGTAGCAATGAAAGGTTTGAAAAATAGTCAGATTCAGGATGTATTTTAAAGGACTTTCTCACAGGGAGTTGCTGCTGATTGTACAGGCATTCACATATGTCTTAGCTGTGAAGAAAAGAGGCAGCTGTGACAGACGAGAATTGTCCTGGTACTGTCAGCTACGCCTTAGTGAAACTTGGGGTTGCTCTGACCTTCAAGGCCAGGCAGTGATGTTCTCATGTGGAGCATAAACAATGTAACAGAAGACCTACATCCCATTAGGGTGTGCTATGATTACGATGCATCAAGACAAAAGAAAACTGTTCTATAGTAGATCCAAATGCAGATAAATACATGAATATTGTCCAGACCACAAAAATGACCAAATGTCCCTCAATTCTGCTGTGTTGCCACTTTACCAGTCACAGCTTTAGCCTTGCTTTGCTCCCTCTGTCTTCCAGATAAGAACTATTAAGATACATAATAGTAGAATTAGCCCTGCTGTCTGACATCTAATCTGGAAAAAAAGCCTTACTTTCTTTAACCTTTCCCCAAATAATTTAGCATAAGCCCCAATACTATAATTAGTCTTTTCTAACAGCCTCTTCCTGAGACACCCCACAGTTCCCCATGGTGAATATTTTCCTCCAGTGCAGAGGTAATAAACCAAACTTTGCTCAACTATATTATTCCCGATGGCCTTTGGCTGGGGGCTTTGGCTATTGATAGTAGACCAATAATTTTATAGCACCTTGGGAAATTTGGTTGTCTATTTTTAAGCCTGAAAACCTATAGCAAGATCCATATTAAATCTCATAGCAAAATATTTAATTTTAGGCTTAAGTCTAGAGCCTGCAGACATGTATCATGTGAATAAATCAGATGAAAGCAGGCCTGGGGAACAAGTCTACTCCAAGGAATTTGCTCTATTCCTACAAGTGCTTAGTCCTGAGAGCCCCTCTCTTGTACTTATTTCCCTAGCCTGAATAGAAAATGCTTTTCTTATCTCCGAGATCATAGCCAAAAATGAATACTATTTAATTATTATTCCTCCAAAGAATTCCCTTAAGCTTCATAGTGAAACACTCATCATTCTGTGGAGACTACCTTAGGTTTCACAGACAGTATTTGCGTTCTCTGGAAGATGTCTATTGTTTTGGCAAACCCTTAGGTAGAGATCAGCTTCCTTTTAACAGTTTTCTATCAAGGGTGTTCTTTAACTGCTTTTACCCATCTGGGGAACCAGACTTCACAGGTCAATCCAGACAAGGAGAAATGAGGCTGCTCTCATCCAGCTGAGACTAACCTGGATTTCTAATATGTGAGGATGTGGTACATTCATTAGAAGTGGAGGAGGTGTGGTGAAAGTCAAGGACTTGACAGAGTCTAAGACCACCTTCTATGATTTGGGTGTAAGTCTTTTAATCATTATAAATGTTGATTTCCTTATCTGTAATGCAGAGATAATTAAATGAAGTACAGAGCATATGAAATAATATACATGAAAGTATACTCTATTTAAGCTATGCTGTATGTAAGTGTCCTTTACAACTAGGGCGATATTTAACTTCCATCTTTGCTCCTAAAGATTAATATATCTAAACTTTAACTGTAATTGTGATTCACACAAAATTATCTAAAGAAAAAAAAAGATAATTAACTCAAGCTCATTAAATATTAGCTGTGCATTGACTTCAAAATCTATGGATTCTTTAAATTAACAACAGAATCATTAGATCAAAATAGCCCGTGTCAGCAATGATAAGCTCCACCTGTTTTCTTCTTCCAAAGGTGTTCTCAAAGTCAAATGGGATAAGACAAAAAAAGGATCTGAAACAGACGACGGCCACAAATTTAAAATTAGATGGGGAAACTAAAAAACTAAGGTGAACATATGCAAAGTATTTTATGGTGTATTGATTGTAATCATGTGGAGCAAGAGACGTTGTGTGATGTGGAGAAAGTCAAGGATATGGAGTCAGACCAGACTCTAAGGCCACGCGTTATGATTTTGGGTGTAAGTCTTTTAACCATCTGAATGTTGACTTTATCTGTACAACAGAGATAGGTAAATACAGTGCAGAGCATATTAAATAATATATATGAAATATTTTGTTCATTATAAAACACTATGTAAGTGTTTATAGAAGAGTTCTTGGCTGTGTGACAAAGGGAACAGCTAAGGGTGAAGCCAAACTGCTCTGTGTGGATTTGGCCAATGCAAATGTTTAGCTTGAATAGATTTCAGTTGAATTGGATGTTTCAAAACGTAGTTTGTAATGTTATATTAAAATAGTACTCTGATAGAATGTAAGAGATCATCTAATTTCCAAAATGTCAGACTTATTTCTAAGGAGTAATTCACACACTGGGAGAATCTTACTGTGTCAATAATATTTAAATGAGTCACTGCTATTTGTAAACCTTTAATTGTGATAGCTAGCACAAAATAATATGTGAAAAACATGATTATATGGTTATCACTCCGTTTAATAGGGTTTGTAGCCTCTATGTACACATAACAGCTGCCAGAGCAAGCCCTCAATTAATTTTACATAACAGGAGCAATTTTACACGATTACTTGAAACTCTTTGGCCATGTTCCATTTCTCTGACATAGACATATGGGCCAAAATCACAAAAAATTATTACTCCAATGGAATTTCTTATAATAATAGTTATATTGTAGGTAATATTTTTCCAGATTAAATCTTTCAACTTTTACACAATCTCACTTGTTGTTTAAAAGTTATTTTCATGTGGATAATGTTGGTTATTAGAGTGAACATTTATCGAGTGAACATTTATTGAGTGCTTACTAAATTCTAGGCTCTCTGCTAAGCATTTCATATGCGTCACCTCCTTTAATCTTCAGATTTCCCAAAGAATACGTTCCGAAGTTATTTTGTCTGTTAGGAGGAAACAAATTGAATAAGGGTAAGTAGGCTGATCAAGGTCACTGTGGCTAATAAGTAGAACAGGCAAGACTCTAACCCAGGTTGGCTGATGTCTAAAGCCAATTTTCTTAACCACAAAGCCTCCACTTGCTTTTTCTCACTATTCAATGAGCTATTTGTTGAAGATAAATTCAGTATGACTTTTTTTATAACTATAATTATAAATTACTTAAAAAGTATGTGTTTATTAGCGGTGGCAATTAGTAACATCACTGAGGCACCATCAGCTGTTTTTTGCTAATTATCCATTTAGACATTCATTCCACAAGTATTCATTAAGCACCTACTATAGTCAAGCCTCCGTGCTTGAGTTGACATATTTAGTCGCTCCTCCTTCCAAGAAACGCAGACGTGTATTCTCTAGTCAGGAAGCTTGTTTCTTTCTAATCTTTTTATCTCAGGATGTACTTCCTTCCCATTCAGGAAGAGAATAATTAGAGTTGAGTCCAGATTCTATATATAGCTAACATCTATGAGTCTTTTTCACACTTCTCTCTGTTAGCTTCCTGTTCTCTTACCTTACAAATACCCATATTATAGCATCTGTCATATTGCATTGTAATTTCTGCTTATTTACCCATTTGCCCTTTTAATCCATGAACTCCTTGAAGAGAGATATGATATCTTCTTTATATTTTCAGCATCTAGATTGTAATCGTGTGCTTAATGAATTGTGTTGTCTGAAAGAGTGAATGAAGGAATGAAATCTCCAGCATATTCCAGAGGATTTAGGATCAATGCTTAAGAGAATTCCAGGAAGAAGACAAAATCTGTTTATTACTGTATTCATCAGATATCAGTAACAACTATCTCAGCTGGAAATGACAGAAATGGCCTCAAATGTGCTTAGCTGTCATGCAAGGTGAGCCCTTTTGAGGCTTCCACCTGTCATGGGCCAGGGCTCAGGGTGAACTGCACAATAACACAAAGTATGATTAAAGTAGTAGGCTTTACTAGGGAAATTTACTATTCAAGGATCAGCAAGAGGAGAAGGCCTGGTTACTCTGGTCTTCAATAGGCCTGGTTACTCTGGTCTTCAATATCAATTCCCAAGGAGGTGAGATGAGGCCAGACCCCTCCCTGGAACACCTATTCTTACTCTCTGTCCAGCCAGCCCCAGTAAGCCTCGCACTGGGAAGTTAGTGAAAATAAGGGGACCCATGCTTTCTGCCCTGACTGACTGCTGGCATGTACATTTCCCCAGTAAAGCTTGCTCCTTACCCGGTGTTTAGCCATAGTGCCTAACTGAGTTAACTGTGATACCAACCATATATGATGTAAGAAAAAAAGTAAATTTATGGCTTATGTCACTGAAAAGATAGTAGACATCATTGGAGACTTTATACAAAGAGTTAGAGCACTGTGTTTCCAATTGCTGCTGTAATAAATTACTACAAATGTGGTGGCTTAAAACAACACATTTTTGTCTTAGATTTCTGGAAGTCAGACTTCTGAGTGGGTCTCACCGGACTAAAATCAAAGTGTAGGCAGGGCTGCGTTCCTTTCTGGAGGCTCTCAGTAACTATCTGTTTTGCTGTCTTTTCCAGTTTCTGAAGGCCATCCACATTCCTTAGCTTGTGGTCCCCTTCCATCTTCAAAACCAGCAATGGTTGATGGAGTCTTTCTTATATTATATCATTCTGACACAGACTCCCCTGTATCCCTCTTCCATCTTTTAAGGACTCTTCCGATTACACTCAGCCCACCAGGATAATCTCTGTATTTTAAGGTCAACTGGTTAGCAACTGTAATTCAACCTGCAACCTAATTTCCTCTTACACATAACATAACATATCCAAAGGTTCCAGGGATGAAAACATGGATATCTTTGGGGATCCCTTTTTCTGCCTACTACAGAGGTGTCTCTCTCCTCTCTTCTTCTTTTGGGTCTCTTTTATTGTATTAGGGCTTTATTGTTAAGTTACAAGGCAGCAAGTTGGCTGCCATCAGCTAATAGGCTACAGCTTCCTAGGTTCAGGTTCTGTCAGGGAAGGAAAAGTTAACCTCCTTCCAGTAACGTGAACTTGGTTCCTGGGCCTATGATTTTCTGAGTTGTTTCACGTGCACAGTCCCTGTGTGCAGTGAAATGAAATCTTTATCCCCAGACCTTAGTTACACCTTCACCCCAAATGATGCAGATTTATGATTGGGGGAGAAGCAGACGTAGGGAAAGGGTCTTTACCCAGTATACTAGTTAGGCTAAAAAAATAAGAGAACTGGGAGACCAAAATGTCCACCATGTAGCAATGTGAGGGGGAAAAAATCGTGTTTCTACAGGAAAACATGTCTATTTATGGTAAATAGTATCTCTCTACAAGTCTGTGTTTGTGGTCCTACCACCCAGGGTAAGTCAGAAATATAGACTCACTATAAAACTTGGATCTTAGCTTGTCTCTGTATGCTTTCTCATATATAATATATTATAAATTCTGCATAATAAAAACCTCTTGCTAAATAACGATTAAATTTCATGCTTTAGGTTTTTAAATTAAAACAGATAGTTCAAAAAATTAGGTGTTTATTTTTATCTCTTTCAAAGAAAAATAAAAAAGGGTTCTAAAAATAAATAATTATGCTGACTGAAATAGATAGATAAATAATTGTCTTAAAGATACTATTTTAAGAAACTGGAATATGTGATCTCCTTGCCATTTTTGTTTCTCATGTAAAAATTTAATTTTCTGTTGTAATCATAAGATGTAGCATCCTAGGCTTTACTTTAAAGAAAACAAACTAATGTTTACATTATTGGCCATCTCTCAATTCCCCACAAAGGACTTTCATAATTGTCATTCCTTTTATAATAACCTATGTGTCGGGCACCAAGCTGAACATTTCTCATGTATTTGCCATTTGCCCTTTATAATAAACTATAAGTTTAGTATTATCTATATTTTATAAGTGAATGAACTGATGCTCGGAGAGATTAATTTGCTTACCACCACATAGCATCTAAGTGGAAGCCAGGTCTCTCTGACAAAATGTACCTTCCATGTTCTGTAATAATGATATCCTGTTATTTTAGGGAAAAAGATAGATTGAATGCTAGCTTGGAGCTTCTATTTTTCTAACTTACATTGTCACTGAAATGTACCCTCTTTTTTTTTGTGAGGAAGATTAGCCCTGAGCTAACATCCGTTGCCAATCCACCTCTTTTTGCTGAGGAAGACTGGCCCTGGGCTATCATCCGTGCCCATCTTCCTCTACTTGATATGGGACACCACCACAGCATGGCTCGACAAGCAGTGTGTCAGTGTGCGCCTGGGACCTGAACCTGAGAACCCCGGGCCACTCAAGCGGAGCACGCGAACTTAACCACTATGACACTGGGCCGGCCCCTACCCTCTTTTTTATTGATCCCTCAGCATATAGATAAATATTTGCTCAATAAATGAATGAGATATGTTATGTTTCCATTATTTACAGATTTGAGCACTGCTCGGTGAGGAATATGTGCTAGAGGCCACAGGAGGAAATAACTATTAACTAGACTAATTCTTCTCAAGGTGTTTAAAAGTTAGTGGAAAAGATAAGATATTCACACACACAGAGACACACACACATATATTACTGGATCATGAGAGTATGTATTATATTTTCCTAGTGAGAAGCACAAAGAACTTTAAAAAAAACAAGAGAGAGTGAATGAACCCATTTTTGGCTGGAGTGATGACGTTTTTGGAGAAAATGGTATTTGTGGTTAATTTTAGAGGACACCTAATATTCCAGTGTGTAGAAATGTGAGAAGGGACTGTGTGAGGTTGAAAATCAGCTCACAAGATTAAGACTGGTGAGCAATACAGGTGGGGGAGGAGAAATGGCATTGTGAGCCGTCTACATTATAAACAGAAAGAAGAACAGCCGGGCAAGTGGCTCTTTGGGGCAAGATTGATGTTAATGCAGGGCAAGTTCACATTTGGGATTTAGAATAAAAGTTTAAATTATGGCTTAAGAAACAAAAACAGTAGTTTAATTTAACTTCAATAAAAGAAGATTGTCCTTTGGAAATTTTTTAGAATTCTAATTTACCTCTTTCAGAAGGAGAAGCAGTCCTTTTTCTGACAAATATGGAGACTATTTCTTCATTTTTTTCAAAGCTTATAAATTTGTATCATGGATGCTTACAGGGATTTTGCTTTTAAATCTTACTTTGATAAACTTTCTTATCTCTTTGTACTATTCCTTTGCTAATTTCTCTAACTTTCGTTCTTAATTCTCAATTTTTTTCCAGCAAATTGTGTGGTTCTTTATTCTATTGACTAAGATTGGGGCCATCTTTTCCACCTTTTTAATTTCATAAGGATGTAAAGTTCTTGATATTGTCTTTAAAATTGTACTTCAGTATATTTTTGAAAGACTTGATTTTACTCCAAATACGTGTTCTTGGGGCTGGCCCGGTGGCGTAGTTGTTAAGTTCACACACTCTGCTTCCACGGCCCGGGATTCGCAGTTTCGGATCCTGGGTGCGGACCTACACACAGCTTATCAAGCCATGCTGTGGCAGGCGTCCCACATATAAAGTAGAGGAAGATGGGCACAGATGTTAGCCCAGGGCCAATCTTCCTCAGCAAAAAGAGGAGGATTGGCAGCAGATGTTAGCTCAGGACTAATCTTCCTCACACACACACAAAAATGTATGTATTCTTGATTCCATTAGTGTTTTGTTTATATCTTTTTTATCACCTTAAATGAGAAAGCTGTAAAGAATCCTAGGAAGTCACCTGGTCCAGAACAATAAGAATGATGTCTACCCTCTTTAATGAAGGTTTTGAAATGATATTTTATAACCTTATTGGTAGGCTAACCTTGTGGTTAATAATTTTAAGAGAGATAAAGTCTCTCTTTTCTTTATGCTATAATTATTATTTGTTGATGTTCCCATTTCAAAAATGATGACAGCTGATGCATACTCTTCTAGTACAATCCTTCCTATTATACTAATTTCTGATTGGAGCCAGACAGTTGAATGCCTACGTATCTTTTGAAGTTTATATAGGATGACTGTGTCCTCAAATCTTGTTACTAAAGATATTGTCTTGTTATTTTTGGTGAATTGTGACTCATAAATAGTGCAGATGAAACACACTCAACACTGCAACTCTGTTAATACTATGCTTTGATAGTCTGATAAGATGTCATCCATTTTCAACATATGACTAAAAAAAGAAAAGTGTGTTAAAATGAGAACAGCTGAAAATATAGATTGAATTGTGTTCCAAAAACTTCCTCCTTCTCATTTGAAGTGAAGCATAAGCCTTATCAATTATATCATTTACATAGTACTTATTGCGTCAAGGAACCGTGGAGGAAAGGGGTATAGGAAGCGTGAGATGTAGTCACATCCCTTGAAATTCCTTATAAACGAGACAAGAAAATTAGGGCATGCACATATGAACATTAACTAATAAAAGTAAGTTTAATGAAAATGTTCTCTTTCACCTAAAATTGTTTAGTTATCAGGAATATGTGGTCTTTTAGGTTTGACTAGTGTTTTAAAAATGACACTAACAGACGTTTTACCTGATAAGAATATCTTTAAAAATAACTGAACAAGGGCTGGCCCTGTGGCATGGTGGTTGAGTTCAGCACCATTTGGTGGCCTAGCATTCGCATGTTCGAATCCCATGACTGGATCTACACCACTGTCAGCCATGCTGTGGAGGCAACCCACATGCAAAATAGAGGAAGATTGACACAGGTGTTAGCTCAGGGCTAATCTTCCTCAGTTAAAAAAAAAAAAAAAGAAAAAGAGAAAGCCCCATGATAAGTGCTTGGCATTTTGTGAAGAGACCATCATCCTTGACAAATACCGTTCTGTTTTTTTCACACATGCTAGCTGATAGAGAGGAGTAGGTATCTTAGAGTTGCTTATTCTACCAACTTGATCAGACATGTTTGTCTCAATTTTGTTTTAATATGAGACCCTCTCCTACTATATATACTGGTATAATGGTTAAGAAGTTTATCTTGGGGCCAGCCCGGTGGCATGGCCGTTAAGTGTGTGCGTTCTGCTTTGGCGGCCCAGGGTTCACAGGTTCAGATCCCAGGCATGCACTGATGCACCGCTTGTCAAGCCATGCTGTGGTGGCTTCCTATATACAGTAGAGAAAGATGGGCATGGATGTTAGCCTAGGGCCAATCTTCCTAGGCAAAAAGAGGAGGATTGGCAACAGATGTTAGCTCAGGGCTAATCTTCCTCACAAAAAAAAAAGAAATTTATCTTAAGCAAATTAAATGTTTAATATCTGTCCCATGGAATACTAGCCATGGGTTTATGGTGGTGAATAAATCATCTCCATCTTATCCTGTCTTACCACGTGAAAGCAGCAATACCCAGTTCAGATTGTGTTTTGAGACTTCTTCATAGACCAAGTAATATTTCACTGTGGAAATAAAAATGGGTAATGGCTAGTCAGTTCTTCTGGAATCTAGAAGTTCCAGGTAGATAGTTATAATGCAGAGGCAGTGGAGTGAAAAGTAAAACACAGAATATTAAGGTAACTAGGAATAATTCAACGTAGTTAGATTGATGTGTGTATTTGTTAGTCTACAGGAGAAAGAACGCAACCAAGCTTGGGAGAGAAGGGCTTTGAATGTCATGTTAGAAATGTGAAGATTTGTATGGAGTCAGTGAAATTAAATGACAGAGTCAGATTTTAGGTGTTAGCAAGATCAGTCTGGCATCATTGTAGACAATTAAAGCAGCCCAAACTGAGCCTTAAAGACCAAATAAATATCAGTTTTGGAAATGTCAGTGACAGCAATGGAGTGGAGAGATTAAGTGACTTACTGGGTTTGAAGATGAAGAGAAGGAGAGTACAAGAAATATTTAGGTTTCTTATTTGTGAATGAGGAAGATGGTGGCGCTTATTCCCTGAGATAAGAAACATACATGGGATAATTTTACATAAGTTAAATATATCACAGTACCCTTTGGATTCAGGTCTTATTTTTATCATTTTCTAGGCGGGGAAACCTGAGAGCAACAGAGATTAATTAACTTATTCCCCCATAACTCCGCTAGCAAGATGTCTAGCTGCCATAATAAATTACTTCTGTATAACCTAAAACCTATAATTTTTCCTCCAAACCAATCCTATGCTGATATAATATGTAAAAGTTAAACAGAGCCAAAGAATCGGTGGAAGATTACTTTGTATGTGATAAGCAGTATCCTAGTTTCCTGAAAGAGTTAATGTACTTACAAAAAATGAGAAGAGAATAAAGAGATCTCTCTGGAATGTGTGCTGGTCTTTTGTAGCTGGATAATAGATTAACAGAACCGAAAATAGATACTTAGTCTCACAGACTTTAGAATCTCAGGGAAATGATACTCTGGATCATAGTGTAAGGACCATAACTCTGCTTAAACTCTCTGAAAATCTGTTTGGCCCATTTCACTATAATGAAAGTGTTATATGGTAACAAGCCAGTTGGCTGCAGTCAAGTGTCTGTTGAAGACTTCGACAATATAGAAATGATGAATCTGGCTTACAGAGAGAATTTGGTGGTTAAATGAATTCCTGCTATTGCAGCAAAACCTTTGTATGTTTCCTAGGCAACTAAAATACTTAAGAAATGGTGGCAGTTTAAGTAGAAAAATGCTCTACAACTAAAGGAAAAATACATTTTTTTAAAGGTGTGTGGCCAGGCAGTATTTAAATTAAAAAAAAAAATGATTTTACTGAGTGCACAATTGTCTATGATATGGGAGCATTATAAAAAATAATACAGGGTTAGGTGATTGTGTTTTATTTTTGTATTTTAATCTTTTTTTATTCAGCTGACTTAATATTCTGCATTTTACAATTATCGAGTTAAACTTTCTGCTAATCTCTTTCTATTTTAAGCAGCTGGTGAATTTTTAAAAATCTCTACCATATGTCAATTCTCTTTGGAGTAACTGTCTAAGTGTGAAATCTACCTGTGAAAAACTATTTCCAATGTGTGAAGTGCATCTTTCAAACTGATAAAGATGATAACACTATTCAGATCATGGCATAATGGACCTGCCACAATTGAATTCAAATGTACTTGGCACAGAATATCTGGAAATCAAGCTAGAAAAAAAAGGAAGGTTGTTGGAATATTTGAGCTGGGATGATAAGGGTCCTAGATATAATTTTACAATGTTTATGTTCATATTTCAATCTTCAAACTGGTTTTTATCAGAATTTACTGGTACCTTTTGTTCCATTGAACTTTGGAACATTCCAAAAATTTCCAAATATCATTAAAAAATCCTAAATTAAGTTGGATTAAGCATGACCTATTTTTTTTAATAAAAGCCATGAGACTTATAATGATTGCATTTTTTCTTTCATCTATCTGATAGTAGAGACACATTGTGGTGATTGGTGAAGGATATTTTTCTCAGGATGCTTAGTTTTCAGGGCCTGCTAAACCCTTCTTATGCAAGGGGGCTAAAAATATCATTCCTAAAATACAAGTGGATGCAATGCATTTGAAAACCACGTTCAAAACCATCTTGCTTTCTTCTTTTGTGCTTTGGTGTTTATATTGACCCAGAACCCAGCGTACATGTTTTGCCCTTATGGATCATTGATTTCCACGGTGTCCATGAAATCTCAAGTTTGCATAGCAAAGCTTTCTAAGAAAGACAGTGTTTTCCTTATTGATATCCTGCTTCATAAAAATGCAACATCTCTATGTGTTTCTTTCTAGTTCTCTTTAAAAATTAATTAGAATCAAATTCACAAATTAGCTTTACCAAAAAAAAGAAAAAAGGAAAGAAGAATTTTAGATTCTCTGCCAAGATTTTGCCCATATAAATTACTCTGATTAAAAAAGAAGCAGACATAAAGTATGTTCTCCATAATAGCACACAGATATTTGGAAATTTCTGGAGGAATTAATGAGGAATTTACCTATAGTTGAAACTACTTTCTATTCTTCTAACATTCCTGATAGTAAATAAGCTAGAAAGATGGAAAAGTTTGAATGAACAACTCTCAAAGTAACGCCGAAAAATTAATATGTGATTTTAAGCAGATAACTAAGTTCAACAAAGTGAACTTAGTTACACTTTTAACATAACACAAATTGATTAAACACAACAATATCCTTATTTCTATAAACACTTCAAGTTAATTTCATACATGTAATATAATATATTTGAAAGTTGGAATATTTGCATGATGTTGACAAGTTCATATAGAATAAACAAAAATAAAACCTGACCTAATTGAACCTCAGTAATAATTGTTTTGGAGGATTTGCATAATCAAAGTAAATTTGAGAAACATCTCCTCTAACTGTAAAAGTACATGGCCCTGCATTTAAATGGCATCAAAGAATTCATTAGGTCATATAGCCCTGTCAATGGAAATAGAGGATTTTCTGTCTTTCTTAATACCAGTAATAGATATTTTTCCCCAGTCGAATGGTTTATTTTTATCTTATGGACACAGCAGGTAACCAGTCATGTTTTCTTTTATACTGACTACTTACAAATTCAGAATTAATTTTGACATCTATGTCTAGCAAGTAAGTGGAATATCAAGGCATGCATTTAATATATTAGCATTGCTTCTTAAATAACCTTATTTGTTCTATAAGTTTCCCTTTGCTTTAATTTTCTTATGCTATGTTTATTAGTTCCTGGTCTTTTGGGATAGTCTATAGTAGCCACATTGTTCAGAACCAAGGCTTCCAAGGTTGATGCAGCAGGAAAAGAAACAACATACAGTGAGTGATGTCAGCAGCATAGCTGAGTAAGACATCTCTCATCGGGTCCCTCCCTCAATGACAACAATTTTTCGTCCATCCACAGACAACAGGGCCTTTGTGGGAGCTGTGGGACTCAGCACCATACACTAAAGGACTCGGGAAGAGTCTCTCCCCTCTGTGCATTGAGTAATAGGTATATAGAACTCAGTCCTGGCTGTGGACCCTGTAGTGGCCCATAAACCATCTACAGCCCTTCTCATCTGTGGTTCAGGAGCCCCTGGAAAACTCCATCCTAGAAAATGAGCCACAGACAGGAGATGCTTTGTGGAATTTCAGGCGTCCAGTGGAGAAGTCCCAGTATACCATTGGAGCAAAAAAAAAAAAAAAAAAAATGAAGTAGATGCATTGGAGAGAGTAACAGGAACAGTTTGACTTTATCTGCATTACCCACCAACAAGGCAGTACAGCTCAGGACCAGGAGAGATCTTCTCAGCCTGTGATTTCTCCCATGGGAGAAAATGAGAGCATGTGAGTGAGCACCCAGCTTTCCTAGCTGTAACGGATGCTGCCAAAGAAGCCCATTTCTCTTTTGCCCCATCCAGAGTACTGAGTCATGAGCTGCATGACTGGGGGGTAGGAAAAGGCAGGGAGAGCAGCAGGTAGGACTCTCAGAGGGCATTAAAGGGATGCAAATCCTACTAACTGCATTGTAAACTCCATTAAGAAGCCCACCAATGAGCTGCTGGGGACACCTTGCCCATGCATCCCCCCACTGGCCCATGGGCAGCCCCAGAACTCCTCACACCTCACACACACACACCCCAGCCCTGTGGTTGGCTCCCTGTGTGTGCTGTTGATGGCAGAGAGAATAAGCTTTGGCAGATGGCTAATGAGCATGCACAGAAAACTGGCCAGAATATGTAAGCCAGGGAGAGACCACAAACTTGAACTTTAGTGCCACCCTTGGGAAAATAAAAGAGGGCTGTTGGCACTCAACCTGGTGAGTTACAGGTTCAAGAGACAGCATACAAGTTTAAGAATTCTACCACAGCATACAAGTTTAATTCCACAAGGTTAAGGAGCAAGAAGCATGGAGCAGGTATACCTAGAGAAGGTCTGAAAAAGCCTCAGAATCCCTAGCAGGGCTGATGAGGAGTGTTTCTCTCTCAAAGGAAGTTAGTAAAGACTGGAAGAGGTGACTGCTACTTCAAATGCAAAGACAGCAACACATAACTTCAAGGAACATGAAAACTCAAGGGATCATGACACTATAAAATAATCACAATAATCTTCCAGTAACTGATCCCAAAAGCATGGAGATCTACAAATTACATAATAAAGAATTCAAAATAGCTGTCTTAAGGAAGCTCAATGAGCTTCAAGAAAACCCATAAAGACAATTCAACAAAATCAGAAAAACAATACATGAACAAATGGGAAGTTTAACAAAGAGGTAAAAATCATAAAATGGAACCAAAGAGAAATTCTAGAGCTGAAGAATGCAGGGAATATAATAAAAAATGAAATAGAAAGCATCAAAAAAGAATGGATCAAGCAGAAGGAAAGAATTTATGAGTTGGAAGACAGGAACCTTCAAATTATCAAGTCAGATAAAAGAAAAAAGAATGGAAAAGGAAGAAATCCTGTGTAATCTACGAGATACTAGAAAAAGAAACAGTTGTGAATTTTTGGAGTTATAGGAGAAGAGATAGAGAAGGGGACAGAAAGCTTATTAAAGAAATAATGACTGTGGGGCTGGCCCCATGGCTTAGCAGTTAAGTGCGCACACTCCACTACTGTTGGCCCGGGTTCGGATCCCAGGCATGAACTGATGCACTGCTTGTCCAGCCATGCTGAGGCAGTGTCCCACATACAGCAACTAGAAGGATGTGCAACTATGACATACAACTATCTACTGTGGCTTTGGGGAACAAAAAAAAAAAGAAGAGGAGGATTGGCAATAGATGTTAGCTCAGAGCCAGTCATCCTCAGCAAAAAAAGAGGAGGATTGGCATGGATGTTAGCTCAGGGCTGATCTTCCTCACAAAAAAAAAAAAAAAAGAAAGAAAGAAAGAATGACTGAGAACTTCCAAAATCTGGAGAGAGATTTCAATATCCAAGTTGGTGAAGCTCATAGGTAACCAAACACACTCAACTTAAAGATATCCTCTCCAAGACACGTTGCAGTAAAACTGACAAAAGATCAAAGACAAAGAGAGGATCTTAAAAGCAGCAAGAGAAAGGAAGCTTGTAACTTACAAGGAAACCTCCATAAGGCTATCAGTGGATTTCTCAGCAGAAATCTTACAGGCTAGGTAAGAGTGGAATGATATATTCAAAGTGCCAAAAGAAGAAAACTGCCAATGAAGAATATTTTGCTTGGCAAAACTGTCCAGAAATGAAGGAGAGATAAAGATGTTCCCAAACAAATAAAAGCTGGGGAAATTTATCACCACTAGACTTGCCTAACAAGAAATACTGAAAAGAGTTATTCAAGCTGAAATGAAAGGACTTGAATTAGTAACATGAAAACATACAAAAATATAAAACACACTGGTAAAGGCAAGTATATAGTCACATTCAGAATACTCTAATACTGTAATAGGGTAGTACGTAAACCACTCAATTCTGGTATAAAGGTTAAAGGACAAGAGTATTAAGAGTAACTATAGTGACAATAATTTGTTAATGAATACACAATGTAAAAAGATGTAAATTGTGACATCAAAAATATAAAAGGGGAGGGAGTGAAAAGATATAGTTTTTGTATGCAGTCAAAATTAAGTTGTTAGAATAAAACACAATGTTATGTCTATTAGTGGTTTTATGTAAGCCTCTTGGTAACCATAAAGCAAAAACCTACAGCAGATTCACAAAAGATAAAGATAAAGGAATCACAGCATACCACTACAGAAAATCATTAGTTTACAAAAAAAAATTCAGCAAGAGAGGAAGAAAGGAATAAGGGAACTACAAAACAGCCAGAAAACAATAATATAGCATTAGTAAGTCCTTACCTATGAATAATTACTCGAAAAGTAAATGGATTAAATTCTCCAACCAAAGATATAGAGTTACTGAGTGGATAAAAAACAATACCCAACTATATGCTGCCTAAAGAGACTCATTTCAGCTTTAAGAACACGCATAAACTCAAAGTGAAGGTATGGATAAGATATTCCATGCAGGTAGAAACCAAAAGAGAGCAGGGATAACTATACAGGCGTACCTCATTTTATTGTGCTTCACTTTATTGCACTTCGCAGATATTGCATTTTTTTGCACAAGACCCTCCACCAGCAAAAAGATTACAATTTGCTGGAGGCTCAGATGATGGTTAGCATTTTTTAGCACTGAAGTATTTTTTAATTAAGGTATATACATTGTTTTTTTAGATGTAATGCTATTGCACACTTGATAGACTACAGCATAGTGTAAATATAACTTTTATATGCACTGGGAAACCAAAAAATTCATGTGACTTGCTTTATTGTGACATTTGCTTTATTTACAGTGGTTTGGAACTGAAGCTACTCTATCTCTGAGGTATGCCTGAACTTATATTAGTCAAAATATACTGTAAACCAAAAACTGTCACAAGAGACAGAGAAGGTCATTATATTATGATAAAGGAGTCAATTCATCAAGAGATTATAACAATTGTAAATATATATGCACCCAACATCAGAGCAGCAGAGTATATTAACCAAATACTGACAGATCAGAAGGAAGAAATAGATAACAATACAATAATAGTAGTGGATTTCAATACCCCACTTTCAACAATGCATAGATCACCAGAGAGAAAATCAATAAGGAAATGTTAGATTTGAACTATGCTTTAGACTAAATAGACCTAACAGACATATACAGAACATTCCATCCAACAACAGCAAGAACACACATTCTTCTTGTGTGCACATAGGAACTTCTCCAGATAGATCATATGTTAGGCCACAAAACAAGTCTTAATGAATTTAATAAGAATGGAATTCCATCAAGCATCTTTCCTAACCACAATGGTATGAAACTAGAAATAAATAAGAGGAGGAACGATGGAAAATTCACAAATATGTGGAAATAAAGCAACACACTCCTGAACAACCAATGGCCAAAGAAGAAATCAAAAATTATGTTGAAACAAATGAAAATGGAAAGATATACAAAATTTATGGGATGCAGTGAAAGCAGTTCTAAAGGGACATTTATAGTGATAAACACCTATCTTAAGAAAAAGAAATCTCAAATGAACAATCTAACTTTACACTTCAAGGAACTAGGAAAAGAGGGGCAAACTAAGCTCAAAGTTAGCAGAAGGAAAGAAATAACAAAGATCAGAGCAAAAATATATGAAATAGAGACCAGAAAGCAATAGAAAGGTCAATGAAACTGAGAACTATTTTTTTGAAAAGATAAACAAAATTGACAAACCTTTAGCTAGACTAAGAAAAAAAGAGAGAAGAATCAAATAAATAATAAATAAAATCAGAAATGAAAGAGGACACATTACAACTGGTATCACAGAAATACAGATGTTCATAAAAGACTACTATGAGCAATTAGATGCCAAACAATTGTATAACAGAAGAAATTGATACGTTCCTAGAAACATTCCATCTACAATGACTGAATCATGAAGAAATAGGAACTCTAAAGACCAATAATGAGTAAGAGGATTGAATCAGTAAACAAAAATTTCCCAAGAAAAAAAGACCAAGACTAGAAGGTTTCACTGGTGAATTCTACCAAACATTTAAAAGAATTAACACCAATCCTTCTCGAACTCTTCCAAAAAATTGAAGAAGAGGAAATACTTCCAAACTCATTTTACAAGGCTAGCATTACCCTGATTCCAAAGTCAGATAAGGATACTACAAGCAAATAAAGCCACAGGCTAATATCCCTAGTGAATATAAATGTAAAAATTCTGAACAATATATTAGCAAACCAAATTTAACAACATATTAAAAGGATCATACACCATTATCAAGTGGGATTTATCCCTGGAATGCAAGGATGGTTCAACAAACACAAATCAATAAATGTGATACAACATAGTAATAGAATGAAAGATAAAAATCATATAATCATTTCAATAGATGCAGAAAAAGCATTTGGCAAAATTCAACATCTTCATGATAAAAACTCTCAATAAATTGGGTATAGAAGAAACATACCTCAACATCATAATGGTTATATATAACAAGCCCACAGCTAACATCATAGTCTAGGTGAAAGATTAAAAGCTTCTCCTCTAAGATCAGGAAAAAGACAAGGTTACCCACTCTCACCACTCCTACTCAACATAGTACTGGATGTCCTAGCCAGAGCAATCAGGCAAAATAAAGAAATGAAAGGCATCCAAATTGGAAAGAAAGACAAACAAATGTCTTTATTTGTGGATTATATGATCTTATATATAGAAAACCCTAAAAACTCCACCAAAAACTGTTAAAACTAATCAATGAATTAAGTAAATTTGCAAGATACAGAAATCAGTCATGTTTCTATACATTAACAATGAAATATCTGAGAAATAAAAAAAAAAGTTCCCATTCACGATAACATCAGAAACAATAAAATATTTAGTAATAAATTTAACTAAAGAGGGGGAAAGCTTTATGTACTGAAAAGTATAAGACTTTGATGAAAGAAATTGAAGTAGACACAAAGAAATGGAAAGATATCCTGTGTTCGTGGGTCAGAAGAACTGATATTATTAAAATGTCCGTACTACCTGAAGCCATCTATAGATTCAATGCAATCCCTACTAGGATTCCAATGGTACTTTCACAGAAATTTTTTTTAAAATCATAAAATTTTTAATGGAACCACAAAAGATCCTGAATAGCCAATGAACAAAGCTGAATGAGAATGAACAAAGCTGAGAATGAACAAAGCTGAAGGCATCACACTTCTTGATTTCAAATTATACTGCAAAGCTATAGTAATCATAAAAACAGACACTTAGACCAATGGAACAGAAGCAAGCACCCAGAAATAAACCCTGCAGATATGGTCAACTGATATTTGACAAGGCAGCCAATAATACTCAATGGGGGAAGGATAGTTTCTTCAATAAATGGTGCTGGGAAAACTGGATGACCACATGCAAAGAATGAAATTGGAACCCTATCTTACACCATACACAAAAATTAACTTGAAATGGATTATAACCTTATACCTAAGACCCCAAATTGTAAAACTCCTAGAAGAAAACATAGAGAAAAAATTCTTCGGGGCTGGCCTGGTGGTGTAGTGGTTAAGTGCGCGCACTCTGCTGCAGTGGCCTAGGGTTCACCGGTTCAGATCCTGGGTGCTCACCAACGCACCGCTTGTCAAGCTATGCTATGGCAGTGTCCCATATAAAGTAGGGGAAGATGGGCACAGATGTTAGCCCAGGGCCAATCTTCCTCAGCAGAAATAGAAAAGAGGAGAATTGGCATTGGATGTTGGCTCAGGGCTTATCCCCTCACACACACACAAAAAAATTCTTTGACATTGGTCCTGGAAATGATTTTTTGGATATAAAACTAAAAGTATGAATAACAAAAGCAAAAATAAACAAGTGAGGCTATATCAAACTAAAAAATTCTACACAGCAACAGAAACAATCAACAAAATGAAAAGGCAACCTACAGAATGGAAGAAAATATTCACAAATCCATATATCAGATAAGAGGTTAATACCCAAAATATATAAAGAACTCATACAACTTTACAAAAAAAACAATCTGATTGAAAAATGAGCAGAGGAAATTGATAAACGTTTTTCCAAAGAAGATATACAAGTGGACAATAGGTAAATGAAAAGATGCTCACCATCACTAATCATCAGGGAAATGAAAATCAAAACCACAATGAGACAACACCTTATACCTTTTAGAATGACTGTTATCAAAAAGAGATGAGATAAGTTTTGGTGAGGACCTCGAGAAAAGGGAACCCAAGTGCGCTGTTTGTGGGAATGTAAATTGGTACAGACATTATGGAAAACAGTATAGAGATTCCTCAAAAAATTAAAAATAGAACCACCATATGATCCACCAATTTCGTAGATATGTATCTACAAAATATATAGATATATATCTTACGAAGATATATATCTATATCTTAGATATCTAAGGGAAATGAAATCAGGATCTCAAAGAGATATGTGTACTCCCATGTTCATTGCAGTATTATTCACAATAGCCAAGATATGGAAACAACCTAAATATTCATCAATGGATGAAGGCATAAAAAAGATGTGAGATATATATATATATACACACACACACACACCCCGAAATATTATACATCAAGATAAAGAAGGAAATTCTGCCATTTGTACCAACATGGATGGATCTTGAGGGCATTATGCTAAGTGAAATTAGTCAGACAGAGAAAGACATATACTGTATAATATCACTTATATGTCAAATCTAAAGGAACCAAACTCATAGAAACAGAGATTAGAATGGTGATTACCAGGGGCTGGGGGTGGGGGATATGAGGAGACGTTGTTCAAACTGTTATAACTTTCAGTTATAAGATGAATAAGTGCTGGATATCTGATGTGCAGCATGGTGATTATAGTTAACAATACTGTATTCTATACTTGAAAGCTGCTAAGATAGTAGATTGTAAATGTTCTCACCACAAAAAAAAAGGTGGTAATTATGAGTGGTGATAAAGGTGTTAACTAACCCTACTGTGATAATCATTTCACAATGTATATCACGTCAACATGGTATACACCTTAAACTTACACAATGTTACATGTCAATTACGTTTCATTAAAGCTGGAAAAAAATAAGGAAAGAGCATACAAGTAGCATATCTGCAATTAAGAATATCTGATAGGGAAAGACATAATTCATTTTGTCATTTTGTGTGACGTAATTCATCACACATCGGCCATAACTAGTCTCATAACCTCCACCTAACTGCAACATATTCTGAGAGCTGTAGGGAAGCACATGCAATAGTTGGTGAGCATCACTTTCTCTGCCATAGTAGGTACTGAATAAAGTGTCTTGATAAAAGTGTTCAAATTAGAGTGTATGACATAAGGCAGAGAGACAATGTTAATGAAGAAATCCTAGAGACTTAAAAGGCTAGTTAGTATGCAACATATTTGAAACAAATGAAAGGATAAAATGCAAATTCAAAAGAGGGCACTATAAGCTAATCTCAATATTTAGAGAATTTCGACAAATAATTGTTTCACATTTTGAACACTATCTCTTAATATTCTGAAGATACTACCCAAGATTTTCAGTCGCTTGGTAAAGAATCTCAAAGGTTTTTGAGAGATTCTATCATCACATATCATAACTTCAAGCACTCTTCTCCTTGAAGGGAAAGTAACAAAGCAGAATTATTCATTGGGGATTATAGTGATAAAATATTCACAGTTCCTATTAAAGCAATAATGTGCCAGTTTTTAAATTACTGAACTATTCTATTTGTTATTTCCAAGGGAACCTTATTAACAAAGATAGAACACACTAACATGGTTTTCCTTTGGGATTCATCACATGTCTGATTAGAGTATTTAAAAATACATTTCAGATATCTTCTCTTCGCTTGCTATAAACAGGTTGAAATGACAAGTAGTCTCAGGGTTATAAAATTCAGAGGACATGACAGAACATTGTAACTTGTGAAACTGTACCAGCAATGCACATAATAATGTAGGCAGTAAAAAGAAACAAAAGGATGAGAGTTATAGTTTTAAAATAGATTTAATTTTGTATGCATAGAATACCCCCAAAAGCTTTCTGGAAATAATTTGCACACAGCATCCATCACCTTGGTCCAGCAGCATAACACAAGGCCAGGGCTCTACTTAGCATGGAAATTTAGTCACTTGCTCATTTAATGCTCCAGGTATACTTGATCTTGAAAAATCTAACTTGTTGAGCAGAAAAAGTTAGTAGCCTGTATTTTTAATTTTTTAGACTTCAGTTATTGATTCTGCCAATTTACATACATAACCATTCTGATATAAGCGATCCAGATCTGTAAATCTGTAGTTTCAAAAATTCGAAAGATGGTTTTCCCAGTTATTCAGTATTTCTTTAGCTTAATAAAATTATGTAAAATAAACTGCCCATGTTGCTTCAATCCAGTATTTCACAGCATTTTCAAATTGTTGGGCACAGAGTGAATTTCCAGATTTGAAAATTTTAATAACTGTGTTTAGTAAGAGCTCACAAATTACTTCAGTATTGATTTCAAATAGTTATATATACCAAGAAAAATATATCAACTTATTGTAAAAGATGGATGTCCTAGTTATAAACTAAGGAGAGGCTCATTTATCTCTAATCGAGTGGGTCCTAACACCAGGAATGTGGAACTAGCAAATGTGTGGACAACAAAATCCACCTCCCACCTCTTTAAAATGAACAGGGAAGAGAGTTCTGAGCCCTGGCAGGTTTAAGAGTATCAGTTCTTCCTAATCCGTGTATTGATCTAGCAATCTGTAGGGGCCTGAGGAATTTGGGGTCTGGCCCATCTGGTCAAGGGAGTGACGGTCATTCTATGGGCAGGTTCCAGCAGGTGAAGCAGCATAAACGTGGACCAGGGTGCTTGGCTTGTTGCATTAGCCTTTCCCTGAAACAGCATCAAAAGGAGCCCCTTTTATTTATCTAACCCATCTAGTCACGGCATTTATCAGGAACAACCATGTATTTATATGCACAATTAACCTCTAGATAAAGCAACACCACTAAACCCAGCCACAATCACAATTCTTACATTGCACTTGCCCACAAATTCAAACAACTTCTATATTCTAACACAATTGTATCAGTTTGTTTATCATTTAGAGCCTATAGCATCAACTAATTTAAGAGTCCTTCTGGTGACCAGAAAGAGAAACTCTTTTATAAGGAAGTAACTTAGAGGTCATAGGCCCCTCAAGAGGGATTTTCCTGAGGATTCCTATTCAGATATAACTGTTTTCAAATATCTCACAGCGAAAGAAGCACAGAAAGTATTTGCACTAAATAAAGGGATGCGAGTGTTGACATAAACAAAGATGTGTGTGAAGAGGAGCAGACCAAACATCAACCTGGTAGATATGCTGTGATTGATGTGAACTTGACAACCTAAAGGAACATGATGATAATGTAAATAAATGAAGTGGATCAGGAATAAAATGGGACAAAATGAAAGTGTACTTCCTGGCTCCAGAGGTCAGCTGCTGCTTAGCTCCAGCCAACTGTTGACATGTGAAAATGTGGGCTTGGTATTGCCAAATCTTCTGATTTTTAAGTAAACTGAGACATATGGCAAAGCTATAAAAAGTGATGTGTCTGCAAAAGGGTAAGTGCAGTAAACACTGGTAAGGGAAGGAGCAAGAAAGGAGAAGTGAAGCAAAGATCATCAAGAGGTATTATGGATATGGGGGAAGACCCTAGCTTCCAGCAACAAGGGACCAAAGTCTCCATGCTCCACTTGGATCTGTACGGTGATTGAAAGGCATTATCTTAACTAATGATCTAGTGTCAGTCTATGTTACTTATTTCACACATTTGTATGCTGTTTTACAGAGTAAAGTGATGATCCAACTGATGACAGATAAATATGTAGGTGAGGCTGATATAGCTCATACACTAAAACTTTTATTGTATTCAACTGCATTGTAATCTGCAAATTAGATGCCAGGAGCTGTACGAGTGCAGAAAACAAGGAAAGTTATTTGAAAACATATATAGGTTTTGGATAGAGACTAAATTCAAATTAGTTCACCAAATGAAGTCACATATTCAACTCTATGAAGTTGAGTGCTTTTATTGAGTTTACTCACAGTATAAGTAGGTTAACCTCATTTTTAATTCAGTAAATGTGTACTATGTTATAGTGACTTTTTATATAATTCATCAATTTTAAATTATGAGGATAAATGTTATGATAGATTTAGTTCTACTGTTAGGCCTATATTCTAGTCACTTTTTGTAATGCGATTTTATGCATATAAACATTAATGGGAATATTAGCTTATTGAAAACTCATGAAAAGACTGAAAGTCACATTCATCTGTTTTGTAACATGCTGACTGTGTGCTGACCACGAGCCAGGTGCTGTGCCGGTTGGGGAATATGTAAGGAAACATAGAAAGGTTTAGAGCAAAAGAATAGGCAATGCAAAAGGCAAAAAGAAAATGGCATAGGGATGAAAAGTGTTAATGATAGACAAAGTTGAATGGAAGGCAAAAAGTACAAACAGGAATAAGAGGGTCCCCTTTTACAGATAATTGGTGTGAGCTGCAATTCAGATAGGTATTGTTAACTGTTTGAAATGCCAAATTACATTTAAAAAGTCTAAACAAAATTTCTGGAAACAAAAGGAAAAAATTAACAGAAACATGAGGACATGTGACATACTTTATACTCATCGATAGTTGTCAAATAATATAAACATAAAAAAGACTGACGACAATGATCTGATAGTTTAACGTATAATTACGTATTACTATTACTAATAAGCATACTTGGATATCCTATGAGCATAAAAGAAAATGTCTTCCTTGCATATAAAAAAATTGTTCATATTTTAGGGCCCAAGGAAATCTCCATAAAATTTCCAAAGACAAAAAAAGGATAAACTTAAAAATATGTAAAAAAAAATCAAATATCAACTGATAAATTTTTTTGAACTTTTAAAACTCTCTCGTAAGCCATTATTCAAAAGAAAAAAAAATATTTATTTATTCAGTCTTTCATTCATAAACTATCTAGGGAAAAGAAAATTAATGATACCACTCTATATCAAAGCCTCTAGGATACAGCCAAGATTGAACACAAGCAAAATCGTACCTTAAGCATTTTTCAATACCAGCCAAGAAAGAATTTTAAAAAGCAGATTTCAACTAAAGAAACCAAACATAAGTGGATAGGGAAGACAATTTTAATAAAGCAGTTGCATTAATGCATTTCAAAAGGGAAAAAGCTGAATAGATTGATTTTGCCATAAGCGCGCACACATGTACGTGCGCGCGCACACACACACGCACCCTATACATTGAGGTTCCAAAAGTTGCCAAAAATGTCTCAAACTGATTTTTGCCCCAAATTTCCCGTTCCTAATAATTTCTCAAAATGCTTTCTTCCCTCATTAATCTGATAGTTCTGAAGCCTATTTTTCTTTCCCCCAAGAAGTTGGCTGTCTTCTAAATTACTCTTTAGTATGATCTTATATATTGTTAATCAAGGTTCTTTTTCATAGAAATAAATAGCGTTCTTCTCAAACTAGCCTAACAACAAAAAAGGGGAAGACACATCTGGGCAGGATGGGTTGCACACCTGGCATCAGGAAGGACTACATCCAGAACACAAACATTTTTGTCGTTATTCTCTTGCTCGCTTTTTCATTTTTCAGCTCTGCTTCTGATTTTATATTGGCCCATCCTTTCCTACCACCACTGGCTTCTAGACTCCTCTTCCTGCCTACCACTCCCCACTGTGCCTGATAAAATGGCTGCTAGCCATTAGCATCACATCTTCCAACTAAGAGAGAGTTGGGTCATACCTGTAACCAAAGAGATAAATAACATAACAGGATCAGGAGTCAAAATGGAATCAGACATTTCACCAGCAACACTGAGAGGTGGAAGGCAGCAGGTATATAATTCTGGAATGGACACCATATGCTCTTAAAATATTCCAGGAAGATGGTTTCTATTCTAAAATTATGTTCTCAGGCAACTTTTTAATTATATAAAATGACCAATTTTCTATATCCTGTATTTTTAAAATTTACCCCACGTGTATCTTTCTCAGGAAGATATTCTGAGATGTCCTCCACCAAAAAGAGAGAGTAAACCAAGAAACAGGGAGAGGTGAATTCAAGGAACAGGGGATCCATCATGGGAGAAAGGAGAAGAAAATTCCAAGATAATGATAACAGGAAATCCCAAGAGGACCACTGCTCAATAGAGCTAGACACATAATTAGTCCAGATTGGAGCAGCAGGATAAAAAGAAAAAAAAAAAAGATAACCAAGAGAGTTCTAAGTGTTGATAGTAGACAAAGAAAGTTTGGGGCCAAATTATTTTTAAAGATAAGATGTAAAAACAGAGCAAAGCAGGGACGAAAAAGTTGTACACGAAATAGAATCTTAGTATGTAGTCTGGCTCAGTTGTAAGCAAAGTTTATCCAATTGTAATAGCATAAACACTAAACAGTAGCCTGACTTTATTATATCACAGTACCATATTGGTTGAATCGAGGAGGGGAAGTATACACAGATGAGAGTGTATAAGACATTTAAATATTTAAGCACTCAGTAAACACTATGTACCTTGAAAATTAATAAAATGAGAGCGTATGCATATCACTTAGAAATATGGATATATATGTGTGTATGTATGATTCATTTCAGATCCGTGTATATGAAAGCTAAAAGCGTTGAAAAGTATGGTCACTGGGAAGCATGAATTGGGTTGGATAGTTGGATAAGGGAACTGCTGTTTTTCATTGCAAATTTTTTTTAAATTTCTTTTTTTAAATTTTTAAATTTCAAATTTCTTTACCTATTCTCTTTTGATAAAAAAATAATTAAATTAATCAATGCATCTTTTTTAAAAAGAAGTGGAGGGCTGGCCCAATGTCGTAGTGGTTGAGTTCGCATGCTCCACTTTGGTGGCCCAGGGTTCTCGGGTTTGGATCCCAGGTGCGGACCTATGCACCGCTCATCAAGCCATGCTGTGGCGGCATCCCATATATAAAGTAGAGGAAGATTGGCACAGATGTTAGCTCAGCAACAATCTTCCTCAAGCAAAAAGAGGAGGATTGGCAACAGATGTTAGCTCAGGCCCAATCTTCCTCACACACAAAAAAATAAATAAATAAAAAATAAAATAAAGGAGGCAACTTTTCTGCTAGTTCCATCAGACAGAAAAACTTCCAGCAAAGATCATAAGCCCAACTCCTCTGAATGCTTGCTTTCACCAGAGGGTGGGATTATTGATTAGAGAGAAACTCATTATATGTCTGCATCTGTGATCGAAAGAAAGAGGAGAGATCTTTTATTAAATGACATCAGTAAGGTGGGAAATGAGGCCTTTTAGAATAACTAACTTGAAAAAGAAGTGCATGTGGGTGGAATATGTTTAATATTTAAGAAAATGTGCTTGCTTCTTAATATATCAAATATTATTTAAACATAGTATATTTTTGAGGACATCTAAATATAGTTAGATAAGTAAACCCTATTCTGTCTACAGAAATTTTATAGACAGACTTTAATCCAAAATTGTCTTGTTTAATTATTGGTTGGATTAGTCCAATTTCAACATATTTTAAAATTCTGTTTAAATGTTTCCCAAGGCCAAACAGGCAGAAGTATAGTAGAGAACTATTTGGTTTTTAGATTGGCATGAAACAATAAGCATTGTACTATGTCATGAATACTTACACTAAGAAAAGAATAGCCCCAGGAAAGTAAAACAGTAAAACATTTTGTAGTGTAAGAAGTTTCCATTAAAAATTAAATTACTACATTCACTCTCAGGTGAACTTTTTAGTGAGGATGGTTATGTGGCTTGCTAGTGAACGTGTGTTGTGATTCTTCTTTTCATTGATTAAGTAGGTTTTTTTAATGAGAAGAAAAAAATGTCAGAAGCTATAGAACATTTGAAGAACAACGAAAATAAAGAATGTTCTGAAATATGTGACTTGACAACACTCTGCTGAGAAACAGCATGGTGTAATGGTTGGAATCTCTTGTTGGAGTCCTGGCTCTGCCATTTTGAGCTGTAGAACCTCAGTCAATGTACTTGATCTTTCTCCGCCTCAGTTTTAACACGTGTAAAACAGGGATAATATTAGCGTCTGCCTCATAGTGTGGCTATGGATATTTGATGTAATAAATAATACGTAAAGTATTGAGACAATGTCTGGCACATAATTAAGCACCAGCTCACTTGTAGCTATCATTATTGCTCTTTTCTTAATCCTCTGTTTCCTTTTGATATGACATGCTACATGTGCTTTCTTGTCTCTTTGAGAATTTTTTTGTTGTTCATTTGAAAACATTCTGAAGTACTGGGTGGCTCACTTAATGCTATTCTTTTGGAGAGTATTGATTAATTTTCCATCGTTAGTGTCTGATCCAGAACACTCTATTCCTGTGAAATATTCAGTTCATAGAGACAGAGAATGGGGGTAGGTGGGCAGCAGTCAGTTGCTAGTACGTAAAAGAAGTAAATTCAAGAGGCTGATGCTCAGAGAGAGAGGTTTTCCTACCAGATGTGTTTCTTAAAAAAGCGTCTAGAATCGTTTCCACTAGCTTCATTCTTACACATACCAGCAAACACAAGGCTTTCAAAGGCATTTTAGGTCCTTCTTACTACAATTGCAGCTGTTCATAGAAATATACCCAGATCTCACCTGCTTTCTTTGTCTCTCTCTCTCTGCACTTAGCCCCCACCATTACCACCACGCCACTAGGACAAGGGAACTAGATTCCTGGCTACTAGAATTGAAGCATACCTGTCATTGAATGTGTGATCTTTTATAAAAATAGATGCAATGTGCTAATTGAATACAGGATAAAGGATAATAGGATTCTAAAACATTGAAACTGCTAAGAATTTTAGAAAGTATTTGCTGAGACCTAAACACTTCATTTTTGATTAAGCAAGTGGATTCCAAGAGGCAAAATAGTTTGCACAAGTTTAAATAGCTAGTAAATGGCAAAACAAGAAATAGTCTATGGATCATCTGAATCTAAGTTTAGCACAATTTTTTACCATGTTGCATACTGAAGTTGAAACGTGGTACTGTGGCCTTTATTGTTTTGTTTAATTTTACAAAGTATAATAAAAAACACACATTCTCCGTAACAAACACTACTGAAGCCACTAAACTGAGTAAGATAACCCTGTCTTGTTGTGTTTTACTGTTTAATCATACCCTCTGGCTACTTATTGTTTTTATGCTCAAGAAAATCACTAATTTAATTAAGTAACTTAGTGTGGATGAAAGTTCCTTCTATGAATCAATAAATTTCTGTATTATGATGTGTCCTATGTCGTTTCATTAACGTTCCAAAATAGGTCTAAATTATGCCGAGGTTCTGTTCTATAACATTAACATGATCGTATTTCTGTATAAAGATTAGTCTAAGCTTGACTATAATGGTCTTTTCAGTTCCTTCCCATAAGTGAAACTAATATCTACTGATCATAATCTAACTTTAAGAGGGCAAAAATTCTCTAATACTACTCAATTACAACACTCTCTACTCTTTCTAATGTATCTCTATCCTGCATTAAAACCCTATTACTTTAACCATATTGCTTTCTTAGAAGCACGGTTAATTGATCACTTTAAACAAAATCTATTGGATTGAATTTATTTCTGAGAAAGGTGAGAGGTCATGTTTGCTGTCAATCATGTGTTATTTCATTTTAGCAGTTGAACTTACAAATAGAGGGAAAACTGAGCTGTATATATTCACAATTGTATCCAGAGGAGACAAGCATCTCTAAGTCTCCCATTAAACATTTGTAGAAGATATTGTAGCCTCTGCTACCTATGAGCCAGATGACTTTCTTTTGTATTATATTTACCTTCCTTCATTTTTAGTAAATTGTAAAATGAGTTATTTGGGTTTTTTTGTTTGTTTTTGTGTGTGCGTGTGTGAGGAAGATTAGCCCTGAGCTAACACCCAAAGCCAATCTTACTCTTTTTTTGCTGAGGAAGATTGGCCCTGGGCTAACATCCGTGCCCATCTTCCACTACTTTATATGAGATGCCACCACAGGATGGCTTGACAGGCGGTCACGTTGGTGCGCACCCGTGATCCGAACCTGTGAACCCCGGGCCACCGAAGCAGAGCACGCACACTTAACAACTATACCACCGGGTGGCCCATGTAAAATGAGTTATTATTAGTCACATACTGAAATAGAAACACCATATATAGAAGAAAACTCATATTTTTCACCTTAAATATTTTAGAGAAGATTTACCAATATGTGTCACAAGCAGCATATGCCATCTCTAAGGCTATTTTTGCTTGCACTCAAACCACACTTGTCTGTCGATAGCTGAAAAAATATTCATTGACACCTGCCGTAACCTTGGCTTATTTCTATTACAGAGATAATACTAACAAATCTAATAGTAGTAATAATAATAACAGTTGTTACTAATTGATCATCAGCAATGTGCTGGTATATTACATATCTAATCTCTAATAATCAAAATATCTCTAAAAAGCAGATATTCTTAACACCATTTTACAGATAAGTGAGCTAAAGCAAAGAGATTAAGTACTTCCTCAAGGTTCTAATCAAGATCTGTCTGAATTTAAAGCAGGTGCTCTCTGCACCCCTTTATTCCTTTCTTGACATAAAATACCACTTTGAACGCTCTAGAAGTTTAGAGGAGAGGAGAATCAATGGAGTAGTAGAGGAAAGGCTTCTGGGGTAAGTGAGAACGGTTGCTTATATGCTCTTCTCATTTTCCTTTTTTGTTCCTATTGGTTTATCTCTTCCTACTTTTTCATTGATTGTGTTTTTATTTTCCCTCTGGCTTACTACTTATTTTCCTGGTGGGTTTCCAAGAGGTGGAACTTCCATCTTTATTTCACTTCGGTAAAGTATTTGTGGTCCTTGTCCCTACAAAGCTGCATCCCATTCCAGCGGCAGTAGTTGGCTCAAAGGAGACCACAGCAGATAAAGGTGTAGGCAACGGGACGGGCATGCCCTTTCTTGTTATTGTGATATCTCCCACTTGAAGATCAAGATGATGACTTTCTGAGCCTTTAAGAGATTTGCGTGAGGTAAATATCAAGGATCTCTGGCTAGAACGTTGGCACAATTAAATTTTCTCTTTAATTTTTCCCTCAACTTTGCAGTTCAGTTAAATTTTTCCATCATTACCCTGCATGATTGCAACTGTCAGTAAGGAGGAGCTCTCCATACTCTAAACCTATTTGTGTCAAGAGGCCAGAATTTATAAGGCTTGTACCCCTCTGCTGCTTGTCTTTTTTCTTTTTCTTTCCCTTTCTTGAAAGTAAAATATGCATACAGAAAAGTACACAAATCATGTCTATAGCCAGATGAATTACAGCCAAGTGAACCCAACCATGTATTCACCACACAGGTTGAGAAATAGGTCCAAGAAGCTCCCCTCTTGCTCCTTATTAATCGCTACACCTTTGGTCTTCCCTTCAGAGGTTAATATCAAGTAGAAGTGTTTTCACAAAGTTGTTTTGTTAAGGGAAATTATGAAGCTTTTAATGAATTCATGTGTGTAGAATCAAAACATGTTACAAGTGTGTGGGAGTAAATATGAACAAGATAGGTCATGTGTTGATAATTGCTCAAGCTGAGTTATGAGCATACGGAGGTTCATTATATCACTCACTCTACTTTTGAATATGTTTGAAAGTTTTTGTGATTATCGTTATTAAAATATCAAAAATATAAAATATAGCAATTTTATATTTTGTCTCAGCATACATCAGTAACAACGCTATTCGGTCTTAAAACAGCCATTCACCACTCTACTCTACAGCTCTCTACTTTGCTCATCTCAAGATACCTAACTAACAGATCTTCTTCCACTTCGTCTGGAATAGGGTGCTCATGCCACAATTTCTGACTGTAGTGGAACTCCAGCGACGTGAGTTGAAGTCACGCAAATGTGAAACCAGTGCTGCATCACCATCTAGAGGTCGAGATGATAACTGCAAACTTCCTTACTTTAATGAGCCTTTCGTATATAAGCTTTCAAATCTGAATATACATAGCCGTTTATGTGAATGTGGAGAAAATAATTTGTTTGCTATTGTTTTCTCTCCAGTTGAGTTTCCAGAAACAGATCATAGCACAAAGCAGGAACCACCTGTATTTACAGATGGCATGGGGAAGCATAAATCATAGAGTCTTATATCAGCAGCACTACAGCATGTTTCTACCAAAGATGAGCCTCCCACATGTCAGACAAACCACCTACAGAAGGACCACAGCAGTGTCAGTGTTTTTTTAGCACATTCCTGATAATGAAATCTATGTTGAACTCAACACGAATGGCTTTTCTTTTCTCTTGGCAGTCAACAGCCTACACCAACCTGCATTTGACTGTTTAGTGTATTCTCCTCTCTGGGTAGGCAAAACTATGGGAATAGAGTAGAGGATATTCTTAGAAGTTATGAGATTATTAATATATTTTTACTTCCAGTGTTGTGCTAGCTACAAATAGCATTCTTTTTCATCCAAAATGGAGAAATCATTGACATAGGGGTATGTGAGAAAAATGCCATACTATTATTTAATTATTATAATTAATATTATTTATATTAATTGTTCAATTATTATTCATGTCCAAAATCATGAAATGCGTGATTAATGTAAAACCAGTGGTTAAGCCCAATTGTTTGTTTTCATTTTTTTCATCAGTAAATATTTTCTGAGTTCCTCTTAGATACCAAAACTGTAAGAGACTTTCTTACCGGCTGGAAGGCTGTAATCTAGAGCAACTCCTCTAAAGTACACTCAAAGCACATAGGAAATCAGAGCGATAAAGTTTATTCTTCGTGGGGGGGGTGGGAAAATGCTAGGAAAGACAGTTTGTTGGAGGATGAATAAAAATTGTCAAGCTAAAAATGTAGACAAGGACATTCTGGAAAGAACAGAAAAGTGTATATTAAAAAAGATTTTAAGGGTATTGTTTTTTGAAGTAAGAAGCTTACGTAGCTGCTTGGAAAAGAAATGGTTGAAGCTGTGACTGGACACATAGTCTGGAGTTAAATTAGAAACAGCTTTGTATACCTCACTAAGTAGTCTGGCCTTAGATCTATAAGCAGAGAGTGGACTACGTAGGTCTTTAAACTAGCAAGTTGCAAGACTGTTTATATGGGCTTTAGAAAAGCAGGTCTGATGAGAGTATCAGAGAATAATTGGAGAGTGAAAGTCATGAGAAGCCGGGAGGGTACTACAGTAGTCCAAAGGAGAGATGATGAGGACTTCAGCTGATGTCATATGCTGAGGTACGATTAATATTAGTTGGTGTGCGATTAAATATAACATGGAAAAAAAGAGAGGATTATTGAGAATGTCTTTAGGTTCCTAATTATACTAATGAGCAGATGGTAATATCATTATCCAACACAGGACTTCAGGGGAAGGCACATTTTTGTGCAGGATTTTGATATGTTTGCTTTCCATTACCATTGTACAAAGTGGGGTGGGGATGTCTAATGGACAATTGGAAATATATTTCTGTCCAGGGAGCTACAAAAAATATAGATATCACCTCGTGATAGAGGTAGTAGGTTAGTTCATTGTAGCAAAGTATGCTCAGTGCAAAGTAGTGTGAACCCAGGACACTATGTTGGAGAAGAAAGCTAGCCATCCTTTGCTCCTGCCAAGCCCCACTTCCCTTGGCACTCTTGAAACCCTAATCATTCTGTATCTTAATTGAGTATTTGTTTGCCACTGTTCTGTTTGTGACACTGTAGATTGCTGGAAGAAATCTGATTGTTGAGGTTAATCAAAAATATAGTTGGATATACTATTTCAGGTCTTTGGAGATCTCAAATATATATTTTCCCTTAGAAATTCTTAGAAGGAGGCAGCATGGTACAGTGATTAAGAGCACAGGTTATGAGGCCAGACTGCCTGATTTCAAATCCAGGTGACTCCATCAAATAGATGTGAGATCTTGGGTGATATATTTAATTTCTCTGTATCTTGGTTTTATCACCTAGAAAATGGAGATAATAACAGTACTTATTCATTAGTATGTTATGCAGATTAAGCAAGTTAATATTCATATAATACTTAGAACTATATCTGAAACAAATTAAATGCAATAAGAGTGTTTGCTAAATAAACACTGATGACTTTAATAGTTTTCCATGGCATCTGTCATTGTTTATGAAATGAAGGGAATCAAGCCTTATCTTTTCATTGAAAAAACATAAAGGATTCCTTTTTTTATTAGTTTATTTTGACAATTGTTATTTATCAATTTAAATCCTGGAATGATGAATGAACCCAAAAGATGTTAATGTGGGTGTTCCTACAGTTTTCCCTTCTAATCTTAACTGTAAGATAGCTTGCCTTTTCAAATTGTTAAATATGTGTTTATTTGTGTTTAATCCATAGGAAAGGTCATAGGAAAAACATTGACAGTTGGAGATATCCAAACAAAGCGTCACAGAATGTCCTTGAGTGAAGCTTGAAGAATTTAACATCTCATGTGACAATCATTCCAGTAGTAGTGAGAAATGTCACTTTTCAGTTTGTCCTAAAATAATGGCAACAGTGTAAATGAGAAGGGGAGTGTGTAAAAAAATAGAATCATGATGCACATAATGTTTATATTCTCTGCTTATTATGACTTGTAAGTGATTTTAATTACTGAAATCTGCAAGTATCACCTATCAGATGCTTATAAGAGCATCCAAGAGTGGCCCTTAGACCAACAGCCTTGACCTCACCCGGAGCTTGTTAGAAATGCAGATGCTCAGGCTTCATCCTAGACCCTCTGAATCACAATCCGGATTTTAACAAGATTCTCAAGTGATTTTATAAATATTAAAATTTGAGAATAACTGCATAAGGACATCTGAAAATCAGTAATGAATTGATAATAGATAAAGTTGGAGAGTAAAAACAAAACAACCTTCTGTCCAGCTCCACTCCACTGAATTTCTGAAATAAACCTACTTTGTAAATGTAAATATTACACTTCTTTTTATCCCACAAATATTTATTAAGAACCTGTTCTGTGCCAGTCATTCTTGTGTGTTCTAAAGGTACAACGGGGAACAAAAGAGGCAAAGATCTTTCTATTCACGTTACTATTCTAATGCGTTTCCAGAGAGCTAGAGGAAATTCTTGTTTAAGAGCAAGAATTTAAGGAAGTAGGCTTCTCTAGACATGTGGAATTTTCCCTGAAAAACTTTTAAATATTCAGTTGGTGTCCACCATTGCTCAGATTCGGTTGCGGCTTAGTTCTTGCTCCGATTCTGGGGCCAGACTGCCTGGGTTCAAATCCTGGCTGCTTGACCTTAGGCAAAACACTCAACCTTTCTGTTCCTGTTTCTTCATCTGAAAAATGGGGCAAATAATAGCGTCTACCTCAGGATATCGTGGTGAGGATCAATGAGATTGATATACGCAAAGTACTCAGGGCAGTGCCTGGCATTTGGGAAGCACTAAGTAAGTGTGAGAGATTGTTACTGTTGTTGATGTTGTTAGTGAAAAGTTATTAGTAACATTTCTTCCCTGAACATGAATTTTGAGGAATTAGCTCAAGTTTTGGAATATGTGGAAAGTCTGTGAAAAAACCAGCCACCAATGGATTTTGAAACATTTACACTAGTTAAGCTGTGGGAAGTGCTGATTAGATGTTGATGGAGAAGACCAACTTCTATAGATTCTATCCTGGACTGAAAACCTGGACAAGAAGATATTGACTTTTAAACCCTGATTTGTGTCCTGGAGCTTTCACAATCAGAGGTAATTTGGTTTTTTCTCTCTGCACAGAGCAAGTGTGCATGCCCATCTAATTTACTTTGAGCCTTGCTCGTGTCTCCAAACTCATACCCTTTAATCTCAGCTTCCCTATTAGTAAAAATTTTTGCTTACCTTGGTTTCTTTTCTAACCTCTCCGTGTGTTTTAGTGAAATCTCTCCAAGTGATGACTATTTCCTTTTAAATAGTATAGTAATCAAAATCTAACAAAACAGGTGAAGCCATCCAAGCAAACGCATAGTGATTCTATTCATAGGAATTTTTTTTCTTCTTGTACAAATGGAACTAGGATTTTTATCAATTAATTCACGTTCCTCACTAATTCTTCACATATTTGGAGTGTTTATTCCTGAAGTAGCTTTGCTTGAGATCAAGAACTTAGAGAATAATGTGTATAGTGTACACAATTGCTACAAGTTCACTGTAGTCAAGGCTTGGCCAACCAGCCCTCACATCTCCAGCCCCACTCCCACCCAGTCACTGTGCTACTCAAAGCACAGCATTTTGTATCTTACTCCCATACCTTTGTCTGCACTCATGCTTCTCAAAAGTGTGGTCTGGGAATGAAACCCTTTCAGGGGATCTGAGAGGTCAACCCATTTTTGTAACATTAGGGAGTTATTTGCCTTTTTCACTCTCCTTTTATGAGTGAACAGTGAAGTTTTAAGAGGCTACCTGACATGTGATTCCACAACAGATTGCAAGTAGATATGAGAATCCACTTGTCTACTATTAAATCAAACATTATAGAGATTTTTTTAAATGTAAAATAATGCCACTCTTCTCACTTTTTTTTTGTTTTGCAAAATAAAGGTTTTCAATGAAAAACATGTTCTTATATTAGCATGTAATGAGACTATTTTAATGAGTTAATAAAAATAAATGTTTTCAATGCTCTCAGTTTTAATTTATAATACAGTAAATAACATTAGATAAAAACCATGTAAATGAGAGCTTTTGGGGTCCTCAATAATTTTTAAGAGTATAAAAAAATCCTAAAACCAAAAAGTTTGAAGACTTCTGGTCTCCACTATTTTCTTGGCATGGTTGGGACAAGGGGGAAGGCGGTGCTTGCTGTGTGGTCATTTCTTTCCCATATTCTCTGACAATTCTATACCCTTCCCGGTGCTTTGCCTTTGCAGGGTGGAAGAGAAGGAGAGCAACAGAGTGAGCGAAAGAAAATGTGAGATGCTATGCGGATAAAAGTCTCCTTTCTAGATAATTAGGTGCCTACAGCATGACACACAATGATACGACATTATTTCTTGATTTAGTAAAATAAGTAGAATAACAAATAAAACTAATTGAGTGTGATTGTGACTGATTATATGAAGTATTTAAAGGAGCCTCTTTGAATTCCAATGTAAGTCCAAGTCCATGGCATTTAATAGCCAAAGAAACTAAAGCCAGTGTTGATGATAGGACTTGCCCTGAGTCACTCGCCTCTTAGTGACCAAATCAAGAATCAGGACTCAAGTTTCTGGCTCCTAGTTTTATTATACAACCATGTATCTCACAAAATTGAATATTTATCCATGTTTTCAATTAAGATAAATTATGACTATAATTATATAAACTATATGCATAATACTATTCTGAATAAAAAGCCTAGCACGTGAACTAATAAGTCTGGAAAGGAACGTTGAGAAAATATAAATGCAAGGTTGGTATTTGTGAAAAGATTAGATGCAGGAGTTCAAATTCAACTTTCAAAACAACATATGCAGTTAATTCTTCCTGTAATTTTGGCAAATTATTCCGATGGCCTGTAACACTCTTCATTTGGAGATTCTAAGGGGCTTATAATTATATCTCAACTTTTAAAGCTATATCATTATCCATTCAGTTAATAGAGTGCATTGATAGAAATCACAGTATCCCCTGGTGTACACTAAAATTGTTAAGCAGAATAATTTATGCAAATTACTTATAGAGTTAATATATGTTAAATATGTTTAATTACACTGCAGAACTTAGTTCACTGCAGCACACACAATTATTTTTAATTATAAAAACAGATATTTTGGAGATTTATGTTCAACCCGTTACACTGCTAGTTAATACTGCTTTTCTTCCTTGTTTCCAGAAATAAATTAAAGGAAATAGATTAATAATTTGTGCCAGAATCTTCTTGTTACTGAAAAGTTTATGTATATTTCAATGTTAGCATTCTCCAAGATTTAAAATCTACCAAATGTTTTTCAGGCTTTATTTAAAATACATGCTTATTATCAAGAAATAGTAAGGAAAGTAACAGAAGAGCTTAAAGACATAATATTTACCTCTGGGGAAGAAAACTGGCGGGATAAAGAGGAGAGCAGCAACTTCTGTTTTCATTATAAGTTTTTCTTTATTACTTGGTTTTTAATCATATTTGTATTACTTTGATTAAAAAATTAAATGTAAGAAAATGCACACATACATACACATTAATAGAAAACAATGTTCACCCATGATATTTCTGGCACTACATATTTCTGTTATTTTGATTTATCCAGAAAAGATCGCTGAACAATGAATGTTCAAATGTTAAAGACAGATCTAATAATATAAATAAACCTAAGAATTTACAAATTTTAGAAAAAAAAAACCCTTTTCATTGGTATTATCTTTCCACATCATGATATTAAGTACTAGATTTATAATATATACACACATATAGGCAACAAAATTGGATCTTAGCCAAACACATTTCAATAATAATAAGGCAATGATGTGATTTTCCACGGCAAAATGTGAGTTCGCAAGTTACCTATGCATCTGCCTACTGTATACCAACCCCCAATCCTGGAAGTTATAAATACAATACTTATACAGAAAACAATATACTACATGATAGGAAAATGTGTTACCTAATGAAGCTCAGAACTATATAATTTTAAGGGACTACTTTATTTGATGGCATTATCCTACTATTAAATAAACAATTCTATTGAGCAAAGAACATAATTAAGTTAGTAAATAAAATTTCACATTAAAGAATGTTTGTTTATGGAGTGTGTGTGCTTTTCTTAAGAAAATATATACTGTACCAATGGTGGAATATAATAATCAAATTAAATATATGATATTTTTATAATTTTTATATTATAAAATCAACAATTTTTCCAGATATATTGCTATATTCAACATGATGCTAATACACACAAATCTTTCCAAATTAACCCACAGACATTGCAGCTCTTAACTAAGGAAGTTTTATACATAAAAGAGCGCAAACTCAAGTAAACGTGCACTCGCTTGTCTTTAATTGGATGTTAAAATACTTAAAGATTGCTTTAGTGATCAATAAATTTATAATATCCTACAAGAAGGAGAGTGTAAAAATAATTAATAAAACTAGTACATTATTTATTTGCTGTCTTTATTCCCAAATAGGTTTATCATGAATTCTATTTATTCTACTTTGCATGATTAAAGGTTGTTGATTTTTCTGTTTGAAGAATTTCTGGACAAAAATATGATCTTTTGATGAAGACAAACCTTTGTTAATTCATGATGTGGATTCTCTTATCTCATCATTCTCTTTTGTCCTCTTCCCTATACTTCGCTTTCTTGAATTTTAGATATTGGCTTTCTAGTGGGGTTTTTCTCATCCAAGTCTTGAGCACTGTCGTCGGGGTTTTTGACTATAGAGCGTCTGGAAATGTATCATTATTGTTGTGTCAATTTGGTCAATATTGCTTCATGAGTAGTTTTTGCATGGAAATACCTTTCTGAATTCTCTTTGCATAATTCTCTCTCTTTCTTTAATACAGTTAAGCACTAAATACTAAGCTCTGATTAATGGAAAAGTCCCTAGTGATGTTATGGGCCTCTGATAGATAGCAAGTTATTTTAATGTCAAGGAATTATTTTCTTTTTATTTTTGTGTACACTCAGTGCCTATGTCAGTGCTTTGTGCATAGTAGATTGTTTTCAAATAATTAAGAAATATCTACCTCCTTTTTCGTACTGTTACAAAATGCCATAATAATGCTGTGATAATAATAACCCATAAGTTTGCTGCCTTTACTATGTGCCAAGCCCTGCTTTAAGCACCTTGCATATATATTAGCTGATTTAATCCTCACGACAACTTCGTGATGTCAATATTAATCTTATTCCATTTTACAGGAATTGAACAGGGAGGTTAAATAGTTTGCTCAGGGCCATAGACATGTGAGACAAGATTTTTTTTTTTTTTTTTTTGGTGAGGAAGATCAGCCCTGAGCTAACATCCGATGCCAATCATCCTCTTTTTTGCTGAGGAAGATTGGCCTTGGGCTAACATCCGTGCCCATCTTCCTCTACTTTACATGGGACGCCACCACAGCATGGCTTGACAAGTGGTGCATCAGGTGTGCGCACAGGATCTGGGCCTGCGAACCCTGGGCCACCAATGCGAAGCGTGCACACTTAACCCCTGTGCCACCAGGCCAGCCCCTGAGACAAGATGTTGAAATCAGGCCATTGAATTCTAGAATTCATTTTATGTAATATTGCCAATTTTCACTACGGAATGAATCCTCCTAAAAATTGCTTACTTCTAATAGTTCTCAAAAATTTGGTTTCATGATGGTTAAATCAAATCAAACCACAAAAAAATAAAATATACACACTCCCTTCAAGCAGTTTTCTCAAAAGTGACTGGCGTACAACGTAGGAATCCATAAGATGACCTGCTGGGTGGTTGGGAGAAAGATATTAGAATTTCTGTATCTATTATATTTGTTAGCTCTTCCTTTCTTAATTTTGGGGGTGTTTTTTTAATATGTAAACCCTGTTATAGTATAGTGTATGTTTATATGATTTATAAATGAGTAACAAACAAGTATTGGTGGTGTCTGTTTACTTTTAAAACATTTTTATGAGTAGATGACTTTTAAAGTTTGGAATAACCATCTTATAGAAACTACTCAGAATTTAGAGAAAAATATGATTTAGGAAAATAAGACATGTTAATCTCTGCTGGACTATGTTAGAGGAGTTATGTATCTTTTTTTTCTGGGCCTACTTTCCTCATCTATAGGACAGAAATATTAAGTACTTTTATAGTTTTATTGTGATGATTAAATGAAGAAAAAGTGTGTGAATTTTTTAAAAGCATAAATCTCTACAGAACTGCTAATTACTCACGTATTACTGACCAACACTTTCAAATAGCATTTGGAGTATCTGGGACACGCCCATGTGAGAGACATTTTTGTGCAGGGAATCTTCTGGGCCCCTTTATGGTTAAGTCATCTGGTTGATCTTTGACATGGCTGGTATGACACAGAAAATTCCAGGGAGACAAATAATCTCCTGGAAGCACTGTCTCTGCCACTTTACTTCCTGCTGCTCTTATTTCTGAAGTGCATTAATAGACTTTTAGGAAGCTACACTGCCTCTGGCCAGGCAGATCTGAGCTTGGCTCAAACAAACAAACAAGTAAAAACAGCTGAAAAGGAATACAGCAATTTTCTCTTTTCTTTAGAGATCCCCCCTTGAAAATCAAAAAGAGAAATCAAATGAATGAATAATTTGACATGTGAATATGTCCAGTTAATAGGTATTAATATTTTTCCTGAAAATATCAGCATCATTCTCAGTGCACACCTCAATATATTCTCTAACACCACTTCAGATTTTAGCTTAGTAAGCATAATCATTACATTTCTACTGGCAATGTTAACCTATGTTTTAATATCTCAAAAGTGCATATTAGTTAAAGTAGGTATATTATAGAGAGTTTCTTCCATTTTCTATCCTTTCTATACATAAAGAATAGAAATACATAAGCATTTCCCAAAGAGTAGTCTATAGAACACCAGGTCTATAAGATCTCTGTTGTTAACAAAACATCTCATGATAAAATATGTTTAGAAAATATAGTAGTTCACCTTACTGAACCTGAGAGTTCTGAATACTTTGAATATTTCCTAAATTTATTTCACCAAGAAAGCATTTTGGATTTTGTTTGTTTGCTAACATCACAAGGAACTAAATTTTACAAAACAGGATGGAAAATACTAAGATACAGATTTCTCATTTGTAAGTTCTTTAATAATTCAAATCAGATGATTAAAAAATGCACAAGTTGAAATGAAAATTTTGCAAGTTTTTCTATTGCTAAAAGAACTTAACTATTTTACCAAAAGAAAATTTACCATGATATAAATATATAATTATATATAATTCTAAGATGCCTGTTTTCTGGATTATTTAACTAAGAGAAATCATATACTCATAAGCCTTCCATGAGAAAATATGCATCTAGTTAGAGAACAAACTTTTAAAATTGACCTTACTATGCCTCCATCAAGTAACAATGGGATATGTTAAGGTAAGAGGAAGATACCATAACCACACCCAAAATTATGACATCTGGTACACACACAGCACACATCTCTCCCATGTCCTCCTCCCCATATACTGGAACTATTTGATCTATTTTCCACCCCACAGTAAAAAAATGACATGAAGCGGGAGCTGACAAAAGAGGACATAATATCACACTAGCTGTAGCCTCATGTTTCATCATCTTCGTATGATCCCTTCCAGCAATATGATAGACAAAAGACAAAGTATTTCAAACCACTTTCCCAATACAAACTGGCTACAAAGCAATTGATGAATGAAATACAATGAATGTTCTTGTTAACTCATAGCTGAGAGTCAAAGAACTTAATGAAAATCTCTGAGGACAAAATCCTAAAAGGAAATAAGAATGGAATGTGGCTATTCTGTGCTCATTTGTAAACTCCAGAAACCTAGAGACTTAGGTTGTAAAGGTAATAAAGAAGACAAGAGACAATATCTGTGGAATCTGGGGGATTTTACCCTAAACTAGATTGATTACTCATACAAAAATGTACATATGTATACCTTAGTTTGTTTTTTTTTGTTTGTTTATTTTCTGGATTTTATTGCTGAGAAAGATTCACCCTGAGCTAATATCTGTTGTCAATCTTCCTCTTTTTGCTTGAGGAAGACTCATCTTGAGCTAACATCTGGTTGCCAGTCTTCCTCTGTTTTTATGTATGTGGGCCATTGCCACAACATGGCAGCCAATGAGTGGCATAGGTCCACGTCCAAACCCGGGAAACAAACCTGGGCTGCCGAAGTGGAGTACATTAATGTTTTTAATAGTCAAAAACTGGAGACATTCTAAACTTCTATCAACTTAAACATCTATCAATATTTATATACATATTGATTTATATAAACAAATATACATCATTAGGTGTATTCCATAAACTTAAGGCTAAGAAAATTGCAAAAGTATTCATAAAACATGATACTATTTATACATAGTATTAAAACAGCTAAACAACATTGTTTATTATTTAGAGATATTTATTTATGTAAGAAGAGCATGGGAATTATAATTACTAATTAGGTGGCTAGTAACCTGAGGGAATAGAGGATAATGTAGTTTGAAAACACAATACAGCAGGTTTCAATTTTATTGATAAGATTTTATTTTTAGGCTGGATTGTAAGTTCATGGAAGTTCACTTTATTATTTTTTAAGACGTTCTTATGTTTCAGATATTTAATAAGAAGTAAATAAATTGTTCAATTCATACCTGTGAAAGTCTAGAGAGATTCCTAACAGTTTTTTTTTTTAATTTTAATAGACATTGGTTGTATTTTGGGGGTAACATTCCAATGTAATATAGAAAAAAAATTACCAAATCATATTTTTTAATAAATGGTTAAAATTTCCTTTTTTGGAACCTAACTTTAAACCTCAAAGATCTATAAAAAGAGGAAAAAACTAAGCTCAAAGTTAGTAAAAGGAAGGAAATAACAAATATTAGAACTGAAATAAATGAAATAGAGACTAAGAATAAAATAGGAACGATCAATGAAACTAAGAGCTCATTCTTTGAAAAGATAAACAAAATTGACTAAACTTTAACTAGACTCACCATGAACAAAGAGAGAGGACTCAAATAAATGAAATCAGAAGTGAGAGAGATGTTAAAAGTGATACAACAGAAGTACAAAGAATCATTAGAAACTCCTACAAACAATTATATGCTAACAAATTAGACAACATAGAAGAAATAGATGAATTCCTAGAAACATACAACCTACCAAGACTGAATCAAGATGAAATAGATAATCCAAACAGATTACTACTAAAGAGATTGAATCAGTAATCAAAAATCTCCCAACAGACAAAAGCCCAGGAACAGACAGCTTCACTAGTGAAGTCTACTAAACATTCAAAGAAGGAATAATACCAATCCCTCTCAAACTCTTCCAAAAAATAGAAGAAGGAACTCTTCCAAACTCATTTTATGAGGCCATCATTACCTCGATACCAAAACCAGATAAGGATGCCAAAAACAAAGAAAATTACAGGCCAATATCTCTAATGAATATAGATTCAAAAATCCTCAATGAAATATTATTACACCAAGTTCAGCAATACATTAAAAGGATCATATACCATGATCAAGTGGGATTTATTACAGGGATGCAAGGATGGTTCAACATCTGCCAACCAGTCACTGTGATATACCACATTAATAAAATGAAGGATAAAAATCATGTGATCATCTCAATAGATGCAGAAAAAGCATTTGACAAAATTCAACATCCACTTATGATAAAAACTCTCAACAAAGCAAGTATAGAGGGAATGTACCTCAACATAATAAAAGCTATATATGACAAGCCCACAGCTAACATCATACTCAACTAAAATCAAGAAAGAGACAAGGATGCCCACTCCTGCCACTTTTATTCAACATAATATTGGAAGTCCTAGCCAGAACAATTAGGCAAGAAAAAGAAATAAAAGGCATCCAAATAGGAAAGGAGGAAGTAAAACAGTTACTATTTGCAGATGACATAATATTATATATAGAAAACCCTGAAGACTCCATCAGAAACCTGTTGGAACTAATAGACGAATTCAGTCAAGTTGCAGGATACAAAATCAACACACAAAAATAGTTTGTATTTCTATGCGCTAATAATGAACTATCAGAAAGAGAAATTAAGAAAACAATCCCATTTACACTTGCATCAAAAAGAATAATGTACATAGGATTAAATTTAACCAAGTAGATGAATGATCTATATGTTGAAAACTACAATTCATTAATGAAAGAAACTGAAAAAGACACATATAAATGGAAAGATATTCCATGATCATGGATTGGAAGAATTAGTATTGTTAAAATGTCCATACTACTCAAAGCAATCTATAGATTCACTGCGAAACCTATGAAAATTCCAATGGCATTTTTCATGGAAATAGAACCAATAGTCCTAAAATTTGTATGGAACCATAAAAGACCCTGAATAGCCAAAGCAATCTTGAGAAAGAAGAACAAACCTGGAGGCATCTTGCCAGATTTCAAACTACAATACAAAGCTATAGTAATTAAAACAGTATAGTATTGGCATGAAAACAGACACATAGATCAATGGAACAGAAGTGAGAGCCCTGAAATAAACCCATGCATATATGGTCAATTAATTTATGACAAAGAAGCCAAGAATATACAATGGGGAAAGGACAATCTCTTCAATAAAATGTGTTGGGAAAATTGAACTGCCACATGCAAATGAATGAAACTGGACCACTATCTTACACCATACACAAAAATTGACTCAAAATGGATTAAAGACTTGAACATAAAATCTGAAACTGTAAAACTCCTAGGAGAAAACATAGGTGGTAAGCTCCTTGATACAGGTCTTGGCGATGATTTTTTGAATCTGATACCAAAAACAAAAGCAACAAAAGCAAAATAAACAAGTGGGACTACATCAAACTGAAAAGCTTCTGCATAGCAAAGAAAACCATCAACAGAATCAAAAGGCAACGTACTGAATGCGAGAAGATATTTGCAAATCATACATCTGATAAGAGGCTAATATCTAAAATTATATATAAAGAACTCATACGACTCTATAGCAAAAAAACAAACAATTCAATTAAAAAATGAGCAGGAGATCTGAATAGACATTTTTCCAAAGAAGACATACAGATGACCCACAGGTACATGAAAAGATATCTACAGCATTAATCATTAGGAAAATGCAAATTCAAACCACAATGAGATGCCACTTCACAACTGTTAGAATGGTATTATCAAAAAGACTAGAAATAACAAGTGTTGGTGAGGATGTGGAGAAAAGGGAACCCTTGTGCACTGTTGGTGGGAATGTAAATTGGCGAGGCCATTATGGGAAAGAGTATGGATGTCCCTCAAAAAATTAAACATAGAACTACCATATGATCCAGCAATTCCACTTCTGGGTATTTATTCAAAAAAAAAGAAAACACTAATACGAAAAGCTATATGTACGCCCATGTTCACTGCAGCATTATTTACAATAGTTAAGATATGGGAATCACCTAAGTGTCCATCAATGGATGAATGGATAAAGAAATTGTGGCATATATATACAACGGAATATTATTCAGCTGTAAAAATAATGAAATCTTGCCATTTGTGACAACATGGATGGCCTTTCAGAGCATTATGCTAAGTGAAATAAGGCAGATAAAGAAAGACAGATGCTATATGGTCTTTCTTAAATGTGGAATCTAAAAAATATATATTAAAAAAAAAAAACAAGCTCATAGATGCAGAGAACAGATTGGTCACCGCCAGAGGCAGTGGTGGGGGAGAAATGGGTGAATTGTTTATGTCTGTTTTTTAGTTTAAATAAATTGAATAAAAAGAGAGAGAGAGACTGACTCTCTGAGAAACCACAAAAGTAGAAAGTCAAAAAACAAAATCCAGGGGCCGACCCAGTGGCGCAAGCGGTTAAGTGCACGCGCTCCGCTGTGGCGGCCCGGGGTTCACCGGTTGGGATCTCAGGCGCACCAGTGCACCACTTGGCAAGCCATGCTGTGGCAGCGTCCCATATAAAGTGGAGGAAGATGGGCACAGATGTTAGCCCACAGCCAGTCTTCCTCAGCAAAAAGAGGAGGATTGGCATATGTTAGCTCAGGGCTGATCTTCCTCACAAAAAAAATAAATAAATAAATAAACAAAATCCAAGTCAAAAACATGAGATCACCACCAGAGGAATTTGATGGCTGTGGTGTTAGCTCCACAAACACAAACGCTAGCAACCATAGCAACAAGAAACTTCAAGTACTGCACCACTCCTTACTAAATTAACACAAATCCCCACACTAAAGGCTTATTTACCTTTATATATATTGCCCTATAAAATCTGTCTGGATTTCAACAAAAAAGTTACAAGGAATAATAAAATGGCAGGACAACCATATTTTCCAGAGCAAAAGCAAATGTCAGAACCAGACTCTGATATGACGCTCATGTTGGAATTACCACACGGGGAACTAATAACATTGCTTAATATGCTGAAGGCTTTAATGTAAAATGCAGAGAACATGCAAGTTCAGGGAGGTAATTTCATTGGAGATATAAAAACAATCAGAAAGACTCCTAGAAATCAAAAAAATTTCCTTTTTTGGACGTGAGTTTAAAATAAATGAATTGAGTATTTGATAAATGAAATTTTGGCGTAGGGTTGTCACAAACTTTAATTGTAAAGAGCTTGCTCTCATTTTGTGACAGGTAAAGAAAAGTCTTGCTTTTGAAAAAGCATAAGGTTATTTTGACTTTCTAATCTTACTTTTCTTCTCTAAAAGGCCGGATATTAATGGCTTTGGAATGCCTCCTTTGGAAGTTTTCACTCATCCCTCATGCTCCCCAAATGCTCTCTTCTCTGATGCTGAGGTTGAAGGGAGTGGTGAGATGCTGTTGTATTGTTGAGGGTAGAAGATAATGAAATTAAAATAGTGCGTATTATAGTGATGCAAACAAAGTGTTTGTTCAATTGATATTGATGACTGAAAAGTACTGTTAGGAAGTGGAGTCAACAAGCTCTGGGAGGGTCAGATGCCTGGGAAGGAAAACCATTGAGTTTGTTGTTAATGGTTCCATGGGTATCATTGGACCATTATTGCAAGTTTTTTCACAGAGACTGTTTTTTGTTTGTTTGTTTTTTGCTGGGAAAGATTTGCCCTGAGCTAACGTCTGTTGCCAATCTTCCTTTTTTTTTTCCCTCCCCAAAGCCCCAGTACCTATTGTATATTCTGGTTGTAGGTCTTTCTAGTTCTTCTATGTGAGCTGCCTCCACAGCATGGCTACTGACAGACAAGTGGTGTGGTTCTGCACCCAGGAGCCAAACCCAGGCCACCAAAGCAGAGTGCGCTGAACTTTAACCACTAGGCCATCAGGGTTGGCTCAACACAGAGACTGCTTTTGCAGCAAACTTTAGATTTATCTCAACAACACTAATGTGGCCACAACTCCACCTCCAAAGCCTTGATTTTAAGGGAGAATTTCAAATACAAAGTTATAATATAGCTCAACATATTGGAAACTATTATTTCAAGGATAATTATTTTCCTTTGGATTCAGGTAAACCAGCAGATAAATTGGGTGAAAATTAGGTATTCTGGTAATTTTAAGGGACTTGTTAAAGGAAAATTGCCATATGTACCTTGCTTCACCTACATGTTCTGTGTGGCTTATCAACTCTGAGAGGATTTTACTCAACGGTAAACTCTGTTAAATATAAAAGTTAACCTCTCTTTCATGATACAAAAGCCATCTAAAGATATGGCAGCATTTAAGGATCAGTATTATGGGTATTGTAAGAGAAGCAGAGGCAGAGAAATGAGAGTTAATATCTATTTCTCTGGATAAAATCCTGCATAAAATAGGTTATATCCTATTTTGTAAACTCTGTGCTTACCTTAAGTCACTTAGATCACATATTAAATATAAATATTATGGTGACTAGATAGAGTAATAGACATAGGACAGTATCATTATTATATAATCAAATACTAATAGATTGTGAGAAAGGCTTGTATCCAACACCTCAAAATGCTTGAACAAGCAATATATTCAATTACATACGCTGTTGGAATTATAAATCTACACACGCATATATATAGCTATTACTACTGTGATCCATCTTTCATTACTTTAACCTTACATGTAAGACAATTGTCTGTTTTATATGCAGGACCTCAACTGCTCTGTCTACAGAGGTGATGTAAAATTTCTACTTGAATAGCAATAAATCATGTTAATTCAGCCCTAGTCAAATGAAATGTGGTAGAGAGGATGGAGGAAGAATAGGAATGAGAATGGTCAAAACAAACTATCGAGTGTAAGAATCTGCCCAATTGAAGTGATTAACTAATATTGGGTTAGGTACTTCCAGCTATGAAACAAGAACTCAGGTCAGCAGGAGTGTTTGTATAATCATAATAATCTATTGATAGAAAAACAGGATAAAGTCATTTCACATGTTTTGATTTAATATAGTGTTTTCTTACAAATTCAATGAACACACCTCAATTAGTTTCAAAAATGAGGTGAAAATGCACCACCCGCCAAAGGTTAATGAGATAAAAATTGGTTGCATGGAAGTACTAGCAGAGCCCACCTTTATTTATTGATAAAATAAGAACCCACCTTATTCAGTCCTTTTGCCACCACATTCTGTTCTCAGAGTGAGGCTTAATGAAATTGGGTTTCCCTATCAATGCCTCCAAGATTTACATGTGTACCTAGTATTAACTCAAAATTGAATCTGTCTTTGTAAGCTGTGTTTTCCTAAAGAGAGTTACTGACCGATGTATGCAGGTCTACGTTTTCCACCCATCTACCTTCACTATCAAAGTACCATCTAGGAAATGAACATATCTACTATTTTGAATGTTTCTTTGCATTTTGCTAGGTCCCCAAATTTTCATTCCTCAGAAAGTTTAAGAAATTAATAAACAAAGGTAAAAATATGAGGCATTTTTTCCTCTGCTAATGTGAAACAAAATTTTAGGAATCTTCTACTTGACAAGTGAAAATTCAAACATCTGGGAGATGCTAACCTCTGACTGCCCAGTATTATTTCTTGGATAAATGGTGGCTTTTGATCCAAGCTTCAGCACAGTTAAAGGCTGAGTGTCCCAGCCGTGATTGAATCCAACATGGCTATTTAGCACCCTGTAATCACTTCATGGCTTCAACACAATATCCTTTCTCAGGGGTGAATAAGAGATTCTATTTGAACAAATCCATTTCCCCTTCTTTAGAGAGGATTTGTGAGTGACTCTTAATCTCCATTAAAGTGTAATTGGGCACTGAGAGAAACAGATTGGTTATTGTTGACCGTATGATAGGCACTGCAGAGAGCCAGGAAAAGACGTGATTTATTGATTTTAATCATGTTCAGATGAGCCACCCTGGAGACTATCATGTAAAATAAATATCATGTAAAATAAAAGCAGTATTTTAGATAACAGAATTGTTTAGAATGACTACTTCCAAGATAAATTGATTTGGTTCTGAATGTTATTTCTTAATTCACTTGACTGTGTTTGACTATAAAAGGAAATCTCTTGCTGATTAATTGCTGAAATATTTGAAAACTGATAAGGCTTTCAAGGTGCATCTTCCGTACTATAAAATACAAGGCGGGGGTGTGAGGGGTGATATATTCTGTACACCTAATGTAATTGGTGTATTTATTAATCCATAAAGTGTTGCCTAATCCATATTGTCCCATAGCCTGTGAACTTGTACCACCCCACAAGCTAGTTTCACCCATCCACCTGCCTTAATAAGCATCATTAATATTTCTCTTTTCATGATTTGAAAGATAAAGGATATGAATGCTGAGTTACTTTGTAGCAACATGATTCTGAAAATTTTCTAATCTCACTAGGATAAATATCTGGTGACATCCAACTTCCATCCTCTAATTTTTCTTTTCCCTCCAAGTCCTCATCATATTAAAAATATGCAAGTTTGTTGTCTATAAGTGAAAAAACATATTAAATAATATCCCCTCCATGAAAAAAAAGTTGATAAGCTGGACTTCATTAAAATTGAAAATTTTTGCTCTGTGAAAGACACTGTCAAAAGAATAAAAACACTAGCCACAAACTAGAAGAAAATATTTGCAAAAGGCATATCTGATAAAAGACTGTGTCTTACTCAATTCAGACTGTTGTAGCAGAATAACACAGCACAGAATAACAAGCTTAAACAACAAACATTTATTTCTCACAGTTCTGGAGGCTGGGAAGTCTAAGACGGAGGCACCAACAGATTCAGGTTTTGATGAAAGGCCCTCTTCCAGAGTGCAGACTGCTAACTTCTTATTGTAGCCTCACATAGCAGAAAGAGGGTGAAAGAGTTCTCTGGGATACCTTTTATAAGGGCACTAATTCCATTTATAAGGACTCCATCCTCATAACCTAATTACCTCCCAAAGGCTCCACCTCCTAATACCATCACAGTAGGAATTAAGATTTCAACATATGAATTTTGGAAGGACACAAAAAATTCAGTCCATTGCAGACTGTTATCTAAAACATACAAAGAACTGTTAAAACTCAACAGTAAGAAAACAAATAACACTGTTAAAAAATGAGCCAAAGACCTTAACTGATACCTCACCAAAGAAGATATACAGATGGCAAATAAGCATATGAAAAGATGCACTGCATCATATGTCATCAGGGAAATGCAAATTAAAACAACAGCAAGAGACAACTACATACCTATTAGAATGGGCAAAATCCAGAATACTGATAATACCAAATGCTGAGGAGTATGTGGAACAATAGGAATTCTCCTTCGTTGCTGGTGTGAATGTACAATGGTACAACCACTTTGGAAGACAGTTTGGCAGTTTCTTACAGAACTAAAAATAGTCTTACAATGCCGTGATCCAGCAGTTATGCTCCTTGGTGTCTACCCAAAGGAGCTGAAAACGTATGTCCACATAAAATTTGGACACGATGTTTATAGATGCTTTATTCATAATTGCCAAAACTTGGAAGCAAACAAGATGCCTTTCAGTAGGTGAATGGAGAAACTGTGGTACACCCAGACAATGGAATAGTATTCAGTGCTAAAAAGAAATGAACTATCAAGCCATGAAAAGACATGGAGGAACTTTAAATGTATATTACTAAGTGAAAGAAATCAATCTGAGAAGACTACATACTCTATGATTCCAAATATATGACATTCTGGAAAAGGCAAATCTATCTGGACAATAAAAAGATCATTGGTTGCCAGGGGCTGGAGGAGGGAGGGATGGGTAGGCAGAGAACAAAAGATATTTAGGGCAGTGCAACTACTCTGTATGATATTATAATGATGGATATGTACTATTATATGTTTGTCCAAACTCACTGAATGTACAGCACCAAGAATGAGCCCTAATGTAAACTACAGACTTTGAGTGGTAATGATGTGTCAATGTAGATTTATGAATTGTAACAAATGTACCACTCTGGTCAACTCTGGTCGAGGGTGTTGATAATAGAGGAGGCTATGCATGTATTGTTGTAGGGCATATTTGGGAAATCTGTGTACCTTCCGTTAAGTTTTGCTGTGAATATATCTCTAAAAAGTAGTCTATTAAAAAATAAAATATAATATCCCCTTAAGGAGCAAATAGTTGTTCTTTATTAACTATACTAAAAAGATACTAGAAATGGATGAAGGATTTGAGTAGACATTTTTCCAAAGAAGCTATGCAAATTGCCAATAAGCACATAAAAAAGATGCTCACATTATTAGCCATTAGAGAAATGCAAATCAAAACCACAATGAGATACCATTACTGAACCACTAAGATGGTTATAATTAAAAAGACAGACAATAACAAGTATTATTGAGGATGCGGAGAAATTGGAATCCTCGTACATTGCTGATGGGAATATACATGGTTCATCCGCTTTGGCAAACGGTTTTACAGTTTCTGTAAATGGTAAGCATAGAGTTACCGTATGACCCAGCAATTTCACTCCTAGGTATATTCACGAGAAATGAAGACATATGTCTACAAAAACTTGTACACAAATATTTACAGCGTGGTTCCATTTCTTTCTGGGATGTCTAGGGGAAAATTCATTTCCTCGTCTTTTCCGGTTTCTAGAAGCTGCCTGCATTCCAGATGCCCACTTCCATCTTCAAAGCCAGCAATGGCAAGGGCCAGTAGAGTCTTGGTCAGATCGACAATGCAGATTTTTACTTTGCTGCCTCTCTTTCTCACTTATAAGGACCTTATGATTTGAATAATCCAGGACAGTCGCCGCCATCTCAAGCTCAGCTGATGGGCAATTTAATTCCATCTGCAACCTTAATTCCCCCTTGCCATGTAACATAACATATTCGCAGGTTCTGGGAATTAGAACGTGGAGATCTTTAGGGAGCAATTATTCTGCCTACCACTGATGACTCTTTTTTTCATTTATTTTTATCATTTCTAAATGGGTATTTTAACATTAATCCTGAAATCAACAGATATTACTAAATGAAAATGACCATTTACACTTTTTCTTGTATTTAAACAATCACAAATTAATTTTTAAATTAATGACCTATTCAAAGGACACTCTAAAAATATTTAGGGACATGGAAACAAATCCACACTATATCAAATAGAGAGGTTTATATATATGCATTTGTGTATATATGTTTGTGCATATTACTATTTAGTAATTTATTTGTTTAGAAATAACGGATGGGGACATAGACCACAATGTTAACTGGAGTGATTTCTCTCCAGGGACTGGAATAAGAGCTAGAAAAATATGTGTGAGTGTGTGTGTGTGCATGCATGTTTGTGTGATTGTGTGCATGTGTATATTTATACTTTTCCACATTCCAGTGATTGCATTTCACTTTTGTGTGTGTGTGTGTGAGGAGATCAGCCTTGTGCTAACATCTGCCAATATTCCTCTTTTTTTTTTTTTTTTTTTGCTGAGGAAGACTGGCCCTGGGCTAACATTCGTGCCCATCTTCCTCCACTTTATATGGGACGCCGCCACAGCATGGCTTGCCAAGCAGTGCGTCGGGTACACGCCCCGGATCCGAACTGGCGAACCCTAGGCTGCCGCAGTGGAGCGCGCACACTTAACCGCTTGTGCCACTGGGCCACTCTTCACTCTTTTCAGCCTTAATGTTAGGAAAAAAAGTTGTAGATTTTGAAAATGAAGAAGTAAAGTATAACATGCTATATACAAATGGAGAAAGTAAGCTATTTTAATTTTTTAATAGCATATGCTAAAAGGTACATTTTTAATTCAAGGATAACAAGTTTTATCTTGCCTTATATAACTGACCAAGAGCATATTATTAAGAAGGATTCAGTGGCCATATCCTTGTTTAGAGGGAAAGAGTTTTGACTGAGTGGGGCAGTGTTTTAAACACTTGTAGTATGTGTTCATCATCTCTGTTTTAAATCCTTAGAGTTCTATTTTATACCCCCAAACACTATTTTCTGATACTCCTTTTACCTAAAATTAAATGATGCTCTTAAAAATCTGGATAACAACATTTTATGTTAAGAAAGTGGATCATAGGCATATGTGATTCGTGGTTTTAGATAATTTACAGTTAGATACTCAGACTGATCCTAATACTGCCTAATAAAAAGTAATCTGAGGAAAAAAAAACATACCTGGAGGAAAAACACAATGTACTCATGAAAAGCAGTGTTGGTCTGGACTAGCCCCAGTGAAAGGCAATGGAGTATAAAGACATGCAGGAGCGAAAAGCAGCTGGGTAGAGTGGGGAGGTGTCTGTGGCTCACGAGAATGAAAACGGACGCAGACTGGTAGGGTGGGTAGGTGTTATAGCGACAAGAGAGAGGACAATTGTCTTTTCCCCATGGCCTGGGATTTGGCCCCCTGGCAATTATAAGTATTTAAATGTTTGCTTTATCTTAATGACATCACAGTTATGCAGCACATCTTTATTGCGGGATGTCAGACAAATTGATAATCAAACACATGGACAGACCCAAGATCAGTCAGAGCTAAACAGTTGCCGTAAGGCCTATGCAAGAACACACATTCTGTGGAATGACAGAACCTCTCACTTTCAGAGCCACACCTGTGCACCCTCTCCTGCTATTGACTTCAGTGAATGTAACCCAAGGACAAGAAAACACAATGTTCCCTCCTGCTCACCAGATCAGTCTGCAGACAAGGGAAAAAGATGCTCTCAAAAATCCATCTCTACTCTTACAATACTGAACCAAGAATAGAAAAGGATAATTGCTCATCACAGAATTTTTTTTAAACTTACCTATTCAGACGTATTTTATTTTTCTGGAGTTCTACTATTACTTGCAGTTTAGAATAGTACTATAATCTTGTAAAACTACGGCATATGTAGTCTATGCCATATTAATTAGTTAAATTACTGTATCATACATTTTTATATTTTTCCAATCTTTATTTTGTTTTCCAGATATTTTATACACTGTTTTTGAATTCTTAGACATTCTGGATCAGGTAATTGATTGATTGATTCAATAATGCATTTAAAACATGAATTCAGTCCTCACAATGAACCAGGTATTGTGTTAAATCCTGGGAATAACGAGGTCAATCGACATATATTTTGCTTCAAGGAGCACAGGTTCTTGTTTTGGATGACATTAACTAAGAGCTAAGGAACGGATTTTGCTTCTAATTTTTCTTTTCATAATTTTTTTCATGGACTTCGACTAATTTTTAGATTGAAACATTTATTTTAGCATTTTGATCTTAGGATCCTATTTTGTTCTTTAAATGCTATTATTGATTCTAATGTTTTATATTGTGTTTTTATAATTGCTTAAATTTAATACAGTTTTGTATTGTCATATATAAAAGCTACTAAAAGATTACTCAAAATTATCGTGATATATTTTCATATATAGATTGAAGTCAGAAATATATTATGATCATTTACAATTCATAATAATAATTTTGATTAGTTTCTTTATTCAACAAATAAGTATTAAAGCTCTTGCTGTGAATCAGAAACTCTGGTATGTGATTGGAATTCATCGGTGTACAAAAAAGATTAGTCTTTTTTGACTTTAACCTTCACAAAGCTTCCTTTCTGGGAGAGGTAGGGAAAGGAAAATAAGGCTCAGAAACAGAAAATTAGATAGTTGTACTAAAATAAGTGTGATGGGAGATTTACTTGGGTGTAATAGTAGTACCTAAAATAAATATTTAACGTATATATAGGACAACACAGAAGGCATGGCACCAGAGAATTTTTTACATGATTCTGATTTTTGTTTGCTTCTTTTTTCTTAAAGTGGAATTTACAAAAGATGTGGGAGTAGGGTATTTAAACGGGAAAGAGGCTTAATTTTAAAACAGTTGTACCACATATATCATCGTGCCTTTTGAGGAATTGCACTTTTTTCATTTGTTCATTTGACCAAAATTTATTTAATCTCTAGCAGGAAATATACTAGTGAGTAAATTTAGTGGATGAAAACACACACCTATTATATGCCTTAATGAAATTTACAATACAAAGTGTTGCTTACATTACCGTGGCTTTAGTCTATAAATGTCCTGTATTTGCTAGATAATTATGCAGGCATATTGGAATTTATTACATATAAATTACCACATTAACTAGAAAAATTAATAATAAACAAAATTAGACTTTAGGTAAGCATACTTCTTTATTTGGAGACAAAAACTTGACTTTTTTTAGTGGATCATTCAAATAATTATCTTGAAATATACCTGTCCTATGGTTTTCTACCCTACAAATTAATTGCTTATATGTATTTTTCTATTGCTGCAATGATTCAGTAATGATCATCTTCCTTTACTATGTGATGCCTTTGTCATTACTGAATTCATGCATATTTTTATCTTAAAGGTATAGAAATAGGAAGAGAAAAAGGCCGGCAGCAGAGCTGGAGTTTTTAGAGCTGAGTGCTTATTTAGAAATGTGTTAAATTTATTCCATATTCTACTCAATTAAAAATGATGACTATATTCTTGAATAAACAAAGTAAACAAGGAAAGAGGACTTATCACTTGTAAGTGACACAGAACAAAGTCAAGGGCACACTCATGATGGGGACAGAAGTCAATATGTTCTGACGGTCTCCCAATGAAATGCGTGTGAAGTCCATACTGATTAGCTTATAAATCAGGCTGATACTTGGGTTTATTTGGGCCAGAAAGACTACCTACTGTCAAACAATCAAGCACTACCCCTTTAATTGCAATTTATTCCTACAACCACAATTTATTGATCCTAGCATACACTTATGCCACAGCAGTATCATTATTTGACTTTATTTTAACAGCTTCGAAAGGTTAGGAAGTTAGAAACCACTGTGAAAGAAACCATTAAAAAGTTGAGTTGCTAACATTGCTTCGCACTGTGCTGAGCAACATTAAGTATATATATGGAATTATGCAAAAGGAGAAGGAAAGAGGAACTAATATTTATTAGGCACTTAGTATGAGCTAGTGCTTTCTTATACCAAATATTGCTTAATAATAACAAAAGACACACACAAAAGCAAGGACGATCAATACTGTTTTGTTTGCATTTTACAGATAAACTGCAGCTTAGAGAGCTTAAGTAAATTTCCTAGAACTATAATGTTAAAATGTTAAAACCATCTATCTGACCCCAAAGCACGTTTAATTTCTTGCATGATTTCGTGCAAGATTTTTGCACACTGACTATTCTACGATATTGTGGTCCTCTTGACATACTCTCAGCGATACTGAAAGTGTGAAGACAGCTCATCTACATGAGTTTTGTGCCCAACACGGTCTTTAAAACACAAAACATCAATATCTGATAGTCTTTTTTGTTAGCTATATTACCTTCTGTAAGCCAAGATATTTTTTTTTTCTTTATTTAAGAATTAGAGTCATAGAATTTCACTTGGGAATTTTCAGCTAATTAGATAGTGTATGCAGCATGCCTGGTAAGATAACTTCTATAGTTTCACAGAATCTTCAGGAAGTAGTCAGTGAATAAGAAGAGTGGCTTAAAGTTTGATATTTCTTTTTTTTCCTCCCAAATTAAAAAGGCTACCTGACTTACTTAATTTTTGACAATTAAATATTGCACATATTTAAGGTGTACATATTGATGATTTGATATACATATACATTGTGAAATATTCACTACAATCAAGCTAATTAACATATCCATCACTTCATATAGTTTGCGTTTTGTGTGTGTGTGTGGTGAGAACACTTAAGATTTACCTTTTTATCAAATTTCAAGTCTGTAATACAATACTAACTGTAGTCACATTGTTGTACATTAGATCTCGAGAACTTATTTATATTGTCTAACTGAAACTGTGTATCCCTTGACCAATATCTTCCCATATCCCACTCCCCCCAGCCCCTGATAACCACCATTCTATTCTCTGTTTTTATGAATTTGAGATTTTGGATTCCACACATAACTGAGAATGGGCAGTATTTGTCTTTCTGCATCTGGTTTATTTCACTTAGCATAAAGTCTCCAAGTTCATCCATGTTGTCGCAAATGGCAGGATTTCCTTCTTTTTTAAGGCTGGCTAATATTCCAGTGTGTGTGTCTGTGCGTGTGTGTGTGTGTGTGTGTGTGTGTAGAGTCACATATATATATTATATATTTAATATATATAGTGTCACATTTTCTTTATTCATTCATCTGTCAATGGACGTTTGGAATGTAAATTGATACAGCCATATGGAAAACAGTATGGAGGTTCTTCAAAAAACTAAAAATAGAACTACCATATGATCCAGCAATCCCTTTTCTGGATTGATATCCAAAAAATATGATAGCAGGATCTTGAAAAGATATCTGCACTCTCATGTTCATTTCAGCCTTACTCAGAGTAGCAAAGATATGGAAACAACCTAAATGTCTCTCAATGGATGAATGGATAAAGTTTGTCCTTTCTTCTACATACTTTTTGAGTAGGCCTGAGTGACTGATTAGCTATCACAATTCTTTGTGAATCCTCTCTTTGTAAATCCCTGACTAGATTTAAGCCAGATTTAGTCCGGCCTACAAAAGGGGACCAAAATGTGGAAGCCCTAAACTTCCTCTTTGTATTATCCAGAGTAGCTCTGCTTTTAATGCTTTCATTTTTTGCACTTCCATAAAATTTCATTCACAGAATAAATAAACCATCAATTTAAAAATATTAATTAAATTAAAAATCACGGGTCTAGTCCAATGTCCTCATTTTTGCAGGTGAAGGAATGGAGAGTCAAAGAAGTAAAGGACCTGTGTCAAACCCACACTAGTAAGTAATATCTGCAGGTGGAGAATCAGATGTCGGACTGTTTGATTCGAGTTCTATCTATTGCATAATAATGGTTTCGCCTGTCAGACACAATGTTGAAAACTCTTTATAAAACACTGTTTCCATCCTTGTTTAGACCACATATGGTCAGTGGCACTAATTGCGTGCCCCTGTGTTCAGTTCTGCTATACACTTTGGAGGATACTTAGAAAGCGAGTTATAGGATGTTCCTTTTGGAAGAGGCAGTGTAGCCCATGAGATGGTAGAGTAGAAGAAGAAAGCTGGCCTTCATTTGAGGGCTTTCCATGTTGTGGTTGCTTAATATGAATCTTCTCATCTAATCTTCATAAAATATTGTAAGAGAGGTGGTTTTATCCCTACTTTAGAAATAAACTAAGGCTCTAAGATGGTTGATAGTTTGTCCATCTACATAGAGCTATACAATGGCAGAGCTAGTTTCAAATCTAAATCTCTGATAAAAAGATGACGACTTTTGGTACTGTACAATTCTATACTTAAATAAACACAAGGCAGAGAACAATACGAATAGTACATAATTCCAGACTAGTGTGATATAACCAACTGTATGATACAGTGCGTAGTTCAAGGTGCTAAGAGAAAACTAAGTAGTATAAAATCAACTTGGGTTGACACTCTAAAGATTGATATACTCTTGCTATTGACTCCCAGCTAGCAATTCTTAGAAAGCTTGTTAGGATGAAGACATTAGATATAACGACATCTGTAAATGAGTGGAAAAATATTGGCAACACATATACAGAATGACATTACAGGTAGAGATTGATAACTTCTCAAGGTGAAGTAGAATGAGAATTTCAAAGATGGAGGCTTTACTTTAGCTGTTGGAATGTGAAAGAATTGTTAAACAAAGGAAATGGCATTTTGTGCTGGATGGGATATAGATATGTGGGGTTGGATAAAATTGTTTTCTTTCAAGAGGAGAGTATGAGAAGCATGGAGGTTGAAATGTGTAGGGATGTTTTGGCAATGGGGGATAGGCTAAATCATAGAATATGATAAGGAAGAGTGAGACATTATTTCAAAAGGTTAGACTGGGATTTCTTGATGGAAGTCTTTGAAGTCTTCTTTTGAAAATTGTATTTTACTATATAAACAATAAATAGTGCGGGTGTTGGTCTTTTATTATTATTGTTGGTTTATTTGTTTATTCTAATCTGTACAGCTATAATCAGAGCTGTGCCTTGGAAAAATTTTGATAGCATTCTGATGGATGGACTACATGGGTGAAAAATCAGAATTGAGGAGACCAAGTAGCAGGTGTGAAAAAATAATGAGGGCAAACATTCCTACTTAATTTTTATCTGTTAAAGATATTAAGACATCTCCCCTCCCCAGCAGCTGTAGTGGCTCAGATTTCTGTAGTAATTTTGAGTAAATATTACTGATCTCAGATACCATGCCTTAGGTCAATCTTGCCTCAAAGAAACAAACATAAAATTCCATAGATCCACTATCCATTTTCCTCCCAGTTGCCCTTTTCTTGATAAATATTTGTAGAATGAATAAATAAATCCCTTTTCAATCTGCCTCTCTACTTTGAAAATTCCTGTCATGCAGGGGAGAGGATAGATGTCATGATAGTTTTTTTTTTATTATCCTGCAACCCTATCTCCTCCTAGAGGAGAATCTTGCAGACTGAAAACTTTCCTTGTGCTTTGAAGATCTCTGTTTTTCAAAAAGTTGTCCTTCAGATGGAGGAAGGGAAAAAGTAAGGGATACTTGTTTTTCTCGTGAGGGGCTGTGTTATCTTGAAGAATTTTGCTGGGATAACAAAGGAACAACAATAATGAAAAAGCCTTTATGCAAACTGAGAATCATTTAACTTCTAAAAGGTCACTGCCTGGTTTCAACAGCCAAATAGGGAGGAGAGAGCCCAGAAAGCTCTCTGCCCTAATGTTAGATAAACAATACAGGACAACTCCTTCGCTTAATGAGGATTCCATTTTAAACTCTCAGCGCTCTCCTCATTTTAGAACCTTTCTTCTTCCAGAAATTATATATATCCATTAATGTAGCTGAACACCACCACCCAAGACCCTGCAGCTTCCTACCTCTGATCTCTCGAGTAATGGCAATTACACTCTGAACAATTTGCTTTCTTTTTGCTCGCTTGAATTCATACCCATGAAACTTTCTTCAGTAGTTTTTTTGTTGTTGTTTGGGTTTTCTGTTTTGAATTACATTTGTGACCCCAGGCCCCATTTAAGAATGTACTTCATTTAGTTTATATTCATTTGCTGTATAAGCAATATATCTGCTAAATTTATCCCTTCTGTATCGATCTCTGCTTTCTTAGAGAAAAAATATTTTTCTACTACTCCAAACATGGGCTGTCTGTCTCAAAGGCAATACCTTTGCCATTAAAGATTTTTTTGCCAAACTGATACATATTAACATTTCTGAACTTCTAAGAAAGCAGCACTTTGATGTAGGGGCTATTCAAGTAAATTCTATATATAAGACTTGACATTTTGTTGGGCCAGGTATTTGTAATGAAAAGGTGAGTTAGAGATTGGAGTGGAAAAGGAAAGTAGCACTACACCTTTATCTCAAGACGTAATAAAAGTCAAAATAGACCAACCTTGTAAGGGTTTGGTGTGAGCATTGAATTCTCATCCCTCTCTGGCACACACAAAAATCATTTGTTGAGTGAATACGTGCATTATTGGCTTGTAACTGAGAATTCTTTCGTCTGTTTCATTTATCTATTTGTGAAAGTACTCTAGCCTATCAGTTGAAGGTTACACGGGTATGGATAGAAATGTAGCATTAGATTTCAGGCAACTCTCAAGAATCAGTTCTCTGCTTGCTTGAATGTTATTCATTAGCCCAAAAGGTGAGTTTGTGCAGGGACTGAGCTACACGACTTAACTCTCCGTGACTCCTGGCAGCCAGTTGTGCTGAGAACTGGCAATGAACATGATGTTCTCAGCATTGTTTCCTGGTTATAACTATGACACTGCTAGCAAGACCCAGTGATATTCCATTACACTTTTCTTTTTATATATTTTCAGTTGGTCTTTGGACTAAAAAGAATGAGATTCATATGATAGAGATGAAACTTACTTCATAATTCTTTAGTATCTGGTATAGAAAAATGAGAGAAAATATTTAGTTTTTTCCGTAAGATGATAAATTAATAAATTTTATAGTACTATGCAAGTTTTAAAGACAAAGCATTGTTGAAAACATGTTATAACATAAAACATATCATTATATTATGGGAGGTAGTTTGGGACAGAGATTGAGAGTATAGATTCTGGCAAAACATAATATGTGTAAAAATATGGGTTCCACCATTTACTGTTTGTATGACCTTGGAGAAATTTTCAAATGTTTCTGTGCCTCACTTTCTTCCTCTGTAAAAACATCTACCTACTACAGTTGTTCTAAGTATTAAATAAGTTAATGCATGTAAAGTTTGTGACACATAAGCATATATAAACTTTTTGTTTTGAATATTATTAAAAAGTTTGCTGACTTAGTATTATTTTAATTACACCTAAAATTTTTGGTTTCTTGAACTTCCCAAATTATAATGGAAAAGAAATCAAACATGAGTCCATATACAGTCTTGTTTTATATTTAAGTTTGCAGGTACACAACTTCTGTATGTTAAAAATGTTGTTAATTTGCTCACTACATATTCAATTACACTCTGATATTTTCCATGTAAATTTCCTATTTAAATGAACAGTAAGTTGATAGATATGATTCCTTGGAGCTATGTCTAAATCCACTTGCAATATGACATTTAAAAGACTAAAGCATGCTGTGTTGAGTAGTATATTTATATGTATATCTACAAATCTATATATTTGTATATCTATATTTCTAACCGTAACTTTTTCAGAAACTTTGGATTAAAATTTTATTTTATTCTTTTATTTATTATAAATAAAATGCATCCACATATAATGTGATATTGAGGAGGAGATTCTGTTTTACAAATGGCATTAAAGTGTTTTTAAAATATTTTTTTTTTTTTTTTGCTGGGGAAGTTTCACTCTGAGCTAACATCTATTGCCAGTCTGGGATCCGAACCCATGAACCTGGGCCCCAAAGCAGAGAGCACTGAACTACACCACAGGGCTGGCCCCCAAAATAATTTTTAATAGCGTACTTTTTCCCCACATTTAATAAACCAGAAATGAGCTGCTCAGTTTTAAAGATATAAAGTTGAAAAGGAAAGATCTCTTTTTAGAAGGAAGTAAATACTCTAGCAAAGTTCCATGGATGCCTATATTTGCCGATGTTGTCGTTGGAAGCCAACTCACTTAATCTACTTTGTTGGATGGATACCCTCCATTCAAAACCTGCTGGGCTGTTTGTTATTTCTTCATTGCGTGCCTGGAAACATTCCATTTCCGTGTCTGTAGAGAATGGTCTTCATCTCTGTTTCCAAATTCCAAAACTCCAGTTATCCTTTACAGTCTAGCTCTAATATTACTTCCTTGATTTCGTTATTGAGACTCATCTCCCCTCCCCCTGTGATGCCTTATTGTCTTGTTTCTGATAATAGCTCTTTTCAATGACTGCCCTATAGTTAATTGCTGACTTTTATTTGTTTCACTAATGAAAAGGACACTTTTTTCTTTCTCCCTCCCTCCCTTTCTCACTTCCTTCCTTTCTCCCTCCCTCCCTAGCTTCCTTCCTTCCTTTCTTTTGCCTGCAATCGTCTGGGATAGACATAAAGATTGTCTGGAACTAATTTTCTTAACTGTTGGGGCACCCATGCCCACAGACCTCAGTTCTTCTTCCTGTTAAGTTCTTACTTGTGACTGAATTCTAGCCAATGAAACATGGACAAAGTTATGTGTCCCACTTCCTCGCCCATACAAACTTCTCATGCATGATCCTCCATGCTCTTTCCCCTCCTGTGATCACTTGGGGGGCCACATAAAACCGATGCTCTCCCAAACTTCTTTTGCTTTTTGTTTCCTTTCTCTGACTATTTACTAATCTCCTTCCATCTAGACTCAGATTCAGTCTTGGCTTTCATCTATTTTTGGCTTAATATTGGTTAGAATTCTGTAATATCCGGTTAACATTACACTCTTTAATTTCAGACGCAAAAAAATAAATGTTTGCCGCACTAGCCTTGTGCTGAGGATTGCATTTGTTTATTTGTGCTTGCCTATTATATTTCCATGGAGTTTTCATGTGTACTTTTGAGAAAGTTAGTTTGCTAGAAAGAGAGACCTAGAAAATACTAAGCTCTGATAATTTTAATTGAGCCTGTGAAGCAGGAATAAAACTGAAGCATATGAACTGAGGCTATTGCAAAGAGGAAGGATATTGAAACAAAAGCTTTTCTGTCAATAGCTTTAAGTAGTTCCAGGTTCCCAGAAGAAAGAGGAGAAGTAATTCTGGATGAGTCCTGAAAAAAAGAAATATGGAAGTATTTTCTTCGCAGGGGGGAGGGTTACGTTTTAAAATTTGATTTAACGTATTGGTATATTGGCCTATAATCTTATAACTTCTTTTCATAGTTTTTGTTAACTAAATTGAAAAAGCTGCTTTCAGAGCATCTCCAAATCTTTAGTTTACCTGTACTTTTGTGTACAATACTTAGCTTTAGCACCTGGGAACTAATTACACAATATTTTGTGTATTAACCATGCTTCTTCACCATGTAAACTGGCCTGTTTAGAAATCCAGTATTTCATTTTGTACATTAAAAATGAAAACGAGGAAGACTTGGGTCCACTTTGATATGACTTCTGTAACATTTGGTAGAAGGAGGGAAATTTTTTGCAATAACAGAAAATATAACTGTCACTGTATTTAATGCGTTAGTTCAAGTGTTGAGAAGGTAGCAAGGCTCAGTCAAGTGCACAGATGCAGGACCTGATTACACAGCAATCCTGGAGACCTGGATAGAGCAAACCTAAACTGTGCAGGAGAAAGGATCAGACATTTATAACAGAGTTACTGCTTCTTGCTATGATTTATCAGGAATAGCAAGCCACTTCAGAGTAAACTTGACATAAAATAATGTAGAACTCTTATGGCAAGTGAAATTCCAATGACCTAAGGGCAGGCTGAATTTGAAGATAAACAATTTTAGCAAAGTCTTTGCTGGGATCCAGTTATCTTCCTGGGTATTCTAGTGTGTGCCATGGAAGTGGCAGACCTTAATTATACAGCCTGTTTAATATCTTTCCCTAAGATTTTACCTTTTTTAGTGGAAGTAAATGTTATCTCTCTCCCAGCCTCTCCATATCCCCACACGCCCAAAGCAAACAGCAGATTCCACTTCGTCAGAGCAGCCAATTAAATGGCGGAGGGTGTCTGTTTCTGTGTCGTTTTCAGAAACAATTGTATCATTAAATCGCAGAAATTGTAGTGTCAGCAGGAAATAGAGCAAGTAACTGCCAAAGGGAGAAAAAATATGAACAATATAGCTGCTTTGATGTCTTCCTGCCCTCCTTCCCAGTGTCTATTGCTGAACAAGCTACAAACAAAATGTGAGGGAGCAAAGGCGCGTGCGTCTGAGCCTGGGTGGCTTTAACCTCCCTTTCTGGGAGGCTTGCTCACTGGTTTCTTCAGCTCCCACTTGATGCCTTAGGCAGACCACACTAATCAATATTTCAGAACACAACTCCCACTGCTCTGCCTCTGTTCCTCTCCAATTACTATTCACTCATGGAATACACTCTCTCATTTCCCTTTTTTTATTCATTCATTTATTCATTCAACAAATACCTTTTGAGCTCCTACCTCATGCTAGGCACTATTTCAGGCTAAGATACATCAGTGAACAAAACAGACAAAAATCTCTACCTTTAAGGAAATTACTGGAGGTGGTAGAAACAGACAATAAATTATAGGCATCATAAACCTGTCGATTGTATAGTTGAGTAAGGGAAATCAAGAGTCAGGGGATTGCAGTTTTTAAACAGATAGTCAGAAGTTTGGGAGAAAGTGTGTTATGCTGTCCTGAAAGGCTCATGGCATAGTAGTGAAGAGCACAGACTCTCACCAAACTGCTGGGGTCCTTAATCCATTTAGCTCTGTCACTTATTAGTTGTGTGACCTTGGGAAACTTACTTTATTTCTCCAGGTCTCAGTTTCCTCATCTCTAAAGTGAGGATAATTTTAGTACCTATTGAGTCTTATTTTATGTAAGGATTTAGAACATGGTGTGTAGTACATGTTACATTGTGCATGTAGTAAGTACATAGCAAGTATTCTTCTCATTATTATGTTGTGAATCTCTCATTATTATGTTGTGAAAAGAGTGTATGCCTCAATTTAGAGACATCTGAGTGTGAAAACTCAAAGATGTTTCTTTTCTCCTCACTAATCTGAACCTCAATTGTATGGTCAAGAAAATGAAGATAATTTCTACCATTTAGAGCTGTTGTCAAGATTATAAGAAAGTTCATATTATGTATTCACAGGAGTTCCTTGTTAAATGTAATGCTCTCTCCTCTTTTAGACCCTGTTGAAATGCTTTGACATCTTCTCATATTATCTCAGCTAATGAAAATCTTAAGTCTCCTGGTTTCACTCATGGTATTTATTACATACCACATTCTGCTATATTGCATTTCCTCCCTTCAAAAACATAGATGATTAAGAGCACACTGTCAATTTAACACAGCTTTTCAAAGGGAAAAAAAGCAACACTCCCACATTAAATGCACCCATCAATTGTATGATGTTCCCCAATTTTAAAATGATTTAAATGTGAAAAATAAGTGTATTATAGAATCAAGGAAATGTGTTAGTTTCTGTTTATATGTCTCATTGCTGCTACTATGTGATTAACTACTCAGAAACTATGTAATTCTTTGTATCCTTCCCTTTGCTTAATGCACTGCGTTGCACATTGAAAGAGCTGAAGGAATATTTCCTAGATGATTGGTTGACTGCATAATTCCTTGAACAAAAGAACTAATTTAAGTTTATACATGAATGTCGAATGAAAGTGGATCAATGGTTTTTCAAGTAGGAGGCATTTCTTCCCTCAAAATTGCATAAAAATAGTACAGATAGAGTAAGGTAATTTTTTTTAAAGCAATATGCATGAAAAACTTTAAAAAATGTTTATTTCTGTTGATTGTATGATTGGTTAGGACTGTTTGATTGCAAGTTCAAGAAACCCAATTTGGACTGATGAGTAAGAAAGGGGAATTTTTCTACAAGCATACAGGATTCTAGAAGCATAGAATAGAACTCAAGAGCCAGAATGCAGATGCAACACTGACTGCTCCACTTCCAGCACCAATTTCTTCATGAATCATCTCTTACTGCCACAAACCACTACTGACTGAGTGGCATAAAACAACCTGTGGATCGGGAACACACAGGGCACAGCGGGGATGCTTTGCCTTGGCGCTGCAGTGGTTCTCAGCTGGAAGACTTGAACAGCTGAGAATGCTTCAAATGCTTAGGGGCTGGCCCCTCTCTTTTAAACCCCCACTGACAGCCTGCTTCAGGCTAGTCAGGCTTCTGCCAATGGTCTTCTCAAGGTCCTTCAATCTTCCTCCACTACTGGGCCGAAAGTCAGCGCCACATGGTTTAGGTTTTTATTGTAATAGCGCTCATCTTCTGTTCCAGTGTCTGTATCAGTCAGTGTTTGGTCAGAGAAACAGAATCACTACGATGATATGAAATAATGGATTTATTACAGGGATTTTATGGAATTGTGAGCTGATGGGTACATTTATACGAGGCTGTTACATCTGCATCTGATGTTGAGCCTGAAGTTGCTGTAAGTTGGTTGAGCTATTGGTTAGGTGACTATGAAGTGGAGGAGAGCAAGAACAAAACTGGAACCCATGAGGACAAAGTGGGACCCATCAAGATATGTTCGTATCTCTCGTCACCACTAATGTTGATGATATGGGTCACCTGCAAGAGAAGTCAGCAGACTTCACCAAAGAGCCACATGTGCACTTAACCCAAACTCAGAGGAACTGAAGGAGAAGCAGCAGAAACTTAAGGAGCTGCACACCTGGGTGCTGCCCCATGGCAGTAAGGTGTCAGCAGACCAGGGCATGCACAGGCTGCCCCAGAGGTGGCGCCCTACACTCACCTTTAGAGAGAAAAATGGCTTTCACTTCTCTACCAGCCAAACCATGTGCAGATTTCCCTTGTGGCCTAACTGGAAACTATATGACAAATAAAATTATGGGAAATATAGTTCCAACTTAGCAAAGATGACAATAAGGGACACTACAAGCAGTGTGCATCAAAAACCTCTAAAGCATTCTTTTCCATTAACTATATAATAAGCTGTTTTAGTTATAGAAACCCAATTTGGACAAATGAACAAAAAAAAACGAGAGGGGAGGATTGTTATACAAGATTTCTAAATTGTCTTATAAAAACCCAAGATTAGGAATGCAAGTCTACCTCAGGAATGGATCTCTGTGAGAATCCATGTCATACTCTTTCTCTCTGCCCTTTGTTACTGCTTTTCTCTGTAATTTGTTTTATTTTTTCCTCTAACACCAGTCATGGTGTTTATTTTTCGCTCTAACACTCAGTCCACTTGTTGGAACACACCACCATTAGCTCTTGAGGTTTACGTAGTCGAGCCACCCAGAGCAGATTAATTCATTCTCTTAGTCTCGATTAAAATTTCTCAGAGAAGTATTCAAGTTTACTATGACAGAGGGCAAGTTCATGTTATACAAACTGACAGTTGCCACTCAAGTGTGTGGATGAAATAAAGAAAAGGCAATTTCCAGAAAAAGTGTACAGGAATACAGTTCAATAGGTGTCTACTAGAGTCTAACTTTTGTCCCTAATTCACTGATCTGAAATCACAAATATATGTGCATGAAGGCATTTTTTCTGTATTATTTAAAACATCAAAAACATAGCAAATGTGAGTATCTAATAGTCACTTCAGTAAATTCTTACACTATATGACAGACTATTTTATGTACATCAAAATGGTTATGAAGAGTCAAATGATAGAAAAATGCATATCATATCATATTAAATGCAAAAACTATATAAAATGGTATATGCAGTGTAAACTCAGTAATGTATAAGAAGATCAGTTTAGTGAATCAGTAGAGTAGTGTCCACATTGTAGGATTATAGGTATATTATTTTCTTTTCTGTTTTTTCCAACTTTTATACAATAAACATATATACTTTTATAATTAAAAAAAAACAAACATTCATATAAAATGGCTTAACCATAAGACATTAGGTGTGCAATGTACTCATTAAGTTGTTTCCAATCAAAAGCCAAGAGAGAAAGATGTGATTACTCACCCATCAGGAGTTCAAGTAGAGAAAGTATTCGTGGATATACTTCATGATCTTATATACTATCCAAGGACATGACAAATGACTAGTTTAAAACATACAAGAAGGCCGGCCCCGTGGCTTAGCGGCTAAGTGCGCGCGCTCCGCTACTGGTGGCCCGGGTTTGGAACCCCGGGCGCTCACCGATGCACCGCTTCTCCAGCCATGCTGAGGCCGTGTCCCACATACAGCAACTAGAAGGATGTGCAACTATGACATACAACTATCTACTGGGGCTTTGGGGGAAAATAAAACGGAGGAGGACTGGCAATAGATGTTAGCTCAGAGCCAGTCTTCCTCAGCAAAAAGAGGAGGAATAGCACGGATGTTAGCTCAGGGCTGATATTCCTCACCAAAAAAAACAAAAAAAAAAATACAAGAACTTTTCTAAGATTTATTTCAAAATAGTAATACTACTCTCAACTAATCCTAATTCTTTGAAATACACACATTTAGAAAATTTCTTTTAAGCCTAACTTCACTCTCTTGAAATAAGTCACGTATTGCACAAATAGCAAAGAGGGAAATGACAACTAAAAGAAACTTTAACTGAGTAAGATAAAAAGCAACCAGTGTGTTTTCAATTTTAAATGTCAAGTGATGTGAATTCCACAGTGATAAATATATAAATGTAAGACTATGTGCATTAAAATATTTTCAAATTTTAAGAAAAATATATGGGAAAGATGAAACCAAAGCTTATAGGCATCTCCCTTCTTCAACAAAAAGCAACTATTAAATCCAATATATTCGGCTAGTATTCTAAATTTAGTTGGCAAAAACTAGTGAGATTAGTAAATATGGCTTAGTTTTATAATCAAAAAGCAAGAATTTGACTTTGAAGAGCTAATAGAGAATACAAGTTCCACAGTGCAGCCATATTCTGTAGCAGCTAGAAAAGAACTCATGCTATGTTAATGAAGATGGAAAAGAACTAGACTGGTCTGAGAACTTCCATCTACACGACATTTTGACCTGTCAGAGTTAGAAGAGAGTGGGGTGCCATAAAACCAAAGGGAACTACCTTCTGATTTCAAAAGTTCTGTTAAATTGAACCTCTGTCTTCATATTACCGCTTTCCATACTGTAATTAAGTAATAATTGTTTTACTGCATAAAATCAAATTTGTCTCCATATGAAGGCCTGAACTCACAGAACATATAATTAAGTATTTTTCCAGGTGCATAACATTCTAAAGCCTTACCTCCAGCAAATCATTCAGAGTCTCACAGGAAAACTCTTTGACAAAAGCTATTTTGACTCGATTCCAGGAGATAATGTGGCCTCGTGTAAGAGAATTTTTCTTCTTCATTATGCACTTGTCTAAGTTACTAACAAGTTCCTATGGGCAGAGAGAAGTTTGCGGTAGGTGTGTGTGTTTGTGTGTGTGTGTGTGATGTGCATTTTTGAAAATGAGATTCTTGTACTCTCAAGTCTTGAAAAAATTGTAAAAAGTTCTCTTGCTTCCCTCTTTCCTGCGCCTCTTTCTTCTTTTTTCCAATTCTACAGTCTCTTGTGCAAAAGCATTTTAAAGTACCAGGTGTAACTCAATAGACATCAACGTGAACATAAAAAAATGAAAAGCTGAGTTTGTGTCTCAAGAGCTATTAATATAGTATTCTGGAATGGCCCCAGGCTAGATGAGTCACTAGTTAAAATGTTTGGCTCTAAACATTCCTTAGGATTTCTAAATTTTTCCTAATCTGTGTAGGGCTAATTAAATAAAGCTTGTCTTTTATTTAGGGTTGTTTTGCTTTTACAATAGAAGCTAATCTACAGGGATAGAGAGTTTACATGAGGAAGTATAGAAGTCCTTTCCCTTTACTATCTATTCTAACCTAGAGGCAGGAGAATTTTTATAATCAAAACTCCAGAGGGCCGGCCCTGTGGCTTGGTGGTTAAGTGCGCGCGCTGCGATGCTGGCGGCCCGGGTTCGGATCCCGGGTGCGCATCGAGGCACCACTTCTCTGTTCATCCTGAGGCCGAGTCCCACATACAGCAACTAGAAGGATGTGCAGCTACGACACACAACTATCCACTGGGGCTTTGGGGGGAAAAAATAAAATAAATAAAATCTTTAAAAAAAAAAAACAAAACTCCAGAAATTGTGGATGCAATGTAATATGTTCTCTGTTGCAAGTACTCAAGAGTTATTCTTCCAAGAGATATCAAAGAGAAGGGCCCGGTCTCTGCAGAGCCCTGGGACTGCATCATAGTATGCCCTCTTGACAAGCTTCGTATTGGTTTGAGCCCTAGATATTCATGTGCTGACAGAAAGGACAGAAAAAAGATTGATTACTTCCTTGTATATCCTTTCTCAGGAGATTTGGAAAGAGGAAAATTAGTTTCAAATAGCACCTTTTGTAAATCTCCTGAGGTTTTGTCAATGGAATACTTTTGTTCTCTTTCAAGCTATAAGAAATGCTTTAATACATAATCACTTTACGTAAAAAATCTAGAATTTGTTGTGTTTGTCCAGCAAGGGGTCTCTGAACACACTGTAATGATACAGGTTATTTCAGAGATTAGTGAAAAATTGAGAGTTAATTTCATTAACTCTACCTAGTACATGTAAATTTAAGACCTGAAAATAATTCCAGTTAGTATAAATAATTAGGAAATGATAGAGACTAATATGCAGACACATGTACATTTTATAATCAATTTATCTCACAGTCATGAGTTAACCCACTGAGTGATAAATGATCTGGCTGTTTCTATCAGATAAATCAACTTTCATGAGAATATTAATTTATTTTAGAGGAAAGGGTCACATTAGCTCTAAATAAAAATAAAAGTGCTTTTGATCTCCATCACCTGCTGGACTGTGAGAATTAGAGAATAGTAACATGCTCTCTTCATATATATATATATATACATATATACATACATATACACACATATATCAGTAATATGTTTTTTATAATATATGTTATGTACATAATATATACATATGTGCCTGTTTGTTTGTGTTCAATGCCTATCAAATTGCTTAGTAGAGAATCAGTACAGCAATTGGTCATTCAGATGAATTAAACCTTATCTAAAACCACAACAAAACTCTGGAGTTATTTGCATATAGATTGTCAGGTGTGCAATGTTTCATACCAGAGCACTTATTGACATTTTGAATTCCCATAGTTATATTGTATTCCAAAGAAATTTTAGGTTGAAGGAATGGTTATTGCTTTATAGAACTCATCTTATTGATATTCCAGTTACAATCTTAAACGGGAAATTGGTCAGAATATACTTTTAAAGTAAAGAAAAAAGAACTGAAGCAGAGTAGAGTGCCTGTCTCCATTTAGAGATATAATATACACAAATGCATAAATATATATATGTAAAAGAATGAAAGTGGTATTCTTCTGATAATAGGATTAACAGCTGATTTTCTTCTTCATACTTTTCAACATTTTCTAAAGTTTTGAAAATTTTTGTTTTACTTCCGTAATTAATATGCTAATAAAACCAAAATCTGAGGCAATTTGAAAACAAAGAGTGAGTAGGGAATAAGTTGTGAATCCTGTTAAGAATGGATATAAGCAAAGCCAGTCTGAGCTAAAATAGTTTCAATGATGTGACGTTGAATCTGTCTTTAATCATTATTAAAGAAGACAGTAGTTGGAAATTTAAGTTCTACAAAGAATATTTATCTCTCTAATACCAAGATCTCAGTACTATGGAAGAAAAACTGGTTTTCCAAAGGACAAATATTGAGGCTTGAAGCAATATCAGCTTATCTATCACGTGTGAGTGTGAATTTTCTTATGAGATCTAACAACAAAAATCCAAATTTGGGGATTTGGCTTCATTAACATATTTTATAATATCCCATTCATTTTCATGATTTTTATTTCAAAGTTCTCTACCATGAGGATACTTCAAACTTTGTTCAAAATTAAGAAATCAATTTGTTCACAAGAAGGACATCAAATAAATCCCATACAAATATGATATACTTGAGTCTGCTCATAATCAGATTTCTAAATGGCTAAGTCAGCATAGAGGGCCTCTTTTTCGTATATTAGCATTTTACCTGAATTATTTGGCAGCTTTTTATTAAGGAACACAAAAATTGCTGAGTCTGGATGACAAGTTTTCTCATTTGAACTAAGATTTTTGAAAAATTTCCAGTTAAACATAGTAGATTGCTTTTTGATTTTGCTTTGTGTTTTTAGCTTAGAGAAATGAGCAAATGTGTACAAAGTGGAGAAAGATGTCTGCCTTACAATTAATCAGTGGATCAAAATCCAGGTTTGAACAAACTTTTCCTTTTAGATATTTATTCTGACAGTTTCCTCAATGTGAAAACAAAATTACCTGAAAGCAGTTGTCATTTGTTGCGGAAAAAAAATTTTTACATTCTAGGTTGTAAATTTTATAATTGCTTTTCACAGTTAAATTAATGAAAAAATATACTTAATGTTTCATGAGAATGATGCTATACATCAATAGTCTATCTAATGATCAGTTTTTTACCCAGGCCAAATTCTTCCTTTAGTCATTATTCTGAAAGATCAGGCAACAATTAACTAATTATTATTGAATGTGAGATTAATGTCAAAAGTTGAGAAAAATTTACCCAGTTTGGAGTTTTGGTTGTTTCAAAAAGTTTTATTATTTTTTGGTGTATTCAAAATTAAATATTTTTCAATACCTCATTACTTTTTTTGAGTTTCTTATAATAAAGCTTTCAAAGTAGCAAAAAATTTCAGCAATGTAAAAATAAATCAAGGACGTTGTTTAGCAGTTTGCAGTTCCTCATTTATTGACAGCTCTCTCTTTTTAATAATAGGGTAAACCTAATTTAGTGCTGTTTAGGAAGAGATAGGGTTAAAGATTGCATATAATATAAAAAATAGTTGGTAAAATAGTGTGTATTTACTCAGAATTCATCATCCCAAAAAACAAAAAGAAGTATGACCAGAATAGAGATTTAACTGCTATGTAAGTATACCATAGACGTTTTTTGATTATCTAATGCCTGTTATCCTTGAGTCTCAAAGTGTGGCCAGAAGTATTACCAACGGTATTAGTATCACCTGGGAGCTGGTTAGAAATTCAGAATCTCAGGCCCCACTCCAGACCTACTGAATCATAATCTGCATTTCAACAAGACCCTCAGGTGACTTGATGCATATTCAAGTTTGAGAAGCATGGGCTCTAGAACATCTGTTTCTCCATTTTGCACTGAGTAATATCTTGGGGATGAGGAAAGGGTGCCTATTAGGAATATAGAGCCACCCTGGCTGCAGTACCAACTTTCACACATGGTATCTAAATGACATGTTATTTAACTATTCTGAGTCTCCTTCATAAAATGTATTGATAGCAATATCCACCACAAAAAGTTATGAGCCTCATTTAAGTAAATTACAAAAAGACACTTTGCATATTAAGATTATAGATATGTTAGTATAATTTGAAATTCAGATTTGTCTTGTTGAGTTAGACGTTTTACTGTTGAGTTATTTCCAAGGTTTTAAGTAGCCACATGCAGACTTCTGGTAGCAAATTTCGTAGTTGGTGAGGCATCATTATTGGTACAGTAATTCAAAAACTCAATGTACAAGTTTTCAAAATCTGATAATGGTCAGACAAAAAGACATTGAGTGCTTCTTTGAAGGCAGAGATTCCCAGAATGGCTACCCTAGATCACAGCAATTCTATATCAGAAAATGTGCTTCATTTGGTGGAATATGGGGATCTTGGAGAGATGCTTATAAAGCCATTGGAGAAAATGGGTCATCTGACTAAATAGTCTAATCAGTTCAATCAACCGTGGAATCAGTGGAGTGACAGCTGTCTCAGACAGAAACTCTGCACGTCCATTTAATAGTGCTGATATTAGTGATAATAACAGCTTACTTTTGGCCAAGCATAAAATATATCTTGTCTTTGAATTTTTTCTTGCCGTGAAGTTATATCCACTTAATTATCATTGATTAATTTTTTGCATTAAAAATGAATAATATTTCCCAAACCTGGCACGGCAAAAATCATTGCTCAAACTACCATCAAGGAGACATTGTGAGAAATTTAAAAAATCTACATTGATATTAATTTGAAAGTTTAAAATTTTTTTTCCAACCAAGAGAAAGGACTATCAGGGTATCTAATAACTGAACAGTCTTCCTGTAAGGGATTGTGTATTGGTAAAGTCCCTTTGTGAATGTTGTATTCCCTCTCTTTAGAGAAAGGTCAGTCAATTCCCAGGTTTCTAGGAGGGCTCTCATACTTTACCCTAAAATTCTAGGAAAGTGAGAGAGGAGGTGTTATAGTTTACCAAGAGCTTGCTTTGTTTATAGAAAGACATGAATCAATATATCTACCAGTTTATATGTTTCCAGTTCTGCTAACTTAATTCAGTGAAGGGCAATTATCCAATTTATTTTGAATTTCTCTTAAAAATTCACACAAGTGCATTCTCAGGGCTAGTTTTTTTTCCCTTAGAGAATAGATGCTCTTCTGATATGTCCCTCTACATATAGTCTCAAAATTCATTTTTTGGTGGTTGGCCGCACTGGTCACTTGTAAACGTGTGTGTTCTCTCTGCTTTTTGGTACAATATAAAATGAGCAGAATTAGTGTACTATATTCCTGTATTAAAAAAGAAAAACTCCAAGTCTTCAGATATATATCATCTTTCACCAAACAGAATGTAAGATCAGAACTAAATAGCTACTAATTAAACTGTTAACATTTATTGTCAATATTAAATTGCCAGTTCAAGTTATTCAATAAAATATCTTACCCCTTCTAACTCCTGACCCTCCATCTTTGCCCAAATGCAGACAGAATTAGAGTTCATATTTGATTTTAAGTGAATAGCTAAAATACCCGTTTTTTCCTCCTTAAATATCATTTTTAAGAGATTGCTTAGGAGTGAAAGCAACACTTTTTTTTTTTTTTCCCCCAAAGCCCCAGTAGATAGTTGTATGTCATAGCTGCACATCCTTCTAGTTGCTGTATGTGGGATGCGGCCTCAGCATGGCCGGAGAAGCGGTGCATCGGTGCGTGCCTGGGATCTGAACCCGGGCCGCCAGCAGCAGAGCGCGCTCACTTAACCGCTAAGCCACGGGGCCGCCCGAAAGCAACACTTTCTTTAATAGCTTGTTAAGTAAAATTGTGAATCAGGAAGTTTTGCAATAATGCTTTTTTTTTTTTTTAATGGAATCTTCATTCTATCCCTGGTTACTTCCATAACTGAACACTTTCTCACATTATAACTGTTTTTCCCAGGCTACCACTTTAAGTACCCCTCATCAACATTTTCCTGCAAGCGCCCACATGAGGAATCCCTTCCCGATAGTACCTTAGCACTGAGATTTCCTCACCTTCCCCAAGGCTAAATGTGTCTATTTCTCAGTTCTTTAAAGTGTACTATTCCCTCCTGACTCTCTGCTGGGTGAAATCTCAGATACGAAACCAAGCGGTACCAGTGTGAAAACTGGTTGATGTGTTAATTGCCATCTTCCCTCTTTTCAAATATATGTATATTTTTTAACTAAGTTCTGAATATTTTAACCCAAAGAGAATCCTCACAAGTGGGGATTACTAGTAGCAAAATTATACAATAAGGTTTGATGGTGAAAATTGATTTGTCATTTCTTTAAGTAAATCTCAATTGTAGATAAAAATGAATAAACTTGACCTGGGTATTTATCCTAAAATCACTGTTTATTCTAGGTTTGACAGGTTGGCCTTGGACAATAGAGAAATCCTTGGTTTATATCTGAAATATAGTACGATTTTGAGTGTTAGCTTGTAACCTCCTGACTCGGCCTGCAATGATGTCTCCCAAACATAGTGTATTTTATAACTAACTCTTGCTCTTATTTGTTGTTCTGTGGCTTTCATCACTTTTATTTTTACTTGCAGTTAGGATGTGCCAACATCGCACTATTTTGTCACGCATAATCTTTTTTATGGGTCTGCCATGCATTAAACTGTCTGCAAGATGTTCATATTCGTGGTTGTGAAGAGTACTTACTGGTCTTTCACAAACTGATCAAATATTTAATGGGGGTTTTGGTTTGAGCTTGTTGGAAACAGTAATGTAATAACCCTCACACAGTTTGCTCTGAACATAAATTTTCCTCACTTCGTCTTTTGATCTGGGTGTATTTTGAATTCCTAAGACTTAGTTTTCACCATACTATCATTTCTGTCATTATATTTAAGATTTCAGTTACATTAATATGCATCCCTAACTGATAAATCTTCTTTCTTGGCTTTCTTGACACATTTATTTCAAAGCTAAAATGCTTAAGAGAGTAAAGTGAATTCATCTTTAGGAAAATTTGGAATGCTTAACTTATGATATTGTGTAATGTTTTTGCAGTGATCATGTGAATGCCCTAGGAGTCAGCCATTTTAGTCAGCTGGTTCTTAATTCTATCTATCTACCTAGTTGGATGGCAATCTCAACCATAAATGTTTAGTACATAAATATCATCCCACCACTATTCCTTTCAAATTTTTTAAATAAATAAACAAATAAATGAAATAGTTGCTTCTGTTTTCGTAATGTCCCTACCCACCACATCCCCATTTTTATGCACCTTCAAAGTCCTCTCATTGCTCTGATTTGAGAAAAAGTCTATACTCCAACAATCTACAACATTCTCTTTGGTCTTGCTCTGTCCCCAGCATAATCTTATTTCTCTTGTCTTCCAAACCATATTAAGCTTCTCTCAGTTTCTTTGATGCCCTAAATTTCTTTCAGATTCTTTGTAATTCTATTTTGTTGGTTGCACCTGCTATTCACACTGCTTTTACGATTCTTTCCTCAACCTTTCACCTGACCAATCCCTTTCTCATTCTTCGTATCCCAGCTTAAGTGTTATTTCCTCAGAGAGGATTTCTCTGATTCCACAGATTCTATTAGGATTTTCTGATATACGCTTTTATAGCAGTTCCTATTTTTCTTCCTTGGGAGCAGTTATTATCATTGTAGGTAGCTGGTTCCTTAAATGATTGTTAGTGTTGCTTAAATGATGATTAGTGTAAAGTCTGTCCATGGATCAAAGCTGCATGAGGGCTGAGGTTGTCTATTTTGTTTTCCACCCAACATCTAAATTTTGGCCAATACTCTATACGTATTTGGTGAGTGAATAAATGAATGGAATAACCTTCAAAGAGATGTTCTAAGTAGTAGTTTCTAAGAACCTGTGAAGAGAAAACAATATGATTTTCATTTTACTGATGATATTAAGATATGGGATCTCTTTGGGTTTTAGGGTTGAATGCCTTGGGTGATAATAACTGAATTTTTGTGCTAATAAAAGAGATGCTGCAATAGCAAAAGATCCAAGGATTTTTGCAAAAGGTGTCTACCAAGAAAATGACAAAGCAGTTGCCTAAAAAATTATGATGTTTTCGCTTAACGTTTTGGGGAGAAACCTGGCCAACGTTTGCTAAATTCTTGATCTTTATATTAATAAGCCTTAGTGTGATGAAGAGAGAGGATTTGAAAACAGCTTATGTAGTCAGCTGTTTTTTCCTCAGCTGTAGGCGTTGCTGACTTAAGCAAGTCTGAGACATTATTTATCAATATTAAGTGCAGCACTGGTCAATTGCTAGTTCTTCATAATGCAATGTACATGTGTAACTGGAACCGTTATTTATAATTGAACTTGATTTTTTAGACATCCCTTGCTAAATAGCTGCATTGAGATGTAAATTATTCTGTAAAAAGTCAAGAGTTTAGAACATAAAGCAGAAATCCATACCATGTAAAGATTTTAGAATCTCAATTGACGAGCTGCTTACTGACCCAGTAAAATGTCAGGTAATGCATTTTAGGCATTTTTATTAGAATTTCCATGGGAAATGACATTTGGTGGCTGGAAATAATTCACTGGAAAATATATCTTTTAGTTTAGCACTGATCGAATTGAGTAGGTTGATAATACTACGAATTAAATTGTAGGAGCAAGGAAAAAAATGTCATTGCCAATATTTCATCTAGAACCCCTACCCTCACATCTTTTGTTACAGTTCTGAGTTTTTGCATATTTTTAGCTCCTCATGTCTCTCTTTAAATATCCTTTATTGTCATTAAATAGTCCTTATTATCATAAAAGAGAATTTAAAATCATACTGTTTTATAAACAGTAGATGAGTAGTTATACTTCTCACTGAATTCATTACCCATCCTATATATCCATTTATTCAAAAGAAAGTCAGTGGTACAAACTGATTTTATGTTAAGTGTGACTTTCTTTAAAAAAAATAATTGAAGGAAAAAGAAAATATATCTATCTCAATTCTTCAACTTGTTTCTCCTTGCAAAGGTATAATCCAGAAACATTCTAAATTAGTTTGATAATTGAGCTTGCAAAGTGAGGTTCTAGAGAACACCCACGGAAGCTGTCATCCATATCGTGGGGGAGATAGTGCCTTGCATATATTATAAATTTCAGATGTACTTATTAGTTAAGTGAATTTCAAATGTGAAATTAAAAGTAGTAGCAGACTGTAAACCACAGTATGAAATGATCACTAATTCATCCACAAAGGAGAAGGCTAAGTGCTGTTGCTTGCAAGCTCGAAGAGACAGAATCAGAAGGTAATTACAGTTTCAGAGACAGATTAATAATGCATTACAGCTTAGGTAGGCGCTGTCCCCTGCCCATCCTTTTGAATCATCTTGCAGAAGCTCATGCTGGTGACTTGCCAATAGACACAGTGTGCTTTGCCACCTTTATTTCTATTTTTCTATAATGAATGATTTCTTTAGAGTGGGTCATATAACTCTAAAGAAGAAGGAAGAAGAGGCGTAGGGGGAGAAAAAGAAGCAGCAACATCAGCAACATGCTTTTAGACTCATAGCTCTCTGAAGGCTTTTTGCTGTGAAATCCAGTCCTATTTCCAGATATATGAGTAGAATCACCCTGGCAGGCAGATGTTGCTAGATGCCTGACAAGGATACATCCTCTCCTGCTACAGAATTTCCTCTTGTTTGGAGCATCAATGTACCCAGACAAAAAATACCCCTTCCCCAGACTTTCCTGCAGCTAACTGTAACCCAGTTCTAGCTAACTAAGTATGAGGGGACACGTACTGAGCAGGGGTTCTAGGAAAGCTACTGATTTGCTAACTAAAAGGGACTGACAAGGCTGATAGGAACCTTATGCCCTTTGATATGCCCTCCATCTTACTTCCTAACATCCCAGTTTTGTACCTGAGGTGTAAAGGAAGAATATATGTAGAGTAGCTATATTGTGGTCATAAGGATGAATGCTACAAATTAATGATACTCAAGCAAGACACTTGATCTAGCCTAGCCCTCTGGTGCTTTTCTGAGCAAACTCTGATTGCACATCTTCTGACTTCTTGTTATGTGAGTAAAATAACCTCCTTTGTGGGTATGCCACTGTGGTTGATTGAAGCAAAGGCAGCCACAAGCAATCGTCATGGATGCAAACATGAGGAATGGAAGAACAGCAAGTGTCCTGCCATTTTACAGTGGTCATGACTTATAAGCGGACACCTATTCTGTCAAATGATAGACACAGCTTTGCAAGTTTGATTTAGTTCACTTGGGGAAAAAAAGAATAGCAACTAAACAGGTACTAGACATGTGAAATTACTAAAGGGGTAAATTTTAGATAAAAGAGTGCCAAGGAAGATGTTTTTATACAATGATCCAAATGCCGCATCTATATGGAAAATTAGAGAGGTGAAGCTGGAAGTTAGAATATATTAGCTGCAGGATATTAAAAGTCATCGTTATGTCTATTTATCACATGCATGAGGCAAAGGTGAATTTTGTAAGTTAAATAGTATAGTTAAAGGTGTACACTGCCAGCTTGAAGGCCACATTGGGGCCATATGGTTTGGGCCAAAAAAGTGATTTTAAAAATTTTTGTTTGCTTCTGTTTTTTGTTTTTTTTTTTTTGTCTGTTACTTTATTTATTTATTTATTTATTTATTTTTTTGTAAGGAAGGTCAGCCCTGAGCTAACATCCATGCCAATCCTCCTCTTTTTGCTGAGGAAGACCGGCCCTGAGCTAACATCTATTGCCAATCCTCCTCCTTTTTTCTCCCTTTTTCTCCCCAAAGCCCCAGTAGATAGTTGTGTGTCATAGTTGCACATCCTTCTAGTTGCTGTATGTGGGACGCGGCCTCAGCATGGCCGGAGAAGCAGTGTGTCGGTGCACACCCAGGATCCAAACCTGGGCCGCCAGTAGCAGAGCGTGCGCACTTAACCACTAAGCCATGGGGCCGGCCCCTGTCTATTACTTTTAAATTTATGTGAATAAGTTACACCGTTTGAATATCAACAAATTTTCCACAAAAATCCAGAGTTTTTTATCTTCTCTCAAAATATCAAAAGATTTAACAACACTAGGCCCAGCTTCTGGTAAAGTTCAGCTGCGGCTAAGCAACTACTATGAGTTATTTTGAATTTACCATAGTGTCTTACATGACCTATTACTTTAAACTCTCTTCTGGTTCTGTTTCTGGCTGTAGCTTGCCAGACTCTTTTGCTCAATTTTTGAGTCCATGTAGACATTCAAAGCTGTAAACTTATTATTGTTGATTGTCCCACAAGAGATTGTAAAATTGAAATATTTTTTTATAATCTGCAAGGTTTCACATTAACATTAAAATGGAGAAACTAATTCAAATCTAATTTTAAATGACAGCATACAAATCTAATTAACTGATTAAAAAAGAAAGATAATATTGGCAAGAATAGTCCCCCCAAATTATTTTTTGTTATTTTTTGCCTCTACTTGACGAAGTACTGTATAGAGCCTAGCTTTTTGCATTAGGTTTTTCTATGTAGCTCAAAATGTGAAGTTCTGTATCCACTCTCACCAGGGAAGTAAACCCATTGTGTATGGAATTACATTTTCCAAACGATGCATTATCAGACTAATAGGGATTTCTGTACAGAAAGTAGAATGTGTTTGCTTTATGAATGCATGAATGTGTAGTTATTGTTTTTTGTTTTGTTTTTATTTTTGTTTTTTAAGTAGTTAGGACTGTTTAAAGAAGCCCTTGGGATTAGGTTTAAGATCTTTAATTAAAACACTCACCATACAATGTAGAGTGTTAGCTTCTTATTCACCTGGGAAATTATTTTACTGTTGTTGAGTCTGTACTTATCTTGCCAAGTTTGAAAATGTTCTAACTGCAGTACTAATATTTTTTATACATTTGATTAATGTATTACTTATAACTTTGATAAGAATTGCTATTATTAGTGTGTGTGAGAAAAGGTAAATATTTGTCAGAAAAGGTGCATTAAAAAAGCATCTAATTTAACATTTTGAGGAATGTACTGATCTAAGATAATATAATCTAATATATTGTACATATATACATTGAAATATAATGTGATGATATAATATAATATGATTTCAACATAAAACAGTAGTGAATTCTCTACAAAAAATTAGACGATGTAAAATTTGTCACAATTAGAAAAATGTAAATATGCATCAAAGATAGAGTTCCCAGTTCTCTTCATCCTTTTCCCATTCATAGAAGCGCACACAGTTACTCTCATTCCTTTCTTCTTTCTTCCTATTTATTTTCTGTTATTCATCCAACATTACTTAATCTTCAGTAGCATGAATCATAATATGCAACCCATGCAATCAAGTACCGTTCCATTTTGGAATTTTTCTCAGTCATTTGTGCTTCAAGTACTGTTGTTACTACCACTGCAGTTGTATTTCTCTAAATTCCAAAAGCCTTTAATGTTTAGAGTCGAAGACAACATGCTTGTTTGCTAAATTGTTGGGTATACTATATTATTATTTTTCTTCTTTGTAAATAGTGCAATGATCATTATCAGACATATTTGCATGTAGTACTAAGGCAGTACTCATTTGATCTCTCTCTCTCTCCCCTATTTTTGGAATTGTCCTGAGTTGGTTTTCTTCACAGAATTTAGTCATATTTGTCTCCAACTTGTAGAGAAAGATATTAGTTAGATATTTGAGATATTATCTAGAAATGAGGCTTGCTTTGAAAGTCTGACAGTTATGTTAAAACAGTTAAGGAGGGCGATTGACAGTGTTTTAAAGCCCTTATAAAATACATATCATCATTGTAAATTCAAAACCCCAAATATTATGTTCAACACACTTTGTATCTTAAACTCTTTCTTGTTTTCTTATAAGTTCAAAGTGGCTTATCTGGGCCCAAAAGAGATTTTGAGGACAGTGTCATAAAACTTAGGAAAATCCAAAGAGAAAAATATTCTGAAACGGCTGCAGCATGAAGTTGTCCTGAGCAGGAATCAGCTCTGTAAATATACTTCTATAAATGGCATAAGCCACCAACTAACAGCTGAGCCACTCTCTGGGGATGAACCAGCTTGAGTGCAAAATTGGGAGAGGCCGCAGAAGAAAGGTTAATTCTTCTCTATTGTTCCTTAGGGCCTATTGCTGTGCCCTGCAGAACTGTAAAGGGCTAGTGGACCAGGTTATGTTTTATTTTTACCCACACAAATTATTTCAGTTAACTCATGGGAAAGTTTAAGGAGAAATTTAAGGTCAAATATTATGACAGTAAAATTGAAACACTCTAAACCACGCGTTGAAATAGAATGCAGATATGTTGTTTGAAACTTCCAGAAATTTGATTTTGAATTGTTACTGTATAACATATCATAAATTAAAAAATAAAAACCCCTACAGATTTAACAATCTAACTACTTAATTTTTTCATATCTATATATACCTATATCTATATGTATAGATCTATATATACATTATGATTTCAGGAGAGGTAAGTGTGTTCGTGAGTGCAATGGAGTCAGGCCATTTATGATACTGGCTTCTAGATTTTGCAAAAGTAAAATAAATTTCTCCTGCTTTTGATTTACGTTTGTCTCATCTTAATTTGTATGCATGCCATACATCAGGCTCCCCAAATCATGGAATCTATGATTGACCTTATTTAAAAAAAAAAACATTCTTGGAATGAATTTGAAAAGCTTAAATGATAAAATTAACACACACGTAATCAAGGCATTCATTCTGGATGTCTCATATAAAAATGAATCATAATTATATATTTTCTTATCATGAAAATGAACTGCATGTGCATACATTTTAATGTCAACTTGTCATTGGTCTTTCTTTTCCATATGTTTGCAAATCTTCTCTACCTGCTACCACTCACACCATTTCCAGATGTATTTAAATTGCAAAGAAGAAGAGTTAGACTGTACAAGTCTGTCTTAAGCTATCTCAGAGTCTAGAAGAAATTTATGACCACGGCCTCAAATAGCAGAGCAAATGTGAAATTCTGAAAGGGTGGGTGTGATATTGGACTGTGTGGTATTGTCAAAAAAGGGATAACTTGGAATTCAGAGACACAAATTCTAATTCTGCCTCAACTATCTACTTAAAATATTCTATCAATAATGGATGGTGCCTTGGACATTGGATAGTGTTGATCACAGTTGCTTTCTTGAAGTCTCCTCCCTGGACTTCTGTCATATAATCCTCATCTGTCTATACTTCCTCATTGCCAGGACAAAAACTACTATCAAAAATATATAAATAATATATATTTATTACTTTTTATTACTTTATTACTTTACTTATTTATTTATTTCTGCCTTGAATTCTCTCTCAAGCTTCAGGAATGCATTTCCAATTGCCTCCCAGTCCCCTCTAATAGCACATGCCAACATAAACTCAAAGTTTCTGTGACAAAAACTAAACTCATCATCTATCCCCCTGCCCAATAGTCTCTGATTCTGTTTTGTTTACTTTTCCCTGCTATATTCCTATTCATCCAGACTCAAAATCAAGTCATTTTCTCTACACTTGCAGTCTTACCCATCACATCTAATAAGATGACAAATCTCATTGATTTAATTTCTAAAATCTTTGGAAATTTTGCCCTTTCATTCCAAGATTATCCTTGTTGGTGACTGCTTTTTCTGTACTATTATAATAATTCTCTATCTGGTCTTCACACTTACGTCCTTTCCTATACAAATGAATCTTGTATACATCTACCATATTAAAATTTCTAGATAATTATGATTATGTCTCTCCCCTGCTCAATAACATTTTGTATTTCCCCACTACCTCAAGATTAAAATGCAAATTCCTTAAGCTAATGCCAGACTTTGTTTCAACGTTATCCCTCACTTTGAAGCTCCTGTCTCCACCACTCTATCTTCATCTCCAGTTATCAAATCTCCACAGCTCAAAGACCGCCATCTCCATGAGGTTGGACAAAAAAACACTGGAGTGAGAAATGATCTGTCTAACGTGAACCATCAGAAGATTTTGCCTATACCTTTCTTATGGCATCTATCACAATGGTCCTTGCATAATTTACATATTTTTCTGCATAAGAAGGGAAACTATTATGTAAGATTTCCAATGGGAGGTATCAGTTTAGTTCAATTTTGAATGGTGACTGGAATTTAACACAGAGAAAATTGGTGGAAACATATTGGAAGCAGAAGGAGCAATACTTACAAATGCATCAGAGTAGTGTGTTCTGGGACCTGAGACTAGATTGAGATGGCTTGTGTATGTGCGTGTGGTGGGAGTTGATGTAGGACTCTAACCTTGTAGCTACAGAGAAACAGCTTTGTATCTCTTGCTAGGAAATGTCCACTTCAAGTTGACTAAGAGCTATTTGAATAATTTTAAATTTTGAAATCCCATGATCAATAGTTGTATATTGGAATAACCATCAATACTTGTGTTTTGGAATAACCATACATATGGCAGTATAAAGTGAGAGTGAACAAAATAGGGATTTAGGTATCATTTTTCCATTTTGGGGAGATATGTATATCTATCTATCTATCTATCTACCTACCTACCTACCTACCTGTCTATCTATCTATCTGTCTATCTCTATCCCTTGTCCTTATGTCTCCACATGTTGTACATTTCCATTTCCAAGTTTTCATCCTCTCTGTTCCTCAGATCTCTAATTATTAGCTACAGTAACCTATATGAATAGTACATGGGAGATACAATCTAGGTTAGCCCTGTGAAGCTGTGTGTAAGCATCAGGATGGTTTACTGGACTGAATTGCTTAATGATGGAAGTTCTGCTCCTACTTAGTCTCTTCTTAGAAGCACGTCTTCAAAATTCTGTCCCGATCTTGAGTCCAGAAAGATTTCACCTGTGTAGATTGCAAACTGTATAGCCTGTATCGGAGACAGTGAGAATGGAGAGGACTGGTATCCAATCATTATTGATAGTCATGATATTGCTGTTTATCTTCAACCACTACGTGTCAGTCAGGACCATTGACAAACTAAAAGACGGGTCTGTTTTTACTACATTCATCTTTATAGTTCTGCGCAAAAAGCAATATAGATGACAAGAAATTTTCTATTTCATAAAATTACATTCCAAATCTTTCACATTTGCTCCTGAACTTGAGCACAAATGCAACAAAAGTCCTTTTTCCAAGGTCAGTGGAATTGCACCTCTGAATCCCATCCTTAGACTGTTTTCTTGGTAACTTTATACTTTAATTTCATTTTTATTGTCTTGCTCTGACCCTTTTCTGTTTTTATTTTTGCCATGCTTTTATATATAAAGCACATCTGTTTTAGAGAGAGTAAATAGATATATACTAGTATAAAGATATATACTAGCTAGTTACACAAATGTAGAAAATGAGGAAGTTATTGGTCATTCATTTCCATTTCAGGTAAAGGAACTAGGCAAAGCATTTTTTTAAAGCATTAGTCTATAAATTTTAAAACTTCTAACACCAAGTTGTTATAAAATACCTGGTTAGAGTTTTTCTCTTGAAAATCCATTTCTAATCCAACAAATCGAGAAGGCAGCTATATATTCTACTTCATATCAGTCATAATCAATACCTTCATATTCCTACAATACTAAAATACTATTTTGATTGTATATGTGTTTACTTTATTAAGAGCAAAATCAATCTTTTAAGAAATCAGTGTTCTTTACGAAATAGCCTCAAATGAGTGAGGAAGAGTGAATGGCCCAAATATGCAGAAAAAATTGACTTTGCCTTTTTATACCAATGTTAGCACAGGAGTGTGTAATGAAAAATCAGTTATAACATAAAATCTCATAATAGGTATTCCAGTGTTCTCTCATAAAATGACAGTACAAAACCAATCTGACTGCTGACTATATTCCATATCACTAGACTCTGATTTTTATTTCCTTTAAGTAGGAACAGATGTCAGAGATGCATAATAACAATGAGGTAGATGAGACCTTCTTATTGGTAACTGTGTGAGATATCCAAGTGAGTGACTGCCAGAACCAGACATGTCTGTGCATGTGGGAGGTAGGAAGAGAGAGAAAAGAAAGGTGGTAAATAAAACTCTCACGTCTCTTCCAGTGGCCATTCCTGACAAAGGCATTTTAATTTGTATTAGCATTACTGTAAGTGGTTAACAGTGAGGACAGGGAAACCCTTTATGGTTAGCCTAGTTGCCCTGATACTGTAAACTCATCCTATTGTACTGCCTGAAGTAGAGTCTGACTATATAAGGAACGATTCAATGCAACAATTATCAATAGCTTATGTGTATATATGTAAAGTAGATGCCAGTCTTACATAGGTTTAACTTAATGAAAACCCTACTTTGAAGATGATGGAATGCATTTTTTTTCAGAAGTTACACAATGATGGTTGTAGTTGTGCCCATAGTAAAGACATTGTAGTTGTGATAGTAGCAATATCTGATATATACACAACTCTTCAATTTTTAAGGTAGTTTTATATATTTTATTTTTCATGTGATCCTCATCATCACAACCAATCAGTGTCTTCTCATGGTAGTCATTTATTAAGTAAGTGATAATTAAATTTACCAATGAAGGTTGGAATGAGTATACTGCCCAATGAAATAGGCAGTACAATTAATTGCATTTATCTTGATTTTTGTAGATGAGAAGTGAGCTTAGAGCAAGATAAGGATTTTATGGAAGTTACTTGGCAAAATGAGTAGCAAGGCCAAAACTAATATTTAAGCCTATATTCCTAGAGCAGGTTGTGTATTTGTGTTTAGATTTTCACCATTTTTTAAAACTGCCATTTATCATTCAGGTGCATATAATTATAAGCTTCTTTAGTTCTTTCATAATCAGTTTGAAGATTGGCCTTGAGCTTGGAAGTAGACACTGTGAAAGCTAAATATTTTCCCTTCAAGTTTAGAACATTAAGAGAAGTCAAGACAGTATTAGAAATCCCAGCACCTTGCACGAGGGGAGAGAAAGAGAAGGCTGAGGATTGCATACCATATATAAAGTATATCTACATAAAGCATAAGCAAAATAAAAAGTAAAAAAAAAAAAACCCTCAGTATAAATATACTGAATTTGAATATCCAAAATTGGATCATGCACCCACTTTTATGGTAAAGGGGCCAAATGGAGTTTGCAGTCAAAATTGGTTCCCATTTGCCACATGTGCTTCTTCTGTGACAAAGAGAAATTTGAAAATGGAGGTACAGTAGGTGACTGGATGAAGCAGGTTGTTCTCAAGGCTATTTTGGACTCAGCTGTCCTCTGCCCAGAACAACAACTTATTAATGGAGAAACCATCTTTGCAGCCTTTTGTGTTTAAGAATCATTCAGACTTGTCAAAATTCCAGTATAGCTGTCCCTTGTTTGAAGACAGTGTTACAAGGAGGTCTGTTTAGGAATGCATAGATACCCCAAAGGCTTATTGACAAATAGGAGACAATGGAGCTTCAGCCATAAGTTTGAGAGTCCGTTGGTATTTGTGGAAGCATTTTCTTCAAATAGCTGGGAAAGATCCAAACTTCCATTATTCCTTTCCCTTTAAGACAACTACACATTTTTTTCCTTTTTAATTCTCAGTGAATATGTCATTTCCCTTTCCTTTGCCACAGAGACGTTTCTTTCCTCATAATCTTGTTTTCTAAACCTGTAATTTATTGGCATAATTTTTTTTGAACTTTATTAGACTTTATACTTATTTGTTAAAATAGGCGTGGCTAATAGTGATAACGGTGAACTATAATTTCTTTCTTTGATATGCCTTTGTACTTCTGAAATCACATGTTTTCTGTCTATTTTTGTATCAGCAGGAATTGGGAGAAGGTGCATACATTTCTTGACATTTCTTTGACTACACATTAGTTAAATAATATTGTCCTTTTACTGATTTTTCTCTTAAATGCTGCATACATCTCTCCTCACTTTTAGATTCTTGAGTTTGACCCTGAAGAAAATTCAGAGAGTCTGGCATGGATTTTATTGATTTACACTATTCTTGCTTCATTTTAAGTCTCCATACAGGCCTCTTGTGTGTTTAAAAAGAGAATAATTTGTTAGTGAAACACCATGTTATCAATTGTGAAGAAGAATTCCCAGCCCGGATTGTGTGACACCCCAGGGACCTCCAGTTGTCTCAATAAGACTTAGACTCTCAACATAGTATTTCGTTAAAAGTTTTATGCCATGCTGCACTTTTGGAGCAAAACAAAGGTGGCAAAATCAATGATACCCAGTGATAAGGTGTTAACATAACTCCAAAAATGTTGTCAAATACTGTGTTAGCCCGCAAAATTGTACCATTCTTAGGTTTTCTTCTTTTCCTTTTAAAAAATATTCCATTTCCAATATTTTGTGGAGAAAATTAATGTTGAATGTTTATATATATATATATATATATATGTAGATATAAAGAGAATGTTGATTCTGATAAAGATGAAGAAGCTCTTGTCAGAAGGAAATCAGTTGGATTTTGAAGGAAGTATTTATAAGGTGACTTTTCTAGAAAATGAAGTAATTTCTTTCATTGTGTGGACCTAGCAATTTTAAAGCAAGAGAAATTTTAGGAATGAAGGAAGAAATAAAGAAGACATAAAGAAAGGAAATAAATGAAGAAAAATAACAAGGACATCTTTTCTTCCCTAGTTCTTTTCAGTTGTTCAGAAGGTTGAAGCATTAAAATACAGGTGGAAGGTACCATCTCTGAGTGCATTTAAAAAGGATACTGAGTTGGTTAGGGTTTGATAAAACTGGTATCCACATATGCTATTGGTAGGAAAGTTAGCTGATATAATATATTGAGAAAAAATTGGCTTCATGTATCAAAACTAAAATATATTTTTAGACCCAGCAATTTTACTTTTAGGATTTATTTTTCATAATCAGTACTAATATACTCACACAAGTATGCAGTGGTTGTCCACAACGATCTTGATTGCAGCATTGTTAATAATAGCAAAAACTTGGAAACAGTCTAACTGCCCATTGATAGAAGACTGGTTAAGTCAATTCTGCTACTTCTGTGCAGTGAAATATAACGCAGCAGTTAAAAATAATAAGAGATTAATTGCTTGCATTTTTGCCATAAGTTTTTATTTTTATAACAAAAACTAGTTAGTAAGATAGAAATATTAATAAATAACAGCAGAATTAGAATTAAAATGCTAAGCAGAGACAATCCTAGCCCCTGCAGAACCTGGACAACTGAGTTCATTTAGAATATATACAATATATCACAAATTAATGGTATGAGAAGATATTGATACTTGAAACAAGTGAATCCAAGGCAAGAGGTAACATTTTGAGACTCTAGATGTATGTAAAGGGCAAAGAATATGTCCATGGAATATTTCTGAGCAATTAAAGATTCTCTATTTTTGTGTGTGTGTGTGTGTGAGGAAGATTGGCCCTGAGCTAACATCTGCCAATCCTCCTCTTTTTTGCTGAGGAAGACTGACCCTGGGCCAACATCCATCCCCATCTTCCTCCACTTTATATGGGATGCCACCACAGCATGGCTCAACAAGTGGTGCGTCGGTGCGTGCCCAGGATCCGAACCGGTGAACCCCTGGCTGGGCCGCCACAGCAGAGTGCGCACACTTAACGCTTGTGCCACCGGGCCGGCCTCAAAAGATTCTCTATTTTAATTATTACTAATTCTTATTGAGAAAAATGTTTAAACTTTAGTTATTAGAGAATTACCTTGTTTTTTACAGATTGGTTCACATATTTGAAAATCTTTGCTCTGAGTGGTGAGAAGAAAATCTATAATCTATAGTTATACAAGTTACAAGCAATCTTTTCGCATTGAAATTTTTAACTTTCATAAGTGGGTTTTATTTTCTTGAGTTTTCTAGCTACTTACGTTTATCAGAAGATAAACCAGCTATAGACAGAGACTATTAAAAGATGTAATGGAAACATTGACAATTGTAAACTTTTAAACATGAAGTAATTTTAGAAATTATAGCCAATGCACAAGGCTAATAGTGCAGTGGATAGAAGATCATCCTTTCAGAGTTGTATTATGAAATGAACACGCTGGAAATATACCAAGTTTCCTTGATGAGAGAGAGTGGAGGCTAGGCTATCAATATTTGATTATCAGTTCCTTGATTATATTAATAAATTTAATGAGAAAAAGTATTGATACTGATAGAGATAAATTACAGCCGTGCAAACCCAAGAAATGTCCACAGGAGTATATACTAAACCATTCGTATACAAATATTCAGTCTACTTGAGAGTATTCTCAATTCTGAACAAATCTGTTCTCAGCTATCAAAACTCGCTGTCATTACCTGTAATGATTTCAGGCCTGCCAAGTAACCTTCTGATGAGTTACCTAACCAGGTGTATGGTCTTCAGGCTGAGAATGCCCTATTCTGGCTAATGGGAGGTCTATTTAGCAGTTATAATGTGAATTTTACCTTCAGGAATCAGTCAGTCTTCTTGTACAAACACCTTGACCTCACCAGAAGCCTCATTCACATATTTCTGGAGAGATCTCTTTATTCAATGTCTTTTTTTTTTTAATATCTAAGGATTATGCATTCTAGAGATGGTAACATGTTTTTCATAATCTCACAGCTAGTTTGTGGGATAGCTGAAATTAGTATCTTGGTGCCCTTCCTCCCAGGAAAGTTCTTTGTCATATCAATTCTGGTGTCCAAAGCACATAGATTTGAGAATTCTGACAATTATAACTCATAGGTCAAAAAAAATAGGCAATAGTCTAAAATATTCTGCAGTTAATAGATTCTCAATGATTATCTATTATTGATGATCATGATGACAGTAATTCTACCCAACCTTATGGCAAGATTACTATTTAAGAATCATCATAATAAAAAACTATAAAGTGTTATTAACAACAAAATATAAATATTAAAACAATAAACCATAAAATGTTAGTAACCAAGGTTTATTGAACATTTGTAATGTATCCGGTACTCTGCAATGTCAGTGCGTGCAATAATTAATTTAATTCCCTTAATAATGTAATGAAGTAGATTCTATTTAATCTTCAGTTTACAGAAGAGGAATGAATGGACAAAAAGATGATTAAAATATCTCTTTGCCTTCAAGAAACCTCTGGTCTCTATCTTCACTGCTCTAATGTACAAAGTTCTATAATGCAAGTCAGAAATTAAATGTCATAGGAGTAGTAAAAATGCCTTTCAATAACAATAATGTAACGTTACTATATTTGTTCACGATGGTATGACTTTCAGACTATATTTTTTAAAATTTTCACCGCTTTCTTTCTTTGGAAGGAGGTATCACGTTCATGGGAAATAGGTCTCCCTTGGATCTTATCTAGATCTTTAAATTTTATTTATTGTGTGATACCAAATCTAAATATTGTTGTCTGAAAATTATGGCAGATGAGGGAAAGTATAAAATGAATGAGTGCACATAAGCAGAATGCAAAGGTACATTTAAAAATCCATGCTGTAAAAATTCTGTTTGAACTTACCTAATATATTCCTTTCTTGTTATTGAAAATCGAATGCATGGCTTGGCAAGGAACATATCCGTACTATAATGGGAACCAACAGAACTCTAATTTGGCAAATAATTTTCCCTGTTGAGTATTGAATCTTTCAGAATATATTGGTATTGGAACCTATAATGTGTTCTTAATTTTCACTTTTCAGGAGAGGTAACCTGATTTCTATTTTAGGGCACAAGCAGTTACCTTTTCTGCCAGAATAAAAATCTATTAAGACTTATTGCAATATAAATAAAGACTGTTATTTGATTTAAAAGTGATGAAAAAATAATTTCATGAGATATGTTTTTATTGTTTTAACTTTTTTCTCTTTAATGCAGGACCTCCCAAATTAAAAAACAACCTCAGACTGCCATTTTCTGTGCTTTGCATATATTTTGTTACTTTTGGGAAGCATCTTTTCTGCCTGATGTTTTGGATCATTGCATTCATTCATGCATGTATTCCTTAGTCCTGCTTGCTTTGGAACTGCGCCATAGGAAATGACAACTCTAGCAGTAAAGCTTTGTAATATGAAGGACGCCTTGGAAATGCCGTATTTCCATGTCTGAAATGTTTCCAAATCATTGGAGGAAAGCCCACTAACAAGAAGTAAATATTCAAGCAGATATTTACCATACCAATACTCCTATGTCACTTTCCCGTAGCTCTAACTAAACAGCTAAAGTTGAAAGTCTTTGTTATACCCTCAGAACACAGCCAGGTATTAGTTACACTCCTCCAGTGAATCCAATGTACTGATAGACTGATTGATTATTCATTCCTTTATTTATTTATACCTCAATTAACTCTGGAGTGTACATGAAAAACTTGTATATTTTTAGAGAAAAAGGTTTACAGAGGTGGGCCATCTCCAAACTTTAAGCATCAGTATTGCTCAAGCTTACCTTGGTAACTTTCTTTCCCTACTGGAACAAAATGCTTCCTGGCAGGAAAACTCAGTCCAGATACTATGTGTTTGCCTGAATTTTGTTTTTTCCTAAGTATTACAGGGCAACTAAAAGAACATAATTGAAGTCTGTGCCTCACATACTGAGTATGCAAGTGAGTATGTAAAACTGAAGAACAAAATGGTACATCTTTTTGGAATCTATTTTTGTTTACATTACTCAAATATTTAGGAGAAATAATGTTATAGAGAGTCCCACAAATTAAAAAATAATAAGAAATGACAATTATTTCTCATATAGACTCTTGAGCTGTGCCTCACATATTGTGAGTCATCAAATTCTCTAAACTTCATTATTAGGGGTTTATCAGTCAAAAAGTTTGAGTAGCATGGTCTAGGTGGATAGGCATTATTATCATATTCTTTTCTAATGGAGGATGGGAAATACAGCAGGATTAAATAATAGATATAAAATGGGTAAATTCAATGACTTCAGGAGAACTTGAAGAGATCAACAACACTTTAAGAAGAAAGAAACAATCTAAAACAGGTCAAACAACACCATGTTTATGTTCTTGCTCCCTCAGAAGCAAAGTAAGTGAAGGCCATGTGTGGAATTAGATTATATTAAATTGAGAGTTCTGCACAAGCTGACCTGCTCATGTCTCACTCCCAAATATCCAGGGGTGGGGCCCCTTCCTGTGCTAACAATATTATTTAATTAAGTAAATTAACAAATCCAGAAGTGAATTTTGAGCAGGAAAAAATGAAGTTGGGGATAAAATACTTTGAGTTTGTCTACAAATGAAGTAAGTTGAGTGTGTATATTTTCAATCATCTGCATAAGGCATGAATTTAATGTTTCTCCTCTGTCTGTGGTCCAAGTTCAGTGGAAATAATCAGTCACATAGTTGTGTATTTATGTTGCCATGAGGTTCTATCCTTATAATCACTGTCTATAAGGAGCTTTAGAATGACAAACTGCAGATTATTCTGTTTGTCAATGTGGACATTTACTCTGAGATCTGAGCAGGCAGCTAATTGCTCTCCCTGCCCAGAGAGTCAGCCTTGAAGGGCAGTGGCAGTAGCTATGCTAACATGACCAAGGATTTCCTAAGCATAATTTGTTTATTAATTTTGGTAATCTAAACATCACAAATCCAAGCTATATCACTCTGGCTTGTCTTAGATGTGCTTATAAAAAACAATAGCTTAAACAATATGTCTAGTCATAACTGAGGGCTGATAGAAGAAATAGAAGTATATGTAATCCCTCTGCTGTGTATTACAAAAGATAATTTTCATTATGATGTTCAATGCTCTTTATATACAGATCCTGTATTAAAAAAAAGCATATTTCGTGATGAATTGGCTAGTGTCATACTCGCAGATGATGAGAACTATGTAAGAAATTGTGTTTTCTTTTTTGTTTTGCCTGACAGGATGCTCAGAGCTAAATTTGGATTCAAATATTGTAATTTGTTTTATCAAGTTACAGATATGCTCTTCTTTTTATCCCATTTTTATATGTTTGTTTTGTTTGCCTCCTTCTTTGGGTCGTATTTTACATTGCTTTTATTGTAAATCACTTTATATCCTTCTTGAAAATAGATAGATTATAAATAAATCAACTTAAAATAAGATCAAGGATGTAAGGTAATAGAGCATTATAGTCAATCAATAAACTTTGTTGATCATCTCCTATGTGAAAGGCACTATGAGAGACCAAGGATATCATCATGAGTAAGAAATTCTCTCTGACCGTGAAGAAGTAAATCTGGTTGTGTTTAGTTGTATTTGTAAAACTAAATCTAGCTTTGTAGCTTAACAAATTACCACACATTTACTGGCTTAAAACAATACAAATGTATTTCTCTTTCAGTTCTGTAGGTCTGAAGTGTGTTTTGGCTTGACCAGTCCCTTCCCTTTGGGTCTCACAAGACCAAAGTCAAGACGTTTGCCTGTCTGGGCTCTTTTCTGGATACTGTAGGGAGAATCCTCTTTCAAGCTCATTCTGATCTTTGGCAAAATCAAGTTTCTTGGGGCTTTCGGCCCGAGGTCCTCATTTCCTGCTGGTTGTCAGCTGGGGACCTCTCTCTGCTCCTTAAGGCCACCTGCATTCCTAGTCCCAAAGTACCCCCATCTTCAAAACAGAAAAGCTGCCTAAAGCCCCTCTCACACTTCATATTTCTTTGATTTCTGCTACATCTCCTTTGCTCCAGCCAGAGAAAGTTCTCTGTATTAAGGGCTCGTGTGCCAGGTAAGGATAATGCAGGATGATCTCCGCATCATAAGGTCCATAACTTTACATCTGCAAAATCCCTTTTGCCATGTAAAGTAGCATATTCATAGAACTCAGGAATTAGGGTAGGGATATATTGAGGAACCGTCCTTCCTACTGTACTAAAGAAAAAGAGAGTGGTGTAAACAAATAAGTTCTTGAATAAAAGTATGCGAGTGCTGTGCAATCACACAGAAAAGAATTAATCAATACAGGAGAAATGCGGAAGTATACTCAGAACATAAAAGTAAATAACCAAAATAGATTAAAGAGGACATTCAGTTTCATCTATGCACAACATTATCCATCATAATAAATGGAAGGTAAATCTGCTAATGTCTAACTCCTGGTAATGACGCGGTATGGCAAGAACATATTCTTGTTTTGAATTGGAGCTTATATGTTATGATCTTTTATAGCAAAAAAACTAATTTTTTATCTTTAACTATATAAGTGAAGAGATAGTTGAAATCTTCAAATATCCAGAATTGCTTGATGCTCTTTGTTTTTAGGAAAAACATCTATTGCACTAAAATATAAAGATATATATATATTTTTTACTAAATATGCTGTACTTTAGAAGATAAAAATGATTACCCAGAAAACCATGCAAGGATGCTCCATATACCTGTCACTAGGGTAATACATTAAAATATATTTAAAAGGACATTTAAAGATTTTCGACAGTGATTAAAGACTTTTAACAATGTATTTGTAAAGACTTTCGACAATTAGAATTTTCCTCTTTTTCCAGTACATTAAATAATTATAAATTTATTAAGTAAAATTCATCTGTCTAGAATGTCTTACTTCTTTTCTTTGATATTTTATTTATTCTTAATGAAGATAAATAGATGAAAAATCAGTCAATATACTCACATGGTGTTACGAAATCCATTCTCTGTTGTTGCTTATTCATTTAGGATTAGTAAATATAAATGCAATTTATTATTTGCATATTAAAGATAGTTGGTAAAGTGAAATGAAAATAGCACTGGGCTTAAATCAGAAGACGGGAATTAAAATCCATCTCATTTCTGATACATTCTGACTCCAAAATTTACCTCTCGAACAATCTGAGCATATTTCTCTATCTCTGTAAAAGAGATGTTTAGATTAAACAATCTCTAAGGTCTTTTAATACTATAAATATTTTGAATTTTATAGTAAGGTAATAAAATGTTCAGGGAAATCTATGCATAAAATAAAAACAAATTGATATCCAAAGCGTTTTTTAAGAGTTCAACTATTTCTCAGTTAAAAATGCAAATGTTTTCCAGAAAACAAAGCTTTTAAGTTGACTTGATTTACAGTCATTTTCCAAAATGGGGAAAATACCACATAAAGTAATTGTTTTTAATGGTTATTATACTTTAAGCTTGTAACAACCCGATAATGTGACTTTTTCTCCCTATCTTTCTGCCTTTTCCAAATTAGATGCTTTATCTTAATGGGATTTTTTTTCTTCCTGTGTTTTCTATAGATGAGCATCTCTTTGTATTTATAACCACTGAACATTATCAAATTCATTTGAGATTTAGCCTGCCTGATATCTCTCTAACTCTCTCTAGATAAACATGGGAAAACAGGAAAAAAAATGTTTTTTGGGCAATGTTTGTTGAAATACTCAGTATAAAAATGAGGCACGGCCAATTTACTATCAAGGCACCAAATTCTGGCCAAACCTTTCACATATTTTGCGACAACATTAAGAGAGTTTCAAAGATCCCTGGATACTTATCGTACTCAATACTTATTACAGAATATGCCACAAGTAATGGACAAATGAGGGAGAATCCATCACTTTTTAAATTGTGTGTTTACGGAATGCAAATCACTGAGCAATCACAGTGAAAATGACAGAAACAAGTTTCACCACAATATTGATTTCATGCTGTTCTTAAGAATGTAGAATATTCTGACTAGTACTAAGATGCAGCTAACTCCATGTCTTACCTTGGTGTCTCTGAAAAAATCCTCAGCAGTCATCCTTGTGACTTGTGTCGTGGTTGTTCTCTCTTCTAAAAGGAACTAGGGTCATATCTCAAAACATTCTGAAGTGGCATAAGTTATCAGTGATTTTTCTAAACTTTTGAAAATGAATATGAACCTTCAGCATATGCTAACTTTAGAGAAAGAAGATTCGTAAAGCCCACCTTATGATAGAATACTTCCTTTCACTTTAGTGTTAGATTTTATAAACACGCCAGGAGTGTCCTCAACCTAATGATGGAGCAAGTGTGAATAAATAAAATTTATGTAACATGATTTAATATTCTTCAAACTTAACTTCTTTCAGCCTTTTTGCTTTTCCTGTCTGAAGAGCCTGGACTAAGTCAAATGCTAGATCCTTCACCTCCAAAACTTTGATAATTGTGTACACCTTGAAAGAATTGTCATTTTCAGTATTTTTTTTAATTGAACATAGAGGACAACACTATACATGTTACTCTAGAAAAAATAAAATCATTTTCTAAAGATAAAGAAATACTGAGTGTTCTAGTTTCCTTTTGTTTTTTGCCTATAGGTCTTTGAGGGGATCCCCAACATTTTGTTGAATTTTCTGGTTGAGATACTTCATTTTGATGTTGAAGCAATAAGCACAGAATTTGAGGCCAGAGATTTCAAGAATGGAATTTCATATCACCCACTCTCTGCATGATATTGGCATACTACTTAAATCCTGATATTTAAAATGAGATCAGTAAAACCTCCTTCACAGGTATTTTAGTTGGTTTGGGCTGCCATAACACAAATGCCATCGACTAGATGGCTTAAACAACAAACATTTATTTCTCACAGTTCTGGAGACTGGAATTCTGAGATCAGAGTGCCAACATGATTGGTTTCTTGATGAGGGCCCTCTTCCTGGTTTACAGGCAGCTGCCTTCTTGCTGTGTCTTCACATGGCAGGGAGAGAGATCATCTCTCTCATATCTCTTCTTATAAGGATACTAATCCCATTCGTGAAGATTCCACTCTCATGACCTAATTACCTCCCAAAGGCCCTACCTCCAAATACCAACATGTGAATTTTGGGGGGAACACAAATGTTCAGTCCATACTAACAGAGTTCTTATTCTTATTTGCTTTATATGTGATTTATGTGTCTAATTTGTGAGAAATCGTTCATTTACAAACAAATATTAAATGAACATTTCAATATAAGCAAGAACATCTGAAATGCAAAAGCGGATGATGTTGGCCACTATTTGAATAGTCACTTATTCTTTCATGTAATAATTAATGTAGCATTAATTCATATACATGCATAGTATCTCTCATTAAGTGTTTCTTATTCATGTAACATTAAATGGGAGAAACTATGTATTTTAGGTGTTGAGGACTCAACAGTGAACAAAACAGAAAAGTCATGCATTTATAGAGTTTATATGCATGCAGAAAGAACCAAAAAGTCAAATAAATAATGCATAATGTCAGGTGGTAAAAAAGAACAATAAGGAATATTTTTGCCATATTTCATTACATTTTAATAGATTTTGCCAAATAGAAACCAGACTTAAAATTTCCCCCAAATAAAGGTGAGCTCCTCTCTTATGTTATATGTTGTCTGTAGGTCAGTGTGAGTCAGTTTCAGCTCTGGGCTTGTGTCTTCTTCATTCCAGCATCCAGGCTGCACAGATCATGTGGGCTTTGTAGCCAGTTTTGGAGACTTTGACTTTTGTTCCAAGAGAGATAGATATTGGAAGGTTTTGAGCAGAGGAGTGATATGATTCATTGTATATTTTTTCAAGAATTATTCTGCTTGTTGTATAGTAAGGGTAGTATCAGGAAGGACAGCTGAAGGCTAACAGTATAGTGTGGGTGAAAATACAGTTGTGTGCACTAGGATGGTAGCATTGAAGTGGGGAGAGACAAGTGGTCTGATTTTGGAGATATTGAAGGCACAGCTGAAAGATATGCGGACAGATTGTATATGGCTGTGAAACAAAATGCATTCAAGATGGCTCAAGAGTATCTTTCACTTGAGCAATTGAATATATGATGTTGTCTTTTGTTGAGATAGCTTTTACTATTAATTATATAAAATTTTGATAAATGCTTTAATTTTTTCCTGGGCTGTGAACAATACCTTAGAACTTCTGATGATATAAGGACTAAAATGACTTAAAGTAATGGAGAATTTACTCTAAGGCTACATGTGCATAGAAATTTAGGACAAGATCCAGTAAAGTCAGCAAAAGTGATAATCCTTTAAACAAATATTTACAATAGAAAACAATCACCAATGCCACTCAGGTGATCCCCACATATGCCTTGAAGTACTGCAGTCAAGTGGCTCCAATGTGGATTAATTTAATGGCTCATTTAAATCTTTCCATCTATGTTAGTTTCCTACGGCTGGTATAACAAATTACCACACATCTAGTGGCTTAGAACAACCCGAAATTATTATTTTACAGTTCTGGAGGCAAGAAATTTGAAATCAGTTTCACTGGGTGAAATGAATATATCTGCAGGGCCACTTTCCCTTCTGAGACTGTAGAGGAAAATTTGTTTCCTTGCTTTGCCCAGATGCTAGAGCTGCATTCCTTGGCTCATGGCTCCTTCCTCCATCTTCAAAGCCAGTTGTGTAACATCTTCAGATCTCTCTGTGCTTCCATCACATTATGTTCTCCTCTTGGTCGTAAAATTTCCTTCGGCATCTTTCTTATAAGGGCACTTGTGACTACCTTTAGGATCCTCCCAGATAATCAAGGATCAGCTCCCCATCTCAATATCCTTAATTTAATCATATCTGAAAAGTTTCTTTTGTCATATAAGGTAACATTCCAAGGTTTCAGGGATTATGTTGCTATCTTTTGAAGCTATCATTCAGCCTACCACATAATCTTTCCACTCTGCTTTCCTCAGACTGGTGGCTTTATCCTCAGCTGCCATCCATTGTGGCTGCATGATGGCTGCCTATTCTAGGAAGCACATGCAGACACTAGTGTTCACTGGAAGAAAAAAAGGCTCTATCTGTGTATGTGTCTCTGTTTATCGACAAGGAAGCCTTTCCCAGAAGCCTCCCGAGATGCCTTTCTTCATAATTCAAGAGAAATCTCACTACATGCTCATTCCTAAATAAATCACTAACTAGGGGCAATTATACAGATTCCCTGAACAACTGCATTTGTTACATAGAAAGTCAGACTCTTAGATGCTGCCAATATTAGGGAAACAGCCAACATTTCTCCTACATTTCTCTAGCATCAGCTTAGCATTTGTCTACCAGGAGAGTTTATCTCATATGTAAAAGTATCTGCAGGGTTTTGTGTGTGTGTGTATGATTTCCTTTGTTGAGATTTGTCATTTAATTATGACACTAGCTAACAATAAATCCTCCCTAATAACACTGACCCTTCATGTCCTTAACCCTTATTCATTATACTCCAGCATCTACAGAATGCTACCTTTTGTTTTTTGACTCTAAACTTAAGGCATGTCAGATTATAAATACATTTTAAATGCATTTTTTATCTAACACATTTCCCTATGGTCCCATTGTTTAAAACCAAGGATAAAAATAGAATATTAGAAAGATTAATCAAATATAAGAGTCAACAATATAACTCCTTATTTTCTTCATTTACATATTATAATGTATATTAGCAGAATCTGTCATTTTTAAACATATGGAAGAAAGCAAAAGAGAAGCTTTCCAAAACGAAGCTGCACCGTGCTACAGCCACAGCTGTCGCACGTATTGCTGTGATCCTGAAAGCAAATGTCTGACGTTCTCTTTCTTAAGTTGGAACCTGATTTATGGGTTTATGCCTGCATCAGTGCCTCCTTTAGATCATTGCAGTTTGAAAAAGAGTAAACCAGCCAGCTTCAGATTGTCTTTGTTAACAGTTGTGGAAAAATAATAACCAGCCTGTCATACAAAGGGAACGAGACACAAGAGGTACAGAAAGAAGGAAAATCTTGACTTCTGTTGAATAAATTAACAGTATTTCGGATGCTTTATGATGTGAAATTTGCTGCTAGCAGCAACTAGCAATCAATATTTACTGTCGTCCTCACACACCTCTGGGAAGGCTCCTAGATTTGATTTGAATATTGCCACTTCAGTAATGTAACATGGTCATCCTATCGCAAGGAAAGAAGATTTGACCAATGGCTCTTATTTTGCAATTTTAATAAGAGATGAGATTGCAGGATAGGTTCAAATTGACTAGAATGCCTGCTTTTAAATTTCACTGAAACAAATGCATATGTGAAAATTTAACTATAACCCAATTACCTTAACCCTCCTCAACACCCACACATACATCATAAGAGGTCACTCTTTCTCTAAACACTCCTTACCTGTCATCTGCACCTCTCTTCCCACCCATTGCATTCTACTCTTCGTTACAATTTGTCTCATCTTATTTCCATTACTGTATTTTAAACATTATATACATAGAGTGTCTTGCCTACAACAGGTACTTTAAAATACATACTGAATAAATGTTTGGTTCCAAATCACCTTGCAGGATTTCCTGTTCAATCCCATTTTTACAATATCCTAATTAACTCTTGTGGTGAATAAAGAACGTTTCTACATTAGAAGTTATTTCCTTTTTTTCTTTTATTCCATTTTTGTCCTAATCAAAGGCCAAGTGAGGTATTAGCATTAATGGAAGCAAACCAACAAAAAAATAATCCTGCTAGGTTACTTCCACTTATCCTTCAGATTTCAAAAGACAAGTACATTTCTCATTATTGTCACTGTCGATGTTTTGGGGAAATCATTTGTACTATCTCTGATGTTAGACAGTCATATCAACGTGAGCATGGTTCTTATCCCTCTTCTCACCTTTGCGTCTCCAACACCTAAACTGGAGCCTGCTTTGTGCTTCACACTCAATAGGCGTGTGTTTGAATAGAAACATAAGTTATGAAAATATAAAACATGATTTATTGCTTTTTTTAAAATAGAAGAACATGTCACATAGAGCCTATTAATAAATAAATTAAATAATATATAAATAAATAAGAAATAAGAAGGTCTTTAATATCTACTCAAACTTTGGGTGAACCTACCTCATTTCTAGGGGTTTTACATTTTATAGCATGGACTCTTAAAAGATGAACTGAGACATATTAAAATTTTTGAGAGTTTATTTGAGCAAAAATCCACTGGAATTGGGCAGTGCTAAACTGGAAGTGGTTAGGAGCGTTCCACAGAAAGGGGCTAGGGAGAGACTTTACAGGGAAAAGGCTGAAGCAAAGGAAAGGAAAGATGGATTGGCTAGAGCTTAAAGCGTGGCTGGCTGTTTGTGATTGGTTGTTCCTTACGTTTTGATTTTGTAGCCTTGAGGCATTTACAGACTTAGATTTTGGTTTCCTTACGTAGGGTACCAGAGCATTAGAGCCACCTCAGTCTGATGGCCTCTTTGTTTAATTAACATAACAACTCTTAAATTAGTCCCATTCTGGCACCCTTTTCTTCAAATCTGAATCTAGCCTTTGGTTTTCCAGAGACTACAAAAAAGAAAGAAAAAAGATAACAAAAATGGCCATCTTGATTCAGAGTATGTAAATAAGCGATATTTTGGTTATTGCACATCCTATATTCCTATTGGTGCCTTCTTGATGCCTTATCCCATGGTCAGTTTCTCTGAGTACAGATGAAAGTGAGATTGGACCCTCTCTGTTGTATATTTTCTTACAACCCAATTTTAGTATCTCTGAAATAAACCCCTCAAGAAGAAAACAAAAATGTTTTTAATTTTCCACTTCTAATCTGAGCTGCTGCCATGTCTATATTTTGGAAATTGTAAAGTAAATGAGGCAGTGATGAAGCTTTCATGCCAGAGACGCTTTTAAATATCAAAAGCCTGTCATTACAGCTGAGTTTCGTTTTTCTTCTAATTCCTTAATTAGATAGGATAAGAATTGCATCTCTTCAGCAAATTCTCCTGCTATCCTTTCCTGGCCTCCAGAGGATCTCGTAATTGTATGCATCGTATTTTATTTGTAATGGACTTTTACACATTGTAGACTTTGTCCTTTCATCCTATCCCTGAACTAGAAGTGAGTTCTAGATTTCTGTGTTCCTGAAAACAAAAGCTAAATCGTTTTGCTTCTTTGCTTGAATCAACAAGTTAACAGATAAACTGATTTAAACAGGTGAACTGTTTTGAATTCTGTGGAGAAAATGGAAGGAATAATCTTATTTAAGAACGGGCAATATAAATATAATATAATAATACAATACAAATAAACAATACAATATAACTAAATGTATTTGAGAATGGCCAATTGTGCAATTGTTTTTAATACTAATGACCCAGCAGCTAATTGAGGCATTAGATACAACAAACAGAAAATTTTTCTTCTAAAATAGTTTTAGTTGGATCATGCAACAGGTTTTTGTTTTTCTTTTCTCAAGTGGTTATGAAAATTTTAAGTTAATGCTTTTTTAAAAAAATTCTATTCTTAAGATGATGAAGGCAAAATCAACCACCATTCCCCCACAAAATTTTTTTTTAATGGAGATCAATTTTGTGTTTCCAAATCTTCCAACAGAGATTTATGGTCAAATTGTTAAAAATATTGTAGAGTAAATTCTTGAATTCTTAATTGATTCATAATTGTCTTCCCACTGTAAGACTATTGGATTACTCTAGTCGTTGTTGAATTTGAGGCTTCATAGGTTATTCAAACTTCTAAAGACAGAAATCATGTGACATAGGTACTGGAGGAATAAAAATTAGGAGTTGGGAGCAGAATGCCTCTTAGGAGACAAAACTACCTCTATTTGGCAAAATGCCCTTTTGTTCATTTTGGCTGAGGAATAGCTTTCAGGATATTGTACAGTGTTCCAGAAGTGACGAGGAGATAAAGCTTTCTGCCTAAAGAATGCTCCTAAATTGGGACAGTTGCTGGTAAATTCATTAAAGAATAAAAGAAAGGAGATCAAAGGTAGGAGAGAGAGGGCACAGCGACACGGCAGGAATCTATCCAAACAAAAAAGATAACCTGCAGAGGCCTGTCCAGCAGAAGAGTGAACTGACTCCACCCAGTACCATTAGGCTTCCTGCTTCTTCCTGTGTTATTGCATTTCTCCTGGCTCCTGCCTGATGCCTAGATACCCTTCTAAGGGGAGCGTGAGGCCTGAGTTTAGGGCATGTGCGGTAGCCATGGTGGCACCGGTATGTGGATTTTTTTTTTTTTTTATGGTGCTTAGATTCTCAGAGGACACAGGATCATTTAACCAGAAACAGTCTTCAGAGATCTGGATTCAGGAGGAATATGACATGTTAGGAGACAACTCTTGTCTGCTAGCATCCAACTGAATGGTCAAATTGGTTCTGGAAGTCAGTTTGGCCCCACTCACCAAACCTTGCTACAGAACCTAGGCCTGTATCTGTCTAGACTTTGGGACTTCTTTATCTAAAGGTATCCCAACACACACATGTTGTGTGCTAATCATGACCCTGCCTTGTCATTCCCACATAGGCATAAAAGGGGAATTTATGGGCCTGAACCATAGAATACCTGCTGTGCAATTAACAATTAATGAGCTCCTTGACTACACCACTATGCTGGTGGCCTGGAACAAAACACCCTTGACAAACTAATGTTCCCTGCTTTCTCTCCTCAGTCTCTCTCTGCCTCTCTTTCTTGATAGCTACTTAGCTAGACATTGATATGGATCGCTTGATAAGTATGTATGTACATGCGTGTATAGCCATCCCTGGTAGTCTAGTGGTCAAGATTCAGTGCTCTTACCACCGCAGCCCAGGTTCATTTCCCGGTCAGAGAACACACCACCTCTCTGTTGGTTGTCATACTGTGACGGCTGCATGTTGCTGTGACGCTGAAGGCTATGCCACCAGTATTTTAAATACCAGCAGGGTCACCCATAGTGAACAGGTTTCAGTGGAGCTTCCAGACTAGGAAGAAGGAGCTGGCCACCCACTTCTGAGAAAATTGGCTATGAAAACACTATGAATAGCAGCGGAGCACTGTCTGATACAGCGCCAGAAGGTGAGAGGACGGCACAAAAGGACCCAGTGGGGTTCTGCTTTGCTGTATAGAGTTGGAATAGACTCGAGGGCACTAACACAGCATATGTGTATATAGAGATATATGCACATGTATATACACACACATACATAATACATAAATATGTATGTATTATATGTATATATAATGGTACACATGACACAAAAGAAAATAGCACAGAAGTAGCATTAGCCTCCACAATTCTCCATCAATAATCCTATTTTCCAAAGGCAAATGTTGGTTTTTATTTTTTTCTCAAATTACCTAAATACCTTTAATAGTAAGCATAATAAGCATATACATCTATTTCTCGATTTATCAATTTTAGACAGTATCTTTTAACTCTCACCTATGAAAAATAACTGCTGTGCAATTAGATTATCCTATTAACCTTCCTCACTCCTCTCAATATATGATAGAGGGATATTTTTTCTAATTTATCTCTTGGTTAATTTTGCATATTTACATGACTCATTTGAACTTCGGTTTCTTGAACCATCAATTTGTGCATCATATTGAGAACCTCTACTATATTAAATGAGGATACTAGAGTCCTTCCTTTTTTCAACACCTCTCTATTTGCTACCCTATTTCCTGAAAAAGTTAACTTTGCTTTTATATTTTTAAGTTTGTTAAACTTATATTCTGTTTTTCTACCATGTTTGAGTCATCAGTATTGCTTATAGGTTGATCCTAACCATTAAAACAAACACTCACAGTAGTGTGATTATATGAATGCTGTTAGTTGCAGTAGTGTGTAGGATTATGTATTCTTTTCTGTAGCTTCAAGGTTAAGAAGCTTTTGCATCAGAGATTTTACAAAACAGTATTATCATTATTTTTGCCTCTCTATGCTTTAATACTTGTTTAGGGATTTCTTTATCATCATATACACATTCAAGTGCAAAATTGAAACATAATTCTATGTTTATATGGATTAAAAATATTTAAATATGTCTATGTATTTTAGACATACACACACAAATGCTGTGTGTCAGGCTCTAAGTATATAGAAACAAATTTAATTAACAGATTATTCTTATCCATAATCCTATTGATCCTGGTGCCTATTATTATACCTATTTAAGTGATGAGGGTAATGAGACCCAAAAATGATATAGAACATGTTCAATGTCACATAACTGGTAGGTTAGTGATAGCACTGGGATTCAAACCCAGGAGACTCACTCCAAATGCTGTGGTTTTGTTAATCATCATATACTGTTTCTACAAGAAGAATTAAATTTGGATTCATGTTAAGATGTTATTTATGGGTATTTCAACATAAAGAATGAAATTCAAGTGAGATTATATGACATCTTGACATACTAAACCTCAACAAAATACTTGTTATGTTCATAATACATGGGAAAATAAATCAAAATTTGTCATTTTGCACATATTTTTTTCTGCACTTTTAATTTCTTTATTCTCTCATGTGAAAACAAATAGTCTTTTTTGCTTATTCTGAGTTTTAAAACATTGCATTCTTGTAGCATTCTGTAGAATTGATAAAAACAGGTATATTTTGGGACTAAATTATTTACATTTTAACTTGAGAGCCTGTTTCAAGAGCTACTTGGAGTTAATAACTGACAAAAATCTTTATTACAGTTATTAGCCCAATTAAAATTAAATTCTTAGTTCCAGTAAGTAATTAAAATTAAACATTAATAACTTTCATAAAATCTTCAAAATGACAATTAAAATTAAACATTAATACCATTTGGTATTATACCAAAATGGAGCTCTTACATAGAAAATTCATATTCAGATTATGTTGTAGACCATGTGTGAATGTGGAATGCAGAATTCTAGGATGAACCTCAGTGCCCCACACCCTTGTAAAATCACCCTTTCATTGAGTGTAAGGAGGGCCTGCAACAACTTCAATCCATATAAAATGGTAAAGTGAGGGTATTTTTCAGATGTAATTAAAGTCACTAATCAGTTGGCTTTAAGTTAATCAAAAGGGAGATTTTCATTTCATGGACCTGACCTTTAAAGATAGGATCTTTAAAGTGGATCAAGAGGAAGATACTGAAAGCACAGACACTCTCTTTCCTGCTGGCCTTGGAGAAGCAAGCTTCCATGAGTTGTGTAGCTGCAAGGAAATGAATTCTGCTAACAACCACATGAGACTAGGAGACTCTGAGCCTCAGATGAGACTGCAACTCCAGCCAACACTTGATTGCAGCCTTTTGAGACCCTAAGAAGAGAACCCAACTAAGCTGTGCCTGTATTTTTGACATGTAGGAACTATGAGATAACAAATGTGCATTATTTTAAGCCTCTAAGTTTGTGGTAATTTTTGATACAGCAATAAAAAACTAATACAGTCAACTATATCTTAGAAAAAAAGAATATTTTTCAATAAAAACTCATTTCCAACTTTGATAACATTTCATCACACGCACATAGATACACAAATATGCGCACACGCGCAGGCAAGTCTAGGAGATCTAACTCCTCAGAATTTGTAGGAAAAAAAATCCAGTCTCAATAATTATCTGTAAATAATTCTAATAATCACTGAATGGCAGAGTTAAACAGAGAGCTGAGAGTACATCTAGTCTAAACTATTTGTATTTCCCACGAAGAAATAAGAGCTTCGAAAAAGTGCAACACTTGTCCAGGGTCGTAGAACCCTGCAGAGGAGTTGCTGCGATAACAGCCCAGCCTGGGTCCCCAGTTTCCTCCTGCCACGAGTTACCACAAGTGAATTGCAGAATCTAGTCAGACTGCGCTAACCAATACAGAACGACACATAACTCACCTTTATGACCTGTAGAAATAAGATTCTGTAATCTTGCAATGAAGAAGATTGAAAGGATTTTTCTTCAGAACATGCATAAACCTAAAGATATTAGGTCAATCAGCTGGATGTTTTTATCCTATATGGCAGTTCTTAGTGATTAACTGTATAGTTTGACACGAAAGAGACAGTTCAAATCTCACCTATGATGTCGATTGAGACCTGATCTCTGTCGTCAGACGAATAGATTGCAGGGCTTGAATGAGTCAGGATGACTATACATACTGAAACTAATTCACAGAAGAAATGCAGAGCACCAGTAGATACACGAAAAGATGCTCAGACTTACCAATAACTAAATAAGTGCAAATAATGACAATGAAGAGATTATTTTTACTTTTCATTATTCAACAAATATTTATTGAGTGCTTATCATGCTTTAGGCACTTTGTGTTGTTTCTGAAGATAAATAGCAAAGACTTTGTTCTTGCCTTCGTGCACTCCGCGTTCCAGTGTTAGAGATGGACACTGGACAATAGATCACACAAATAAACCTAAAATTGAATCCATATTAAGTCCTATGGAGAAAAGGACCAGGGGACTATGAACACATATATCATGACATCTAACCTAATCTTGAGGAAGGCAGAGAAGTCACTGGGTAAGTGACTTTTAAGGGTGAAATAGAAGTTGACTGATTGTGTATGTGTGTGTGTATGTGTACATGCAGATGTTGTGTGATAGAAAAGAAAGTCTTAAATTTCATGCTGTGGATTCGATTTTGGGAAATTGGAGAAGGGAGGTTTTCTTAATAGAAATTTGAAAATCATGCTAAAGAATAGGTATTAATGAGTGGAAATGAATTCAATTATGAACAAACAGAGTTTGAAGGGGTTATGTGGTATCCAGACGCATGGAAACAAGAGACTAGATTTTGGGTGAGGAAATTGAATGAGGGATTCTCTGAGGTACATCTGTATCAAAGAATCCTTAGCTTGGGAGACAGAATGGTATGCTTGCTATATCTTCTCTTAACTTCCCTTACAACTGAAGTACTTAGGATTTTCTTTTAAAGTGTTTCACAAGCCTGACCTCAAGCGGAATTTTCATGCAACTTTAAAGAAACATTGATGTTTAAGTTGTACTCCACAAAGATTCTGATTTGATTTTTGCTTGTCAGTATTTTCTTAAAGGCACTCAATTGATTCTAATATACAGCCCAGGTTGAAAGCTACAGACTTTAGACATTTGTTAGCTAATATTAGGGTAATTTATCTGCTACAGAATCTTAATACCATTTGAATTGGGAATTTCTTAGAGCAGCTATTCAGAACATAATAGAATAGTAAATAAGTGCCCTGGGAAATGATCTAATTCAACTCTTAAATTTTATAGATGACACTGAAGGCTCATTTTGTCTAAGTGACTTATCTAGGGTGAAAAAGTAGCTTTGTTCCCTTTCAATTAAGCCTATTTTAAGAGTAGTCCACATATGAAATTCTGTATTGAGCAATTAAAACTCATTCTCAAAAAATATGTCAGTGTCCACTATGAGTCAGACTGTGCTGTCAGTTAAGTTAATAATCCAATAAGGTAATTGTTATCACTTCCATTTTAGAGATTCAAAGACATAAAGTAAATTCCCTAAATCATGGAACCAACAGGTGGTGGAATCAGGGTTCAAACTCAATTCTACCACTTTTAAAAGCCATGATCTTTCCATCACTGTTTCCATGGGCTTATCTAGTATCTCCTCATATACCTAAAATTACCTATTGGTTAAATTAGCTGATTCCCTCAGCCTTTCCTCAAAGGACTATTTTTGAAAATTTTCGATTAATTGCTTAGAACCCCAATATCTTTGTAACTGTCTAGTCATAAAAGACTTGCTCAGGAGTTTCAAAAGATTAAATAGTTCTAAAATAGTTTATACTATATGATAAATGCAATGGAATGCTTATCCTTATTCTAAAAAATTTCAGGATCTTCACTTAAAAGAAATCTTTAGAGTCATTTTTAAATTGTAATTCTGACCTTAAGGAAGTGTTAAACAGGTTTGTTCAAAATTTAATGAGGATGAGTTTTCATATGATAGTCATTTTAATTTAGAGTGTTACGAAGGATTCAACAATTTTAGTATAAAATAGCAGAACTTGCTACATACGTGTGGTTGATGACTAGTTCGGGCTAAATTTTGCATATCTATGGAGTCTAAAATTCAATTGCGATTCTATCCAATTTTTTGTTTAAGTGTCATAAGTAAAAGAAAATATCTAGTCTAAAATGAACCATGGTTTGAAACTCCATTCTCTTCTCAGCCACTTTTTCTTTATGAGTGGCTTCACATGAGCAGCTCTAACTGCTGGACATTAGGTGATATTTAGAAATTGTGAGAAAACAAAGCATGCATAGAGTGTTGGCTACCTCTTATTTCATCTATTAAGTGTATGAAATATAACTGACAGCCTGTTTTTTAAATATCATTACTTTAAGATGTAGTAAATACAGCTAACTGAAAAAAGAATATTGGTATCAGCATTGTGCTTAGAATTAATTTAGCATCTAACCACTATTTCCCACTAAAATATATAAATATATATATATTTTTTAAACAATTTGACAGTTTCTTTTCTTTTTTGAGGAAGATTGGCCCTGTGCTAATGTCTGTTGCCAGTCTTCCTCTTTTTTTCTTTGTTTTTTCCTCCCAAAAGTCCCAGGATATAGTTGTATATCATCATTGTAGAGTTGTGGCTCTTCTGTGTGGGATACCACCTCAGCATGGCTTGATGAGAGGTGAGTAGGTCCACACCCAGGATCCCTGGGCCACTGAAGCAGAACACACAATCTTAACCACTACGCCACCCGGCTAGCCCCCTAAAATATATTTTTAAATGTCTGTGTAACTTTAACTATTATTATACATGACTTATTTTTATTAATTTTCAGATGTTTCAGACAGGTTTTATTCATTATTCATTCATCATAATATTCATTTAGCAGTTCACATTTAACCTAGTGCTTTTTAGAAACACACACATATACATACAAATACATATATGTATTTACACATATAAATTCATATATATATATATAGATATACATATATATGCACCCACACACATATCCTTATTCGGAGTTGCTTTTCCAGGTTATCAGTCCTGAATTAGGGCAGGGCCCAGGGCCATCCTAGAAACTATGGGAGTCACATTGGACATATTAATCAAATAAGGAAACCTTTAATAAAATGCTTGGTATATAATATGGAAAAATGAGTATATAATATAAGAAAATATTGTCTCTCAAAGGTGAATTTATCAGAATCACCTGGCTTTTAACTTACTGTATTAAAAAATTCCACAAATAGTTTTTATTTCCTCTGTCTAGGTAGACAATACTGTTCTCGGAGATATGAGAACTTCAAGAAGTTTAACTATTTGCCTGGGAAAATGTAAGTAACACAGATAAAGCAAAAGCTCCCAGATGAAAGTGCTAAATTTTATAAATAGTATTTGTTTCTTTTATAGTCAGTGGTTCTCAAATGTGATTCCTGAACCAGCAACATCACCTGGGACTTGTGGGAAATGCATTTGGGGCCCCAACCGAGACCTACTGATTCCGAAATTCTAGGCTTGACCCCAGAAACAGGATCTCTAGGTGGTCCTGAAACCCACTAAAGTTTGAGAACTACAGAACTTAACTTCTAGATTTCTATTATTTTAATTATTCTGAACTTATTCTTTTTGTTCTAATTATTCTGAAATTGGTGGAGACTTGCTATATGTTTTTTGGCATGGGAGACTATATATATATTTTCTCCTACTTCATTCCCTTCTAACCCTCCCAACTATGTTACTGAGAATCAGGAGAAATCACCACCTTGGGTAATCAATCACTAGAGGATTGAACTACATTTACTCTTCATTATAAAAACTCTTTATATAATTCTGAAAGAAAATTTCCATGAGAATAATGGTAAAAAAATCTGGAGTTTTCAAGCAGGATCTTCTATTTCATTTGACTCCCTCGGTTATGTCTATATAACTGTTCATCATAATCAACAGATAAATAACAATTAAAATTATATTAAATATGTAATATAGCTTTTATTCTCATAGTATCATAAGACACTGAGATCAAGGGTTTTAAAAACTTAATATTTAAAATAGAATGAAAGATACAGTCAGCAGGAGGATTGTGAATGAAATAGAATTGCCACTGGAGTTCACAAGATGATGAGAATTTTTAGAGGTGAGGATAAGAGGACATTCCTAGGAAAGGGCATAGGAAGGAAATTATGAAAGTATCAAATCAAGAATACTCATGGTAGTTATTCGCACTTCTTGATTATGGCTTTTGAGATTATTTACACTTTTCTGAAAGTTTTGCATTTGTGCGAATCCTTCTTCAGAGCAAAGGCTTTTTCCCTCAGTTTCACATCTATACCCACCAGCTAGTACAGTGTCTGGCACATAGTAGGTACCTAGTAAATAGTTTAGAATGCATAATGAAGACTAACTAGTCACTTGGAACTAGGTTGAACAGGACATGGATGTCTAGCTGCCAGCAAAAGAGTTTAGACAATATTCTACAGGCTTTATTAGTGAAATCAGCAAAGTGATATTGTGGGAGTGCAGATGTAGCAGGAAGGAAGGTCAAAGCAGGGAAAGAAGAGAGAGAGAGACCAAGAAGTCAGGCAGGAGACTTGCAATTAACAAAGTTATGGGCAGGAAAGAGTCTAGGGGCAAAAAAGTGTCATTTGTTTCTGTTTTCTTTCTTAAATCACCAAAATATTATGTCAATTATCATTTACAATCACATCTGTTTTCTTGAAGCCAGTGCCTGTTTTTTCCTTCATTTTCTAAATTAAAAAAATTCAGTTAAGCTTTAGTAAATGTGGATGATGATATGCCCTTAATGTCAGCTTGTTACGTGTCCTTACTACTGACCAGAGTGGAGGAACAAATTTGGGAACGATGAGAATAATGATTAAAGTGAGGATTGAAGCAGAGAGCTGCAGTAAAAACTTTTATGCTACAGGAGGAAACGATGCAAGTTTACATATATCTTCAAACCTAAAGATTGACATAAAAATATTAATATCTATCTTTGAATAAGTAGGCTTTTAACTTTTTAAAGCAGCAACACACACACACACACACACACACGCACCACAAACAATCCTTTCTTTTCTAAAATGGGATCTTAATTAGAATCTTATTGCTGTGTACAAATCAGATGAAGCCAGAATTGTCTGTTTGTGGAGGAAATGTAGCAGAGCAACACTGAGGCTCTTATTCTGTTGACCTCAAGCTTTCCCTCAGGGCCTCCTGAGACACTTCATTTGTACACAGGGCTCCAGGAAGCAGAGAAAGCCTGCATTTTCCTATTAAAGACGTACGTAGATATTCTACTTTACACCAATGAAACTAAAATCTAATATGAAAGATGAAAAGTGCATTATAATTATTTTCTTATACATTTTTTTCTAACACCTTGCGTGATACTTGCATCTTAGGACTACAAAGAGATCAAAATGCCCTTTAAAAGGACCTCTAAGGCACTATGCCCGAGGACCAGTTGCCAGAATCTCCTTGGAGGGGGATGTAGATTTCATTTAACTCCACTATGTAGGTGATTCTTTGAAGACGGAGCTAGGATACACAGAGTACAGAAATATCGATAGAGTGTATTTTAGATTAATCATGAAGATTTCCCTACTATAGAGATGGTGTCTGTAATACAGTGCGAGTAAGGAATACGAACCTGGAGTGATGCGGTACTGCTCCGCAATAGTTTTAGTACCATTAGAATTGTGCCCCTCTCCCATCCCCCACCTTAATATCTACCATGTAGCACACAGCTTTGCATAAAAAAGACACTCAACAAATGATTTGGAGTTTAATTAAATATCAAATATCAATTTCTTGTACATTACAAATTTATAGCTCTTTTTAAAAAAATGTGTAAATATATTATTTAAAAAATTTAATTTAAAATTTGTAGGAAAGTCTCCCTATATACAAAATTATGTTATTCCTCCCATAATTTCAAAAATGTGGGAATATACAAGTATATCTCTTTTTTTTTTTTTTTTGTGAGGAAGATCAGCACTGAGCTAACATCCATGCCAATCCTCCTCTTTTTGCTGAGGAAGACTGGCCCCAAGCTAACATCCATGCCTATCTTCCTCCACTTTATGTGGGATGCCGCCACAGCATGGCCTGACAAGCGATGCGTCATTGTGCGCCCGGGATCCGAACCTAGGCCGCCAGCAGCAGAGCGTGCGCACTTAACCACTACGCCACAGGGCTGGCCCCTATATCTCACTTTTAACAATGCATAGATTCCTAAAATTTTGGAGAATCAAAGTTTTGTAAATCAAATTAATTGAAATAATATCCCTTTTGGAAAAGTGAGTAAAACTTCTTGACTGGGTGTAGTTGAATGGGGAAGATATAGTGGAATACACATTATCCTATACGTCCTGTACTTCCAGGAGGCTATCTTAAATATTCTTCTTATATAATGACCATTCCTGCATTTTATTATAGCTGGAAGAAAAAGTCTCTAGTAAGGCCATTAAAATAATCTGTTTTTATATTTGTTGTATAAAAATGGCCTTTTTTTGTGTATGTTGTTGTGAAACTAGCTTAAATAAAAGTTCTTGTCAAAGTTTTTTTTTAATGCATTCTGTATAAGAAATATAGGGTTTTTTAACTGGGTTGTTTACTTTTTTGTATGAGTTCTTTACATATTTTGGATATTAGCCCCATATCAGATATATGATTTGTCATATATTACCTTCATTATGTTGAGATACTTTCCTTCTGTACCCATTTTATTCAGAGTTTTTATCATAAATGGATGCTGTATCTTGTCAAATGCTTTCTTTACATCTACTGAGATGATCACTAATTATTAGGGAAATGAAAATCAATATTACAATGAGCTATCACTTCATGCCCATCAGAATGGCTTTTATTAAAAAGACAAAAAATAACAAATGTTGGAGAGGATGTGGCGAAAAAGGAATCCTCGTACAATGCTGATGGGAATGTAAACTGGTGCAGCCACTATGGAAAATAGTATAGAGGTTTCTCAAAAAATTAAAAATAGAACTACAATATGATCCAGCTATTCCACTTCTGGGTATTTATCCAAAGAACATGAAATACTAATGTGAAAAGATATTTGCACCTCTATGTTCATTGCAGTATTAGTCACAATAGTCAAGATTTGGAAACAACCTAAGTGCCCATCAATGGATGAATGGATAAAGAAGATTGGTATATATACACAATGGAATACTACTCAGCCATAAAAAAGATGAAATCTTGCCATTTGTAACAACATGGACAGACCTTAAGGATATTATAGTCAGACAGATAAAGTCAAATACTGTAGGATTTCACTCACAAGTGGAAAATAAAAACAACAACAAACAAACACATAGATACAGAGATTAGATTGGTGGTTACCAGAGGGGAAGGTGGGAGGCAGGCTGGTGAAAGGGGTAACTGGGCACATGTGTATGGTGACGGATGGCAATTAGTCTTTAGGTGGTGAACATGATGTAGTCTACACAGAAACTGAAATGTAGTGATGTACACCTGAAATTTATATAATGTTGTAAACCAACGTTACCTCAATTAAAAAAAAAGAAAAAGAAATATAGGGTTTTTGAGACAGAGTTTCTGGAAATCTCTCTTATAAAATTTGGCCACAAAAGATTGCTAGGACAACTTCCCTGAAATTCAGTTGTTTAGATAAGTGAGAATAATCTGCAAATTAGCTGAGTCAGCTTCATACTTCAGTGTGCTTCCTGTTGTGGACACTCATTAGACAGGATGCACCCCCACCTAAAATTTGGTTCAGCTGTCAAAACTGATGTTGCCACACACACACACCAAGAGGGTAAGAAAAGATTTATTACTCACATAGTGAGGCTTTCAAGGTAGAACAGGGCAGGTTTCTAAGGTTGGCCCAGAAATGGCTTGAGAGAGCAAGTAAAGGAGATCAGCTTGGGTTTTCATTGTGGTGAGGGAGTGGGGCCAGGGTGAGGGTTACTGCTCTTGTATGCCAGGGCTTGTGTGATTTGAAACACCCACTGGTGTCAAGGGAGGGAGCACCCAGGTATTTTCTTTTCAGTTTGCCCAGATTGGGGAAGAAGGGGAAGAGAGAGTGGGGAAGCTTAAAGCTGTCAGCTGTAAAACACCAAAAAAATGGAGTCAGACTCCTTATTATACTTTCATTGCTCCTTTTTAAAATGAGTAGTGGAAATTTGTTTCTACTTCAGTTCCGGGCATTGAAACTCTCAGAAATTGGTTCTGATTCTTCATTCTGGAAAGATAAAGAAAATCTCAGAAAAAGTGAGTAGACATCTATTGGTAATTATATCAGAAGCAAATTATGAGTAGATAGGTGACATAAAGCAAACTCAGTAACAGTACCTGTACAAGAATCAGGAGATTTTTAACTCCCCAGTATGATCATAATACAGGCATACCTCGAAGATATTGTGGAGTCAGTTCCAGACCACTGTGATAAAGCAAATATCACAATAAAGTGAGTCACACAAATTTTTTGGTTTCCCAGTGCATATAAAAGTTATGTTTACACTATACTGTCATATGTTAAGTGTGCAATAGCATTATGTCTAAAAAAACAATGTACATACCTTAATTAAAAAATACTTTTTGCCAAAAATGCTAACCATCATCTGAGCCTTCAGCAAGTCATCTTTTTGCTGGTGCAGGGTCTTGCTTCGGTGTTGATGGCTGCTGACTGCTCAGGGTGGTGGTTGCTGAAGGTTGGTGTGTCTGTGGCAATTTCTGAAAATAAGGCAACGGTGAAGTTTGCCATAACGATTGACTCTTCCTTTCATGAACAATTTCTCTGTAGCATGCAATGCTGTTTGATAGCATTTTACCCACAGTAGAATTTCTTTCAAAATTGGAGTCAATCCTCTGAAACCCTGCCGCTGCTTTATCAACTAAGTTTATGTAATATTCTAAATCCTTTGTTGTCATTTCAACAATCTTCATAGCATCTTCACCAGGAGGAGAGTCCATCTCAAGAAACTACTTTCTTTGGCCTACTTTCAATACTGTTGTTTCTCAGGAAATAGGGAGGCCTGAGGAGAGGGACAGAGATGGAGGAACAACCAGTTGGTAGGACAGTCAGAACACACACATTTATTGATTAAGTTCGCTGTCTTACATAGGCACGATTCGTGATGCCCCGATAACATCAAAGATCACTGATCACAGATCACCATAACAAGTGTAATAATAATAAAAAGTTTTGAAATATTGCAAGAATTACTCAAATGTGATAGAGGGCCACAAAGTAAGCAAATGCTGTTAGAAAAATGGCACCAGTAAACTTGCTTAATGCAGGGTTGCCACAAACCTTCAATTTGTAAAAAACGCAGTGTGTACAAAGCACAATATAACGAGGCGTGGCTATATTAGCTAGCATGTATTGAACATTCTCTATCAGACACTCAGCTAATCAGTTTATATGATTATTTCATTCAAACTTACAACGTCCTTATATGTTAGGCTCTATGATTATTCCCATTCTATAGTTAAGGAAATTTGTGCTTAGAGAAGTAAAGAGATTTCCTTAAAACACATAGCTAATGGTACAGATTGTCCAGGCTGGTCTCAGATGGGTGCTATTAATCATTGTAGTTTTCTGCCCTCTGATATTCTTAATTCCAATGGAAGATTACTTTAGAAAAATAAGTAAGAAACATATATTCCTGATAAAGGCATCAGGCACTATGTAAACCTTTGCTAATTTTTTAAAAAAAACTATACATTTTCATGCTGAAGGTTGTAATCAAGTTAATTTGCTATAAAGAACTTCTGCCAGAATAAACTGTGGAAAATGCATTGCTCCAAATCTTTGGGACTGAAGCTGAGATCCAATTTTGAAATAAGAAAAATCTCTGTATTTTATATTGTTCAGTGTGTTTATAATTAAGGGTTTTGTTGCTGTTGCTTTTTAAGACTTAAATAAGCTACTTCAAGAGGTCAGGTTTATAAAACTTGAGTGATATTGCATGAGATATTAAACTCTGGATCAGTTATAAAAGGAATAGGAACACAGTGAAACTGAGGCCTTTAAATGGCGCCTGGTTGACGGGTGGCCCTCTGTTACTTCCTTTCCTTTTCTGTCCTTCTGTGCCCATCCCTTGGATGTGCCACACTAAAAGAATCAGGGGCAATATAATTTGGTTACTCTTTGTTCTACCATGTCCCGTTGGTATATTCTTATATTACATTTAGATTCCGATTAGGCTGAACTTTGTGTAGTTTTTCACTCAAACAGAGCAGAGACAGTCATGGTGACTAGGCCAACAACTATAACTTGTGTTGTCCCCACCCGCAACTCTTAAAGGATTAGGCCTACTATTTCCAAGCATAGGAATACATTACTTCCTAGGCATATGCGAGATACAATATATGTGCTTTTTAATCAATTCAGCATGTGTATGATATACAAGAGTGAATTTTATAGGCTTAAAATTCATACCTTCATCTGCTATGACTTTTTATGTTAGATTATAGAAGTACCTAGAGGCTAATGCAATGAATGTGTCTAAAGATTTGTTGCTCAAATGAATTTTTTACAATAATTTTAATGACTTTGTCTTGATTTACCATGATGCTATGCATACTGAGAACTGATCACTTCACAAATGGCTGGAATTAGTTATCATTTTCACCTACGTTCTCTTTTAATGAGAAAATTAGCTACTCTTTTCTTGCCTTGTCCTTGGGGGTAAGTGGGAGGGGCATCAAAGGAAGGAAGGAAAGTACAGCACGGTGCATTTGTGTCATGTAGTTGTTAATGAGCTGAACCCATGACATTTCCCAAGGAAAATTAAATATGCAAATGAAAGCAATGGCTGAATTAAGGCCTTTCCATGAGTTTAACGTGAGATCCTCTGTAGAAATTATTTTTCAAAATTACTGTTTTATAATATTCATTTTTCACGGTTGTTATTCATCCAGATGGCACTGCTATAAATAATTTTTCAGAAGTTTAGGCATCCCCAGCAAGCCTGTGCTAAGCTTTAGTATAGGGTCAAGAGGATCCAATTGAAAGGGGCAAGTTCCCTGGAAATTTGTCAGATGTTGCTAAACATACTCGGCTCTACAGCCTGAGAGACAAAGTGAGCCACTTATTCAGACGTACCCCAAATTACAGTGGCCCCCAAATCCCATGTGCCATATTGATTTTGAGGTTCTCTTCTCTCATTATAATGTCCTTCAGGATGTTCTCCACTTGGGGTGTCTCGATCATATTTCTAAGTTATGTTGTACTTCTGGCATTACCATTTCCTGGCTCCAAATTACATCTCTTTGATTTGTTAAAGGGACACTTTCAGTGCTCCTACCAATGATCTCCTGCAATTCTGGGACAGATGACCTTGACCTAGGCGCTGGCACATGCTAACACCTCTGTGTGACCTTGAAAGAGATGGAGGGAATGCTGCTCTCCTTTTTGGGATTCTGCCCCAATAATGAAATAGAATCTTGCCTTCATTCATTCTCCGCAAATGATACCAAGCATAACATCATTTATTATCAACACTAGAATATAATACCATTTATGGAGTACTTAATGTGTGCAGGCAATATGATTTAATCTTCAAATAAACCTATAAGATAAGTACATTAATTCTCTTTTTTAATCAAGGACTAAAATAAGTTTCAAGGAAGTTAAATAAATTGTCTAAAAATTTGTTGCTTGAAAATAGTATATATCAGATGCAGAACTTCTAGTCCATATGGTATCTTTGTATAAATAAGAAAAAGAAAAAAAGAGTTCCCTTTACTCAAGATGCTTCCATCTTTCAAAAAATTAGCAGAATATGAATATATTTTTAAAAAGAGAAAGACACTTTACTGCCACCTACAGGAGAGTTTTGTTGTAATCTATACATCTATGATAGTGACAAAATAAGTAGTGTCTCCTTAGATATGCTGTCCTTGTGAAGTCAAGGGTCTACACAAATGTACACAGCAGCCCTTTTGGGATGTGAAAACAAGTGCTCTGAGTTCAAAGCCCTTCTGCTTAACTGTGTCATAAACTCAGAAATATCTAAGCAAGACCTAGTCACATTGTATATGTAAATTATCTAGATAAAACTAATGCTTTTTGCCCCCATCCCTGGTCACTACAATACAGACCCGCCTTCTAGACCACCACGAGTGCACCTTTCCGTTGTGCTATCTAGCTCCTGAACATCCTGAGGATAAAAGGAATTTTAGGAGAAAAAATGACAAAGTAAACGGAGTTACAGCAAAATGTAAATCTGGCTCCTCAGTTATTTTAAGATTTTATTTATTTTATTTTTTCCCCCCAAAGCCCCAGTGGATAGTTGTATGTCGTAGCTGCACATCCTTCTAGTTGCTGTATGCGGGACTCAGCCTCAGGATGAACGGAGAAGTGGTGCCTCGATGCGCACCCGGGATCCGAACCCGGGCCACCAGCATCGCAGCGCACGCACTTAACCACCAAGCCACAGGGCCGGCCCTCCTCAGTTATTTTAAAACCTTTAAATGGAATACATTTTCTTTTTTCAAAACTCAGCACAAAATGGAAGAAAATAAAGAGAAATTTGAACTCCACTGTTTTTAAGCTACTGCACACTTGTAACTATGAACCACAGCATTTGAAGACAGAAAGTTCCTGAAAAGGGGGTGAATTTGGGCCCAATATTCAATTGGTTTGGTATCTGTTTTGAATTGTCTGTGCTTCTGCCAGAGCCACTCTTGTTAGCCAATTTGAATATCAGTTTAGATCATACTAGCTCAAACTAAATTCTCTTTTTTAACTTGAAGAATGTGCACGCACTGATGGTCACAGGAAACTATTTGGGGAATGTTGTTTGTGAGGCCTTCTATTTAGCGACAAGCTTTTGTCATCGCACTTGTGATTGGACTACACCCATCAACAATTCAGTTACATGTTAACTGTGACCCTTGTCCTCAGTGGGGATTCCTAGCAAGCCAGTCCATTTTCATTTCCCCCAGCCCCATATGCAAACTTTGTAAATAAACAGGTCAAAATTCATTTCTGTCTGAAATGATCGAATGTTAATGTGACTTACATACCATCCATTTTTATTCCATGCTGTTCCCCGTGATGGGAGCATGTTAGAGTTGGATAGAACTTTACAGGTCAACTGGTAGCCAGATCTTTCATTTTACAGTTGAAGGAACAGAAACCCACACACATTAAATACATTTCTCAAGGCTGAAGTTCTTTTAGGAGACACAACTAGAAGTAGAACATTCGTCTCATGAGTTAAAGCATGAGGATTTTTTTATTACATTACATAGCTATTGTTACAGAGTCATCCAGAAAAATTTTTTTTAGTTTTCAAAAAGAAGCATGATACGTTTCTAAATAAATAATGATAGCTCCAATAATACTCTATTAGCTTCATGTAGTATCTCAACATAAAATATCCATCATTTTGTGCTACCCAGGAATTTAATCTTGATCGCACAAACTCAACCCACACCAGGAATCAGCAACATTTCTGTGGCAACTTGGTACATCATTGTCGTTTAGTTGTTCTCTGGATAGAGGAGCCATCTGCATTTTGATCAGCTCACTAAAGCAATTTGTAATGGACCAACAATTGTGGATTGCAAACAAGCTTGGTAAAAGTCCGATTTACACCTAGGAACCACATTGAGATGTTTTTGACAAAATGAAAGCATTTCTATGGCAACAGAATTTTTGGTTTGAACTTCAGTCAGCTTAAACATTCACTTTTTTTCTTTCTTTTAATTTTTATCTACTTCTAATATACCACATCTAATGTAGCCTGCCTCTTTAAAAGTTCCAAATCTTACTATGGTATTAAAATAATTTTCTTATAGGATTGTAAAAAACATATTCTCAATAATATTCATTCTTTTCTTGTGTGTGTGAGGAAGATCAACCCTGAGCTAACGTCTGATCACCCTCCTCTTTTTTTGCTGATGAAGATTGGCCCTGGGCTAACATCTGTGCCCATCTCTCTCTAAATTTATATGGGATGCAGCCACAGCATGGCTTGACAAGTAGCACATCAGTGCACGCCCGGGATCCGAACCTGCGAACCCCGGGCCGGCAAAGTGGAGTGCACGCACTTAACCGCTGTGCCACCAGGCCGGCCCCAATATTCATTGTTTTAATCAATATTTATTTAAAATCTAATATGTACCCCCGGGTGGAGCTATGTGAAATCAGGGAATCTATAAATTGATGAATCAAAGATCAACACTGGTTCTAGGACTATATTTGGTCTCAAAAAGCCACTTCCCAGCTCTCCTATGTGTCATAATTCCTTAGTGATAATTTCCCTGTGGAATTCTGTATGGTTACATTATGGGTACATCATCTGAAAAAGGTAAGTTCTTCTCTGAATATCAGAATTGTAAATTAAAGGGAAACATCTGCACACAAATTGTGCCAATCATCAGAGCATTTCTGAGAAAAGACAATTTTTCCTATGGGCTTGCTCATCAAATCTTCCTGAGTATGTTTGACAGTGACATCAGGCATTTTTCATTTCTACTGAATTGAAACAGAATACTGATGGATAACATTTCAATTGCTCACCACACAGAAGAAAGACATTTATTACGAATTAAGATAGGAAGACTTCAAAGAGTTCACACATGACGTGTGATATTCTCTGAGTTTCTTAGCCATATATTAAAATTTTAAATGGCCAAATATTTCTGTTTATAGAAAAATGTCAGGTTGAATAGCCGCTCACTTAATTTATTGACTTTTTAAACAGGGTCTCAAATGAAAATAGGAGGTAAACCACTACTTACATGAGTTCAAACACTGATGGGATTTATAAAATGGAAAGCAAAGTTGTCATTTGAAATTATGTCTTATAAGTCTCACAAAACCAAAATGTAGTGTTGTCTCTTGAAAACAATACAGTTATTTTTTCTCAGCTGATCAGAAAATAGAAATTACATGAAAACAATAGGAACCAAAAACAATGTGTTTACCAGTGCATTCTTCTGTTTTCAAAAAATAAAGCAGTCCACTCCTGGGTATATATCCAAAAGAAATAAAAACGTACGTCTACACAAAAACGTGTACATAAATGTTCACAGCAGAAGTATTCGGAATAGCCAAAAAGTCACAACAACTCAAATATCCATCAGCACATGAATGAATAAATAAAATGTGGTATATCCATAAAATGGATTATTATTTGGCAATAAAACAAAATGAAGTATTGATACATGCTACAACATGGACAAACCTTGAAAACATTACACTAAGTGAAAGAGATGAATCACAAGGACCACATACCTTGTGATTCCTTTTATATGAAATGTCCAAACTAGACAAATACATTTAGACAGAAAGTATATTGGCAGTTGTCTATGGCTGGAAAGAGCTTGAGGGAAATGATGGGTGACTGCTAAAGAATACAGCATTTCTTTTTGGAGAATGGAAGTGTTCTAAAACTGACTGTGAGGCTGACCCGGTGGCCTAATGGTTAAGTTTGCGCATTCCACTTCGGCAGCCCAGGGTTCGTGGGTTCAGATCCTGGGCGCAGACCTACACACCACTCATCAAGCCATGCTGTGGCAGTGACCCACATACAAAATAAAGGAAGATTAGCACGGATGTTTTTAGCTCAGTGACAGTCTTCCTCGGGCAAAAAGAGGGAGACTGGCAACAGATGTTAGCTCAGGGCCAATCTTCCTTACAATAAGATAAATAAATAAATAAATAAAATAAAATAAAATTGATTGTGGTGATAGTTGCATAACTGTGAATATGGTAAAAAATATTGAATTATATACTTTAAATGGGTGAATTGTATGGTATGTGAATTATATCTCAATAAAGCTGTTATAAAAAACTGCCTACACAACAGACTGGAGGCAAATTCACAAAAAAATAAATAAATAAATAAAAATTTAAAAGCCAAAGAAGTATTCCATGTAATAAAAAACATTTGAGCTTATCAGTATTGGTTAGTGATTGCTTATTAATTTATGAGAAAACACTTGATATGATAGTTATAAATAATTTTTTATTGTTATTTTTGTGAAGTTCAATTTTCTTAGAAGTATTATATTCTCGGATGTCATCAAGAGATTCTTAGTGAGTTGTTCTTTATATTTCAATTATTCTAAGATCAACAGTATATTAACTGCCTTTTGGATACTTCTAGTGTTAAATAGTTTTTGTAACTGCTAAAAAATGCCAATGCAAACCTAAAAAGACATTATTTTCCTTCTAAAAACATATATGAAATTTATAAAATTAAATGTTAAATGAATGAAAAATAGCAAATATTTAAAGAGTTTAAATGTAAGTGTAGAAAAATCTAGCTCAAGTATTGCTATCCTTAGCTTTATCTATAAAAATATTATGCCCAAGAATTTGAGTAACTTTAGGAGAAAAGTTTAAAATGTACATTTCAGGTAATTTTTCATAGGATTATAAAATAGTCTACATTCTATCAGTATATTTAAAAGAAGAATGCCTCCAAAATACATTCAGTATGCATTAAATACCATATTTTTAGGCTCAAAAATGGTTCCATTTAAAGTAAATTGTCATTATTGAGACTGAAATGTTTCCCAAGGAGTTGAAGATCAAATAATATATTTGGTATGGAAGTCGGGTTCTTGTTTTTTGTATGGCAGTTCTGCATTTTACATCTTATTCAAATTAGATTTTCTCAATATCTGGCATAGCCCTCTCTGACAGATAAAAATTGCTTTGTAAAATTATAGGAAGCAAAAAATATATACAACAAGGCTCATTTAGTTTGCTTTCAAACTCTTTAAAATGCAATCTGAAACTGTGTTTTCTTGACTTGAGACTTGTATCCTTAACCTGAAATCCATTGCTTTATCACATTCTATTTTTGAAAATATGATGTAATGTGAGTGCTAGCTATGATTTTTATCATATTATCAGCAAAATATTCAGCATAAGTGTAACATGTAATTAAGCCTCTCAAAAACTTTATATTTAATCTTTTATTTTATATTTTCCTAATTCTGTCTTATAGTTCTGTCATATGCATATTTGGTTCTCAAGGGCAAATTTAATGTTCACTGATATCAAATTAATGAAAATATTAAAGCAGTTTTTCATTTTTTAAATATTTTTATGAATTTAATTTTACAGAAAAAAATGAATTTGTATTTTTTCAGAAGATTTTTATAGAGCTTGTAAAGATATGTTTGTGGAATACAAAAAAATGAGAACAGTTTATCCTCAGTGATTTAAAAAATTTCAGTAACTTATGTTATCCTTTAAAAAGTTTCAGTTAATAAGGACTATATATTGAACTTTCTACAAGGCAGCATTCTGGGAACTGTGGGTGGCTAAAAGATGTTGGAAATGCATTGCTTGCCTCTAGGCAGCTTACAGTCTTCCTAGGCAGAGAAGAAACTTGTAAGGAACACCTGAACACCCCCTCTCTTCGTAGAATCAAAACATTTTCTTTCCTCAGTGGTTGAGTGGTGCCTTCAGCAACCCTGCAGGCAGTGTGAGTACATGGTCCAGCCCTTGTCAGTACAAACAGTCTATTACACTGACCAAAGAGATTAGTGCATGGTTAGGACAATTCGAGATTGCATCAGATTTCTTATCAGATTTGGAACAATGTGATTTTTTTCCCCCTGAGTGTTTAATCTGGTAGGTTTGAAGTCTGCAGATGCCAGTGGTCAGCTTGTGGAGTGAAAGCATTTTTGACGGAGGAACAAGAGTTTTGAGAATGTGATTTTCATCTTCAGGTCCAAGTAGGCCTTTACATTTCCTCCTACACCAGTTGTTCTTAGCTTTGAGGATTTTGCTCCCCGCCCCATCCCCTCCCCGGGATATTGGGCAGTGTCTGGAAACATCTTTGTTTGTGACACTGGGGGGCGCTACTGATATTCAAAAGAGTGGAGGCCAGAGATGCTGCTAACATCCTACAAGGCACAGGAAACAAAGCCCCTCACAACAAAGAGTATCAATAATGCTGTGGTTGAAAACCCCTGCCCCAGGTAAGCTGAGCAAACATATTAACCTCCCCGTCTTTTTTTCCTGTTTGGTAAAAGCTGGTTTAAGTTGGGTTTCTATCACTTAGAGTTGAACAAGTGGCATATAACTGTCAATAGAAGTTAGAATTGTTTAGCGCTGTGGTTATATAGGGCTTTCAGGATGCGAGGATACTAGGAAGAGGATTTAAAAACAGGATGGAGACAGATTGAGTGAAAACACGTGAAATGTTCCAGGTAAAGAGAACTGAGCAAGGCACTGGACTGGAGGAATGCAAACCTAAGAATAAGAAAGTGCGATCAAACTATCTGCATCATGTGGAAAGGAAGAGTGGAGTTGGATAAAAAAGATAACTTGGTAACAGATTGTGACCAGCCTTGAATGTCAAATGAAGAAACATTTAGAGTTTTTGAACTAGAAGAAATAGTATTTTCTGACACCTTGTTTTTAAATCCCTATAAAAAACAATATTACTTCATAGTTGCAAATTTAGAAAATTTTAAATGTGTAAAGAAGTAAATGCTATCACTCAGGTATAATTAGCATTATTACTTTAGCATATTTTCTTTTTTTTTTTTTTAATTTTTTGTTTATTGCAGTAACATTGGTTTATAACATTGTAAAAATTTCAGGTGTACATCATTGTACCTCTATTTCTGCATAGATTACATCATGTTCACCACCAAAATACTAATTACAACCCATCACCACACACATGTACCCAATTATCCCTTTCACCCTCCTCCCTCCCCCCTTCCCCTCTGGTAACCACCAATCCAATCTCTGTCCCTATGTGTTTGTTTATTGTTGTTATTATCTACTACTTACTACTACAATGAGATATCACCTCACGCCCGTCAGAATGGCTATAATTAACAAGACAGGAAACAACATGTGTTGGAGAGGTTGTGGAGAGAAGGGAACTCTCATACACTGCTGGTGGGAGTGCAAACTGGTGCAGCCACTATGGAAAACAGTATGGAGATTCCTCAAAAAATCAACGATAGAACTACCATATGATCCAGCTATTCCACTGTTGGGTATTTATCCAAAGAACTTGAAAACACCAATTTGCAAAGGTACATGCACCCCTGTGTTCATTGCAGCCTTATTCACAATAGCCAAGACTTGGAAGCAACCTAAGTGCCCATCAAGGGACGAATGGATAAAAAAGCTGTGGTATATATACACAATGGAATACTAGCATATTTTCTGACAGGTTTTTCTCTACAAATAATATTTTACATACACCAGATCATTATCTACATGTGATTTATTTTTGTTTTTATCCTATTTGCCTAATCATAAGTTTCTCAGATGGGTAAATCTCTTCAGAATTTTTAATGGCAATATAAAGTGTGTTAATAGCATATACCATATTTTATTTAACCATTTACTTATCAGTTTAGAAAAAATTCAGTAAGAGTGTATTGAACATCTTTGTGCATAAAATTTTATAATACTTATGACTAGAATTTGATGATATATATAAACATTTAAGAATCTTGATACTTATTGCCCAAATGTTTTAAGAAACATTGTGGCAATTTATATTCTTTCAGTCTACAGAAATAGCTCCTAGTTATTCTTAAAATTTAAAATAATTGTTACCTAAGGAATGCCCTGGGCAAGAATTGTCTTCCTTACCTATATTTTGCTAATGGGTTCCAATCATTTTCTGTCTGTGACTGAAAAACTTAGCCATTAAAAAAACAATAAAATTATGAATTAACCCATTTATTCATAAACCACAACTATAATAAGACATTAACATACAAATTTTTCATTGCTTAAATCATAGTAACTTCTTATGTAATTTTGGTCTTAACACCTTAAGATGCTAGTGTTTTTGAGATACTAAGGGCCTATTATTTGTACATCTATTTTTTATTTATATTCAACCTATATCCAAAAATTTTGATCTAAGGCTGATCCCTGACTACTCATAAAGACAGGAATTATTTCCTCGTTTCTTCATGAATGCTCCTGACAGTAGTTTGACAGCTTCTAGAATGTTCTTAATGCTCTTAATACTCTGAATTTTTTAACCCAAATCAGTTACAGCAGTAACTTATCTAGGTAGAGTATGTTGTTGTTTCTAAAATTAGCCTTCCATGCAGAACTGTTCTTACTCAAAACTGTAGTTTCTTCTCAAGACCAGTTTGATCTACACACTTTGCTAAATGTTCTCTCTGTCTTTCTACTCTCTAGAGTAGAACTCTCTACTCATCCATATCTAGCCCTGCCCTCCACTCCATGCATCCATACACACTTTTGATGTTATCAGTTTGCTTTTACACTAAAATACTTCCCCCAGTTAATAAAATTAACTGGATTTCTTTTGAGATATAGTCTGCATAAATTAAAAAGTGATGTGTTTGGGTCAAAATTATTCTCATACAGCATTCAGGGACACACAGGTCTTTTAGAACTACTATGTTCCTTAACTCCCTCCATTCTCTTCACTCTCATTTTAGAGTTGCATTTATTGCTGGCATATCACATGAAGGACCACATTTGACACTTTGCATGAAATAATAAATATAATATGCCTAATAAGATATTTTCAAATTTTTAGTTTCCTTGTTTTAATTCTCCTTAACATTTCTTAGATCAGTGGGTTTATAATTTTGCTTAGCAACTGTGCCTTTTAAAGCACACTTAACTAGTGATTTAAAAAATTATATTCTGTGTCTGTATGCATGCATGTGTGAGAGAGAGGGTTGATCTCCAGGACCAAGGAAAAGGTATTGGGTGAAATTTCAGTTATATTTATTTTTCTAGTTAATATAATTTTAGTACTATATCTAAAGGTTTAAGCAATTGCTTGCACCAAAAATAAATTCAAATTGGAGAAAAACAATCTTTTCTGTTCTATTCAATGATGAAAACTTGATATTTTTGTGGCAGATTTTAATTGGAATAATGTAATGCTGATTTCACTTATAATGCAAATTCTAATTACAGAATTGATTTTCTCAATATTAATAAGTTCATCTTGATCAAGATATCAGTTAGCTTTTGCTGTATAACAAACCACTCTAAAATTTATTGGCTTATAACAAGAGTTGGCAAACTACTGCCCAAGGGCCAGATCCAGGTGTTGCTTTTTTTTTTTTTTGCTGCCTGTTTTTATAAATAAAGTTTTATTGGAACACACAATGCCCATTTACTTATTGTCTGTGGTTGCCTTTGTGCTGCAACAATAGAGTTGACTAGTTGTCATACTCAACAGCCTAAAACATTTACCACCTGACCCTATACAGAAAAGTTTGCTGACGCCTGGCTGAAAATGACAATCATTTATTAGCTTATCATTGTGTCTGTCAGCAATATGGGCTGAGCTCAGCTGAGCAGTTCTAATGGCTTTTCCTGGATTCACTCATGTGGCTACCTTCTGCTGGCCTCACTTATGTGTCTGATGGTTGGTGCTGGCTGTCAACTGAGGTGGTAGGGGTGACTGGGTCACATGTTTCCAGCAGGCTAGCTGGGGATTATTCATACAGTTGCTGTTGCAGGACTTCCAGAAGCAGCAAGGGAGGGTAAACCCCAGTGAGCAAGGAGTTTTCAAGCCTCTGCTTGTATAACATTTCCTACTGTCCCATCTGCTAAAGCACCTCGCAACAGCAGGCCAAGCATCATTGTGCAAAGGAGTTATGCAAAGGTGTGATTACAGGAAGGCATGAACAAAATGGGGGCTATCACTGCAATAATTGTCCACGGTTGATTTCCTAATTTTACAGATGACGAAAATGAGGTCTGGAGAATTCCAGTGTTCACTTGGCTATGTTCATGCCCATGTTCATACAGCTAGTCAGTGTCTACGCCTGTACTTCACCCAGAATCTCCTGCTATTGCTAGTAGCAGTACATCCATTTCTTTCATTCTTTTTTAATGCCCTTCAGCTCATCATCAGTAAACAATTATGTAGCACACAGGGTTGGTGTAGTATAGCAGCTAACAACATGGGCTTGGATTTCAGACCTCAGTTTCAATTGTGGCTTCACTACTTTGTGGTTGATTTTGAACAAGTGACTCAAGTCTTCTGAATATATTTCTCCTCTGCACATAAGGATGACAGAGCCTACCTCATGAGAATGTTTGATGAGTGAGATGAACTCTGTAAGCCGCTACCATAGCGCCAAATCAGTGTAAGTGCTCAAAAAATGCCTGTTACTTTAGTGTTATTATCCCATCTCATATTTCATTGTGCCTTTTTCTCTCAAATCTATTCTTTGTTCTTTAATGTTTTTCATCATTTCTTTCAAACTTCAAAATTGGTTTCTCTGTGCTTTCACCTTTTCGACCATTGTTTTTCACGTAACCTCAGTCTTAATCGTTAGAGCCTGGTGTATCAATTAAATGCTTTGGTATGTATATAACAGGTGGCCTTGTCACAACAACTAGCTTTTTGTGGCCTTTGAACACCTTTTCTATTTGATCACAGCACATTTTCTAGAGGGGAGACATTATTTGTTGGACAGATAAATTCTCTAGGGCTGCATATTTAGCCTCATCATATTCCAAGGCAGCTACTGAGTTTACTGGGTTCTAGAAGGTACAGCTTATTTCTTTATTCCCAGCAGACCAGTATACCTCAAGGTTCCTCAGCTACTTTGATACCTGGCGTAGAGACAGATCTGTTTTGTTGTTCCTGCACACTGACTATTGTTTTATTGTCATTATCACTTTTTATAACGGAGAACTAAGTTCAAGGAGTGAATCTCATTCCTTTCTTACAATGTTAAACCACGTCATTAGCATAATTATTTTAGAATCCCCGATTTGATTTTTTAAGCTCTAGAAATCACACCTACTATTATTTCAGTTGGGTAATAAATAAATATACTAGTAATATCTTCACGATAGCTTAGATTGGATCAAGGTTAATCATTTGATTAACTGTCTACAAACAACATTCTTGGAATTTGCCCCCAATTATTTCCTGAGCATTTATATTATTTTATTTTTGTAAAGTTATATAATGTTCTTTCTCCATATTTGATTCTATATCTGATTCCAACACTCTAGTTTCAGTATTCCACCAAGGAAACTCAATTTCAAGTATTCATGATATTAGCAATACCAGTCATTGAGTTAATTGACTTATATATTAAATGATATTTGTCATTTAATTTTTTTCCTCATTTGAGAAAGCATGAGTGCTACATGATTAATTTGCAAGCACATGTCCAGTTTCTAGGATTACCTAGGTTTTTTCTTTCCCCCCAGTTGTTTTGATCTATTTGAACCAGTTTTTAAAAGTTAGCTTCATTTTAATAACAGAGGCTATGGCTCATTTAGAAAAATGACTATATATATGCCCTAAGTAATATTATTCCCTTGGATACCTAAGAACTAAAAAGAGCAGCAGGGAAATCACATTTAAAATTTTAGATCCTTTTCTAAACTGCTGGCAAGGGGCAAACAAGGCTATTAGTATAGACTTGTAATCATGTGCAGGATAATGCTGCCCTGAAAGGAAATTTCCAAATGAGAGTACAACCTTCCTTTTGTTAATTATCTTAACAGGAGCTTAAATGTTCTTGTTCTGTTATGAAAATCTAGAGGACTGTAGAATGTTCTCATATTCCCAGGGCAAGTATCACCTTGTGGTGACATTCGCAGACACATTAATGCGTGACTCCAGACTTCCGCATTCTTCAAGAGCTCAATTCTTGATGACATGGGAGTAAGGGATCCCAGGGTTTAAGCTCACGTGATAAAACCTGGATTTTTTTCAGGAATGCCAGGATTTGAGGCAGAAATAAATCTTAGCTTAAGAGTATAGAATTTAGACTTGGAATACATCTTTGAAACTATCTAGTTGAAACTCCGTATCTTTTGACGAAAAAACTGGGATCTTGAGTAGAGAAAAGTCTTCCACAAAGTGTCAGAAGTAGCTACTAGTAAAAAAGGGACTCAATTAGGACTAACAGGACTGTGGGATCTGACATTATACCAAAGTGTTTTCTTGGGCTAGACAAAGTTTTCATAGTGGCCAAGGGGTTCTGTTTATTTGATACTGGTTCACATACTTGACCCAACTGCCCATTGCCAGTATTAATAAATAAAAACACAGGGTATCTAGTGAAATTTGAATTTCAGATAAATAGATTTTTTTTTACTATAAATATGTCTCAATATTTTTCATATTGTAACAAGTAGCCTTGAGATGTATTAGACCTGAGTGTCTGGAAAAGGGACTAATTAGGAACCAAGCAGGAGATCAAGACCCAAGCTGCAAAGCTGAGTTTCTGGGCGGTTTTATAACTGAATGAGCAGGAGTATTTGATGGGGAAACTAAGGTTAACACCCACTTTTTATTAATTAGTCCCAAATTATGACAGTGTACAGGAGAGTTATAGACAAAGGCTGTGAATTAATTGAGTGAAATAAAAATCTTTGCCAGATGGGATAGTGAACTTTTGACACAATTTCCATTTAGTTTAGATTGGCTCAGGAACTGAATGGGAATGATCCTAAAGGTGGAAAACGGCAGAAGCTCCCATTTGGAGGGTTTGCTGAGTCCAGGCAGTTGGGATTGGAGCAGAGGCCTTTGAGTCCTTTGTATAAACAAGCATTATCCCTGGGTTCCATATTAAGGATATTTTGAAGTCAGCAATCAAATGATTACCACGCACTGGTGAGGAGGACAAAGAATGTAGTCCCACTGTATATCCCTACAGATAAGAAGCAGATACTTTCAATAATCTAAGCAAATATGTCCAACAATACCATTTTAAAGTTGAATTTATCACCTTTTTATGTGTAGTAATCCATTCTCCATCATCCAGTAAATGCTTTTAATGAATTATAAATTAAGCATGAAACATGAAAACCGTGATGTATTCAGTTGTTGTCTCTATTCTTTGAATTCTTAACCACAAATTGTTTTTCCTAAGTGTATGAGAGAGAGAGAAAGAAAGTCAACAGTTTCCAAAACTTTAACCACAATTGCCTATTTGTATATATTATACAAATTTGATATTAAAAGGGGGGTAGGTTCAGGTAAATGTTCTGAAGTGGTATTCAGATGATTGTTTGTTGGCTTGCCAATATTATGCATAAAAATTATTGCTTACTCATTGCTGATTTCAGAAGCATCACTAGATGAAAATGTGTGCATAAAAATACCTAGATTGCTTACATAAATTGCATTGTTTCATGACAATCTAAACCTGTTAATAGTGGTCAGTGCTCTTTGAAGTTGTAAAGCAAGGCAGCCTCTCCTAACCCTATGTTCCTCTGTTCTCTTACATTATGATACTCTGCCTTCAGGCTTTCTCATGGTTCAACCTGGTGAAACCACATTAATGTGACATTTCTCACCATGCAGCAATCCGTCAGTACCCATGATCACGCACAGGGAACCAAGTACAAGGGCTGCCTAAGCAGAAATTCATCAGAACCTGAGTTCTGGATCATGACCCTCAGTTCATATCTGTATCCCACCCCAGTCTTTTTGTTCTCTCTTAACCCGACTACAACTAGTTTAAGAAAGAATAGAGATACTTTGAGTTCAAATATCCAATCGTTGGAAAGGGCAAGAGTGGAACTGGCTGAAGCATGGCTAGTATGAAGGGAAATTGAAATCTGTTAACTCTCTCTTCCTCTCCCTCCTCCATTTCTTTCTTCTTTTCCATCTCCATCCCTTCCTCTCCTCCTCCTTCCCTTCTTTGCTTTTTTACATACACACACTTATCTTTCCTTCTATGTGGGCCTGTTTCATCATTTTCTACTCCAGAAAGTGTTCTTTTTTTTTTAATACCATGGAAGCAAATAACTCTTAGCATCTTTACGTTTTAATTGGTCTTTAATCAGTTAACCAGTTAATCTCAGCCTGAGTTTTAAAATTCCCCAAGGAGGGTTCAGATTGGCCTGGCTTGAGTCACATGCCCATCCACTGACCAGTCGAGGTAGTTAGGAGCTTGAGTCCAAATGACTGGTCCAGGTGAGGTCTTCCCTTTGGATCTTTCAGCTATTCTAGCAGAGAGGAGCATGGGAAGGAGGAAATGTATAATGGCACCATGGAACTCATTTTGAACTAGGCAGTCAACCCAAAGTGCACCCCCTGTAATTCTCTGGGATATTCCTATCATTTGTCTTTTTAATATTTCTGTATTTGCCTAACCAATTGGATGTGATGCATGCTGTTTTCCTCCTGGTTATAAATTCATCTCTTTGATGGTCATCCTGACTCTTTGCCTTAGCAATTTTTCCCTGAAGGATGCTCCTGGTTTGCCGTAGCTTTCCAGGAGCCCTTCTCCACTAGTACCTCCTCCCCAGTTGAAGGCTTAACACTTAATTACGTAAAGATTTGGGTGAAACCAGCAAAGTAACATTGTGCTTTGTGTCTTATGTGCTAGAGGCAAGGTGTGAGAGAGATCTCCTTTTATCTCAGGCAGTTAGAGAAGTCAAAACCTGTTTAAAATCAGTTTATGTTAAGTCCTTCAGTCATTATTTTCTCTTTTTATTTTAGGACAATTTATTGAGCATTATCCCAGCCCCTCTACTAATTGGAGAAAAATCAATGTTTTTCCTGTCCTTATAGAGCTGTTAGTCTTGAGGAGACAGATGCTAACCAAAATTCACTTTAATATGAATGCTCTAATGTAGGAATTTATTGATATGAGAGTACATAGTGGTGCATATGATATGTATTTATCATAATGTGAACATAATAAGGAAGGAATGGTTGAGGAGGCAACTGAGCTGAGATGTGAAGAATGACTTTGGGTTAAGTAAGTGAAGTGGAGCATTTGCAGGGAAGGGTTGGTTAGGGATGGAAATTACTACAGAAGAAACACCATATGCAAAGTTGCTACGGCAAGCGGAAACCTGGCGTTTGCAAGAGGGACATAATGAACAGTGAGCCTGGAGAAGTAGGTGGAACGTGTTGGGGATTCTATCCTGTATGACAGAGGCAATGGTGCCACTAAAGGTTTTTAGTGAGGAGACTTGGGCAGTCATGTAACTGATTAGTGTATTGCTCGTATCATTGACACAAAGTATAAGGCAAAGATAGCCCAAAGGAAATAATAAGAAACACTTGGGAAAGTAACTTAAAAAGCATCACTTCATTTAAAGTAGTAACATTTTGAGGTTAGCAGGGCCAGATGGAAAAATACAGGGCCTGGCAAATTAAAGATTCTTACTAATTGTTCTTGTTATTATTATTCTGCCCTGCTTTTTCTTTGTATCATATCTACAAGGCCATGTTTTCTCAAGAGATATTATAGCCACTAAGATTTTAATAAGAGACTTTTTAGCACATTTAAAGGGCAAGTGTAAAGACTGCAATGCATATTTGTTTTGTTTTTTAAAGTCATCAGAGGAGGACAAAGACTTAGTCCTTTTGATCACCAGAGACTACATTTGTTGACACTTGTCAGGAGCCTTCTGGGAGACAGGCACCAGCCAGAGTAAACATTTGTGAACTGTAGTTTACAGAAATTCTGTCTACACGTGGGTCCTTGTGACCTCAGAGCAGGAGAGAAAAGGGTGTCAGGGTATGTGTTCAGAGGGATATTTCTAACTTCATTCTTTCCTTCCTACATCTGGCAGTGAAAAGAATCTCCATTCTTCTGGGAACCTTTTAGTCTATTGGAAATGCAAGGACCACAAAGATAATTAAAAGTCCTCAGTCATCCTGATCATTACCAAGCACAAACTTTTTTGAAATAGAAAGCTGTTGGGGCTAAATTGTTTTTATGCTTTATTCATTTGGCATCTAGTGAAGATGTTAAAACACACACACAGAGATGGCCAACAGCCTGGCAACAGTAAAAAAATAGATAAATTCTTGGCTATTTGACAAACTGGAACATTCGCCCCTGAATAATAATAAGTTGGCCCAAATATTAAACAAATATATTTCATTATGTAGTTCATATTGTTTATCACCAGGGGAAAGATTCAAAACACTATTAAGCACATTTTGGTAAATCAAAGCCTTACAGTTACTACTTTCGGATTTTAAATAACGGATTTTATATTCAGTTACTTACTTTTGCTTTTATATCATCCCACAAATGATTTACCAGGTTACAACAAGTATCCATTTATAAAGAATATAGTGTAAAAAATTAGAAATTTAGAATAATGCGGGGAAAGTGTATGACCGTGAGCTGGACTTGTTCTCACTGCACAGGGTGGTAATTAATTAGAGCCGTTTTTTTGTAATTTGCTGAGACAAGATGCTTTCTTTAACGTTAAGCTTGAATGGCAACATTTTATTGTCAACATAATTACATTTCTATAGCTCTATAATTAGGGTGAATTTATCTTATTTAAAGTTTTATTTTCTTTCCTTTGACATTTTTCTTTTAAAAAAGCCAAATTGCTGGCAGGGGTGATATTCTGTTTTATAGAGTTATCATCAACTTCTTTCCTGACTGAAGAACAGTTTCTCAAAACGAGAGAACGAGCCTGTTTCATTCCCTGTGAAAATTACGGGATTTGCCGTTTAAAATATATGTATAGCCCTGCACTCAAGAAATATCTCCCCTTCTTTTTCTCATTAATATACTTAATACAGTAAGCTTCTCTCTATAGAAGTCTACTTATGGGGCCTGATACTACTCAAGCCACTGTTTGAGAGATTTTTCTTTCTTTGTCCGACAGATTGTTCTTGAAACAATTGAAGTCTCTAGTCCTTGTATATAAAGATATGTGATGCAACTGAATTGTAATTGAACAGTTTGAATTCAGACACCGGTATTATGTTTAAATTGGAAGAGAAGGATTGTCTTTTAATTTTATGTATTTAAAGAGTTGGTTGGTTACATTTCCCTGAGGAGCTGAGCCCCTAAGTAAATAGTTATCCTAAATGTGTCTGGGCAATTTCACCGCTACATGCCTTGTCTTTTTTTTTTTTCTTCTGAGGAACATTCACCCTGAGCTAACATCTGTACCAATCTTCCTCTATTTTATATGTGGGTTGCCACCACAGCATGGCTGCTGATGAGTGGCGTAGGTCTGCACCTGGGCTGCCGAAGCAGAGCGCACTGAACTTAACCACTAGGCCATGGGGCCGGCCCCACCTTGTCTTCTTTTTTTTTTTTTTTTTTAATTTTTTGTTTATTGCAGTAACATTGGTTTATGACATTGTAAAAGTTTCAGGTGTACATCATTGTACTTCTATTTCTGCGTAGATTACATCATGTTCACCACCAAAATACTAATTACAACCCATCACCACACACATGTACTGAATTATCCCTTTCACCCTCCTCCCTCCCCCCTTCCCCTCTGGTAACCACCAATCCAATCTCTGTCCCTATGTGTTTGTTTATTGTTGTTATTATCTACTACTTAATGAAGGAAATCATACGGTATTTGACCTTCTCCCTCTGACTCATTTCACTTTGCATTATACCCTCAATGTCCATCCATGTTGTCACAAATGGCTGGTTCTTTATTAAGAGTTAGAACTCCTTCCATCTGGCCCCATAAGAGGAAGGACCCCAAATTCCTGGTACCATGGCAATTGCTGATGGAGATGCTCTTCTTCTCGTGACCTTAGGAGGAAGCCCGTTCAGATATATATTTGCCCTTTTTGTTTCACCATCTTATGCCAAACCTTGATCAGAGTAGCGATAGATCATTCCTTTCTTTCTGGGTAGCAGAAAAATTAAAAAAATATTCATTAAATCTAATTGTGAATCTTTGTATCTGCATAAGATCTATTTACTTAGAAGAAAAAGAACATGCTTCAGCTCTATAACTAGATTTTTAAATAATCAAATTCAGAGACATATTAATTAGCCTATTTTTAGTAAAAATAAACAAAAAGAAAACTTAACGACTATGCTGGTTATCTATTGCTGTATAACAAATCACCTGTCAAACAGTGGCTTAAAACGATGATGATGATTGCTCATTTGTTCTCTCCTCATTGTGGGGGTGCCTGGGCTCAGCTTAGTGGTTCTCCTGCAGGTTATTTCATAGAAATGGAGTCAGATAGTGGCGGAGGTTGGTGTTATTTCAAAGCCTTTCTCACTCACATGTCAAGAAGTTGATGATGGCTGTTGACTGGGGGTTTAGCAGGGGTTTTTGGCTGGAATGTGTACATGTAACCTGTACATGTGGCTGGTACTTACCCACAGCCAGGTGACTAGATTACAACAGCAAGTATAGACAGAGAGATAAAGAGAGAGACAGAGAGGTGGAGACAGAGACAAAGAAAGAGCAACATAGAGACACAGACAGGCAGACACTCTACCACCTTTTGATGATCTAACTTTGGAAGTCACATAACTTGACTTCTATCAAGTTCTATTGGTTGAGACTCTCCCAAAGTTTCACCCAGCTTCAAGGGAAGAAGACATAGACTACCTCTTGATGGAGAAGGGCAAGGTCACATTGTGAGATGAGCAAGTAGATTATTGTTCTGGCCATTTTAGGAAGATATAGTCAGCCACAGTGACTCACTGAGGATCACAGAGTGCATCCCTAGTAATATTAGATAACTTTCACTGTATACTTACCATGTGCTCTGTGATGTTCTACATGATTTGCATGCACTGTCATTTAGACCTCACAACATCCATTCATTTCATGTGGATACCATTGTTTCCCCCCATTTAAAGGTTAGAAAACAGAACTAAACAATTGTTCAAGGTCACACAGCTTAAACTGAAGATACAGACCTGAGGTTCTTAACCTCTATCCTATACTGCTTCTTACTAGACAACAGAAATAGGTGTATTGGGAAAAGTTTAATATCTTAACTTAGAAGACCTACTGTTTAACCATATGAGCTTGATTTTCTTACTTTACATCTGTGAACCTTAGAGATTCATGTCTAAAAATGTGAAAAGAGATACTGGGCTTTGAAACTTTGTCAAAGATTAATTCATAATGTGCAGGAAAAAGTGCCTAGCATAGTGATGGCCACATAATTGTAGCCCAAAATACAATTTTTCGAACAGGTTATTTCATCAATTTAATTTTTTTCATTTAGTTTTTTTTTAAATGTTTTTCTTTTAGTTTCAAGTGATTTGATATTGATATGTGGACATGCTAAACTCCATCTTGTTCAAGGCCTCCTATTTAGCCCTCCTAATTGAATTACATTGTTATTAGTAGATTTCATAAGTGATAATATACACATTTATGTTTCTGACAAATGAAAAAAGTTTATTTTTTGGCACTGAACTGTGATATATTGTTTTATGCTCTGATGTTTTTTCAGGAAGGACATGGACTCATAAATGTACAGACATTTTTGTCCCTTTAAATATATACAATTAAATATTTTTAATATATTATATTTATACATAATGTCTAATTATGTGTAATTATTATGTATTATGTATAAGTATATATATACACAATAACGTATATATAATGTATATGTAAATATATAAACAACCTGGAAAAATACTATTCATGTGTGTGAAAATGATAAAGTATATATATACAATGGAATATTCAACAGCAGAACAAATGAGCAAAAGGTACATAAATCAATGACTGAATCTCAAAAACATAAGACACAGAAACAGTTTCTTCTTTGACCCTCTTTCAATCCTTGGAGCACATGCCTGGGGAAGTAAACCAGGTTATAGCCTACGGTTCCCCAGGAGACTCTAAGTGACTTGAGGATGAAGAATTTCTCTTTTTCTACTTTGACTTAGATTTTGTTTTCTCCTGTGTAACTGGAATGTAGTATATTCAATAAGTGTTTGTTGATTGATCAAAGGATGTTAAGTCTAAGATTAAGCTTAATGAGGGATTTTTTTCTTAATTGTCTCTTGCTAAGTATCATTTTGGGAAAAGCTTGAAAATAACCAAGGCCCATTTAAAACTCCAACTTTGATCTGATGCTAATCTAAACCTTATAAAGACTTTCTAGGCCTTTTGACATTACAAAATTTAGTTCCAGTACATCTTGTCTTGGCAGGAACCCAAAAATGCAGAAACAGTTCAGATGTCTTATAAAATTATTGAGGTTAATTTAAAATTTGGTTATATAAATGAATGAGGGGTCAGGGAACATAAGTGGCATATATTTTATTACCCCAAATCTGAACCTCGAAGGAAATTACTTGCTTTTTCACTTTTTATAGTCTCTTTTATCAGAATCTTCATTTCTCATCTCTTGATGTAAATGCTTTAAAACAATAAATGTTCACTTTATGCTGTGCTAAAGCTATCATAATACTCAAATAATATATACTAAGTACTTTCATTCAAATAGAGTATGACAAGTGCAGCGACTAGAATAAAAGCTGAACGTTTTTTCTCAACAATGTTCTTTTTAGAGAAATCTATGAAAGATTTAGACGTGGCCATTTTTTTTTGACAATGCACATCGATAATCAAAGCCAGCATTTTCCTGAATTGTCAAAGGTAAGCCCTTGACTCTAATTGTGCTTAGAGGGAAATATTTAAGCATTTATTTTTCAAATGTGGCAACCCATTTCCTTAGCTTATTGCAGGGCTGTCCTCTATAGACTTGGGTGCTGACACGTAAACGTACTTGAATTCATAGGTAGCTAAGTATGATATTCGTTACCAGTCCCTAAAATGCAAGACAGCTGCATTTATAGTAGAACCATTTATTTTTTTTTATTATTACTTTTTTTGTGTGTGTGAGGACGGTCAGCCCTGTGCTAACATCTGCCAATCCTCCTCTTTTTTTGCTGAGGAAGACTGGCCCTGGGCCCATCTTCCTTCACTTTATATGGGACGCTGCCACAGCATGGCTTGCCAAGTGGTGCATTGGTGCACGCCCGGGATCCGAACCGGTGAACCCTGGGCCACCGCAGCAGAGCACGTGCACTTAACTGCTTGCACCACCAGGCTGGCCCCATACAGTAGCACCATTTAAATATTGTCTAATTGTAGAAACAAAAGTCTTTGATATTAGTACTTCTCATGAAACAAACAAATGGGAACACATTAGGAATCGTGATGAAAATTTTAAAATAAAATATTAATTTCTAAATCTGGGTCATGAATTAGATTTTAAGTAAGTTCCTGTATCTATTTTATAATTGGCCAAATGTCCAACTTTCAAGAGGCCATCCTTTCCTTTTAACAGACAGAGTAATTACCTAGACAGCTTGCTCTTGCCTAATGGTATCAAACCAGCTACAAGGAAAGGACATTGTGAGGTCTAATCTTGGCTGTTACCAGGTCAAAATTTAAACTCTTTCTCAACACTCCTGCAGACCGTAAAGCAAGAGAGAAGCTGAGAGCTACCATAACTGTTAGTCACAGAGAAAAATCAAGCATAATAATGTCTTTTTTGTTGTGAGACTCACGCTGACCACAACAGGAAAGGAGAAGTGAGTTTACCTTTCACAAGGGGAGCCATCACTTCATCTTTTCTTCAGTGACCAATAGCTGTAAAGTTTCACCTTGCTACTCTCAGTGCCAATATGGCAGGGGAGATAAAAGCAGAGAGGACTTGAAATCAGTTTTAATCACTTATCTGGTGGTGAACAATTTTAAATGCAGGTTGAATTTGTAGACTTCAGATTTATAAGATTTGCAGAAGTAACATCTTGACTTGAAAAGGAAGGAGCACAAAAACAGTAGGGTTGCATACGTGATTCCAGGGACCAAGTTTCTAGGCTATCACACATTAGTACTCCTTTAGGAATACAAATTCCCTGTAGTAGACTTCAAAACTGCATTTGAGTGGAAATCGAGTGTCAGTATTGCTAAAGAAGATCACATACTTCTTATGGACAGAGGTCATGTTTTAGTCATCATTTTATCCCCAGCGCCAGACAAAGATTTCTGAACTTACGCAAACTCTCCAAACAATCTCACTACATGGGGGAAGAACATGCCCTTAAGTTTAATGAAGCCATGTCCAATCGTATGTTCCAGAGAAATCAGGTCACTCATGGAATCCCATGATGGAGATTTAGAATGCCCATCTACTTATTAATGGTTCCCATAAGTTTTCTAGTAAAGAAACCTTAATTTTGCTTAACCTATGCTCTCCAAACTGATCGTTATGAGAATTTCTTTTGTCTATCAGTATTCTTTGAAGTTATGTAGAACTAATGCTTAACATCATGCACACTGGAAAGGTAGTATTTTTTGTTGTGGTGAGTAGGTCATTTTTGCCCTATTCCCTAAATTTCTTTTCCAAGAAGTTCTTCAATAAGTGCTTTGTCTGCCCAATTGAGAATAATATCCTAAGTTAGAGTCAGAGGCTCTGGTGAGGTATGAGCTTAATTCTTTTTGTATGGTCTTAAGTATGGGGCATAATTGTTTAAAAATTACCTAGGACCACCCCAGAAAATACTGACTTAGAGTCTCAGTCCCCTCGCTGCCGCCTCTGGACACTTTTTAACCCTTTCTGCGTGCCTTCACTCTTCACTACTTCCCATTGCCTTCTCAATTTATGTCTTTGCCATATTCCTTCCTCTACCGTCTGGAACACAATCTTCTCTCTCTTGCCCTCGTCTCTCTTTCCTCTGGCTTCCAGGGAAGGCAACCAAGGCAGAATGAAAATAAATATGAAAAACAGTGAGATATGTGAATTCTTTTTATTTCTACAACATAAACCAACATTAAATGCACAAATAATGTTAGGTCATTTAGGGGGAAATATCTGTGGAAATGACACAAATGTGACAGCAACTATAACTAGGAATAATGCTGAATCCATAAAATGTTGTCTCATAAAGTGTTCAGAGTATATGGTAATGTGTGTGTAAATTATGAAAATAAAAATTCCACTAAAACATTGTTTAAAAGTTACTGTATAGAAATAAATTTTGTGCCCAACTTGTTATTGTTTTGGGATTAACTTTTCAGAGAATTAATAGAGTTTTAATAGAGATCTTATTATTTTAATTTATCTAGGAGGAAAATATGCGTAGCTTTCCTTTCAATTTTCTGAAGCATGGATCTTAATCATTTCTGATTAAGTTCAAGTTGCAACTTTATGAAGTCTAACTCAGAAAATATCATTTAGGCATGGAAATTTGAGATGCTGTTGTCCCTCCAGGTCTATAGGTTTCTCATTAATAAGGATAGTTAACAATAATGACTAATGAAACTATTTTAATTTATGTAACGCCATTTAATCAAAGATTTAAAATGTTTATTTTTTTGGTAAAGTTTCAGTTACATTTTACACATGCAAAGAAATCTTTTCCCCTTAGAACAGTTTTGTGTCTCTGCAGAGTACTCTTGCAGTTAATGAGTATTTATTTTGTGCTCTCAGTACATCTCCCAGCATTAACTGCCTAAAGATATATGTTTTAAATAGCTCTAATTCCTACAGAGTGCAAATAAGCAACTAATTAGAGCCGAAAGATTGTTAAATGATGATAAAAAAAGAAGAGGAGGAGGAACAGAGAGGGGAAGGAGAAGATGGAGAAGGAGAATAAACTGAAAAGTTGCTACACTTTCTTGAGGTTTTAGTTTGTGCCTGGTATTGTTCATGTATTTTGCAGAAAATCCATTAAACAATCAGGTGATTTAAGTATTAATCTTCCATTTTATAGCTAAGGAGACTCATGTTTAGAAAGATTAAGATTAAAAGTAAACTTCCAAAGCGTATATACCTAATCATTTGCCTAGTTGTGTTTCAAACCTAGGTTATTCTTTTAACCACTATTGTGGCCACATGATTATTAGAAGGTTTAGAAAGCAGGATCAGAGAGGAAGATGCTCAGGAGACCACAGGCAGTATAAAACAGGGAGTATCCATTTCCTAATGTGGTTTATATTTCTTTAATGTTCAATGCTTGCTTTTTGATAGAAAGTGTTATATCTGTCAAGATTTAATTCTTCAAAATATCTCATATACAGGGCTGGCCCGGTGGCATAGTGGTTAAGTTCACACACTCTGCTTTGGTGGCCCGGGGTTCGCAGGTTCAGATCCCAGGTGCAGACCAACACACCACTCATCAAGCCAGGCTGTGGCAGTATCTCACATACAAAATAGAGGAAGAGGGACATGATTGTTAGCTCAGAACCAATCTTCCTCAGCAAAAAGAGGAAGATTGCCAACAGATGTTAGCTCAGGGACAATCTTCCTCACCGAAAAAAACAAAAACAAAAAAATCTCGTATATACCATCTCATTCTTGAAGACTTTTTTGATTCTCTGACTTGATATTCTCTCTGCCTTATTTAAGCTTACTTAACTTTGGACCCTTTATATACTGCCTCATCTACTTGACCAATTCCCTGGCTCATCTCACTCTCCCCTCTATCCCCCTGGCAAGCACACATGACAGATTAAATGCCATGGTAGAAGGACTGTTTCATATTCCATGGTTTGTTCATTTATTTCATTCTTCATTCATACATCTAATAAAATTGTACTAACTACATACTTTTAGAAAACAAACCACTCCTTTTTCTATCAAGTTGTTTAATGGGAGAAAAGGGCTAGTACACCAATATTTATAATGCGTTGCCTGTGGGGTCACCCAGCACATCTTATGCATAGCAGGCTACCAATGAGTATTAATTGAATAGTCAGTTATGCCCTTTGTAAGTAAGCAAGCATTTTACTAAAAATACTGTTATGATTATATTAAGAAATCACAGGTAACATGGTGTGTTTAAACATTTGAAATTATTTTGATTATCATATTAGATATGTACCATATGACTTTACATCATAATCTCAGGTCATCCTGTACATAAAGGAAAATATATTTATTATCTTTAATGATATCTCTGCTGTATACAGGGTTCTGTGACCTATGACTAATGTATCCTAGGAGGAAAACTGGGCCAGCGTATACTGAAATCTATGTTTTTCTCAACTGGGTTATGATGGAATTGCATTTTACTTTTCACTATATTTAGAGTAATATATTTGTCAATAAAGCGAAAAATGGCAAACCCTAAATTAGGTCATAATTATAAATAACATTTCTGTTTGGGCAGTCAAGTGCACTGTGTTAATGTTCTAACATGCTTTCATTAATAAATTGTTTCATTTTTATTATTAATTATTAAGAAATAGGAGGATGAGAAGAGTTTCCCAATATACTGATAATCAAAACAAATTGTGTAATGAACTGTCAAGCAGACTTAAAGCACATGTCTGGAGTCTAAAAGATTATGCCCTGCGCTTAGACAAGTCAATATCGAATCAGCTAGAAAGCAGAGTGCTTATAAAAGCAGAGCCCTGATAAGAGGGGCAAGCATTCTAAAATCATTGTTCAATTAAGGAAGCAGCAAACATAGGTTTTCTCCCTGTTTTAAACATTGTTTGAATTTCAATTCCTTCAGCCAGTCGTATCCATCTGGACCTTTAAATTTTCAACAGGGGCTCTACAATTTGAACTAGTTTGAAACAAATTTTTAATTTTGTCTTTTGTTGGGATGATTCCCTATTCATATCTAGAGTTCAAGAGGGATTTATTGCTGTTCAATCTCATAACTAGCTTTGGTCTGAAAAAGGAAATCTATATTGACTATAAACTCAGATCTCTGTGCCCATATCTCTTTAATGTCCACAGAAACTTGCTCAGCTGTGCTCTCTTGCCATGCACATTACTATATTTGTAAAGATGCGTCCAGAATCATGTATCTAACAGACATTTATTAACTATCTACCGTGTACAGGGCATAGTGATGGGCATAAGGGATGCAGAACAGCACTAATCAATATCTCTGCTCTGAGGGAGTTTGCAGCTTAATGAGGATGCTTTGAAACAAATATTAGAACACAGTGAAGGGATAGTGAAGGTGTAGATTTGATGTATTTCTAAGAATGCAAAAGTAAAATGACTAACCCTCTAAGGAGGGCCAAGTAGTGATTCACAGAGAGCTTGCTTTTCATCTGGGGCTTAAAGTATGAGTGGGATACCACTAGATTACAACAATGAAATAAAAGTCATTAGTAGTAAATGATGATCAAGGGCTTTCTATATGTCAGTCTCATTCCATGCACTTTACATATATTACCTCATTTAACCCTCCCAAAGCTGTGAGATAGTGTAATTATTATTCTAATTTAGAGATGAGCAAATGACAGGGTGATTAAGTAATTTACCCAATGTTGCCTATTAAGTGACCAAACCCTCGTGTAAATCTAAAGTTTTGTAATTTTGGATCTAGCAGTTTGGTGCAAGGGCCTGATTCCAGACAGAAAAATAATTGATTAATTAAGGATGTAAGACAGGCATGCATGTACAGCATGTTCAGGTTTGGGCCTATGAGTTCAAAGGCTGGATGACTGATAAATATGGCAGGTAAAATAAGACACTGAAATTAGAGGTTGGGACCAGATTGTGAAGGGTTTTTTATGCCAGGTATTTGCAGTTATTAGCCAGCCCTGGTAGTCTATTGCGCAAGATTTGGCGCTCTCACCACTGTGGCCCGAGTTCATTTCTAGTCAGGGAACCACGGCAACCGTCTGTCGGTTGTCATACTGTGGTGGCTGCGTGTGGCTGTGATGCTGAAAACGGTGACACTGCTATTTCACATACCAGCAGGGTCAGCCATAGTGGACAGGTTTTAATGGAGCTTCCAGACTAAGACAGAGTAGGAAGAAGGAGCTGGCCAACGACTTCAAAAACAATTAGCTATGAAAACCTTATGAATAGCAGTGGAGCATTGTCTGATATAGCGCTGGAAGATGAGAGGATGGCACAAAAAGACCAGGCAGAGTTCCGTTCTGCAGTACACAGGGTTGCTAAGAGTCGGAATCTACCGGACAGCACTAACAACCACAATTTGTAGTGCTTACTATTACTATGATGTATTCACTGATGAAGAAAAGATGTATATATATATATGTGTATATATATATATATATATATATATTTTTTTTTTTTTTTTTTTTGGTATCTTATGAGATTTCTGAAGGAAACTATGGCAGCAGTGTGAAGGGTGGACCTTACAGGGAAGAGAGTAGAGAGTGTTGGGTGGAAATCAGTTAAGTGGAGCTATTACAATGGTACAGGTGGAAGGATATTGATGAGGACTCGAATTAAAACAGTAAACGTTAAGTCTGCAGTATTATGGACTACAAGATCTGACTAATAAAATGTATCTTACAATCAAACCTCCACAGCCAAGAGGAAATTTTACGATACACCAAGTAACCAGTGTAATAAACATAAAAACATTAACATTTAACATGAAAAGAAAATTAAACCTGTCTCAAAAGCACTAGCCATTTCATCTGTGGCCAAATGCTTATACAAGGCAGAATATAAATTTGGAAAACATTTAGTTTTCATAATCAAAGGAAACTATTATCCTCAAAGCAGCAACTTCAGGAAGAAGTAAGCATGACATTAAAGAAGACTCTCTCTCAATAACTCTCTCGCCAAGAGTGAATATCCTTGGGTTTTTGACAGGTATCAGATAAAACTGTTCATAAAGTGTAAAGAGACAGTGGAGACTCAATCACCTCAGGCTGTGAAATGGAAGCCCTAGTTTAGAGGCAAAAATTTCTATCAAGTTTTAAACATTCCATTTTTGAAACATAACCATTTCTTTGACTCTCTCTCTCATTTTTTTAAACCTCAGCACAGATATAGTGACATTTTGCATATTCTGCTAGAGAAATGTTATGTGACATCAAGTATCTTGATCACATCCAGAGAAAAGTAGCAAGGTTGTAAAATATATAGCCATCAGCTCACTTAATTAGAGGTAATTGTACTGTTTCCTCAACCATCAGAGAGAAAAATATCCATTGATCTTATCCAAGCCCTGGAATTAGATATTCTTTAAATCAAGTAAATCCTCAAGCTGATTGATTTTTACATGATACTAAAGAGGCAGCATGTTATAATCAGCAAGGCAAAGATAAATTTGGATTCAATTCCTGTCTCTAACACTCAAGTAAAGCTATAATCATCACGATAGCCCTAGATCTAGCAGAGTGCCTGGCACATAGTAGGAACTCATGCATTTCTGTTGCATGAGTAATGAATATTGATCTAGTTATTTGATCCATCTAAATCACAGTATCCTAATCTGTTATGAGAACCGATTGATTATACATAAATGTATCTAAAATGAGTCTTGGTGCTGCTCTATTCTAACCTCTTGTTAGGCCTAGCAGAGTTAAATGGCTTCAGCCTTTTGGCCTAACATTGTTTACCAAGATGAAGTTTTATATGGGAGTTTAAAGAAATCAAACAAATGAAAAGCAACACTTCTGTTATTGAAAAGAGGTTAGAGGGCCGGCCCCGTGGCTTAGCGGTTAAGTGCGTGCGCTCCGCTACTGGTGGCCCGGGTTCGGATCCCGGGCACGCACCAACGCACCGCTTCTCTGGCCATGCTGAGGCAGAGTCCCACATACAGCAACTAGCAGGATGCACAACTATGACATACAACTATCTACTGGGGCTTTGGGGAAAAAAAAGGAGGAGGATTGGTTAGCTCAGAGCCAGTCTTCCTCAGCAAAAAAGAGGAGGATTAGCATGGATGTTAGCTCAGGGCTGATCTTCCTCACAAAAAAAAAAAAAGAAAAGAGGTTAGAGAACCAAAAATGAGTCTATTCCTTGCCCTATTCCACCACACTAGACATAGGGTTCTGAAAAAAAAAAAGTGTAATTTGAAAGAAAATGGTAGAGCAATATTAATTCTAAATTAATCATATTCTTTATATATTGTCTCATATTTTCAGATTTTCTCCTCCAGAGATCACAGTCTTAGATCCAGAGTCTCTTTTTCCCTCTCTCATTAGTTTCTTTAGCCTTATACTTCAGTAGAGACATGAAAACAGTCTAGTGTTTAAATAAACTTCCAACAAGGTGAATTAATTTGAAGATGAGAAATATAGCCATGGTTTCATTCACAATTAGTTATGATAAATAGCTGACTTCTTACCAATTTACCTTTATAGACAATCAATTTTATAGCTTTATTGTAGTGTACTTGACACACAATAAAATGCCCCTATTTAAAGTGTACAGTTGGATAAGTTTTAACATATGTATTCATCTATGAACTATGCCCACGTTAAGATACTGAATATATCCATCATCCCCAAAGTTTCCCTTGTGCTCCTTTATAATCTTCTTTCCTCCCAAATTGTGGTCCCCAGGAAAACACTGATCTGCCTTCTCTCACTATAAAGTAGTTACATTTTCTAGAATTTTGTATGAATGGGATCATACAGTATGTACTATATTTTTGTACAGCTTTTTTCACTCATCATCATTATTTTGAGATTAACCTATGTCATTATGTGTATAAATAGTCTGTTAACTTTTTATTTTTCAGTAGTAGTCCATAGTATGGATGTATTATACTTTGTACATCTCTTGTTAAAATTATCCCTGGGCATTTCATTTTTTGATTCTTTCTTTAATTATATTGTTTTGCAATTTCAATCCTGATTGTTCATCACTAGCATGTAGAAATAAAGTTGATTTTTGTATAATGATCTTGTATCCTGAAACCTTTCTAAACTCACTTATTAGATCTAGCTTTCTTGAGTATTGTTTAGGTTTTTTTAGATAGGTCATCAGATCGTCTGCACAAAAAGACAGTTTTCTGTCTTCTTTTTCTATCTGTATGTCTTTTATTCCTCTTGCCTTATTACTTTGGCTGGGACCCCAAGTACAATGTTGAATACAAGTTTTGAGAGCAGACATCCTTCCTTTGTTCCTGATCTTAGGGTGTAAGCCTTTAGTCTTTCTTTCTTAAGCATGCTGTTAACTAAAGTTTTATTCATAGATTCCCTTTACGAGGTTGAGGAAGTTTCTTTCTGTTTACGTGTTGCTGAGAGCTTTTATCATGAATGGATTTGGGGTTTTTGTTAAGTATACTTTTAATGCATCTTTTGAGACAATCATATGATTTTTTTTCTTTTTGTTGTCTGTTAATATGGTGAATTATATTAATGGATTTTTGCATGCCAAACCTACCTTAAATTCTCGCCATAAATCCACCAGGTTATGTTGTATTATTTTTTCATATATTGTTATAGAATACCTAAAATTTTCTTACTAATTTTACATCTATGTCCAAGAGGGATGTAGGTCTGTAGTTTACTTTTCTTGTAATGTAAAGAAGCTGATTTCTCACCCATTTAACACCATAGGTAATCTTTTATTATATACTCTTTTATCCCAGCTTTTATTCTTTTTTTCTGGACTTTTACGTATTTGCCTTCTCATTTCTGCCCTGGAGCTCTTGTTTTTGTAATATTTTAACTGTTATCTTCTATATTATATGGACTCAAAAATCTTCCCATTTCCTATGGACCCACACCACTACACTCTCAGCAATGATAATGCATCATAAGATGTCCAAAGTATTATTACTATTCTACTGTAACAGGTGTTCTCAGCCCTATTAGACCTGATGCATTTTATTTTTTAACATATATTTTGTAATTCCCTTTCAATATATCTTAATGGAACATAAGTTCAACTGCATGAATGGAATTCCACATTGATAATGTAAAGGAGAAATAAATGGTGAGTAATTTATAATGGAATAATTACCTTTTTTAATTTTATTAATGCTTGGGCTATACTACTATGAAAACCTAATGAAATTAATCAGATGCTTGCACCTATACATTGAATGCCTTTAATGGGTCAGCTACAAATAGATTTACAGTCATATGTCACTTAACGACAGGGATACATTCTAAGAAACTCACCGTTAGGTGATTTCTTGGTTGTGTGAACATCACACAGTGTACTTACACAAACCTAGATGGTATAGCCTGCTACACACCTAGGCTATGTGGTAGAGCCTTTTGTTCCTAGGCTACAAACCTGTACTGCACATTACTGTACTGAATACTGTAGGCAATTGTAACAGAATGGTTAAGTATTTGTGTATCTAAACATATGTAAATCATAGAAAATGTACAGTAAAAATATGGTATAAAAGATAAAAAATGGTACACCTGTATAGGGCACTTCCATGAATGGAGCTTGCAGAACTGGAGGCTGCTCTGGGTGAGTCAGTGAGTGAGTGGGGAGTGAGTGTGAAGGTCTGGGACATGACTGTGCACTGCTCTAGACTTGATAAACTCTGTACACTTAGGCTACACTAAATTTATTAAAAAAATTTCTTTCTTCAATATTAAATTCACCTTAACGTACTATAACTTGTTCACTTTATAAACGTTAAAATTTATTTTTAACTTTTTGACTTTTTTTGTAATAACACAGCTTAAAACATGTATACATTGTATAGCTTTACAAAAATATTTTTTCCTTCATATTCTATAAGCTTTTTTACTATTTTAAAAATTTTTTATTTTTATTTTTTACTTTTTAAACTTTCTTATTAAAACCTAAGACACAAACACACACATTAGCCTAGGCTTACACAGGGTAAGGATTATCAATATCAGTGTCTTCTCCCTCCACATCTTGTCCCACTGGAAGTTCTTTAGGGGCAATAACACACGTGGAGTTGTCATCTCCTATGATAGCAATGGTCTTCTTCTGGAATACCTTCTGAAGGTCCTGCCTGAGGCTCTTCTTGAGGAAGTGTCACTCTTTTCAGAAATATGGTCCATGGTGGTTTTCTTCGTTAGTTTATTGTTTTCATTATAGATTTGCTTGTAAGCAGACAATGCACCATGAACATTCCTCTCTATTAATGAAAACCTTTTGGTGTTGGGGTCCATGTTTTCAAACTTTTTAAGGAACTTGTCGAATGTAAAAAAGCTTCTGCTAAACCCTTCCCTGTGAATTTTCTTGAGGGCTATTCTTTTTCTTCTCCTTTTCTCTTGCCTCTTCTTCAGCTATGCATTCTGGTTCTAGTCCCAGGAACTCCGTATTAGTCAGTTCCTCAGGAACCACCTCTAGGAGCTCCTCAATGTCATTCTCATCCCACCCAGGTTAAAGTTGCTTGCCGTCTGAACCACAGCCTTGTCGATTTTTGCATCTTCTCACTTTTGGCAAATCCTTTGACGTCATGGATGAACCTGTTGAATGTGTCTTCTTCCAGATGCCATTCACATACCTCTTGGTGACATCACGCCAAGCCCAAGCAAGGTTCTTGATGCAACTATAGATGTTATAATCCTTCCAGAATTGCATCAGTGTCTTCCTCAGTTGCAGCAATAGCGGTGGAAAAGGTTTTCCCAGGGTAGTAGGCCTTAAAAGCTGCTATAGTTGGATCAAAAAGGTGGTGTTTGGAGGGAGAAACACTGCTTTGATACCGGGATAAAGATCACCAATGAAAGGAGGATGTCCAGGAGCATTATCAACAATAGGCAAAATCTTGAAAAGTATATTATTCTCCAAACAGTAGTTCTCCATTTCACTGGCATAGCAATTCAGGAGGGCATCTTGAAAGAGGAGCTGGGTCATCCATGACTTCTTATTGTTCCTGTAGTGCACTGGCAGTGTGTACTTATTGATATGCTGGAAGACCCTGGGGTTCTCACTGTGCCAGATCACAAAGGGTTTCAATTTGTAGCCTGCAACATTGTCCGCAAGCAAAACTGTTATCCTGTCCTTAAAAGCCTTGAAACCTGGCATTGGCTTGGTATCCTTATGGATGAAAGTCCTTTGAGATATCTGTTTCCAGAATAGGGAAGTTTCATCCATATTGGATATTTGCTCTGACAGGTAATTTTCCTTCACAGTCAGCTTATCTAGTGTTTCCAAAAATTCTTCAACTGCCTTTACATCAGCACTCACAGACTCACCCCTCACTTTCACATTATGTAATGAATAACAATTCTTGAATCATTTAAACCACCCAGAGCTAGCAATAAATTCAACATCATAGTCGGGTTCAGCCTTTTCGTTCAACATTACAAACTTTTTGCTTTAGCCATGATTGTCATGGTGCTAAGAGAGATACACTTCTGTAGCTGGTCTTCAATCCAGGTCATTAGAAATTTCTCCATGTCTGATATAGGCCCTTCTTGAATTTTTGTTAGTATCATTGCCTTCAATCAAGTAGATTCTTTAACAGCTTCCATCACTTTGTTCTTGTTCTTCAAGATCATGGCTATGATCGAATGGGACGTGCCTGACTGGCGAGCAATAACCATCACTGATTTTCCACCTTCTTTGTCCTTAATCACTTTTAATTTTGTTTCCAGGTCAGTCACTCAATGTGGCCTCTTACTGGCAACATTGGTAGTGGATTTTGTACACTTAGGGGCCATGATGAACAAAACAACATGAGATTTAATCAACCACAAGAGAAAATGATGCCATCAAGAGATGCAATAAACACGAGATGTATGAGACAGCTGCTGGCGTAACATGGCATCCTGTTTTACAGTGAACTTTTTTATTTATAAGCAGAAAGAGTGCACTCTAAAATAAAGATAAAAAGTATAGTATAAACCATAGTATAGTATAAACCAGTAACATAGTTTTTACTATCATTATCAAGTATTATGTACTGTACATAATTGTACGTGCTATACCTTTATATGATTGGCAGCATAGATTTGTTTATACCAGCATCACCAAAACACGTGAGTAGTGTGGTGCGCTATGATGTTATGATGGCTCTGACATCACTAGGTGGTAGGAATTTTTCAGCTCTGTTATAATCTTACGGGAGCACTGTAGTGCATGTGGTTCGCTGTTGACTGAAAGGTTGTTATGCAGAGCATGCCTGTATTATATTGCAATTCAAACATCATGGGCAATATTCCTATGTAGGTAATGTGATTATTCTTAGTGGAAAAGAACCATTGGTTAAAAAAAGTTTTTCCAAGTTTAACCTTTCCTTAATTTAAAGGGAAATTACTTTGTGGAAATTCAGCATATACTTAAAATGTGCAAAAATGCTTTATATGACAAAGACGGTAAAAGTTTAGGCTCAGGTAAGTGTAAATATTTTCTTCTTCTTGTTGCCAGGCCAGACATTCAAAACCATATAGAATGTGGCAGCTTTCTCTGTGTGCAGAAATGTCCTGCACATTGCAAGACTTTCCCGGCTCTCCCTACTAACATTCCTGCAGTGCCGTAAATCATCCCGACAAACAAAACACACTGCCACCCAGGTTTTCAAAATCCTCTCAAGGAGGAGGTACTGCTTTTGTGGATAGGCACCAGAATAAAGGTTAAATAAAATTTACATTTGAACCTACATTACTCAGTTATCCCGTTTTAATCATTTCTTCGAAGCTCACAATTAACAAATTGAATTTGGAGAAGAGTATTTCTAGACATAACATGGTTGGCTATCCACTATTTTTAGATAAGGCTTTTTTTATAGCTACATATTAATCCTGTGAATGTAAATGAATTAGCCTCTTTGGGGATCCTGATGAATTTTTATCAACTTAAAGAAAAGTACATGCTTTTGATACTTAATGTTGAAACAACTCTGTGTCTCGTGTGAAGTAGTACAAAATTGCTCCAGTACCAGTTGTTTTTATTTGTGAATCAGAGATGAGATTTAAAAAATAGCAAAGGACTATAATTAATAGGAAACATTATTGTAAATGCATATTTTTGAAATACATTTTAAAACTAAAGCTTTTTTAAAAATATGGTGAGCTCTCACAAGCTCTTCAGAAATGTCCCTTTTAAGATAAGATTTTTTGATCTATGTATAAGTCTTTGTATATAGAAGTCTGGTCCCACATGCAAACTAAAATCAAAATGATGACGCTCTGTCACACTTTCCCCTCTAACGGCAATATGACTTCCCTTGGCTCACTTTTAGATCTTTTTTTAAAATTCTGATTTGAAAAATAATTAGGTTTTTAATAGTGAATGTTCTGGCATTTGTTAGAGGTTGATGATAGATTTAAAAAAATTAACATTTAAACACTAAAATATCGTACATAGTTACTGAATTATGCAGTATGCTAACATAAAAATATATTCTGAAGTATTTTTAACTACAATGTGAAGGCTTATTACAAAATAGAGGCATTAAATAAGTTTGAGAGATGTTACAGTGGAGCTTAAATTGTGGTAATAGATTTCCAATGTATCCTAAATGCCTAAAGCTTCCAAGTACTAGAGTTTGCAGGGAGGTCTACCATGTAACAAATGTAATAACTTAATATATGTTGTGTATATTTTTCAAAGTGAAATTCTAAGGGAAATCTAACAGACTGCAAATATAATAGAGTATGCTGGGAAAATGCAATTAAGAAAACTGTGGTAGTCAAGTATGCAAATTATGTCCATCTGTTGAACAAACCCTTGGGATAACATGGAACTGATGCACAGAAGTGAATGATTATTTTCCAAGCATACCTGTCAGAAACCATACATTTTAAGCCTAACTGTGAAGATAAGAACCCCTTCTAAACATTCTTAGTAAGCCAGAATCTTTTCCTGGTCCAAATGACTTAGCAAGCCCAAAAGACAGACCAAGAACTAGAATAAAGTCAGGCCCATTTGTTTCATTAAATCTGCATCCAACTTGAGCCAATTCAGTCTCTCAAATGGCCTTGGCAATGACTTAGCTTCCTGGAATTCTTTGCAAGTGCAGACATATCTATCTCCTAGATAGACAGAGGTTAGGACATAAAATGGGTTATAGAAAGAAATTCTGGAGTTCTAAAAATGCCCTGTTTTAAAAATGACTTTCAGGGCAGTATTGGTGGTAAGAAAGTTTTCATGATTGTTTTGTGGAAACTTACATTAAATCACAACTCTCTATTTCCAGTTCTAGATAGGCTATTTGCTAGAGCCACTATGTTTGAAAACAAAAATGGACCCTGAAATTCTGGTATACACTAGAATAATTCACACATTAGAATAATATCAAAGGTATATGTCAGTCTACTAACATGAGAATTATCCTACTTATCTTTTAAGTGGCCTTATCGTGGGCCATTTTCATATTAAATTTTCAAGAACAATAACTCATTAATTACTTAAGTATGCATATATTGTCAGGATGCATTTGTTTTTATATGATCTATAAAATGAAGTCACCCGTGGATAAGAGAGTTTAATGACAATTGATTTTTCTCCCATGTAAGACATGTTATGAAACTCTAAGAGCTCATGAGTGTTGACTACCAGATCAGCTGGTGTTTGCGTCATTTGGCGGTTCTCTTTTGTGCCTGCGTTTCTTTTCCTGCAGGAGTCCAGAAATAGGATTAAGTGTATCTCCCAGTGTCTTCTAATTTTAGGTTTCTCCACATGTGCTGGTTAATGGTCAAATGGGGTACCATAACTTTCCTGGTTCCTCCCATTTTGACATGAGCAGCAAGCTGCACTCGTTAATGCACTGAATCTTTCTGATGTACAACACAGGGATTTTTGTTAGTAAATTGAGCACAGTGATGATTGTTTATATGTCATCCTAGTACATTTTGGCTCACCTAAATTATTTCACACTGGATTTAACGTTGTCTTTTATTTTGCACAGTTAAATTAAGGTCACGGAAATTTAGAGGCTTTTTAGAAGAAAAATGCCATCCATTGGAGTATAATGCTTCACTAATGATTTACAATTAAATAAATTAACTCTTGAAATATTTAAACTTTTTATTCTTGAAGTAATATGTTTTCATTGTTAAAATAGAGAACATAAGAAGGAAAAAGCAAAGGATAGATAGAAAATTAAAATCAGTGATAATCTCAATACAAAAAATATATTTTTAAATATTGTATAATGATTAATTCTAAATGTTTCTATATATAAATGTATATCCCTATATCTATATCTATATCCACACACATAATAATATATGTTGCCTTAAAGAATTTTTAATTAACTATAGCTGTTATAATCTAGTTTTCATAAATTAGAAAAACATATCAAAGGTTCTATATAGTGAAAATTTCAGACTTTCAATAGTGAGTTATTTGATCTCCCAGACTATATTTAGAAATGTTATGATAATTAAAATGTATTTCAGTTCGACTCTTATTATTGCTATGAGATAAAGATTAGTATTCACTCCATTCTCCACTGAACCGCATCTTAATCCAAGAAGAAAAAGAAAAGACTTTGATCATTTATTTATTTAAACAATAGTTAAGCACATTTTAAAACATTTATTAAAATATTCAGAAGAACTATTATTTAGCAGCAATTATAGGTTTGAAAATCTGGTGTATTTCTAGCATTCCAATTTACATGTCTTCACTTAAATTTCTTGCATGATTGTGTAAAATGTTAATTGCTCCTTGTTTATATTTTTTTGTTGTTAAGTTTTTAACGAGTTTGATAATTCCATAATCTGATTTTAGGTGTACGTATAAACAATTCCTGCCCTCTCAGGACTTAATTCTCTAGATCAATGAGCTAAAAATAAAATTGTATGTCAGTTGTAATCTGGAAGGTGGAAGAAATACATATGTTAAGAAAAATAAAAATCAAAGTTTGAATGTTTTGGGACCAGCAAAAGCTATTGAAATATTCCCACAGTATGTGTTCTGGATATTCCTACATGTATTCTTTATAGGTCTATTTTTTTTTTTTTTTTTTGGTAAGGAAGATTAGCCCTGAGCTAACATTGTTGCCATTCCTCCTCTTCCTGCTGAGGAAGATTGGCCCTGGGCTAATATCTGTGCCCATCCTCCTCTACTTTATATGTGGGACCCCAGCACAGCATGGCTTGACAAGTGGTGCACAGGTCCACGCCCGGGATCCAAACCTGCGAACCCCGGGCTGCTGAAGCAGAGCGCAGGAACTCAACCACTATGCCACCAGGCAGGCCCCTATAGGTCCTTTTTAAAAGTGGCTGTGTAAGATAATTATTCTAAGATTGAAGGGGATCTCATATATTTTACAGTTTATACTTTTCTCAATGGACACATGTATTGTCTCTAACAAGGGTGTGGATAGCCAAATGTTAACCAACGCATTTAGAAATTACCTTTTGGTACTTTACTAGCAAGAAACAACCCACCGCAGAGATTCAGTAAAGACACCTAGCATGGAAAAAGCCTCGGCTTCAGATGCAGTCTTTTTTTCTCAAGGGAGTTCCTCTTTCGGAGGGCTTTTAAAATAATGCCTCATACTTTCATTCAGTTTCTATTAATTATTATTATTATCAAATAATTCAGCATTATGTCAACTTTTGATTGTATTCATTCTTTTATTTATAAATATTGAGAACCTTCTTTGTCTCAGAACTACACTGGGAATACAATGATTAGCAAGATAGAAAAGACCATTATGCTATAGAGGTTTTGCTTTTTTTGTTACACACTGACCTCTAGATTTCAAATATTTCGTGCAGGTGGAAGTTGAGTGACCCTGACAATAAAGAGGTGCCGGGTGAGACACTTCAATTATATTTGCCCATTAGGTGCTGGTTTTACCTAACAGATCAGTCTATTTCAACAACCTTAATTAACACACATGCACCTGGAATTATGATAATGTGTACCATTTTTTATGGTTAGTTTAGACTGGTCTTCTCAAAGGGGAGCCCCTGCAGCATCAACATCAACTGGGGATTTGCTAAAAATCCAATTTTTGGGGCCCCACTTTAGATCTACTGAATCACAAACTCTGGGAGTGGGACCAAGTAATTTGTGTGTTAACAACCTTTCAAGGCAAATGATTCTCTGCATGCTAAAGTTTGAGAACCACTGGTCTACACTAAATATTAACATTGTGTTGACCACAATCTATAATGGAGGCCAATACCACAGTGGATATTTCATAACTCTCCAATCAAATGAAACTTGAGGCTCTAGAACACTTTCATTCTGATGAAGAAATTATGGTGCTGTCTACATTATTTTTTGCTGCACTAATAATGATTGCATCAACAAAATCATGTGATATTAGCCAATACCTATCCTTGGCACAGAGAAAGTATTAAATTCACTCCCATCAAGTGTACCTTAAACGATCTAAAAATTTTAAGCAACAAAACACCTTCTGCATTCACTGGTATTAATAATTAACCTCTAAGTACAAAATAGCAATGTAAAAATGGACCAAATTTTAACTGAATATTTTAATGCCTGGTATAAACATTGAGTTTCATTCTGTGGAAGACAAATGGTTGGATTGACTTAGTAATTCAATAATTAAGTCCCTACTATGAGCAAGTATATGCAGGAGGCTGTAAAGTTGAGTAGTATGGCATCATCAGTGTTCTTAAGAACTTAGAGTTTGGTAATGAATATGAAATATACATACGTAGCTCTATAATATGGAGCACTATGTGATAAATTTCATAAGGAAGTATATCAACTGTGTGAATTCAAAGGCAAGAGAAACCTCTGATCTGAACCTTCTGAGATGCTTTATGTGGAAGGGGCCATTTGAACTAAAGTCATTAAGCCTAAAGAATAAATTAGATTTTAAGAAGTATAACCAAGTAGAGAAGGGTTTTCAGGAATGGGAAAGGTCATAAACAAAGGAAAGAAGGGAAGAAAGCCTAGCACTCTGCGTTTGGAGAGTATCAAAGAATGAGGCCCACTAGAAATCAAAATATATGCCTAAAATAGCTGGAGCTATACCTTAAAACTTGTTTTGAGGGCTTAGATAACATGATAAGGAATATAGTAGAAATTTATGGACTATTGAGAGTTTTGAGGGGAAAGAAAGTAAACTAATTAAATGTATAAACACACAGACACAGATCCATTCCTCTTACATAGAATAGATTGGAAGAGAAAGAAGTTTGAAGCAGGTTGAATAATTAGAAATTGTATTTAATTCTTGGTCTAAGGAAGAAGAAATTGGACCTTGAGTAAGAGAAGGATGAGTGAGGGGAAAGAAGGATAACGTAAGTGAGAGCTTCTGAGGTAGCCTCCAAAAGTTAAGGCAAATATTCAGAGTATCAAAAAATAATGCAGCAAGAGTGTTTATGTTAACTGATAGAAGGACAACGTTCAGGGTAGGAGAAATGATGAATTTATGGGGACATGATGATGTAGCTTTGTTAGAGGGACTAGCAGGTCTAGGAGCAATTGACAAAGTGTAACGAGCTTGGGAGAATGGTGGAAACTCAAGAAGGACGTGTGGAAACCGCCTCTTTGGTGTCCATTAATACTACGTGTTCACAGAACTGAATCTCTTTCCAGATGTGTTTTTAGTAATTAATCCATTCCTTTATTTAGCAACTATTTATTAAACTCTCACTATATGCCAGGCACTATTCTAGGCACTGCTGATACAGCAGTGAAGAGAACATTAGATCCTGCCTTCATGGTGCTTACATTCTAGATGGTTATTAAGAATAAAGGGAAATTAGAAGAATGCATATAGGCATTATATCAGTTAGAGGTAAAACATTTGATTTGTCCCTGATACCTCTTTCTAGAGCCACCTATTTTCAGTATGAGATATTGATTCAAATTATACTGTTCTCTATTGCAAGTATTTAAAAATAGTCCATTTATTAGGTTTCCTACAATTCTAATTCCCAGACTGAATATGACATCATATGAAAAGTTATCTTAAGGTTTCCCAATGTTCTTTCATATTTATGACAGAACTAATAATGTCTATATTACTGGACTGTAGCTTTTATGGGTAGCAAAATTCTTTTTGGCAAGTAAAATGTAATGAGAAAAAAAATCTGTCCATTTCTTGGTAAACTATTGCTCATGACTTGGCTTTCTTGAACAAAAATGTTCATATTTTATTTAATTTGATTAAAAAAAAAAGGAATGAAACCAAAAAGGAAAAGAGACAGAGATCTCAAGCTGTTGGGCTTTGAAATTTTGGCAGAGAATTATTTTCTCTGAAAAAAATTGTTGGAGGGGAATTCAAAACATCCGCCTCCTTAGACCTATTCAGACATCCATAATGCTGCCTCAGAGGACAAAAAACATGAAGGACCTCGCTTACCCTACTGGGAAAATCATTTGAAATATTGGCTTGCAAGCAGAGAGAATTCTGATGACCCCTGTGTATATCCAAACCACTCACATTCTTAGACCTCAATCACTATCATTTCTATGAAACCCACAGAATTCTCAGCATTGATATGCAAATGAATGCACCAACAGTAGCCACAGGATTCATTTTCCATGTGCTTTGCAAGCCAGAATGCTGAAAGGCTTCCAGCAATTTAATGCACAACACCTTCAACGAATTCTACTAAAAACAGTCAACCAGCTTCACATACTCTAGTCTGTAGAGACCTAGGCATATTCCTGAGGATTGTTTTGTTTTAAGTTTCCTAAGTGCAACTGAGGATTTTTTTTTTAACGGATAAAATAGGTAGTGAGGCAGAATGGAATGTTTAAAATCTTTGTTTCCATTTATGTTCTTTAAAATCACATAAAACGTATGGCATAGTTGACATTTGAGCTGTGAGATCAAATGGAAAAGGTTGGCCCTGTTTCGTGTGAGCTGAATTTCTTTTTTAGCAGAGCAATTAAATTGTCTCTCCAAAACAGACTACTTTCATTGCCTGTCGGCCTGTTGCTCTTCTGAGAGTAATGAAAATTGAAATGGGATACAGATTATGATAATGGAAGTGAAAAGGAGGGGAAGCAGAAGGAATTTGCTCCTCTTCTTTTCTATTTTCCCTCTCCTAATTCTTAAGGTAATTACAAGACTCTGGAGATGTGAACATCTTTATTATCTATGCAAAACGCCATCTGCTGGAAGCATATTTTGCAAACCTGCAGGGCCCGAATATGAGAAAAACTGATTTAGTAAAAGTGATGCTTTGTTGTAGTGTTCCTTTACTCAAGTGCCAGACTTCTCTTTGTTGTCCCAGGAGTTCTGTTTCTAAGAAAGTAAAAGGGAAGTGGGAAATATCTAGAAAAAGGTTTGATTTTATTCAGCCCCCACTGTTGTATTCTCTTTTTACTAACGCTCTGGAGCAGAGTATTATTTCTGGATTAGTGGACCATTCTAGTTACCTCATTAAGAACATTTCTTCTAATGATTTGCGAACAAATTGAATAACTATGAATGGCTAACCAAAGATCACTCATTCAACAAGCATTTATTAAGCACTTACTATTTGTGGGACAATTTGCCTAAATGCTGAGGATACAAGGAGGGAAACCCACAGGCACACACACGCATGCATAAATGTACACATGTGCGTGTGCACCCCTTCACACGCACACAGCGATTCTGCTCTCCAGGAACTCACGACTTAGCTTAGCAGAGAGTATATACGTCCCTGAAATTTACAACCAGAGCGATAACTAAGATTCCTCTTATATTTAGCTTGAATTATTTTTTAAGTAATTGAATTTTTCTTTTTCTACCTTACTCAACCTCCATTTAATTATCCCTTCCTATGAATTCTTCCATTTTTTTCTTTCTTCTCCGAGTATTTTTTCCCTCACAGACTCTCTCTATTCTACTTGCTATTAATCTTGCTTCCTTTTCTCCTTTCTCTTCTTTATTCGTTCTTATCTCAACCTTATATTTTTCCTTTCACTTACATGAAACCATTCATTTGTAAATCACACATGTTTTAAGAAATCCAAAATCCAACTTAGAGTCAGCTCTTGCTTTCAGTTTATAATTTATCTTTACCAGGGACTCTGGAACTTACCAGATTCAGCTTTTGAAGCTTCTCTATCTCCATCTTCCATGGGCATTTTGTAAGATAAATGACTGACAACCCCAATGCCTCCTCATAATCGCCATAGAGAACCAAGGAAAACTCAAGCAGATAAGATATCTGATGATCTACCATGATATATGACAGCCTAGATTATTAGCATAAATATGTAAAATAAAGCTTTAAATACTAGAATCACTCTGAGCTTAACAATGCCCTTCCACAACTGACCCAAATAAGTAATAATGATAGAAAACTTAAAGCTTCTGCAACATTTTACTACACGTATTGAAAATGGTTTTATATCATATCTTTTAACTCAAAAAACAAAACAAAAAAAAAAAACTAGGATGAACCTTTAAAGAAAAAATTAATTTGAATTTTAGAAACAAATATAATCTGGTTTCACTCAGTGTTTAGGACATATTAGTAACATAGAAAAGAGGTTTAAACCTCAAGGCCCAGGGAACTATGGATATATCTCTCAGATACCAATGCTTCATGAAGTTTATATGAGTAGAACCATGATATTGTCAAGAAAGGCCAAGAACAGGGAGTTCTCAAGCTTATGCATCGTATTAGATTGCTAAGGCTGTCATAACAAAGTACCACAAATTGAGTGTCATAAACAACAGAAATTTATTGCCACATAATTCCAGAGGCTAGAATTCTGAGATCAAAGTGTTGGCAGGGTTGCTTCCTTCTGAGGGCTGTGAGGGAGAATCTGTTTCATTACTCCCTTCTAGCTCTGGTGGTTTGCTGGAATCTGACATTCCTTGGCTTCTGCTGCATCACCCTGATCTCTGCCTTCCCCTTCACCTGGTGTTCTCTCTGTGTGCATGCCTGTGTCCAAATTTCCCCTTTTAAGATATCAGTCATATCAGATTGGGGCCCCAATCTCCTCCAGCATGACCTCAACTTAACTAATTATATCTGCAACAACTCTATTCCAGTAAGGTCACATTCTGAGCTACTAGGAGTTAGGACTTCAACATATGAATTTTGGAGGGAGATCATAATTCAAACCATGACACAAATACAACCATTAAAAACTCCAGCGTGGTAGGCTTGAGTAACACTGAAGACCTTATCACTTAGCAGAGAATGAAGACAGCCAAGGGCTTGTGTCTGTAGCTGAACATACTAAATTTTATTACCTCAAAAGTACTATCCATCGGGTCGTTGACTAATGCTTCATTTTATAAATGAAAGACATTAGTATCAAGAGCATAACTTGAGAATTGAAATGCATTCTTCAGATACAAAGTGGGTCACCAGCCATGGGCAAATCCAAAATGTACAACAGTAAATTAATTAGACAATATTAAAGTTTGTGAAGTGCAATTAAAAATTATCTTTTTCTGATATCAGTCATTGCTTAAAACTGGTTAGTACCGATCTCATGTATGTGCAAAATATCAAGCTTCGGTCTTAGTCCCTCTGAAATGTCAACTACTGAGGAATTCTGTGCTCTGTTCATGTGTTCACATTCCCCCAGTAGTCACTGTTTTGTGATTACAGTTTGAAAACATTCTGATGTAAATATAAAGTTAACTTATCACTTTAATCTGGAAATATCTATATTTGAGGATAAAGTTATATAAAGTTATATATATGTAATATACATATATATGTATGTGTATATTAAATATAATTGTATATATGTGTAATTGTATATATGTGTGTACACACGTATATACACACATATATAATATATGTAACAAATATAAACACGTGTGTATATATATGTTTTACATGGAGAATTTATGTATATTTATTTATATATAATATATGTATTTATATGTAAAATTTGCAATGTTTTATATAATATATAAAATACATATAAATATATAATATATATCATATATTATATATAAAAGTATATAATTTATATAGAGATAGCATATATATTCACATATTCTATTTAGTTTTATTTGCTTTTAGTTGTTTTTTTAAATCTCCCCTTTTTATCAAAAAGAAATGCAGAATTGATTATAGGGCAGATGAAAAATTCTACCTTTACAAAAATTGTGAAAAGTAGATAGCTGATGGCAAATATTTACTGTGCTCTAGGAGTAACTCTAATGGATTTTCTTCTATTTGAAAAGTCACTTTCTACCTAACATGGTTAGCTTCATGGTTAGAGCTAATTATAGTTGTTAAATTTCTATGACAGGCAATAGACTAATGCCCTTTATTATCCAGATAACAATCAATATTAAACCTAAAGGCTGGCTAATGCTGAGTGTTTAATATACACAAATATCCTGTGGATGTGGGAACACACCTTCTCAATCCTGAATGTGCCTTTCCTAATTGACTTAAGAAAACAAAATACTCGAACATTAACAAGAAAGCTTCCTTGAGGTTTAGTGTTGGACACAAGCCCATTACTTGAACAGTAATTTCCATGGATGCACAGATCTCTTCTCTTCCTTGTGAATCAGGCATATTCCAACATTTCATGTGAAAGCAAGTTGTCTAGAACTTGGGATATTTTCTCTATCTTTAAAAAAATTTTAGATGTAGATTTAGTAGTTAGATTTTGAGGCACGCAATATCTGATTTAATCATAGTGAGTCTAAAAGTACAGCAAATGACCACCTATTTTACAAGCAGAATTTTTACATTAGCCTCCAGGTGGCTATAGCAACATGAACAGACAATTTCTAGACTTCTGTGAGTGATCAGGAAGGGTTTACGTTATTTCTGGATTGTAAAGATTAAATGGTGTGTAGTTAAATGGCTTGCCAGTCCTCAACCATGCGAGGCCAGGCAAGGCAGGTATTAACCCTGGACTCAGGCGGAACAGAAATGCCCACCCTCTCATTCATTCATTCATTGTTGAATGAGTGTTTTCCATCTCCCAGACGTACTAATAAGCACAGATGATACAGAAACAAGGAAGTAAACAAACAAAAAACAGAGATTCATCTTTTCCCTGAAGTTGCTGAGAGCTATGAGGAGGACAGACGATAATGAGCAATTATAACGTTGGGTGTTGATACTGGATGAAAGATGTGCACAGGACTCCCAGGCAGCATTGAGGAGCACCTTACTTACTCTGGAAGCAGAGAAAAGTGATTAGGCAAAGTGAATGAGAGAAAGTGATCTTTGAACCAAATCTCAGATAGCTTTACCACTGAGGGATTGTATAGGAAATTTAAAAGTTTTTTTGGGGGAGAAAAAGAACAATTTCTAATTATAAAATTAAAATAATTTTTATATAAATACGAAATAGGTCATAGAACTGATTTAAATTATTTCTGTCATGCTCCTCTGAGGAATATTTGACCATCGATTTGTGTATTTGCGTAATACACATTTGTGCAACATGTTTCTAATCCATCATTCTTGACCTTTTGTTTCAATGGCTTTGTAGAAGCTATAACTCTCTACTTATCATACCATTTTTTGTGCAGTGCCTCTAAACATACGATTTCGCTTCTTTTCCAATCACACTAGACCAGAGACAATAATAATAGTAAACTAAAGTCTGAATAAATAAGTTCACATGAAAACTTCTCAGTAAGTATGGTGGAAAATCTTCTTGACAAGTTAAAATATTAGCTTGCTTTTTATAACTTTTCCTGTAATCTTCTCATGATAGTAAATATTGAACTTGATAACATATGAAAAAAACATAGAGAGAGATGTTATCACTGCCTATTTGCTGATAGGATTGAGTTTTGATAGATTGGCCAAGTGTATTTATATTTTATCGGTCTTCCAAAACAAACTCTATATTCTTTATATCTATTTCTTATTGTACCGCCTTTATGTTTACTCCAAATGTATGATCTATAAGGAACACACTGTAAAACATCTTCCATTTATTTTGGGTGGGGTGTATATATACAGCCAATTAGACATAGTGGGAAAAAAACTTTTCGCTACCGATCCCACCCCTATTCCTACACACACGTGCATTTTATCTCATGCTGACCAATGTGACTTTGGACAGTTTTTCCATCTGTAAAATGGGAATGGGGCTGATTTCACGGGCATGTGAAGAGTGTAGTCACACAGGACCCCATGCTTAGCATTTGGGGTTTAATGCTCTGTTGTAAAATTGAAATTCATAATAATTTTATCTTTGAATTTATGTTTAGTAGGTTAAGTGTTAGGGGAAATAAAGTATGCTCTGGGTGCTTGGAGCTTCGCGCATGCAATGTTTCACTTCCTGCAGTTTCCCACCTTCTGAGATCTGGGATGGCTTCTCATCTACCTCCTCTTACTCACCCTCTCCTTCTGTAGCCCCTGCTGTATGACTGCTGCCACCCTCCACCTGGCACGGCAACTGGAGGGAGGTCCATGTTAAACTACTGCCGTCTTTTCTCATTGGGGATCTAGGCATGCGCACAAGGCAGGGAGGGGTTGAGCCTGTACTACAACGTACTACCTGGTGTTTCAGAGCAGAATAAGGCTGTGGACATCCCACCCCTAGGCTGGCAGCGATACTGCACGTCAGATGCAGGGATTTAACAGGGACCTTTCATCCACCCTCATCTAGGTACTGAGTGCATTCCAGTGTGGAGGTTGCAATCCCTTTGCAATCATCAATCCACCATACGTTGGAGTGGCAAGCCAGTGGGAAGGGGACCCTGACTTCCCCATCCCAGCTAGGGCCCCACATTTTCATTTTGCCCTGGAACCCACAAATTATATAATAGGTCCTGAAAGCAAATGATGCAAAACTTAAACTGTGTAGAAATTAAATAAGATTCACGTACAGTACTTACCTGACATAGAAGATATGCCTGGCATAACTCCTGGCATAGAAGAGGTTGTCAGTACAGTTATTGTTCTTTGTAATTTCTCGTTTCTTTTCGTATTTGCTTCCGTTAACTACATTAGCCAGATCTGTATTAAACAGGTATAAATCTCTTATTCCAATCCACCCAAACTCCTTCCCATGTGCTACCTCAATTGAAAACGCTGAATATTAGCTCTTAAAAGAGACATTACACTATTTATTGGATTTAGTTAATTCTTAAGAAATGCTCTGGTCTTGGAGGCGTTTGTCCTCAGTATGAATGTGACAGTTAAGATGGGATGGTGTTATTCTTGGACTATGTTTTTCACTGCTTCTAGACTTCCATATTCAATACCTTTTGTAAAAAGGGTAAGCAAGGAATTGAATCAGGTTTCAGTGCAACCAACCCAACAAGCAGGTTGCACGCCACAGCAGTCTCTGTCCATAGGGATGTCCAGTCTTCTCATGCTCCATCCCCTAGGCAACAAAAGCGGTGCCTACTCTGCACCCACATAGCACCCTCCATGCTCTTACGCCAGAAACACAAGCTCACTCGTCATTAATTTACTATGTCTGAAGACAGTCGTTAGAAGTGGACTCCTAATTAATATTACTTCCTTTATTGCGCTTAAGAAGGCTACATACATTAAACCTAGGAAACAAATTACAGTGGTCGGCACTTCAGACCAGTATAAAGTAGCTTGTTTTGTTTTATCAGTGAACTTAAAATATATAATTATGCAGTTATAAACTATATGTCTAAATATTGTTCTTTTTTTATAAAGGAAGTTTTAAAAAACGTTTATTCATTACACACTTTTAAAATTCAATTATATGAGACAATTCATCTCTTTTAAAATTAAAAATACGAATTTGAAGTAAACATTTTTTTACTTGGGGGGCTGGCCCTGTGGTATAGTGGTTAAGTGTGTGGTCTTTGCTTCGGCGGCCGGGTTTGCAGATTCGGATCCCCGTGCACACCGACGCACCACTTGTCAAGCCATGCTGTGGCGGCATCCCATATAAAGTAGAGGAAGATGGGAATGGATGTTAGCCCAGGGCCAATCTTCCTCAGGAAAAAGAGGAGGATAGGCATTGGATGTTAGCTGAGGGCTAATCTTCCTCACACACACAAAAAAAATTTGTTACTTAGTGTTATAGATTCATGCTGTAGCAAGGAGTTACATTACTTATTCTAAAAGGGAACTATCAACATTGTGTGAAAGAAATAGTTAAATGGCTTCAGATTTTAAGATATCACAAATGGAGAGGTATGGCACAATTTTGATTATTTGATAAATGTTGAAGTAGAGAAAATCAGATGATAATCCAAATTAATGCTGCTTTCTAGAGTTTTAAAATTTGACACTGTCTCCTATTTACAGAAAATAGTAAGTTTCAGAATTAATTGGACATAGGTAGGAATCTGTCCTCTAACTCTCATAGTCCATAGAACTTTGTGCATGGTGTGTAAGTACTTTATTTGAACAATCTGTTTATCTGTAATCTCTACCTCATTGTACTGTTGTAAATGAGATAATGTAGAAAGTGCTTGGTATAATGAAATAATTCAACAAATAGAACACGTTCTGAGATTATTCTTCTTAAAATTTTTATTGTTGTTATTCCCAAGAGACAGTCGAAAGCAACTTTGTAGACTTACCTTTATATGAAAATTTTGCCATTTATTGTTGCTCTGCTTCAGAAGATATGATTTAACCTATAATAACATTCACGTCAACCTAATAATATTAGCCATATGCTAATAGGTTCTGCAGTAAGAAATTTCTGGTCTATACATAGCCATTGTAAAGTCTAAATCACTATACATTTACTGTGATTAAGACTAGTGTGGGTAGATTAAGTTGTTTATTTTTTACTTATAGCTCCTTCCAGGATTTGTAAGAACATGTTTCTATGTAGGAACTGATGATTATTGCAAATAAATTTCAATTCGCTTTTGCTTATATTACCTAGATTTTTTATTGTTTGTTTTAATGGAATGAAGTGGGTTAACACTATAATGGCCAAGACTTAGAATTTAAGAACACCAGGTGGTTATAATTTTCAGTCTAGTATTAGCTTAGTGTCAGGGTATGGGCCTGTAAAGAACAAGAGAAATGGGAAATAACAAAAAAGGAGTAAAAAGAGAAGAAAGAGAGTAATTAGGAAGAGAGAAGCTGCATTAGGAAAATGCATGAGGAAAAGAAGGAAACAAAAACAAAACGAAAAATAATTGAATAGAGCAGAGAGAATGAAAAGGAGTGAAAAGCTTACAGAAAATGAGCCTCTTTTTTTTCCCCTACAATTGTTGCTTTTCTTTACCATCCATTCTCAGGCCTTTACTTCTTTGCCTCCGGCCTGACGTAAACCCTGCTGTTTCCTTTTTGACATTCCCTATCCCCCACAGCCCCACCACCGTGACCAAACACAAACATACCAAGAACACATTGTCACCTGTCCTTGAGATTTTCCAAAGCTTTTGTGAATAGGAATCTAATGGGGCTAAGCTCCTTTTCTTCCCCCTTTTCTTTCCTAAACTGCCCTATTGTCATGTCAGGACACAAAATTACCAACTATTTTGTATATTACAGGTGTAACCTGTTAGGAACTGAATCAAGTCATTTCACTTCAGTTTTTTGAACTCATATCTGCCTTTGCCTCCATGAGCCCTTTAGGCAAATCACTGTGGTTTGTGCCTTGGGTTACTACAAAATAAATTAATGATATTAATACAGTTTTGGTAGGGATGATATGTCATAGTGAATGGGAAAAAATATATTCTAAATTGTAGACATTTTCAAATGTCCATTGGTATCATTTCAGTACATTAAAATGACTTGACTGCCAGCTTTATTGAAACTGAAAATAAAGACTGGTAACAAAGATATAGAATCCTAAGAAAATTTAGGGAAAGGTGACCAAAAATCTTGCTTGATTTGTTTTTGTTTTTCAAACAGTGGGAAATTTCTATAAATGTTCTGTTTCAAACAGATTTAGGATTACTGTATTTTCATAATTTAAGAAAACAGACAAATACAGCAAATGTAGCAAATACTTTTCTATAAAAGTATTCTTGTGTGATATATGAGCTTTTCATAGCAGAAATAGTTGTCACAGATGAAAGAAAAAAGTCTAAGTTAAAAATAATTTTATACAAACATGTTCTCATCTATTTAACTCTCAAAACATTCAATTCCAGTAATAAATGAAAAGAAGGCAATTTTGCAAGCTGTAGTTTTATGCACTGTGATAATGGGTAATTTACACTTCTGCAACCTGAAAGTTTAGCAGGCATTTTTTTCCTCACAATTTTTTTGTCTCTGTTATAAGTAATAAATCTGGTCTGTTGGAGTAAATTGTTGTTAGCTTCTCTAATTGTGTTTATTATAAGATTTTTCCAAGTTTAATACTTATAAAAAGAGCATTTATATATCAAGATAATACAAAGCATTTATGGTCTTACTGCTCAATATTTGCTTTCAAAATAGCTTGTATTATACTACTATACAAGGTGGGTAATGAGATAGAGAAAAATAACTGCATGGTAGCCATGAATACTGGTCTAATAACTTAGTTGCTATATATTGCTTTATGAAGATTAGGAAAAAAATCTGTTAAAGTGGATTATAGATGTACTTAATGCTTCTTAAAAATACATCTATTTATACACACCAGAAGGGAGCAATCCCTTAACTCTAATATAAAGAAATTGTATGCAGTATTACTTCTAATGTATTCATAAAAATAAATATATACCTATGGGCCTAAGGACTCTGAGGAATAGTGAATGAATAGGAAAGTTTGTATTACTATTTCAGAACTGTAGAGAACCTTTAAAAGTTGTATTCAGCGTACTCATTTTTACTGACGCTGAAAATGAAAACCAGGAGCTTAAAAAAAATCCCCTAGGGGAAAGGATACTTCTAGAATCTTTTTTTTTATAGATTTCTAGTCTTAATATTATTTCCACAATATAAAACTAATATTGAGTATATGGTACAATTTCTTTCTCTTCTTTGCATGTTTATGGTATGTATATTCATGGACCATGTATACAGTATGGGTGTACTAGGTATAGAAAAATAATTCCACTTGAGAACAATAGAAGTAATGGAGACTAAAAGACAAACAAAGGAGAAGCAAATGCAAATATAGCATGCAAAGATAGAATATTGATATGGCTAAGACTGCTTTTAAAGCAGTATATTTGGAGGTTTCAAATCTTGCTATCAACTCTCTTAGGAGGAAAAATTATTATTAAAATTTCCAATAAGCTATATTATTAAAGTGATAAAGTTTTAAATGTTAGCTTTATCATAGATGCCTAAGTCCCCAAAGTCTCTCAAATTTAAATGAATTAAAGCTTCCATAGAAACCATCTGACTATATGTAGAAAAATCATCTTGAGAGAAACACTGGAGTTGAAAATTTTCCTGCACTAAGAATAAACTTAAATATAACTTTCAATACAATTTCAGTAAATCTTATGTCATGCATTTTTAAAATTAGTTCACATGAAAAAAAAAGCAGAATGTGAGGTGAGTTGGGTTATTATAACTTTTGCATCAAGTGATCTTTTGGGGGTTTCCTCATTTATTAATTTTATTTCAACAAGATATAGTCAGCATCATGCCCATCAATGGATGAATGGATAAAGAAGATGTGGTATATATATATATGTAATGGAATACTATTCTGCCATAAAAAAGATGAAATCTTGCTATTTGTGACAACATGGATGGACCTTTATTATGCTAAATGAAATAAATCAGATGGAGAAAGCCAAATACCATATGATTTCCCTCTTATGTGGAAGATAAAAACAACAACAACAAACACATAGACATAGAGATTAGGTTGGTGGTTGCCAGAGGGGAAAGGGGAGGGAGGAAGGTGAAAGGAGTAAAAGGGCACATGTGTACGACAACGGATGGTAATTAGTTTTTGGGTGGTGAAAATGATGTAGTCTATACAGAAATTGAAATATAATGATGTACACCTGAAATTTATATAATGTTATAAACTCATGTTCTCTCAAAAAAAAAAGATATAGTCAGTATCAAACATAAACATAGGGCAGTCAAACTGTTAGGAACCAATAATAAAAAGAACAATTAAGACTGAATTCCTCAAAGGATTCACAGTTCACAATCACAAAGAGTAAGAATTGGACTCTAGAGTCATATCTATATGGTGTGTATAAATATCTATATATTTTCAGGGTTCTGTATGTGTATGTGTGGGTGTGTTGGCCTCTCTTTCAGGCCCCAAATTCTATGATTTATTTCTCCACACCAATGAGTGGGAGAAAGAAACAAAGGAAAAGAATACTTTTCAGAGTTCAACGTATTTGTGTTCCACACAGGAAGGTATTGATAGGGAAATATTTTGCCAACTTCTTTTCCTGGTGAGTTTGGACTCTGTGATTATATAGGCTTGCACACCTTATTGAATCAATGTGGAGGAAAAGAAAACAGCATCTCAGCAGCCCACAAAAGCTCTTCTTACTTTTGGCATTGTTCCTGCTCTTCAGAGTGTCCTTCCGTGTACTATGTTGTTTTTCCTTCTTAATATGATTCAAGAAATCTTTTTATTTATTTGTTTATTTGTTTGTTTATTTATTTAGCTTCCTTGTGCTCTTGAACCTTATCCCTTCTTTTCTGAGTGCTCACTAATGCCTGGGTATCATGCTTCAAAATTATGTAAATCTAAATGCCCATTTAATGCTTCTATATTCAGCAGAAAGGAAACAAAGTATCTGATAATAAATTAATATGTGTGTATACAAACACACACACATAAATGTAATTATATATGTGTGTATTATGTAAATATAATTACACGTGTGTGTATTTAATAGTGTATATAACATAAAATTATATAATATATAATAATGCATGTAATATATTTTATTATAATATAAAATAAAAGTATATATATTATATATACATATACATATATATATATATTCTTTTACTATGCACCACTATTGTTCCCATGAAGTTCTAGAATATTTTATATGTCTTAGGTAGATGCAAGATGTGTCCTCTTTATATACATTTAAAAATAATTATTGCAGGACAGTTGCCCATTAACATTTCTAGTCTGTAATGACAACTTGTGATTTATTAATCATTTGGTCAAAATGTCAGTGTGTGCCCTTTGACAGTACAGCACAGTGAATGAGAAGTGAGTTCTAGGGTCCCTTTGTCTGAGGGCTCTTTCTGTTTCCACCAGTTACTATTTGTGTAAACTTAGGGGAATGACTTCAAGTATTTGGCTCTCAGTTTCTGAATCTATAAAATAGACATAATTTCAGTACATAGTTCCTAGGATTGCAGAGAGGGGTTCAATTATTAACATATTAAAAATTAATAATTGTGCCTGGCATGTAATAAGCATTCAATAAGTACTAGTAATTTATTATCATTATTTCTTTTTACTTAGAATATTGCAGTGTGCTATAACGTTGTATTGCAATATATTATTCAGTACACTTATAAATGAAAGAAATTCTAAAGTTAATATTTAAATTAATGATTATTAATGCCAAAGTAGTCTTTTTTCTTTAAATTGAGATACTATTTAAGATAAATACAAGTCAATAAGGATACATGTAGATTTTGTAAAATCACGTTCCAGTAAAATGTTCAGTAAGTATGAACATTTTTGTTCAATTTCTGTTTATTTCTACTTTCTTCAGTTTTTAAAATTACAGGATACAAATAGAAAGGAATTTTATAGTAAATGGAGGGGAATGTATTATATAATTGCAAGTGTTTTCAAAAGCATTGTTGATAGTATTCAATTTGTTTGGCCTGTGGCTTTAAATTACCTAGACTACAAGATCTGTAAAGTTTCTCTCAGCTCTAAAATTGTGTGCATTCTTTCAAAGAATAGGTAAAGTGAAAACTTCAGGATCCAGACCAAGATTCCCAAATGCAAATATTTTCAGAATTTAAGGGGCAAAATTAATAATAATGAGAGTAAGAAAAGAGAGATGAAGTGGCAAAGGATAACTAGAGAATTTAGGCAATGTATGTCATGAGTATCAGTATGGAAATTCACTGACGTGATGTTTTGATGCCAGACACTGTGGCAGCCTAGAATTTGTAATGCTAAGTACAGAGAGTGTATGAAAGTACTATATTATCTGTTCAAACTTCAACAAAAATATTAGTTGTTCCTGTTTTGGTTAATTAAAACACTTTATTATGGGGGCCAGCCTGGCAGCATATGGTTAAGTTCGCGGGCTCCGCTTTGGTGGCCCGGGGTTTGTTAGGTTCAGATCCCGGGCGTGGAGCTATGCACCGCTTATCAAGCCATGCTGTGGCAGCGTCCCATATAAAGTAGAGAAAGATGGGCATGGATGTTAGCCCAGGGCCAATCTTCATCAGCAAAAAGAGGAGGATTGGCAACAGATGTTAGCTCAAGGTGAATCTTCCTCACCTAAAGAAAATAAAACAAAACACTTTATTATGAATATGAAAAGTAAACATTCTACTATGTAAAAAACAGCATTCCTATTTAAATTGAGATTAAAGAAGAAATGTAGATCAAATAAAGATGAAATCCCCTGCAGCATATCTTCACATATTTTTACCGATAATTCATTAAAAACAGTTGGGAATCTTTCTGTTGTATATGATATGTTTTCATAATTATGGGAATCATTTATGATACTTCATAAATAACCCGAAGCCTTTTTCTATAAATCTAGTATATTGAGTTCAAACTCTTAAAAGGTTTTGCCTTGTTTTCAATTTTTAGTATGTTTTCAATTGTAGTGATTTAATAATTCTATTGAAAAAGGCCAAATTTTTGTTTCTATGAGCTCCTGGTGGAGACCTAGCATGTACGAATAGGTATAATCCACAGTTATCCATAGCTCTTTCATTTTAGGCACAGTTTCACCACACGGTTCCATCAAAGCTTAAGAAAAATAAAAATGCTACCAGATGACTCAAATCTAATATTTTAAAATTAATTATTGTCAGTATAATGTGGAGTGAAGTTATAATGAGTTTACTGTGTCTAAACTAAGGTATCTAAAAGGAGCAGGAGAAGAAACACACGACATGGAAAATCCAAACAATATTAATTAGCTCATGAATGCTCTAGGGTTGAGTGGATTAAATCAAATTGTCCTATTTAGAATAAAGATATGTATGCTAAATAATGTGTCCAGGGTAAAAAAAGAAATTAGAATATGAATAATTAGGAGACTGTGATGGCACTCCGTCCAAAATGAACACCCAACATAAATTTAGTAAATACTTAGAAATTAATTTATGTTGAACATGTCAGTATGTTTTGTTCTCCTCCTTTGAAATTGAAAAGTATTGCTTTTGTATATTTTTGCCTTTATTTAGGATATCTTTTGGAAGACTTTTTTTTTCCCCCAACATTGTGGTTTTAGAGAATAGATTGATTTGTGTTTCAAATTCCAGGGTAATAAAAGTCTCACAGTTCTTATATTTACTGTTGGAGGCTCATTTTCTTTTCTTTTTTTTTTTTTTAAATAAATTTTTTGTTTATTACAGTAACATTGGTTTATAACATTGTAAAAATTTCAGGTGTACATCATTGTACTTCAATTTCTGCATGGACTACATCATGTTCACCACCAAAATACTAATTACAACCCATCACCACACATGTACCACCGAATTATCCCTTTCACCCTCCTCCCTCCCCCCTTCCCCTCTGGTAACCACCAATCCAATCTCTGTCCCTATGTGTTTCTTTATTGTTGTTATTATCTACTACTTAATGAAGGAAATCATACGGTATTTGACCTTCTCCCTCTGACTTATTTCACTTTGCATTATACCCTCAATGTCCATCCATGTTGTCACAAATGCCTGGATTTCATCGTTTCTTATGGCTGAGTAGTATTCCATTGTGTATATATACCACATCTTCTTTATCCATTCGTCCCTTGATGGACACTTAGGTTGCTTCCAAGTCTTGGCTATTGTGAATAACGCTGCAATGAACACAGGGGTGCATGTACCTTTACAAATTGGTGTTTTCAAGTTCTTTGGATAAATACCCAACAGTGGAATAACTGGATCATATGGTAGTTCTATCCTTGATTTTTTGAGGAATCTCCATACTGTTTTCCATAGTGGCTGCACAAGTTTGCACTCCCACCAGCAGTGTATGAGAGTTCCCTTCTCTCCACATCCTCTCCAACACATATTGTTTCCTGTCTTGTTAATTATAGCCATTCTGAGGGGCGTGAGGTGATATCTCATTGTAGTTTTGATTTGCATTTCCCTGATAGTTAGTGATTTTGAACATCTTTTCATGTGTCTGTTGGCCATCTGTATATCTTCTTTGGAGAAATGTCTGTTCAGGTCTTTTGCCCATTTTTTAATTGGGTTGGTAGTTTTTTTGTTGTTGAGATGCATGAGTTCTTTATATATTTTGGAGATTAAGCCCTTATCAGATGTATGGTTTGCAAATATCTTCTCCCAATTGTTAGGTTGTCTTTTCATTTTGTTGATGGTTTCCTTTGCTGTGCAGAAGCTTTTTAGTTTGATGTAGTCCCATTTGTTTATTTTTTCTATTGTTTCTCTGACCCGGTCAGATGTGGTGTTCGTAAAGATGTTGATAAGACCGATGTGGAAGAGCGTACTGCCTATGTTGTCTTCTAGAAGTTTCATGGTTTCAGGTCTTACATTCAAGTCTTTAATCCATTTGGAGTTAATTTTTGTGCATGGTGTAAGGTAAGGGTCTACTTTCATTTTTTTGCATGTGGCTATCCAGTTTTCCCAACACCATTTGTTGAAGAGACTTTCTTTTCCCCATTGTATGTTCTTGGCTCCTTTGTCAAAGATTAGCTGTCCATAGATGTGTGGGTTTATTTCTGGGTTTTCGATTCTATTCCATTGATCTGTGTGTCTGTTTTTGTGCCAGTACCATGCTGTTTTAGTTACTATAGCTTTGTAGTATATTTTGAAATCAGGGAGTGTGATACCTCCAGCTTTGTTCTTTTTTCTCAGGATTCCTTTAGCTATTCGGGGTCTTTTGTTGTTACATATAAATTTTAGGATTCTTTGTTCTATTTCTGTGAAAAATGTTGTTGGAACTTTGATGGGGATTGCATTGAATCTATAGATGGCTTTAGGAAGTATGGACATCTTAACTATGTTAACTCTTCCAATCCAAGAGCACGGAATATCTTTCCATTTCTTTGTGTCGTCTTCAATTTCTTTCAGCAATGTTTTATAGTTTTCTGTATACAGATCTTTCACCTCTTTGGTTAAGTTTATTCCTAGGTATTTTATTCTTTTTGTTGAAATTGTAAATGGGATGGTATTCTGAATTTCTCTTTCTGCTACTTCGTTGTTAGTGTACAGAAATGCAACTGATTTTTGTATGTTGATTTTGTATCCTGCAACTTTACCATATTCGTTTATTACTTCTAAAAGTTTTCTGGTGGATTCTTTAGGGTTTTCTATATATAAAATCATGTCATCTGCAAATAGTGACAGTTTCACTTCTTCCTTTCCAATTTGGATCCCTTTTATTTCTTTCTCTTGCCTGATTACTCTGGCTAGGACTTCCAGTACTATGTTAAATAGGAGTGGTGACAGTGGGCATCCTTGTCTGGTTCCTGTTCTTAGAGGGATAGCTTTCAGTTTTTCACCATTGAGGATGATATTAGCTGTGGGTTTCTCATATATGGTCTTTATTATGTTGAGGTACTTTCCTTCTATACCCATTTTATTCAGAGTTTTTATCATAAATGGACGCTGTATCTTGTCAAATGCTTTCTCTGCATCTATTGAGATGATCATGTGATTTTTGTTCTTCATTTTATTAATGTGGTGTATTACGTTGATTGATTTGCGAATGTTAAACCATCCCTGCATACCTTGAATAAATCCCACTTGGTCATGGTGTATAATCTTTTTAACGTATTGTTGTATGCGATTTGCTAGTATTTTGTTGAGGATTTTCGCATCGATGTTCATCAGTGATATTGGCCTGTAATTTTCTTTTTTTGTGTTGCCCTTGTCTGGTTTTGGTATCAGGGTAATGTCAGCTTCATAGAATGAGTTAGGGAGCTTCCCCCCCGCCTCAATTTTTTGGAAGAGTTTGAGAAGGATAGGTATTAAGTCTTCTTTGAATGTTTGGTAGAATTCACCAGGGAAGCCGTCTGGTCCTGGACTTTTATTTTTGGGGAGGTTTGTGATTACTGTTTCGATCTCCTTACTGGTGATTGGTCTATTCAAATTCTCTACTTCTTCTTGATCCAGTTTTGGAAGGTTGTATGATTCTAAGAATTTATCCATTTCTTCCAGATTGTCGAATTGGTTGGCATATAGCTTTTCATAGTATTCTCTTATAATCTTTTGTATTTCTGAGGTGTCTGTTGTAACCTCTCCTCTTTCATTTCTGATTTTACTTATTTGTGCCTTCTCTTTTTTCTTGGTGAGTCTAGCTAAAGGTTCGTCAATTTCTTTGATCTTTTCAAAGAACCAGCTCTTGGTTTTATTAATTTTTCTATTGTTTTTGGTCTCTATTTCATTTATTTCTTCTCTGATTTTTATGATTTCCCTTCTTCTACTGATTTTGGGCTTTGTTTGTTCTTCTTTTTCCAGTTCCTTTAGGTGCATTGTTAGATTGTTTATTTGAGATTTTTCTTGTTTGTTGAGATAGGCCTGTATCGCTATAAACTTCCCTCTTAGAACCGCTTTTGCTGTATCCCATAAATTCTGGCATGTCGTATTTTCATTTTCATTTGTCTCCAGGTATTTTTTGATTTCTTCTTTGATTTCTTCCTTAACCCAGTCGTTCTTCAGTAGCATTTTGTTTAATCTCCATGTATTTGTGGCTTTTCTGATTTTCTTCCTATAGTTGATTTCTAGTTTCATACCGTTGTGGTCAGAAAAGATGCTTGGTATTATTTCAATCTTCTTAAATTTATGGAGACTTGTTTTGTGGCCTAATATGTGATCAATCCTGGAGAATGTTCCATGTGCATTTGAAAAGAACGTGTATTCTTCGGTTTTTGGATGGAATGCTCTGTATATATCTACTAGGTCCATCTGTTGTAGTGTGTCGTTTAAGGCCAATGTTTCCTTATTGATCTTCTGTTTGGATGATCTATCTGTTGGTGTAAGTGGAGTGTTAAAGTCCCCTACTATTATTGTGTTACTGTCTATTTCTGTTTTTATGTCTGTTAATAATTGCTTTATATATTTAGGTGCACCTACATTGGGTGTGTAGATATTTACAAGTGTTATATCCTCTTGTTGGATTGTTCCCTTGATCATTATGTAATGCCCTTCTTTGTCTCTTTTTACAGTTTTTGTTTTAAAGTCTATTTTGTCTGATATGAGTACTGCTACCCCAGCTTTCTTTTCATTGCCATTTGCGTGGAGTATCTTTTTCCATCCCTTCACTTTCAGTTTGTGAGTATCTTTAGGTCTGAAGTGTGTCTCTTGTATGCAGCATATATATGGGTCTTGTTTTTTGATCCAGTCAGCCACTGGAGGCTCACTTTAAATGCAGAGGTTTATAAGCAGTGCAGGTCTCATCTGATCTGGAATAGCGACATAGTTGAAAAAATGGAAAAATGAACCTCTAGACTATTAAAATGTCATCTTGAAGCCCTATAATGTTCTGCCTTGGGCAAATCCTACACTAAAATACTAGGCCACTACGCATGGCTGCCTTGCTATTGATAAAGGATGTGTTTTGAGTCGTGGAGCTGAACCTGGCTAACAAGAAGTCTTTAGAGTATTCCTGGCCTTCTGAGTCCTAGAAGTCAACCAAATATACTTGATTGATTAAATGGTTATGCTGTTCATTCATTCATTTATTCATATATTCAGTTATTCCAGAAACATTGATTCAGTGTTTACCACGTGACCTGCCTTATGTTAAAATTAAGGATTCAGGGTAATAAACACAGTTCCTCCTCTCAAGGAGCTTAGAATCTGGTGTAGGAGGTATATATAAGAAAAGAATTACAGAATGTTAAGTGTGTTCTTCCAAGGCACTGTGAGATCACAGTGAAAGAGAAATTCAATTTTGAGGGCAGATGGAGTGGCAAAAGGCATAAAATAGAAAACAAGATGGTAACTGTGAAGTTTTCTAGGCAAGTGTGTATCTCTTAGAAAGCTACTAGCAACTTAGCAAGGAGAACTTCCGTGATATTATTAATCCTAGTCACCATTTATGATATTTATAATAATGTATATTTGAGTCCTTCTCTGTGCGGATCCAATGAACTATAAAATAAATAAAAGTAAGTTATCCCTGGGTAGATTCCTAAGTAGCAGTGCTTACTTAGCTCATAGGACACACTTCTATCCAGATTGTATATTAAGATATTGCTCTTTTGCCACATTCACATGACTATTTTTCTTTTTAAAGATATAGGGCATTCCGGTTTTGTTCAGCATTTTGTCACTCGTGTGGGCTGATAATTATTAATCACAAAAGGGTAAAACAAGGAAAGTGAAGTGTAATTTTTAGTAATTCAATTAAGCAAAAGACCTTCTCTACACAATTTAAGGACATTAAATTACCACTGTATATAGATTTAGAATTATTTGTGATTTTTATATATGAGAAAACTAAAAGGTTAATATTTTTTTAAAAATTATGTTTTTTTAAAAAAAATTTATCTGATTCATAAGAAATCCAGAATCAATTTGAGGAAATATTTACTAAAAGCTTGCCATACAATTTATAGAGACCTTCTCTCCCAACTATTTACCCTGAAGGAGTTAACTCTAGACAAATATGCCTCTCATTCCACCTAGAATGTAAATTATATTTCTTTGCTGGCACAGAAATCAGAAGCGGGTAAACCCAATTAATGCCAGTGATTTCAGCATAAATATAAATTAGGTCTCAAATCTCGGGCTGGGAAAAGAGTCTTCAAACAGACTCATGTCTAAGGAACATTCTTGCAAGAGCAGGCACAGAGAAATATTTACATACAAGAACTCATGATGCTAATGCTTAGAAAATATGCTGCAAAATTGGGGAGAGACGATTTGAAATAGCTTTTCTTCTTAAATTACCTTACCTACAAATCTTTACAGAATATTGAGAATTTTATTTATTGGAGAATTCATTTGGACAGCATAGATCAAGTTTTCTTATACCTCCGTCCATTTTTTTTTCACCTGAGACATAAATGAAGATGCCTATCGGACCTCCTTTCGTCCCTTTCTAATATATTATTATTTGGAAACGTCTTTGATTAAGTAGTTCAGCTTCTGGTACAGCTTTTAATTCGGGCTTTAATCTTTCATGTGGTGGCCCAGTTTGTTATTCAGCACAAGGTTAGTGGGAAAATAAAATGCAGCGATGATTTTTTATTTTACTTTTAATATTCTCGCTGTATATAGTAGCTACGTCAAATGTGATATTCTTACCATATTGTTTAACTTCAAGACTTGTCTGTTAACAATTTATTTTGATTCATAGTCATAATCTTATTGTTTTCATAATGAATATATCATTATTATAAACAATTCAAACAATGTAGAAAAGAATAAGAAAAATGTTATAAATCTCCAAGAATCTCTATTCATAAATAACCTGTGTATTTGATGAACGTCATTTCAGACATTCCCATATGCATATAGATAGACTAAACTCATTATTTTGTGAATGGATTCAGGCTAAATACTCTGGTGTGTTTCTAGAGATTCATTTCAGTCCAAGGTTGTATAAACTGCATCTCTAAAAGTGAAAGGCCAGTGATTGATCTTACTTATGAAAACACTTAGAACATGGCATTTATATTGAATAAGGTTTCTCAAATTCATTGCTAATGAAAAAAAAAATCTAGAAATTTACAAGTGAAAAATTAAAAAGCTCCTCCAAGACACATACCACATATTAAAATCTTTTTTACAACCAAAATTTTAAAAATAAAGGTAACAACTATTTGTTTCAAACTTCTTGAGCAGTGATGATTAAGAGAACCATGGGTACAAGTAAGACAGGGAGGAACAGAGAAGACATAGGTTACTGTTTGGATTTTTGTTGACTTCTTGTTTGCTTGTTTTAAATATCTATTATGTTGTTAGTATTTTTCAAAGTCTGCTTTTATAAAGGCCCTGTGTGTAAAAGAGTGCTCAGAAATATGCAAAGGCTACTTTCAGAAGCACTAGCTCTCTGTTTTCCTTCTTGTCTAATGAAACAAACAACCAAAAAAATTATTCTGGGCCACAATAGAAGCTCCTTAATAACTGTAACACCTCAATCACTAAATTTATGTTACATTAAAAAAAAAAAAATACAAGTAACCAAACAAAAAACCAGCAAAGTTTGTGGGTCTTGACTTGGTCATGTACTAAACCTTATAAACATGAAAGTCCGCGCAAAGAGTTGGCTTTTCAAACCAATTGACTACTGCTAGGGAACTATTTCTGCTAAAGACAGGTTCCAAGGGCCAATGAAACATCTTGGAAGCTCTTTAAGCTGCTTCGCTCAGTCACAGCATTTTTCTACCATCGATATTTCTCTTGCATCCTCTTCCTTAATGGAGATCTGTGTTGGCTGACCACCACTGGCCTGGACATAACAGATCACATACATGTGGTTTGATTTCTTACATTATGACTGCTGTGAAGCTTTAACTTGATCTGACAGGGAGCCTTAGGATACTTAGTTCAATGAAGTTGCCATTTTTCTCATTGGTCAGAGAAGGCAATTAGATTCTTATCAAGTACCAAATCAGATGAATTGGTGGAGGCCTCCCGCTGTGCTTTATTGAGAAATAGTTTGATGCATTTTCATGGCTATATGGAAAGAATGCTATGATCAATTTGCAATGTCTGCTATGCTGGAGAAACGATAACAGAAATATACTTGCCTTCTGCTTATGTCCATGTTGCAGGTCCTCGGCTTTGGGAGGATGAGGTTGAGTTGAGTTTCTAATTTGCTTTCAGGTCTCAGAAGCTAACCTTTGTGGAGTGTGTGTGTGTGAGCTTGTACGCGTGTGTGTCTGCATATGTGTACACGTGTCTGTGTTGGCCTGGAATGGAACAGTAAAACACAATGCCAACACCAGACATGCCAATAGCAGAATATAACTTAAACCCAACCAGTTTAAATTTTTTTCAAAAGCAAACACACTTTGTACTGACATTTGGGATAAAGCAAAGAAAAATTTGGTGGAAAGCCTCTTTTGGTAATGAAAACTCTTTCAATGCCACTTGAGCACTTAATAGAAATGAGGAAGAAGAGTGTCAAATAAATGAGAAGGGAAAAGGCTACACTCTGCTGTAGTAGTTATTTTCCTAATTGTAAGATTACAATCGCATGCCCATTAACAATAAAGAAGAAATAACCATATAATGAATGTCTTTGATTTTCAGTTTTTACCTGGCGGGGGAAAGAACAGAAAGCTCTTGCTGGAGTGTCCATTCCCATGGATGTCAGGAACTGAATGAATGAAAGACTTCCATCTCTCTAATGAACAAGGTGGTTGGAGAATTTTGATAATGAAATAGAGGAAGAGATAGAAATGTTACATTTGCATGTCAGGTCACTGCTTTGTGGCATTTAGGAATTAATAAACCATAGTTGGAGTAAATTTACCCCTTATATTTCTAACTCCATCAGAAAAAGTTAAGGCAGCTCTACTGTGTGCAGAAGTAAGTTGAGTATTTGACAAATTTTATAAGCATTAATAACAGCTGTGCATTTAAAGGGGAAACATCATTATGTGCCGTTATGTTAGTCTTCTTAAAATTGACCTAAAAAAATGTATTGTTGATAAGTTAAATAATAGTTTACACTAGTTAATATGTATAATAAACAGCATATTTCTAATAACTGATATATAGATAATAAAGATTTACATTTATAGCATATGAGTTAACCATAATTAATTGATTTTTAAAATTTCTTTTGATTTTAATTATGCATAAAAAGACTGTATATGAGCTATATGTATAGTTCAAAGAAAAATAATAAAACAAACTCCTCTGTTACCATGACTCAGTTTAAGAAATAGAATATCAATATTTTTGAAGCTCTGTATGTCCTTCCTTCTACCTGCACCCCTCCCCAGGGCAGGGACGCAAGTGAGGCACAATTTTCAGGCCCAAAATTTAAGGAGGCTCCAAAAAACTTAACAATCAGGATAAATAATATTTGAATGCAATATGGTAAAATAATAAAAATTGAGGAAAAAATATATGATGAAAAAGTTACCAAAATTTTAAATAAAGACAATATCAGTAAAAAAAAATTAGAAGGGAAAAAATTTGTATTGCTAATCCTTTAAAAATTTTCCTGAAATTTGTATTAATTATGCTTTCACTTTTATTTAGAGGTTTTTCGGTCTTAGCACTATTGACATTTGGGCTGGAAAATTCTTTGTGTGGGGGCTGTCCTGTGTATTGCAGGATGTTTAGCAGGATTCTTGGCCTCTACCATGTTTTTGAATCTTACATAAATAGGACCATGCTATATGTATTTTTCTTCAGTTTTCTCTTTTTACTTCAAGTGATACTTTTTAAATTGATGCATGTTGCTATGTGCAGTATTAAATATATATACCTTAATTTAATTAGATATTCTAGTATTGATGGACAATTGGATTGTTTCCTGTATTGACTACAAACAAGGCTACCTTGAACATTCTTACACGTTTCTTGATGCCTCGATGCAAAACCTCCCTAGGATTGATATGTAGGTGTATAATTCCTGGGTAATAGTATGTGTGCATGTTGTAAACAGCAAGATAATATCAAATTATCTTCCAAAGCTGTTATTCCAGTTTTAATTCTCACCTGCACTGTACGAGTCACCTATTGTTCTGTATGCTTGACTTAATATTGTCAGACTTTGTAAAATTATGCCAATCTGGTGGATTTTAAAATGTATCTCATTGGGTTAAATTTACAATTTACTGATATCTAATGAGGTCAGATATCTTTTCATATTTTAGTGCTCGTCCCTGTTTCCTTTCCTTTTCTGTGAAATGTCTAATGTGGTAAACATTTAACCCGTCCATTGAATTTGTCATTTAATTATTTTTTCATTACCAGCTTTTTTGGCTGTTTTTTTCAAATCCACCTTGTCAAATTTTATAGTCTTTTGTTCCTTTGTTCCTTTGCCATATCTTTATTTGGGGTAGGTTTGATTCTGTAGGGTTTTTTTTTTTTCCTCCTGACTTTCATTTGTGGTACTTTATGTCCTCATCGGTTTTGTGATTTTTGATGATAATTATAACTATCTTAGAGTTATAGTGAGAATTAAATGAGAGGACATACGTATAGATGATGACACTATGATTGTATCATAGATGCTCAATTGACATTACTTCTCTCTCCTTCTATCCAACTTCCTCAATACCACCTCTAAAACACAGGCCTTCTATCATGAATCTTATACATACATGCTTAAGACGTTTTAATGTGTCTATATAGTACAGGTTTCTAGAAATCTCATTTGTTCAGTTTTTTCATAGGATTAATACTCTGTTTTAATGAATACAAATTACATTTTTGTGTAGTTACATAACATGGACAGATATCTGATTAAAATCTCTAAAAAAATGTAAGGTTAAAGTATAAAAGTTTCATGCTTGGGAGGATGTTTTAGAAAGTAATTTTCATTTGCAATGTATGCACTGTCTGCATCTAAACCTTTTGCTGCAGGTCTGCATTAGAATGTTGAGGAAGAAAAGGCTGTTGTGCTTGGAGACAAGAAAACATTTGGGGGAAGAGCAGGACATGCTTTAAGGTTAGAGTTTGGTATCAGCTGCTACCCACATTGTGAAACATAAGATTCTACCTATCTGTCCAAAATATCTCACCTAGCATTTGACCATTTCCCCAGAGTGACCCAAAGCTTAAACTCCTACAGACATTCCTGGGGTTAAATAACCAAGATGGGAGTCCTCTTAGATAGAGGCATCTAATCAGGAACCTTTAATGTACAATGTAAGAATATCCACACTAGTCTTGTCCCAAAAGTAAAAGACTCAGTTTAATGTCTTAGCTATATATTGGCAAAGAGACTAATGGGAAAAGGATAATGAAGGAAATCTTGGTATAGATATGTTGCATTCCGGCAGCTCCATCCAATTTGTGATTCTTTATAAAAGCTGCTTTGTTGCAGCAGGACTGAAATATTTTATTTAGGAAGGCCTGTGTTAGGTGATCAATGTGTTAATGGAAAGCCATGCCTACAATTTCCCTGAATGGAAGCAAATTTTCCAATAAGAATTAGTAGTAAATGAAGGAAATAACAGGATGTCATTGATATCTATAGCTGAGAGTTCCCATATATTTCTAGCCTTTAGCAATATAATTTACACACTTAAATATAAAGATTACATAAGTTAAAAAAGAAATCAAAGTATACTCATAAAATTCTTTCCAATTAAAAACATAAAGATATACTTGTAAAATGTACTCCTTTTACACACCTGCAAGGCTAATTGATGGATTTGATGAGAATGTACTTTTACAGATAGTGATGGATAATTGTGTGGTTGACGTAGGGAAACAGGGAGCCAGACAGAGAGACAGAAGATTTTTCCCAGCAATATGCTGCAAATGTAAACACCAGGATGGGGATGAAGACATACGATGAAGTCTGTATAATCTCAATAAGTATTCCAAGTATGATAAAAAGTAAAATAAAAGGGATAATTTAAGGATAATTATGGAAGGAGAAGTTATGCACTAAGACATCAGAGTTTTACCTCTCTTTTGGTAACAACAAAGTATTTAGATATTTGTACTCCAAGACTCATTATTTCAAAGTGAAACTTTCTTGGGTACATACTATCAAGTATCGAATGTGACGGTGGTCTAGTGGTGAAGATTTGACGCTCTCACTGCTGTAGCCCGGGGTTCATTTCTGGTCAGGGAACCACACCACCCATCTGTCAGTTGTCACACCGTGGCGGCTGTGCGTTGCTGTGATGCTGAAAGCTATGTCACCAGTATTTCAAATTCCAGCAGGATGGTATTTGACAGGTGGACCCATGGTGGACAGGTTTCAGCAAAGCTTCCAGACTAAGACAGACTAGGAAGAAGGACCTGGCCACCCACTTCCAAAAAAATTGGCCATGAAAACCCTCTGAATAGCAGCAGAGCATTGTCTGACATAGCACTGGAAGATGAGAGGATGGTGCAAAAAGACCAGGCAGGGTTCCTCTCTGCTGCTGTACACAGGGTCGCTAGGAGTCAGAATCAACCGGACAGCACTAACTATTAAAATACGGAGAAAAGAAACTTAGGTTATTCTTAAGTGAAATAAACAAAATCAGCATTAAGCAAGGTTTGTTAGAGAGATGCAAACTGATTTAGCAAATAAATTTCAATGCTTTAGTGGCTTAACATAATGAAAGATCATATCTTGCTCTCTTAACACTCTTTTTAGCAGGTGGCTTTCCTCAGATACATGACCCAAAATTTCCTGCTCTTGGTTCTGCCATCCTTTAGGACTTCAAAGTCCCCTCTATCCACCCTGCAGCCAGGGAAAGAGAATATGCAGGAGGCACAGAAGCTTCTTAAAGGCCAGGCCGAGAAGGGACACAGATCACTTGTATTCAGAGCTCACTTCCTCTCTGAAGCCTTCCCTGATTCTTCTGGGCCACAACAATCCCTATGCTCTCAGCATTCCCAGAGTACTTTGTTCATCACTCTATTTACTTTGTCACATTGTTTGGACTCATTTATTTTCTCCAGCCTCATCTTGACATCTGTAGTTTCAGCACCTTTAATGAAAGCACCTTTAATCAATTCTCTCAGAACAAACGCATACGATTTCAATTTATTTTTTAATGTTTGATTTGGGTCATTTACGTATATATATGTTTTTCTATATAAAATTTCATCTGACCATCACAACAACACTTGAAGATAAAGTTTTTATTATGTACATTTTAACCAAGAGGAAATGAAGTTCAGAGACTGTAAATATTGCTCAACTTTTATAAGTAGTGGAGACTAAAATTGAAGTCGGTAGATGCTAAACTCTGTTTTATCACAAAGTAATTAACTGAAACCTCAAAAATATGTTAAATATTGTCTAAAGCATCACTTCTGACTCCCTAAGGCTCTATTCCCACCTATCTCTCACAGAGCTACCTTAATCTGTTAGGAGGGAAACTGCCAGCATCAGCAATGCTATTTTGAATCTACCTTCTCTGATGGTGTTGTTAATTGGAGAAGATGTACGCATATGGCTTTACCCGTGGAAGATGTATTGGAAATTTCTTTAAAAGGTTCTCTTTAAAAGCTAAAGGGGGAAAGAGTGACTCTAAAAAATACCATACTCAGTCTCAGGATTTGCAGTCCCAGAGGCTAATTTGGGACATCTTGGTTGATTCAATGACATTTTTAAAGTCTACTTTCAAGAGACAAATTTAGTGTTATATATTCTTTGAAGTACATGGAAACCTAAATGCTATTTTTTAATACCAGAACATATTGTTGCATAGCTTATGGATTTAGAAGTACTTTGATAGTGCCATCTAGTGAATACAATACCGAAATCCAAGTAAAAATAAATCTGTTTTGTTAAAAAAAAATGTACAGTAGCATTTTTCCTGGTATAAAGAATTTACCTCTCTATGGTACCAAAGGTGTATTATCACTTGAAAACTCATGTAGCTTTAACATGTCTGTCTTTGTTATACATTTAATAGATTTTTCGAAGCCAAACAACACTATAAAGGGTAACTATTATAAAATGGTGATTGAGCTCACACTTTGTGCAAAATTTTAGTAATAACTTCATTGCATCCCTGAAAGAGCTATCTGGGGTAAATAGCTCTGTCATACACATCTGCTGGCACTCCTTAATATTTTCAGATGTGCAATCACTCAAGCCACGTAGGAAAGAAAGAGTAGGTTACAAAAGTAGGCTCGTTGATCCTGTGGGTGAAGCCTTATAGGACTCTGGCAAGTTCAGCTGTCTGCCTCTTGACAAGAACAAGATTGTAAAATGCTTTCAACAGAGGATATCACTGGTGACCTAGATTATAGAAAAAGGATTACAGTACATATCCAGAGAATGATTAAGGGATTACAAATGCTTATTTTTCATGCAATAATGAAGAATAGTATGTCTAATTACTGTTTTTGATTAAAGATGTGAGGGTGTTTAAACTAAAGGAAGTTATTTTTATTATGATGAGTAGTAAAACTCTCCTGGTGGAATCAAGGACTTTCTATAAAAAATAAATAGCACAATCAGTTTAAATTTCATCTTTAATATCGTCTTCCTACTGACCTGATCATACAGAACATACATATTTTGCTTTTTTTGGTCTAACAGCCTATTTTTATTTATTTATTTATTTTTTTGAGGAAGATGGGCCCTGAGCTGTTACCAATCTTCCTTTTTTTTTTTTTGTTTCTCCCCAAAGCCCCAGTACATAGCTGCATATCTTTGTAGGTCCTTCTAGTGCTTCTATGTGGGATGCCGCCTCATTATGGCTTGATGAGTAGTGAGTAGGTCCGCACCCAGGATCCGAACCAGTGAACCCCAGGCCACCGAAGCGGAGCGCACGGGCTAGCCCCTAACAGCCTTTCGTCGTCATCATTTACCTCTCATATAAGACCTTTGGCCATACATTTATGCTCAGCTGCTACCAACTGATAAATTGAGATACCCTGATATCAATTGCCATATGTTCCATTTTTTCATGGCCTCCTTTCTCCAGCCTACCGTTGCCTGCACAAACAAGTTACACTTATATTAATCTAGGATGGCTACTTGATCAACGGCTTAAGGCCATATTAAGCGAGTATCAGGGCTGTCAAAACCTCTGGAGTTATCACCGAGAGAATACTACCAGGTACAAATTGCATACTGGCTACTGGATAGAGTAGGAAAGGTCATTCCACTGGTCGCTGTCCTCTAAAGCATATTTCGCCTTGCTTAGCAATATCTACTCCTTCAATTTCATCCTGAAGTGAAATAGTACCTGCCAGAGGTGGCCTGCTGCATCTTTAACGAGTTGCTCTTGCGTTCTGCATCATCTCTATCAGCGGAGAGGGGGCAACAGAAGATCTGATGGCATTTTTCCTTTCAGCATATTTATTGAGTGACATTGATCTATGTGATGCTTCATTGCTTCATCCAGAATTTTCTACTCATGAACTGCAGATCCCAGGTCAGCTCTACATGACCAGCGGCATGTTTTGAATTTAGAAAATTATCTTTGAAAGACAAGTTCAGCCTAAGTCATGCATGAAATTTTTTATCATAGATTCATCCTCAGATGCATTTGCCCTTGAAGATGCATTATTTTTCTTTGTTTGGGAGCTTTCAGTTTTTGCCTTTGAAGCATTCTTCAGGCATTTAATCAGAGGCTGTTATTTCTGTTACCATGAACTTCTATTTCTTCCACAGATGGCATTATAATAAAAATAAAGGAAATAAAGAAATTACTCACCCCAAGGCATTGGCTGTTTCCATTTTTCATTTTCACTGTTCTCCCCGTTTCTTTAGATAAATTAAAATAGACATAATTGTATTCATATAGTAATTAAAAAATTCTATTCTGTGTCTTTCAAATAAATTATGTCATTAAATTTTGCCATGTGTACGCGTCTTGTCATTTTTCTGTTTGCTATGGGTATATAGGTCAGTTTTATGGAATCATCCACTTTGTATGCCATTAGCTCTGAACTTATAAGTCTGGGAAAATATATCACGACAACAGTTCAAGTGCTCGGCTTGGGGTGAGAGTTAGTAGTTTAAATATATATATCTATGTATATATATATAACTGTATATATATCTACATGTTAAGATTGAGAGTCTCTAAATATCACCTTATCATTACATGAGTAGCTCCATTGATGCTTCATAGATAGTGGAAATGTATGAAAAATATGCAGGAAGCCCTAATCCTTGGCATTTTTTTACCATTCCCCAAGAGCTAGAAGGTATTGATATTGTCTTCTAATTGGTTGATATAGTGTCTACAAGATGCTATCTTAATTATTAATTTATGGGTAATCAGTTGTTTGTTTCCATATATTCTGGACACCTACTAAAATGGCTCAACCATATTTTCATATCATCTCTCCATCTCTTCTCACTTTTATCTGAGCTCTCCAACTTTTTTTTTCCTTTCTTCTGTGTCACTTTGGGAAGCAACCCATATAGATGGGATTCAACAATGGGTATTACTCTCTTAAATGGCAATTGAGAAATCTCCAGTAATGTAAGTTGTAAAGGGTACTCCAGCATTTCCAAAATTATATTTTAATGTCTGACATAAAGATCATCTGAATTGGTAATTCACTTGAAATTTATTTAAACTTTTAGAAATTCATATTGTTCCTTATTTTTTACTGTAATTTTTGCATAGACAAACTTTTTCACCTTTTGTAATTCTTTCTTTTAGTTCACATTTACTAGACTGAGGATTTGAATGATAAGTGGATTCTTTTTTTTTTTTTTTAATTTTTTGTTTATTGCAGTAACATTGGTTTACGACATTGTAAAAATTTCAGGTGTACATCATTGTACTTCTATTTCTGCATAGATTACATCATGTTCACCACCAAAATATTAATTACAACCCATCACCACACACATGTGCTGAATTATCCCTTTCACCCTCCTCCCTCCCCCCTTCCCCTCTGGTAACCACCAATCCAATCTCTGTCCCTATGTGTTTGTTTATTGTTGTTATTATCTACTACTTAATGAAGGAAATCATACGGTATTTGACCTTCTCCCTCTGACTTATTTCACTTTGCATTGTACCCTCAATGTCCATCCATGTTGTCACAAATGGCTGGATTTCATTGTTTCTTATGGCTGAGTATGGATAAATTCTTAGAATCATACAACCTTCCAAAACTGGATCAAGAAGAAGTAGAGAATTTGAATAGACCAATCACCAGTAAGGAGATCGAAACAGTAATCACAAACCTCCCCAAAAATAAAAGTCCAGGACCAGACGGCTTCCCTGGTGAATTCTACCAAACATTCAAAGAAGACTTAATACCTGTCCTTTTCAAACTCTTCCAGAAAACTGAGGAGGGGTGGAAGCTCCCTAACTCATTCTACGAAGGTGACATTACCCTGGATTCTTGATACTCATTGTTACATTGCTTTCCAGGGAAATTGTACTTATTTGTTCTAATCAAAACAAAAGTGCCAGATTTACCTCAACATTTCTTACCTTTAATATTCTCTAATTTGGAAGGAATAACTTACAGTCTGCATTTTTATTTGCATTTTTTATCACTGATGTGGAAAACATTTTCCTCATTTAGTTCCTAATTGCATTACTGCATTTTTGTTGTTGTTCATTGTCTTTGAAGGACTTTTATTCTGTTTTATTATTTGCCTTTAAATAAGAACAGTAATTGAAAGGTATGAGATCAAGTGCTCTGTGTACTACTGTAAAATTAAATCCAAACAAAATCATGTAGTACAAAAAATGAAGTCAAATAGAAAAATTCTAGCAACTTAAAAAAATAACTAAGAAACTAAGAACCAACTGTCAACAATGTTATAGAATCCAGTTCTATGTGAGAATGCAGGGGTATGAGGAAAAAAAGAAAGACTGAATTGATTAGACTACCCTAATGGCCCATTATTAAATTACCTAAATGGAGAAATTCAATTGCCACTAATCTGAGCAGAAGTAGAAATTGAGAATGGAATGGATTGGTCATCACACTGTGATGACCTTTTAAATTTTATTTTTCCTTTTCAAAAATTTAGTTTCATATAAATTGGGTATAAACAGCTGATCAGTGGATCTGTGTTGTCATAGGTTTCTCTGTCTACATCTTTTACTTTTTTCTGAATACTTGCTATCAGTACAGACTCTTTGTAAAAGTAGCCTCCATCCTTAAAGCAGTGCTGTCTATCTTCTTGGCATATTGTATACAATAGAATTTCATAAATAATATTTTAGTCATACAGTTTCTAGGAAGAAAAATATCATGAACTGGAGCATCCATAAAACGTTGAAACATGAAAGTCAGATTATCCTCTAGAAAAGCAGGTAAAACCAAGTAGTGTTCAAAGTTTGGAAAATTGAAATCTTAGTTCTTAATATCATTTTGTTTTGACACCTTTTCTAGTGCATGAGGTGTCTGTTGCGTAATAAATAAATGATCTGAAAGGATAAAAGCTGTCTACATTCTTCGAAGCTGGTGCAGTGTGCCATGGTGCCTTGTCATCACCTACCCACACTTAATTAATAAGCATCTGTTTCATTTTTATATTTACTCAAGATAGTGGCTTAATTTTGTATTCTTGATATTCTACTTATTTCTGGTAATAAAGGAACATTTTCTCTTTCCTGTTCCTTCCCAAACAGCTTATATTGACAAAAATTCAGGGCATGTTTGTTAAACTAATATGGGGAAGCAGACAATGCCAAAAAGATTCTTAGTTCTAGAAATTAAACGATGAAATAATTTGTGGATAAAACAACAGTGAATTGGGTTGCATTTTAGCTGTTCACGATTTCTGTTCCTGTTCAAGTGATTTTAGTTTTTTATTACACTACCAGGTGCAGTATATCAAAAAATAGAGTTTGTGATAACGCAGTTGTTTCCCAGAGAAGACTTTAACAGCAAAGGCTCCCATTAAATAGGTTTTGTGGTTGTTTCTCCTGGGAACCAGGGACTTGGCAGCCTGGAGCTATATTTAAGTTAATGATTGACAACTTCTGATTCTCTATTTATGTTGTGTATATGCAGGTCCAATGGGGAAAATGTTGATAATACAAAGTTTCTCCAAGGAAACAATTCCAAATGTGTGAAGACTGATGTACTATTGATTGTAGCAACATAGATAAATTATTTTTTTCTTGTTTTTAAAACTAGATTCTTTTTGGCCCCTATACGAGAAGTTGCAAGCCTCTTTTTGTTAATGTGTCCTATTTGTGGAGTATTTTTTCATTTGTACCCACTCTCCTACAGTGGATTCAAATGATTGTTAGTCATTAAATTAAGCATAGATTATTGTTATCAGAGAACAAAAGAGAACAAGATATAAATAAGTTGGTTGCTCTTTATCAAAAACTAAATTTATAAAAAGGTATTTTAAAACTACTACAAACATACATTCTATGTCAAGTAGTGTTTTGATTGAGCTATTTTGGTGTGTGTGTGTGAGGAAGATTAGCCGCGAGCTAACATTCGTTGCCAATCCTCCTCTTTCTGCTGAGGAAGACTGGCCCTGGGCTGACATCCATGCCCAACTTCCTCTACTTTATATGGGACGCCACCACAGCATAGCTTGACAAGCGTTGTGTTGGTGTGCGCCCGGGACCCGAACCTGTAAACCCTGGGCTGCTGGAGCGGAGTACATGAACTTAGCTGCGCCACCAGGCTGGCCCCCAGCTAATGACTTTTAAGTCTGTGTATCCACCTAGACCTCTCTGCTGTGATCAAGACCTAAACACACCAAACTACCTAGTAGGTAATACTATCTGGATATTACATGTATACTTCAACCTGTGCGCTGGAAACTCAGGTCATTATCTTTGCCTTACAAAATTTGCTCCTAGTCTCTGCTCCTATCTCTTATAATTGATTTATAATTCTCCTTGGCCCCAAATAACAAAATTTAAAGCTATTCCTGTAGGTTCACTTCCTTACCTAATACATCAAATGGTTTTCCAAGTTCTATTAACTTTAGCTTCAAAAATATCCCGTTTTCATTCTTTTCTTCCTATTCTGTTCATTCTCACGAGGACTAATTTAATAGCCTCAAACCCAGATCTGGTCCTACTTCCCTCTAATCTGCTGCTTATATTACCAGTAATGTGGTTTTCTAAAAGAAGTATGTCTAGCGTGAGGTGGCTTTGCTTGAGAATTCCGGGTGATTACCCAATGCCTTCAGAAAAAGGGCGCAGATTCCTTGGTATGGAGTGTGAGACCATCCCTTTATAGTGTGGCATTTGCTAACATCTCCTGCGCCCTTTCTTGCTGCTTGGCTTCCATTAAACTTGTACCTCAGAAAAAAAAATTCCTTCCAATTTCCCAAACATGCTGTGATCGTTCATTCCTCTTTGACTCACATATGCTATCTCTCCTCCCAGGAGAACTGCTCTCCTCCTGTCTGCTTACAAAGTCCTACTTTCTCTTTAAGACACAATTGAAGCTTCATATGCTCTGTGATGCCTTCCCTGGTGTCTCTGAGTCACTAACACTAATTTTTTTCACATCAAGCTATTAATGAAAGTATTGATTTATATATATGACTTCCCACCTAGATTAGAAGCTCATTGTATGCAGGCCAGTATCTGATTCATCTTTGTTTTTCCAGTGCTTAGGACAGAAAAGGCACAGGTAATTCAACTGACATCTGGTGAGTAAATGCAGGATGAAACAAAACATGAATAGTGCAATGAATCCTATTCTATAAGTTAGATAATTACATTTCACTTCAGATTATTATAAAATAGTTTCCTTAAAAGTTCTAGATATATACTGTTTCAAATTAAGTACCTATGACTATATAATCATAATTTGTGCTGAAACGTGAGTTTTGCTTCAGTTTTTAAAATAAAGCAGGAATATGACCACAAAAAGCAATATTTCAGAACTGTGTCAATTTAAAATATCTGGCCTTCAATATATTCTCAGTGTTTACTGATACTACTTAAGTTTAAAGTTCTTATTATATATTTTTCAGTTTTAGAAAAAAACGTTTTTTGAAAAAATGGTAAAGGTAATTCCTAGGCCATACATGAACAAAATTTAAGACTAAAAATGCTATAAACTTGATAAAACTTATAGTTACAGGTACAGAGCATGTATAAGTAAGTAAATAAAAACATAAATAAATAAGTATAGCATATGGGTAAGGGGCTCTGTAAAAGAAGGACAAACCTTCTCAAAAATAATGCAAAGCTTTGCAGAGCTTGATAGAAGAATATAATTGTGACATTCAAAGTAATAATTTATACCTGACTGTTCATTATTGAAAACATAATCCAATAAAAGAACTATATTAGTGTTGGTGCTTCACAGATTCTAACTTTAGCAACAAATAATTTTGGAGACAAGTCCTGGACTTGTTGGGTAACTGTAAGCATTCACGACTTTGGCGAGTGAAAATAGTTTATTTGACGTCTATGGATTGCTTATAATTTGATGATAGATTTTCTGATAAAATTAAATGTTAATTTTGCTGAATATATATTTTGTTGTTCTTAGGTTGCAGAAATTTTTGCAACCAATTCTTCCTCCAGTGAGACAGTCATGAGAAGCCATCTTTTTTAGGTTATCAATCTTGCCTTTTTCATAGTCATGCACAACATTACTTGGCTGGAAAAAAAATGAGTCTAAACTTATGAATCAGAACAAATAATATGTTCTCTGAATTTATTGTACCCAGACTATCATCTCGATTGATGTGCTTATTCAACAAATATTTAATGCTAGCCAACTAGATGACAGACTCGAATTGTGGCACTAGAAACACAGTAGGGAATAAGATGCTTGCTTGGATGGGAGTGATAAAACTTAGTTTGGAGGTATCTGGCTTTTTTCTAGTATTTTATAATTTTTTATTATTTTTTTTGGTGAGGAGGATTGGCCCTGAGCTAACGTCTGTTGCCAATCTTTCCTCTTTTTGCTGAGGAAGATGGGCCCTGGGCTAATACCCGTGCCCATTCTCCTCTATTTTGTATGTAGGACACTGCCACAGCATGGCTTGATGAGTGGTGCCTATGTCCACACCCCGGGTCTGAACCTGGGAAGGCCGGGCGGCCAAAGCGGGACGCGCAAATTTAACTGCTACACCACCTGGCCGGCCCCTTTTTTCTAGTATTTTAGAGTGTCATGGTGTGGTAGGAATACCCTGAGACTAAGGTGACCAAGACTGAGTTGGTTCTGTAGAACATATACAATGGTACAAGCAGCAAATCCAAACAGATTTTCGTGTAGAGGGAGAAATCTCTATGTAGCTGCTGTATATACTGAAAAATAAAGGGACATTCAGAAAAGCAGGGAGGAACATTTACATCTCATAGAGGTCAAGTCCTGCAAAACTAAGGCCTGGGGAGCTTACCAGGAGAGAACCTCGAAAGTCAGATTCAGCAGCAACGGCACAGCTGGCAAATTGGAAATATGCTTCCCTTAATCCAGAAACTGTTTGTCTTTCTTCACTATTTTATTGGGTGTGGGAGGAGGAAGAGGATGCATTTGGGCTCACAGATTTTGCCATCAAATTCTCACACAATTGAGGCAGAGATAGAAATAGGATTACTTTCAACTTAGCCCCTGTAAATTTTTCTCCACTCTTCATAATTTATGAGTTAGCAAAATAGCAGTGCAATCTAATAACTTAAGGTGAACTCATCTATTTTAATTGTATGTTATTACCAGACTAGACTGAGACATGTATAATGGTTCTGTGCTGTTACAGACATATGCAAAGGCAACTTTTTCCATTTTAAGTATCTGTGTATTCTAAAGACAACTGTTGATAGTGAGAGGCAGAATCTGCCCCCAATTAGGGGTATATATTTCTTAATATAGTAGAATGAGTGATAGACTCCTGTATTCATAGGGCATGTCTAGCCTCTTGTCCGCAAACAAATGGCTGTCAATAAAAGTGGTTCTCAAATCACAAGATTATAAGAATCACTGATGAAGCACTTTAAAATATGGGTTCCTTAATCTCTACATTGGAGCTTCTGTTTCAGAATGTGGTGTAGCCTTTTCATCACTCATACTTGACCAAAACCTCCATCAAGTGCCCTAGTGTACTGCCAGATTTGACAACCATAGCATAAAATACCTATAAAGTTGGCATTAGCTAGTGTTAGGTTTATTTCCTTGTGAACTCCAGGAAAGATAGTTAATTTTAAGCAGCTTTCAATTCACTCATCAACGATTTATTGAGTGCTTCCTACGTGTTGCCCACCAAGCTGTCAGGCAAAAACTAACAATGTATAGACTCTTCCTTCCAGAAACTCACAATCCATATATAGAAAATGGAAGATAGTAAATAGGAACTAGATTTCTCAGGAACTCACTTGGATTTGAATCAACAGTATCTCTTTACTCTGGTGTATTAAGCAAATTAAAGGTCATCATCCAAAATATCATGAAATATATATAAAGATGTAGATATACATAGCTGGATAAATGCATAGATTTCATTTCACAGAGGTTGAAAACTATTTCTCTGTGTTTTAGGTTTTAGGTTAGATTGCCTGTAGAAGATGAAAATGTGTCATATATTAACATATAATTAACACATATAAACTCTTCACTGATGTGTGCATATATCCATATGAATTCTTATAAATAGGCAGCCAGGTGCTATAGGATTTGAAGCACCCCTCAATGCAGCCCCTTTAACTCCCAAAATGACAATTCAAATCATGCAATCAAAGGATAATTTGGAGAAGTGTACATGTTGTAAAAAGAAATATAAGTCATCACGGAAGCTAAATAAAAAGATACTAAATTGTCCGTCATTTTATTTAGCATCATTTCTAAAAACGGCCCTGTACTCACTATAGCATCTGTGAGTGGAAGGGGGACCTTAGAGGTTATCTGGATTCAACTCCCAGCAAAAGCTGCGATCTGTTCAATAACATGACTGGCATATGGTCAGCAGCCAGTGTAAAACTTCTGGTGATAGGGAGGCTCCTACTTTCTAAGAAAGCTGTGGATGCACTGGCTAGATTGGAACATTCTTTTTACAATGAGCCAGAACTCTTTGTAAACTCCACAAGTGGAGGCTGTGGTCTTGTCCTCAGGAGAAAAATATATTTCACTAAATTCCTTTGCATGTAAAAGCACTGAAGAAATTTGAGGGGAGCTATCATTTTCCTCATGCATCTTCTCTTTCCCAGTCTAAAAATCGTTTCTTTATTTGAAAACACATCTACTTTCCTCTCTTTCTTGGTTTCTCTCATCTGGGTGCTTATCATTTGGTCAAAATCTGTCAGAAAACTTGCTGCCCAGAAATTGAATTTCAGTATTGCTCCTTACTGGCTTGAAGAGTGAAGGAAAGCTATTTAATCTCCGTGCTTAAGTATTAAATATACTATCCACATCTGAACAATGAGGAAAGTATTACCATATTTAACTTCCGAGGTGGCTACGAGAATCAAATGAGACGACCTATGAAGAGCCCTACCTATTGCCTAACACTCAGTAGGCTCTCGTTATTTCTATTCCCTGCATCCCGTCCCTGATTAGAAGGAAAAATAATAGTAGCTGATGCCTACAACTTTGCTAATAGAGAACAGAGACAGGGAGTATCAGGTGAGTAATGTCAGACCTTCCGTAAACATTCATCTGTCAATATTGATTGTTTATAAGGTTCTGCTATCGTTATGCATAGGTTGATTGTGAGGGGTGAGAATAGTAAAAATTTGTTTTATATGTACGTATCATATGTTAAAAACAACTAATTATACACTAAGTAATTTATGGTAAGAACTGGAGTGCCTGAAGCCATATGTTGGTTTTAATACATACGCAAGGAGATATGTAACATAAGATAAATAAGAGCCAGCCCAAATAGAGCATATTGTGAGCAGTGCATCTGCTCTTAAGAAGTTCCAAGGGCCGGCCCGGTGGCGCAAGCGGTTGAGTGCACATGCTCTGCTGCAGCGGCCCGGGGTTCGCCGGTTCAGATCCTGGGCACGCACAGACACACCACTTGTCAAGCCATGCTGTGGCGGCGTCCCATATAGAGTGGAAGAAGATGGGCACGGATGTTAGCCCAGGACCAGTCTTCTTCAGCAAAAAAAAGAGGAGGATTGGCAGATGTTAGCACAGGGCTGATCTCCTCTCGAAAAAAAGAAAAAAAAGAAGTTCCAGACCCTGACCTCTGCTGCAAAATGAAAGAGGATTTGAAAGGCTGAAACGAAAGAAGAAGAAGACATTAGAAAGAACGGGGAAAAGAAAAACTCTGTGTTGCTAGCTAATTTCAAAATAATGGATTGCCTTCTCTTAACTCTATGAACTTTATTGATCTGAATTTGAACCAATAAAGTTTTAAATGGATAATTGTGAAGAATAGTGACCCTTAAGTTTCTTTAACATGCATCTTTTCATTGCCAATTTATATACAATGATCAGTTGGACAGAAATCTCACATTGCATATTACATTTACAATTATAACATCCAAACCGATTTTCTAAAGAGAGATATTGTCAGAGGATAGAAAAAATTGTCACTGGACATAATGAATTCATATAATTTGCTTTTGCTATTTCAACATCCATTTTTCTACCTTTGAGAACTAAAGAGGCCTATTAATCTATTAGAGAATAGACGCATTGTCAAGTTCACCTCTCCAGTTGTTTATCTGCTTCCAAAGTTTTGATTAAGCACCATCAGTGAAAATGAAATTTCATTTTATCCTTTCAGTGTTTCCTTTGTCCTTGCCTCTAACAGTCCTGTAATGGATGTTGCCTCTCGTTTTTTCCAATTATGCCCATAATGCTAATGCCTTTAGGCATCAAATGTCCTGTGAATCTTTTTTGACCCACCTCTTCAGGCAATCATTACAACTTTCCGCTTCTATTACTGTACTCCTTTTGTTAGAGCTGATCATACTTGGCCATTGGTTGTAAGATGCTGCTTAACTCTATTTTCCTTTCAGGCACTATCATTCATTCCTGACCACTTATTCCTTTGGTTCACAGAATATAATCTAATCAATTGGCATTACTATGCTTGAAATTATCATCCTGCACCTAGTCTTTCCCTCAACTATACAGTAATACATTCCCGGGAGATGCATGCTTGCTATCATTAGGGTTTTTTTTATTAGTTTTATTTGCATAAAGTTAATTCTTCTACATATTTTTATTTGTAACAAAAATGATATGTATTAATGCGAGAGTAATTGATAATTTTAATGTACAATATTCATTAAAAGCAAGATCATTTCTTCTATTCAATTGAGTAATTTAAAAAAGTGTATGGATAGAAGAAATAAATAATTTTAAAAGAGTAAATTAGGGCTGGCCTGCTGGTGTAGTGGTTAAGTTTGCATGCTCCTCTTTGGTGGCCCAGGGTTCAAGAGTTCGGATCCCAGGAGCAGACCTACACACCACTCATCAAGCCATGCTGTGGAGCATCCCACATACAAAGTAGAGGAAGATTGGCAACAGATGTTAGCTCAGGGCCAATCTTCCTCACCAAACAGAAAGAGTAATTATCTGTAAGTGGGGAATAAATAATTCCAATGTGTGTGTGTGTGTGTGAGAGAGAGAGAGAGAAAGATTAGCCTTGAGCTAACATCCTGAGGCCAATCCTCCTTATTGCTGAGGAAGATTGGCCCCCGGCTAACATCTGTGCCAGTCGTCCTCTACTTTATATGGGATGCTGCCACAGCATGGCTTGACAAGCAGTGCATGGGTGAGCGCCCAGGATCCAAAGCTGCGAACCCCAGGCCACAGAAGTGGATGGAGTGCACTCAACGCTACACCACCGGGCCGGCCCCCTCCAATTTTTTTTGAAGTTAGGAAGCATGGCTTATATTTCATAGACATTTTAAGTGATATTTTATTGACATTCTGACATGTCTTAAAGCTTCTCTGGATGTTATTTTTTGGTCTTTGCTTATCTGTGTCCTTCTCTCCATTTATTGCTTCTCTGTCCTCTTTCTCCCTTAGGCCTTCTTTACAGACTCATTCCTACCATGGCCCACTAGGCTTCTGATGAAAAGTTCTTCACCATAAACTGCATGTCTCAGTTTACCACTTAATCTACCCTATAAGCATTCAGTACTCTACTCTTCCTGAAGCTTCTCCCAAAGCAAAGCCTATCTACTAGTCAAATGCATTCTTACATCCCTGTAACTCTCTCTGTCTAATTGTGTCATTCAGGAAGATCATTGACCCTTTCAAAGGACTGATTTCTTCAGGATAACAGCAAAGCCATAACTCGTCTGTTATTTCTTACAAAATAAATTTCCCTCTAAGAAGTGGAGCATGAATTTGTCTAAAGTAAAACTATGATGAAATTATGGAGAGAGTAGTGCCTCCTATGGACTTGTTCAAGCAAAGTTTTTAATGTTCTGTGAGAGAAAGGGTGCAATTCTATTAAAGGGAATAATCTCATGTTTCTATCCTGTAAGAATCCATTCATAGCCTCAATTTCCATGGCTGCCATCATATCTTAAACCTGGTTTAATTTCCGCCCAGTTTTCCCAGTGACTTATTTTATTTATAAAAATAAGTCCTCCTAGATGGAATGCATCAAAAGATAAAAGGTCAAGCGAGGGTCAAAGGGTGGTAACGGGGTGGAGGGAGAGTAGCAATCATTCAAGTTCAAACTCTTGGCTGTTTAGCAACACATCACAAGTTTTATATCTGTTCCTGTGTGTGTGTGTGTGTGTGTGTGTGTGTGTGTGTTTTCTTACATTTTAACCATAATGTAAACATACCAACCATAAGGTACTATATTCAGATTGTTGGGTTGAATTTTTCTCATTATTTTTATATGTATTTTCCCTTTAGAGCGTTTACTTTGTATCTAGTACAGGTTTAATACTAATTTGTCACCTTGTTACCATGGATTAACATTTTCTGTGTTTTCTAATAGGAAGTGATAAGACATTAAAAGGGTACTCAGAGTCTACGTAGAGAGGTACTAGATAACATTTTGTCTTTTGAGGACTGTTCAGGTCACCTAAGACTGGATTTAAGAGTGGTAGTAGCATCAACTAACACAGAGTGCTTACTTTGTGGCAGGCATGCTCTAAGCACTTTACACATATTGACTAGTTTAACCCTTAAAATAGAACTTTATGAGTGAGATGCTCTTTTTGGCTCCATTTTCATGTGAGAAAATTGAGACACAAAGGTGTTAAGTACATTTTCCAAGGTTCCAGCTAGTCAATGAGAGAGTCAGGGTGAATAAATGTTTCTATAATGAATGTTTTCCAGAATCCTTAACAAGTAATGTGATTCTAAAATGTGGATTATTCATTTTTTTTCTAAATGGTTACTAGTAGATACCATAAATAAGTTCTCTAAAGAGGGACTAAAGAAGGTATAATCTTATATAAAAGCAATTTGACAAAAAAAGGTACTGTATATAGAAACTAGGAAGAACTTACAAAGTGGTACCTGACAAAATTCACGTTGACAAGACCTAGTTTACAATAAGAACTCTAAATGGCCCTCGAATAGATTAGTTTATATGTATTTTCTTGTGCACACAAATACAGGATGTAACTCTAGAGTTCTAAGTATGTCTAAGTCTATAATTTTAGACTCTCAATATTAATAAATGGACTACCCAGATGCTAGTGAATCCTTCTTGAATATTGTGCTTCAAACTTGTAACCTATATAACTAGTATTGTGAAATATTTAATTGAAGAATTACCAACCTATGATATATGAACATAAACTGTATTTTTATAAAAAACAATGTTTTCCGCCCCTTGGCTCACCCCTGCCCAAATTATTTCTCTTCATAGTATCTTCAAAGACACTGAAGATATTATAACTGATTATATTTTAATCTCTACACGGGGTTTACAAACCTCAGAGGCCAATTGTGATCTTCAGCTAACTAAAGCTACACAATAGCTTATATAGCTTATATATTTGTATAAGTCATGATTATGGAAGTATTATTTACATACAGTAAAATTTATCCTTTTTAGCTATATATTCCAATGATTTTTGACGAACGTATGAAGTCATGAAAATCTACTACAATTAAGATATCAAATATTTTCATCTCCCCCTAGAGTTCTTTTTTTGCCTTTCTGTAGTCCATCCTCTTGCTCCACTCCCGGCCTTCGGCAACCACTCATCTGATTTCTATCACCAGTTTGCCTTTTCAACAATGTCATGAAAATGGAAGCATACCATAGGTAATCTTTTGTGTCTGGCTACTTTCACTTAACATAATGCTTTTGAGGTTCATCCATGTTATTGCATGCATCAATAGTTTGTCCCTTTTCATTTCTGAGTAGAATTTTATTGTACAGAATCTAGCTTAATTTTGCTAATGAAATTATTTTTTTGCTTCGTCTGTTTTCCCCCTTCCCCTTGGCTTCTTCTCTGCTTTGTCATTTAACTTTTTTGTATCATATCTATCTTTGCAAATGACCTTGAAGTATTTTTGATGCAAGGTAAAGCAGAGATAGTTGGATAACAGAGGGATACATTAGACCTTATAGTAAAATTGAGCTTGTAACAAGCATTTGTAGCAAAATGAATAAAAACTGAATGGATTAAGTTATCATATGACCTTAGGCATGTTACTTAACATCTCTATGCCTCACTTTCTTCATTTGGAATAGGAGGATAATAATTATGCCTACCTATTTAGAGACTGCTACTGGTTTTTCTCAATATCCTTTGTCCTCTTCTCCCATTTTGATAGAGCCTCCTAATTTTAGTCAGTTAAATGACCTCTCATAATGCAGATTGTATTTCCCAGCTCTGTTGCTGCTACATTCGTCCATGTGACTATTTTCTGACCAATGAAATATGAGAAGTATCATATATTAGCTTCCGGGTGCCTGAGTATTTGGCATCATACACTTCCTAGACCACCTGCCTAGGTATTTCCTTAAAAGAGAAATAAATTTCCACATCGTGAAAACCTGTTTTTTTTTTTTTTTTTCTGTCACTCACCACTGAACTTAAGTCTAACATGACACCTCATTAGAGTTGTGACTACTGAGGAAAATGATTCATATAAAGTATAGAAGAATGGTGGAAATACCATAAGACCTTAATAAATGCCAGCTGTTATTATCAGTGGAACTAGAAAAATTAATAAAATATAGAAGACTACTTTAATGTTCTCTTTAATGTCCAAATATTTTGAACATTATAGCAAATATAATTCTACATTTTAAAATTCTAATTTTTAGAATTAGCTTTATATAGGAGAAATAATTTATAGCGCTTTTTTTTTTTTTTTTTTTTTTTTTTTTTGCTGAGGAAGATTCAACCTGAGCTAACATCTGCTGACAATCTTCCTCTTTTTGTATATGAGGTGGCACCACAGCATGGCCACTGACAGACGAGAGCTGTAGATCTGCACCTGGAACTGAACCCAGGCTGCCAAAGCGGAGCACGCCAAGGTTAACCGCTAGGCCACTGGGGCTGGCCCTAGAGTGCTTCTTTACTCATTTGTGGCTGAAGTGGATATTAGGTTGGTTTACCTGCTAACATATTAAGCCCCGAATAAGCTAGTTTAAGGATATGCCAGCTGCATGATATAGGCAAAGAATCTAATATCTCAGCCTCAGTTTCCTGATGAATAGACAATTCTGATTTTGCAAGGTTGCTGTTAGAAATTATACAAATATAAAATATGAATATAAATAGACATGTATAGTAGACTCAGTAGATGGTAGTTAATCTTGTTGCTATGGATTAATTTATTTGATATGTTTTTAAAAATGATAGTTAATCAGGGAAAATTTTGATAACAGTCCAGAATGAAGAGGATACATTGAGAAGCACTGGGGAAGAGGTAACAATGACAATAAAAGTATATAAAAATGATATTAAGGACTGCTTTTATCGGTCCAAAATTATATTTTGGCTAAGCTCTTGCTGTGAATACTGATTGCATATTTTCATTTTGTTTTGAGATTTTTGGAGAAAGAAGCAAAAATAAACATAGGAGAATTTTCAGCTTGTTTGCCTTTTTTGTTAATTTGAGCCCAGCAATAATTGATCACCTTAACATTTATAATGGACCATGTTCTGGAGCTTTTGATTGAGCATGTGATTCCATGACTTCATAATTTTTTTTTAAATATTTTTTAAAACTTAGCTTTTTGTTCTTCTTTAGTGCCCATAATAGTGCCAAGCTATTGATTATTTTAAAATAGTAGAAAAATATGTTTTTTATCTAAAAAAATTGCATAAATTATTCTCCTAAAATTTCTTCCAGATATTCTGCATATTATCCAAAATAAGAGACTCATTGCTCCAAGCAAAAATACTAATAGAATTTTAAAAAGAAATTCTGTATGAGGTTATTGGCATCCTGAAAGGACTCTTTCCAGATGTATTCATAAGTACATTTTCTTGACATTTTAAAGCTGATAACCCCCATTCCATTCACAAAATACTGCCAATACTCAAATGTGTGGATATTTTTTATCCTGCTTTACATTTGTTTGCCTTATGGTAATTACTATGTTCACGTGATAGTACTTCATTTAATTTTCTCCCTTTCCCAGTTAATCTTCAAGTATACAAATCCTCCACTACATCCCTCTTCCCAGCCTCGATTTTAAATTAATCTAGGTGGGGTGTCTGAGTAGATTTTTTTCCCCCAGGTCTAAATTTAAAAGTCATAAGTGAAGTAAAAATTTCCAAAAAGGCACCACGTAAATTACTTTAAGATTTAAAAAAGAAAAAAAATGAAGTCTCTGAAAAATGGAGCTCATTACCAGTGGAGGGGGTCAGCGGATGAGGGAGAGGGAGATTGAAGAATATCTCTGATGGAGCTCATTACCAGTGGAGGGGGTCAGCGGATGAGGGAGAGGGAAATTGAAGAATATCTCTGAAAATAGCCAAAGCTATCTTTGGTTGAACATACCTTCTGAATAAGAAACAAAAACTGACCTATATTGTAATAAGAGGAATTTGGGTTTTTTATAAGGAAAAGGGAAAGTAATACTAGAAATGGGTTTCCGTGATGCTTTTGGAATCCAATTCCATGGAGCTCTTCAGAAATAAGGTAGATATCTCTTTGCTTAGGAAGGTTTAGGTTCTTATCCTTCCTGGAGTCATAAGTGTAGACTTACAGATCCCTATTGTACCATTTTGCTCTTGTGATTCTGAAATCCTCATTAACATTACTTTCAAGCTAAGCTTATTTATGTCTACTGGGACCTATAGAAAGTGATTATCTCCTTGTAGCGGAGCTATTCCTTCCCAAGCACATGTGTTCATGATCTGAGAGCAAGGTTAGGATTTGGAAGCTGGTGAGGAATAAAGAACACCAAGTTTAATGGCTCAGGTTGTCCTATGTAAATCTTACCCAGTTTGAGAGCACCTATCATTTGAATAGTGCAGAAAACATTTTCCTCTAAGCAGTATTTTTTTCTTCCTATTGAAACCATTAAGTTGTTGGTCTGTGCCTATAAGGCTGTGTATCAAGATATGGGAGGAATTGTATGTGACAAACTGAAAAAATTTTTTTTTCTAAATCATGACGTTGCCAACACTGTGATACTGATTTAGGTTCTGGCCTCCAGAACTAGGAAAGAATACACCTCTGTTGTACTAAGTCACCCCATAAGCACAGCAGCCGTAAGAAACTAATATGGAGCTTATACAGTAATATCACAGGCAATTATATGAGCTGTGTCTGCTCAATAAGACATTCCACCAATCTTCGATTCCTTTCAGAATATATATCTGCCTATTAAAAAACAAAAACAAAAACTGGCTTACTCAGTCTAAGGGTCATCATTACTCTTGATACTTTTGTGTGTGTGTGTGTGTGTGTGTGTGTGTGTGTGTGTGTGAGGAAGATTAGCCCTGAGCTAACATCCGATGCCAATCCTCCTCTTTTTGCTGAGGGAGATTGGCCCTGGGCTAACATCCGTGTCTATCTTTCTCTACTTTATATGTGGGACACTTGCCACAGCACAGCTTTACAAGCAGTGCGTCAGTCTGCGCCCGGAATCAGAACCATGAACCCCACGCCGCCGAAGTGGAGCGTGTGAAATTAACCACTATGCCACCGGGCAGGCCCTACTCCTGATACTTTTCACAAAGCCAATCTTTAGCAAGAAACTGTTTTTCTTCTCAAATCCACAAAAGTTTCAATTATAAGGAAATATATATTACAGTAATGGTAAGATAATTGTTTAAGTTGTTTTATAAATCTTGCTTCTAGTGTTCATTTTGTTGCTCTCAAAATAATTCATAATAACTCAACAAACAACTGTGATTAGCTAACCACCACCATCAGCACCGTGGACACACAATTTAGTGTATCTTGGTTGACTTGCACTTTGATATTTCTTCTAGAAACCAATTACAAGAAAGAATTTAAATAGTCTCGAGGAAGTCAAGTACAGTAGAAAAGAAAAATAAGCGAGCAGTTATAGAACAATGTGATACATGCTACGGCAGCTGTACCTAAAAAATGCTGCTGGAACACTGAAGAACACTGAAAAAGACGTTAAGAGCCTGGGGAAATCAGAGAAGGACTCGAAGAGGGAGTGGCATTGGAGGTGGAATGGGACGGGTGACTAAGCCTCCCTCAGGTCTAGGATATCCTGATGGACATTCCAGGGAGAGAGAGTACCATGGACAGGGTACAGGGGTATGTGACAGCTCAGGTTGAGGGGGGAATTGTTTTCTTTTCTTAGAAAACTAGATCTTAGAGTGTGTGACTGGAGTGTAAGGAGGATTAGAAGTTGCAGATCTTTGTTTCACTGAGCTCAATTACCTTTATGATTCTTTCCTTCAATTTTTAAATGTATAAAATAGCATTTGCAGCTGTAGTGGTAGTCATTAATACTTAAAATGATTTCGATTGTATCCAAAGTCTTATAATAATTGTTTTGTTAGAAATAACAGTAAGACAGTATATATTCTCTTTGTTATTAAGACAATATTTTCTGATATTAAGAGATTTATGAAAGAGTAGTCATTGGATAAAAATTACATTTTAATTTACCCCTGGGCTTTTCTTTTTCTCTCAGTTCCCAAAATGAGTGAAATATCTCCCACCCACAAATGAGCATGGCTTGTGAAAAACAGTCACATAAATCTTCAACCTGATGTTATTAATAATCTGAGTTCTAAATTTTCTTAAAATTTCTGGGACTCAAGGAATTGAGAGGCCAATTATTATTCAAACGGTTCAATCTACTTTGGCATATTTCTCCAACATGGGTCCTCACTCAACTTGTCTTTGTCAACTAAATAAAGGAATCTCATGCTATGTTATTGCTTTTTCCTATTCCCAGTGATGAAAGGGAGCTGGTTCCTTATTAAATCAGCATTTCTTCAGAGCCTACTCAGTGACGGGAGGCTGGCCATGGCTAAGCCTCATGCCCTCTGCATTACTGGACAGTCTCCTTCCTTTGCCTCTAGATTGCTAAACCTCACTCTGTGCTCCATACACCCTGAGTGGTTTTTCTAAAGTGCTGATCTGAAAATCGCGTTGATTTTTCTCATCTGTTAGTAGCTTCTCGTTATACTCAGAACCAAACTCTTTAACATAATTGCCATTGCTCTTCAGTTTCTGCAATCCTCTTTATTTTTCCTGCCTCCATTGTGTGATCCTCCTCACAGCAAACGTTCCCTTCCTCTCTCTTCCATGTTCTCTTTTGCTTCTGGGCCTTTGTGCGTGTTCTGCTGTTCCCTAACTCAGAAGACTTCTGCTTCCGTTCTCTCATTTTTTACCTAATGAACTCCTATTCATTTTGGAGTCCCAGTTTATATTTTACTTTTCTAGAGGGAATTTCTGGAAGTTGCCCTCTAGGGAGATACTCCTGCTGTATATTCTTATAATGCCCTATAATTACCCCTTCTTAAATATTTTTTATAGCAGTTGCCTCTTTGCTTGCCTTTCTTCCGCACTGCTTTCTATGAGGGCAGGAGTCATATTTGTTCTGTTGCTTGTTGTGGAAGATTGCAAAACGTGCTACAAATTTCTTCCATGCTCACCCTTTCTCAAAATGGCAGTATACTTCCTAGCTTGGAGAAGTGAAATCTATTTCTCCACCCCATTGAATCTGGGTTGGACTTATGACTTGATTTAACTTATAAAGTGCTGCAGAGATTGTAGCCATAAATCTCATGAGATATTACAGCATCCAATCGTGACTCTTTCTACCCTGAGACCCCTATGTAAAGAAACCTGGCGTAACTTCCCTGAGGATGAAAAACTTATGGAGAGAGAGATTCAGCCAACGCAAACTCCATACATATGTGGATGAGAATATGAATGAGACCCTCTAAGACTATCCAGCCACATTCTAGCTGCCAGATAATAGCAGCAGCCTGAGGGACCCCAGGCAAGACCAGTTCAAACTGCTGAACCATAGATAAGTAAACACAATTATTGCTGTTTTAAGTCTCTAAGTTGTGGGTTGCTCGTTTTGCAGCAATAGATAACTGATACAATTGTTGCATTCAGAGTGCCTGTCATGATTTCCTGGCATATGGCAGTATAAAAATTAATCAACCTTCTGTCTACCTCTGATGAACTTTCTATTTTCATTCTCTGAATAATCATAGCCTGCAATGCCAATGGCGTTGTACCTATTGAGATATATTCTTTCCAAAATCAGCTGTATTATTCCCAAATTTGTGAATGACAGTTTTACTTGTGAAAATATATAATTTCTCTAAATAAATAAAATTTAAAAATGTGGGCATGAAAGAACTAGTTATTTCAAAGAAAACTAAGTTGAATGATTTGGCAAGTAGAAAAAAAAGATAAAATGTTTAAAAAATTCTATAAGTTAGTTGTGGGCATGACAACTACAAAGGATTGGGGGAAAACCCCCCAAATTATGAATCTACATTCAGATTACTTTACAAGTGATGTGTTACTCCTCTTTAAACAGGAACTCTGAGAAGACACATTATGGGTGGTGTTTATGTAAGGACAACTCAGAAGCCTTATTCAAATGAACTCTTGGACTTTCATCAAAAGATTCTGAAGTAAATGTAGATGTATAGACTTTAAAATTTTTAAAACAAAATATTTAAATTATGCTAGTATTATGCTTTTATGAGTTCTACTTTAGTACAATTTTCCAATTAATCAATTGATTACAATTACAATCATGTCATCTAAGATATTTGATTTACTCAATACATATTCATAAAATGAATGAATATAAGTAAAGAGAATCCAGGAGAAAAAGGTTAAATAACATTCCTTGTTGGGACAAACTGCATAAAGGAAGGAACTTGAACAGAAAATGCCATGGGATTCCCAAATACTGGTTAATAACTTTGGGTAACAGGGATAGAGAAGATGAAGAGAAATGGAGTAGCGAAGTGTTGCCAGGAAGATGTATTGGAGCTGTACTGAAGGATCTCTCAATAACAAACTAAGGAGTTTGATATTGATTCCATAAAAAACGAAAACATTTGCTGATTTTTGGAAAAAAGACTAAAATGACCCAACCGCATTTCAGGAAGATAATTCTAGCCATATTGTAAAGTACAAATAGGAGAACCAGGAGAGATCAGTTGGGAAACTTTTGCCCTAATACAAATGAGAGGTAATGATGTCCTGGGGTCATCTACAAATTAATGTTTCCACGCGTGCGGCAGAATGACCCATGAAAGTGGAGGTACATCTTTCTAAAGCAGAGGACCTCACTCTCCCCCCCAAAGTGCAGGAGGGAAAGGAGCTTCAATATTGGAGAGAAGTGTTAACAGCTGCCTTTATCTTTGGGAAATTGATGTTAGTGACCAAGCAAAATCAGAGACTCACTACAAGTTAACACCAGAAGGGATTTGAGGGATCAAGCCCAGGATTCTCGTTTTACTTTTTTGGTAAGAGGTCTTTGTGCAAATGCCTAATTGATATTTTAGAATCTCCCAATGGAATACAAAATTAGGATCCTAAAGATATCACGCAATGGTCAGAAAATTTAGTAATATTGGTTAAATCTGAATCCTTGATAAACTACATAGAAACCAAAAGCTGTGATATATTACTGGATCAAAAGAAGAGTGATAGAACTGACTCATCTCTTCAATGAGTGTATGTATATGTGTGTAGATACAGATCTTTGTCTCGATCTAGATCTATATAGTCTCTTATTCCATACATGGTGCTGTGTTGGATGCTATGGGAGAGAGCAAGATGTAGAAAATACACCATCTTCCACAGTGAAAGAAAGATAAAGAATCATGCAATCAAATTAAGAACAATTTTTAAATGAACAATTTTGGTTTATTCACAAGAAGAAAATTATACAAATTGAATCAAACATATTAGAATTTTCCTTGTATTAGTGACTAAAAAAGCAGAATATCTTTTCTCTCCTGATATGGGATGGGGATTTTAGGACTGTTAGCACCCTCAGAGACATTAATAATGGAGATTCTTAAATATAGCAAGAAGTCGGTGGGTTTTCCAATTATGGAGTTATTTAAGATGGATGTCAATAGCTTAGATTTTTCTTGAGCAGTAGTCTTCCCCAGATATCAAAATAATCTGAAAAGTCAATTGCCTGTATCTTGTGACAATAGGCTGGGTACTGTCATACACAAATGATTTGCACACTTGAGGATACCATTTTGAGTAGTGTACTTAATGTTCCACACTTCAGTGATTCCCGATACTGCGTTTTTATAGCATTTAGTGATTTTATTTTTTCTACCAATGTTATTTATGAACCAAAAACCTATCTTGGCAAGGCTAAGTCATTTTAAAAACCTCACTGGAAACGGTTCAGTGTTAATTTCGTTTAGGCGAGGATTCGTAAAGGATGATAAATGCATTGTGATATAATAACCTCATCCTTTCATCTATCATAGTGTTAAATCAAATTGCAAGTGTTGCATTAATGTGATAAAATGCTTTCTGCTTACTTTTTCTTTTAGTCAGTTAAGAACTCAGATCAAATGAGAAAATTGGGCCTGAGTAAACAAGATTGCAAGATGGTTTAATCTATAGACCAATAAATTAAAAGCAAAGAATTGATCATATATCTTTGAAGTCCCCAATTATGCAGAGAATCCTAATTCTACCTTGCATATAGGTCAACAGTGGGAGAATAATTGACTCTCAGGCTGAATTTAGTTGTGTTGAATTTCTCTGATAGTCTGGATTGTGTTGAAAAGCTGGTTGAGGTTTGGGTTCCTCCCTCCCACACCCCTCTCACTAAGAGGGGCAATTCTTTACTTACAGCACAACTGTCTCCTACCCTTGTACATGGTCTGGTGTACAAATGGAATGGTTATTACTACCATGAAAACCTAAGCCATTCACTTGGGGAAGTAATGTTCAAGTACTGGCAATTAAAAGGATTGAGTAGAAATTCATCTGGAAATTTTCAGCCTTTCTGCTGAAGCTGTTTTATTAAACACTTGGCTCCCCACAGGGAACAGACGTGGCAGGTTTTATTACCTACTATGGCATCATATTCAGATACAATGTTCTGGTGCTTCACAGGAAATTAGTTAGGTCATAACCCACATATGCAGATTCCGTGAGCAGCAACAACAACAAAGAAAGAAAACTCTTGGTTCTACGGTGAATTCGTCTTAAAATATTAATTATAATCTGCAATGCAGATATAAAAAAATGATAACTGACATTTAAAAAGCACAAGTTCTAGAGTCAAATTAACCTGTGTTCTAACTGTTGTCTTGAACATATTAGCCATATACCCTTAGGCAAGTTATCAAATCACCCTGAGGTGTTTGTAAAACTCAAATAACAACCATTCCATAAGGCTTATATGAGCATTAACTGAGATAATCAATATATATAAAATTCCTAACATACAGCTCACCACAAAGGAGGGAAGATGCAAATGCTAATTCTCTTTGTCTCTCCCTTTTCCTTCAGAAGGAGTCACAAGACTCCTCAAAGCGGAAAGTAAATTTCCCACTGTAACGGAAGATTATGCATTATTCCAAGCTGGTCAATATCATTAAAGTTATTGCTTCACAGGTTCAATGGTTTTTGTTTTCTTCTTTTGGTCTGAAGTATATCCTGACAATTGAAAATCATCTTGTGTACTCTTTCATTAAGTGTAGTAAATTGTAGTAAGTCAGAGTTCACACACAGCTAGGACCTCACATAGAAAACATCCTCAAATTCTGTAAAGATTAACAGTGAGATCGTCTTTAATGCTGTTCTGGTAATAGTGTTACAAAAGAGCTAGTAGAGATAAAAAATGAAATCTTTTACCACTCTCAATCTGTTTGAATAGCACTTATCTCCTTATCTTAGGAAATATGGTCTCTGCTTTTATACACAGCCTTAAAGGTTATGAATGAGGCAACCCCTTTCACAATTACTACTGTGGTTATAGAACTTTATTATATGCACTTTAATTCTCACCGCCCTTCAGGTGTGATATATTGAAAGAACTGAAAAGAGCTATCTCAAATTACAAAGTATCTACTCATGTCAAATAGGATGCCAAGGGTCTCACATGCGTTCTTGTATTTGATTCTCAGAAAACCTCAGGTTTATCACTTTGACAAACTAGAGAAATTCCTGGCCTTGCCCCCATACATCAGTTCTTTTATAAACCTGAAGAGAACAAAGAGAATGGGGAGAGAAACTGAGAGCATTCACTAGGGAAAGAGGTGGGCCTAATTCTACCACACAACACAGTCCCTTTTATTTAAGTACTGAGTTACTATCAAAGTTTAGCAAACACTTACCAGCATACACTATATTCTCTGTGCACTGTGCTAGGGGCTGGGGATTCACACACAAATGCATCCTAATTCCTGTCTTAGAGTTCTAGTGTCTAGATTAGTGGATCTAACTATGATTTCATTTTCCTTGAAACAAGTGAATCATCTCATTATTAAAAGGTTTTGGAATCATTCTTATCCTACCTTATGATTCTTTCCTTAAATAATGAAATAGTATCTTTAGTTCTAAGGGAGGTTTGAAAGTGATGTACGCTATGAATGTGACTAGATGTGTTAAACTGCTTAAAGTGTGAATTTAAAATATTCGAAGGTACTCAGAATTATTACATGTGAGTGAAAAATGATTATATTTCCTTGTGAACACTCAGTGGGAGCACAATTATAATTACTTCCCCTTTGCTGTTTACAATTTATCTACTTTTTAATATGCATGTGCATTTCATTGTTTGCTTATGAGTTTATAGTAAAACAAGGCTTTGGTTTTCTTGGAGCTTTTTCTCTGACATTTTCTTTTTTCTTAAAAAATAACTTTACAATTGTTCCCTGTGGCCTCTCCTTGTCTCCTTCACTTTCTCTTTCATTTTTCATCTCTCCTCTCTACCTTTTGTCCTTTCATACCGGACCCAGATGCTGACTAGCTCCGAGTCCTTGAGGAAAGGCCTAGAAACAAATGAACAAACTAAAACAGCTGCAACAACATTTCCTTTGCTCATATTGACTCTCTCTCTTTTAAATAATTCCTAATGCTGATTTAGTGATTTTATCTTAAACACTAGGTAGAAGGATACATTCTTAAAACAGTAACAGTTTCTGAAGTTACTCACCACTTGGATCATTCAGAGATGCGCAATCCTCATCTTCTCTCTTCTTTTTTTTCACTTAAATACTTGAGTTGCACAAAGGATTATAGGTATGAATTGATCATAATTCTAGTTCATGCGACATTGTCAGCATCTGTCCATGCAAGACAATTCTTGTCATTCCTGTTGTTTGTTTGCTTTTCCTCTTCCCTTATCTTCACTTATTCTCAATCTCAGTCCTCATAGGTACAGTATCCACTCTAATGTATTTAGTATATCTCCTCTCTGTTCAGGGATGATGACATGTTTATTGTTTTTAAAATAAAATGGAAACCATGAATTGAGCACTTACAGTGTGCTAGGATCTGACCTAAGAATTCGTCATAGTTGAAATCCATAGCAGCACTAACAGGCAAATATTGTTATTATTATTTTTATCATCACCATCGTTATTTCCATTTACCATTTTTGATATAGACACCAAGAAATTAAAAAACTTGACCAAGCTCAAAAGCTAATACATGGAAAATAGAGCATGTGAAATAGTTTGGTTGAGAGTCTGTTTAACCAGTTATGCTGTATTATCTAAGTGTTCTCTTCATATTTCATTACATGATAGCCCAAGGAATGGAACTGCTGCTTGGTACATACGTACTGTCATGGAGGTATTGCCAGATTGTTTCTAGAATGGCTGCACAAGTTTACACTCCCATTTGCAGTGCATGAGTCCTCACTATATTTATACCCAGAACTTAATATTTTTATACTTTGTATTTTTTGCCAAACTGGTGTGTATAAAGTAGAAATAAATAGTTTTAATTTGTATTTATCTATTTTCTAGTGTGTTTGAGTATCTCTTCAAAATACATATTTGTCACTTTGGCTTCCCTTTCTGTGCAATTTTCTGTTAGTATTATTAAATATGTAAATAGATATATATCACTGACAGGCATTTGGTATCTGTTGTCATTATTGTTATTATTATTGCTATATTTATCATATTTTCTATTTGATTTCCTATATTTTCCACAGGATTTAGAAGAGTCACCAATCTCCCATACTTTTTAGACATTCCAAATATATTCTCCCAATCTTTCACCCATCCATTTATTGTTTTCTATGATGTCCATTGATTAAGAAATCCATAATTTTGATGCAGTAAATACTTTTTTTATTTTTAGTATTTATGATAGAGTCATATTTAAGAAAGCCTTCATACTTCACAGTTCCAATAATATTGTCATATATTATTTTCTGTTATCATTGTAAGTTTTTCTTTCACATTTTAATATTTCATCCATTTGAAGTTGGATATATGGCATGAGTGGGATTTTTTTCTTCATATAGTAAAACAATTTTTATATATGGCATGAGTGGGATTTTTTTCTTCATATAGTAAAACAATTTTTCTGACATTGTTTATTAAATAGCTCATCATTTTTGCATATATAGATTGTATGTTTCTAGGCCATCAGTTACGTTCCTCTCTTTGATAGTAACTGCAGGAGTACAATGCCATGTTAGTTACTATGGCCTTTTAATATGCTTTAGTATCTGGGAAGATCATTTTTCTCTATTTTTGTTCTTCTATTTCATAACCATTTACCTACCCATAATCTTTCTTTATTTTTAAAAAAATTGATGATGTTTATGAGGTTTCCTAAAAATTCCTGAGGTTTAGATTGGAATTGCATTAAATTTATATGTAAATTTAGGGAGAACTGAGCGACAATGCTAAATCATTTCATATATGAACACAGAATTTCTCTATATTTGGTGAGTATCTTTATGTCACTTAATAGACTTTTACACTTCCATATATGCAATTCTTATTCTTCATTAGGTTAATATCTTTAAAAAGATTTGTTGTAATTTCTCTTGGTACTGTAAATGGTATCTTACACTTTCTGGTTGTTAATTGCTCATACAAAGAATGATATTGAGGTAAACAACCTCCTCTATTTAGCTATAATGACTAGGTGGTTATCTTGAATTGTCTATAGAAATAATTATATAGATCAATAAATGTTACAATTTTATTTCTTAGTTCCAAACTATATGATGCTTTTTTAAAATTTTTTCTTGACTTACACTCTAGGACCTCCAGTTCTGTGCTCAACAGTAGTGATGACAGAGGACAATCCTTAAGCAGTTGTTGATTATCAAAAGAATCTCTCTAAAGTTTGGCCATTGAGTATGATATTTACTTAGCTTTTTTAGTAGTAATCTTTATCAAGTTAGGGAAGTTTAATTCTAACCCAATTTTCTAATTTTCTATTGAAATCCTGAATATACTTTAATTTCATAAAATCAATTTTTTTCTGCACAAATGAGATGATCAAGTGATTTGTATCCTTTGACTCATTAATGTGGCTATGCACATCTATAGATAATCTAAGGTTGAGTCATCCTTGCATTTCTAGGATAAAATATATCATTATAATGTAATTTTAAAGATACATTATTATATTCAATTAGTCGATTTTTCATTTAGAATTTTTATATCTCAGTTCGTAAATGAAATTGGTCTTTGATTTATTTCTCTACTTTATCTAGTTTTGGTGTCAATTTTATACGATAGTCATTAAAAAATAAGTGCTTTTCCTCTTTCAAACTTCTGGAACAACTTAAGGTATTATCTTGAAGAGTTTGTTGGTATTTGTCAGTAAAATCATCTGGACAGAAATGTATCCATTTTGTCTAGAGTTTCACATTTATTTGAGCTGGTGGGGCTCAACCAGACTGACTAAGGGAAAGAAGAATACGAAAAGAGGTCAGAGAGGAAACGGAGGGAATCTTGCAGATCATGTGGGCGTTTTAAAAAATTATTACTTTAAGAACTTTCACTCATTTCTTCTTAACCTATTGTTCTTTTACCGTCTTTGTGCCTTATGTCTTTTTTCGCTTTAATTTTTCCTTTACCTGAAATAAAATCTCTATCATAAATTTCATTTGATTAAAATATTTCCTGGTAATTTTAAAAGTGTCTTTTATTTTCAAATGTTCTATATCTTTTTTTTTTTTTTACTTAAATGTGTATATTATAGACAATGTATTGTTCAATCATGATTTGGTCTTCAAAAGTTAATTGGAAAGTCTCTATCTTTTAATTAGTGAATTTAGTCTCTTAATATTTAATTATTATCATATGTTATTTCTGATATTCTACTTTGTATTTTCTATATTTATTATACTTTTTTCTTTTTACCATTTTACTTTCAATTGGATATCCTAAACTATCAAATTTGCTTTTAGAGCTTGAACTAAAACTTATGCTTGTTTTTCCATTTATACCCTAAATAATTGATAATAACATCTTCTAGTCATCTGTATAATTCTTGAAGACTGTGGGCTCTGCAGCCATAGTGCATTTTGAAAAGTACCTCGCATGCAGTAATCCCACAATAAATGTAAGCTATTATTATTATATTCCAAGCAAAGTAAGAATCTTAATATGCTCTTACCTCCCTGTCTAACTCCTCTTCCTCAAAATACCCGTCCTCGTGCGATATGCTCATACCATGTTGGTATAATTTGAGATGTTGATCCTGGATCTTTAGGGATATATTTTATTGTTAGTCTTGCTCATTTAGACAATAGCAAACTTACTAACACCTTTATTCACCTTACTTCCCATATCTCATTGTTACCTTTTGGATTTATTCTTCTTGATGCTGGCAGTATCTTCCAAGAGTTATTTCAAAAGGATCTCTGTTGTGTTTCCCTTCTAAAACATTTTATACCAGAGTACATCTATATTTTGTCCTCAAATTTAATTATTTTTCAGCTGAAAATAAACCTCCAACTCAGTTCTTTACCTTCAACACAGAAAATATTATTTTCTAGTCTTCTTGTATCCACTGTTGTTGTTGATATGCATGATGCCTAACTTTTATTATTTTTTAGATGATCTGCGTTTACTTTTTGAAAGCTATTATAACAAAATTTGGTTTGATATTTAAAATTTTAACCATAATATACCTAGAAATGTATTTTCTAAAAATTTCATTTATTTGATAGCCTATGAATGATAGCCATAATTTTATACATTTCTCTCATTCTAGAAAATTTTTATTCCTTAATTCTGTATTTCCTCATCTCTATTTCTCATTTTGAGACTAATAAGAAACAGTTATTTACATTTGTACTTTTCTTATCCATATATCTTATCTCTACCGGGGCATTTTGTACCGTGGGGACATTTGGAAATGTCTGAAGATTTTTTGTTGTCACAACTTGAGGGGAACGACTGGCATCTAGTGTGTAGGGACCAGGGATGTTGCTAAACATCCTGTAATGCACAAGAAAGCACTCCACAACTACAACAAAGATTTTCCGGCCAAATGCAAACAGCTCTGAGGTTGAGAAACTCTGATATATCTTAAATTTTCACTTATTATTACCATCTTTTGATTTTATTCTTTTTTTTTTTTTTTTTTAGATTTTATTTATTTATTTTCCCCCCAACGCCCCAGTAGATAGTTGTCTGTCATAGCTGCACATCCTTCCAGTTGCTGTACGTGGGACGTGGCCTCAGCATGGCCGGAGAAGCGGTGCGTCAGTGCGATCCCGGGATCCGAACCCAGGCCGCCAGCAGCGGAGCGCACGCACTTAACCGCCAAGCCACGGCGCCGGCCCCTGATTTTATTCTTTGAGACATCTACAATTTGATCTTCTAACTTAGTTTGTTTTTAGACTAAGTACATCCTACTGCCCTATCCATCTATTTAAATCTGTTATTTCATCAATTACATTTTTCATATCCAGTTTTCTCTTTTATCTCCCTGAAAGCATTTATTGTGCCTTTAACAATTTTATTCTGCCCTACTAATTTGGGCCCTTCTAATATACATTTTTTTTTTCTTTTTTATTTAACCAAAGTACTCACACGCCTCAGATGCTTCATATTTCTTTCCTGTCATTCCATCTTTTATTCCCTTAAGAATATCAGATGCCTGGCCTAGCAGTGGGCAGGAAAGGCGGGAGAGGGACAAAATCCAGCGCCCCAACTTTCATTTCTTCAAATGAGTGTGGGTGCTTTGGGGTTCCTCTAGCCGTCTGTTGTTGACACAATTCTTCCTTGTGCCCCACCCAGACTCCAAAGCAAGTGTCTCTTACACTTTGGAAGCTCACAATATCTCCATCCCAGGCACTCATCTGGTGGCCAGCCAGTCTTTACTATAATTGCTCACTCATGGAGTCAAGGGGCAAAATAGGGAAAATACGAGTGGGAACACTTAGGGTCTGGACAGCCCCATGACGGCCAGAGGGGGAGAAATGATCCACTAAGAGAGGAAAGAAAAAGACCTCTAGAAACTAGAAACCAGAGAGCTCTTCTCCAGTTCAGCTTATACTAGCCACCTAGCTCTGCTTCTTTCCCATTTTTATTTGCAATATGACGTATCTGGTACCTTAGATATAAGAGAGATAATAATTTTATTAAGCATAAAAGGAACTGGGTAGTAGATAACAACTACTTTCAAAATGTTCAACAAGTAGATCTAGTGGCTACGTTTGAGGCAGTATTTAAGTTTGACCCTCAGTACAACAGGCAGAGCTAATGGAAGAAAGAATCATAGTCAGCAAGGTTACACCACAATCTAAAAAAAGTTGACAATCAGTTACTAGGTCCTGTTAATTCTTACCTTTAAAATATATCTCCAATCTATTTACATATTTCCATTCCATTGTCATTAGCCTAATTTAGGTCACTCTCATATTTTACCTGAAGCATGGGATAGCTTCCTAACTCATCTGTTTTCCTCTGGTCTTCCTGTCGTCTCTACCTACCCATTTGTTTTCCACATAGCCACCGGTGAGATATTTCTAATTTGCAAGTCTCATCATGTCACTTTCTCTTGTAAAACCTTTTAATAGCTTTTCTTTGTCCTGAAGTACAAACTCACTATTCCAGCATACAATGCCACTAGTTATAGCCCCTCGGTTCTCTGCCTCTCCTACCTCTCTTTGCCCTCTTCACCTTTGCCAATCTGGATTAATTAGGCTTCCTCAATTTGTCATTCTCTCTCTTTCTTCCCTGGATTTTCATATTTATATTCTTTTCCTTAAACACTTTGCTCCTTACTCAGCTTCCCTGGCAATTTCTTACTCATCCCTCAATTTTAAATGCAAAAGCACTTTATGATGAAATCAAGTATATTGCCCCTTTATAATATTCAGCACAATATGAAGCACCTTTCTATTTCTATTTATTTTTCTCTGTCCCCTTTTATAGTACAAACAGTCCCCGACTTAACAATAGTTCAACTTATCAATTTTTTGACGTTATGATATTGCAAAAGGGATAGGTATTCAGTAAAAACTGTACTTTGAATTTTTTTTCTTTTTTTTTTGTGAGGAAGATTAGCTCTGAGTTAACATCTGTTGCCAACCCTCCTCTTTTTTTGCTGAGGAAGATTGGCTCTGAGCTAACATCTGTGCCCATCTTCCTCTATTTTATATGTGGGATGCCTGCCACAGCATGGCTTGATAAGCAGTGTGTAAGTCCGTGCACAGGACCTGAACCTGCGAACCCCGAGCCGCCAAAGCGGAGTGTGCAAACTTAACCGCTACGCCACAGGGCGGGGCCCGTACCTCGAATTTTGATCTTTTTCCAGGCTAGCGCTACAATCATGCACCATGTAACAATGTTTCTGTCAACGACTGACCATGTATACGTTGGTGGTCCCATAAGATTAGTACCGTATAGCCTGGATGTGTAATAGGCTGTACCATCTAGGTTTGTGTAAGTACACTCAATGATGTTCACACAACAAGGAAATCATCTAACGATGCATATCTCAGAACATATACCCTTCATTAAGTGAGGCATGACTGTAAGTGATATGATACTCTCTCATGTCGCTGGGCGGGAGCGGCAAGCCACAGCTCCCAGTCAGCTACACGATCACGAGGGTAAACAAGTGATATACTTACAACCATTCTGTACCCATGCAACCATTTTTTTTCACTTTCAGTACAGTATTCAATAAATTACATGAGGTATTCAATATTTTATTGTAAAATAGGCTTTGTGTTAGACAATTTTGCCCCAATCGTAGGCTAATGTCAGTGTTCTGGGCACCTTTAAGGTAGGCTAGGCTGAGCTATGATGTTCAGTAGGTTAGGTGTACTAAATGCATTTTGAACACATAATATTTTCCACTTACTATGGGTTTATCAGCACGTAACTCCATCATAAGTCGAGAAAGATCTGTATAAGATTTGTGAAGGCAGGGACTCAATCTTATTATATTTCAAACACCTAGCACAGGGACCACAACATGGCTAGGTTATATGAATGAGTGAAGAAATGAAACAAACAACAGGAAAACTGCTTAAGAGTACTGCCGTCCAATAAACATGCTGTACTTGCCTCCTTATTTGTCTTTATAAGCATGTGCTTCAGTGAATAAGTGAGAAAAAACTAATCCCAAGCCATTTCTTGCTGAAAACTACACATTAAATATTTGTTTCATATCAATAATGCATTATATTAATTTTCCTATTCACAGTTTATTTCTTCTTTCGAATACAGCACGTGTATGGTTTACTCAGCTGGAGCTTGTCTTTTATAGAGATGATGGTATATGGCTCATAAATGGCTGAGGATCTCTCGAGGCTACTCCTAAGGTAGTTTACTTCCTAAGCCCCTGTCACCATGCAGAGATAATTACTTGTATGATTTATGTGCTTGCAAAGAAACTGTTCAACATAACCTTTTCCAGTCACTTTTATTATGTAACTGTCATAGTACCTTGAGATTTGGGATCTTTCTCTGCCTTCATGGATCCTCCTTTGGTTTATTTACAGGCCTAATAATTGATTTGATTTTTTGTATATAGGTCAAAGGGTTACCTTTTTTCTTCCCTTCGTTCTGAACAATTGTGTGGGTAATCTGAGTGGTTTGGTTTGGGTTTTGGAAAGGTAAACTGCCTAGGCTTCTTTTAAAATGCCTAGGCTGTTACATTCTTAAAATAGAGTTTAGACTTCCACCAAATTGTCGGTAGAAAAAGAAGCATTAAAAATCTTTTAATCTGGTGCTGAAAAAGTTTTACATAAAAATAACTATTTATATGAAAAAATGGTGTTTAAATAAAATATTGTATTTACATGTAATATTCAAAGATTAATACAAACTATTTTGCTATCTCAAGTAAGAAGTATTTAAAGTTATATAACAATTCACGCTCCTCAAAGGAAAAATCTTTGCTTTTATAGCCATTTTCCACCTAATAAAAGAAAATGTCCCTAACAAATATTGTTTGTAATGACACTGCATTTCAAAGGAAAAGTTGGAACAATAACAAGCCATTTGCAGTTCAGTTTTATGTGCATTGTTACTTACTTTGCAGCCAAAAGAATAAAAAGACATTCCAAAATGCTATTAAAAATAACATTATCTTTATGTTTTACATTATCTATGCTGAGATTTTTTTCTTTATTTTATATATAGTTCTTTTTTTCCTTCTAATTCCAGATGAAATTGTGTTGAGGTGTTGAGTATAACATTATTTATGACAATCACCTTATATCAAGGCCATACATCATCATACTTTGCCCCATACTTTAATTTAGTAGATTGCTTTTAAAGAAAATTTTGCAAAAATTTGAAATTAAATCAATAAAAAGTATATTTAAATGAAATATGTAGGATTTGTGTCCAAGTGTGACATTAGTTTCTTAATGAACCTATAAACCGGATATAAGGGATTGCAAGCTTTTCCACTACAATCAAAGACAATAAGCAAAAATATTAAGCCTACTGTACAGCTTGGTGCCTATAGTCAATACTACTGTATTGTATACTTAAAAATTTACTGGGATTGTAGATCTTTTGTTAAGTGTTATTATCACAAAACATAATAAGAATAATAATAAATAAAGAGGGTGAGAGAAAACTTTTGGAGGTGATGGACATGTTTATGGCATAGATTATGGTGCTGGTTTCTGGTGATAGATATGTGGTGAATGTATATTTATCTCCAAACTCCTCAAGTTGTATATATTAAATATGTACAGCTTTTTGTATGCAAATCATACCTCAGTAAAGTGTTTAAAAAAATGTTAGGTCATCTCTACGTATGTTTAGATACCTATTATAGAAAATGATTCGGTATTCTAAATTGTTATATCTTGAGATAACTGTATTTGATGATAGCTTATATATATTTCATTTTTCCTTAGGTTTTTACATTTAGATAAATAATTGCTTTGTTCCCTGATGATGTATGGACTCATGTAATAAGAGCTCTCATTCCTTGAGAGCCATGGGTAGGCCAGATGCTTTTTTCAGCATGATTTCTACATCTTACATTTTCCTTCTCATAATAGTAGCATACTAGTTTTACAAAGAAAGATACTGAAATTTTGGAGAGATTAAGTGACCATATCAGATTAATATGGCTAATAAGTAGTAGTGGTGTGGCAGGGACAACATTTTGATAATTGTTAGAATGATCCATCTCCTTCCATTGCATGATCATTAGGTCTCTTAACCTGAAGGACAAAAATCAAGGATTTACTGTCAAAAGAAGAAAAGTTGTCCCTTATCACTAACTTAACAAAGGAGTCTGATCTTGCCAAACAGAAACAAATTACTGAGAAGGCATATAGTTCTAAATAGAGCACTTAATTTTGTATGCACACACATATGGCTGGCAGTTATTGTTGCTACCGGTAGGACAGAATTTTCCCTGCAATTGAGTACAGTAAGTGCTATTAACACTATTATAATACCAAGTCGAACCTTGGCAATCTTAAATTTACGATTCACAGTTTAACCTAGTTAATGTGAGACCACAAGGCTCCGGGCATGTTGGTAATTATCCTGAGACTCAGCTTTCTATCTAGTGCTATTTGAGCGGGTTAGGCAAGAGCCAGGCATTTACCTAAAGGATGAGATGAGACAGCTACGTGACATAAGCACAGGCATCTCTATGAGTATTTATTGTTTTCTACTTATCCTTAGATGTGAGATATTCTCCTGTGAAGTACTAAAATCTTCTCTTTTTGTGTGAAAAAATGCCATGGAAAAATTTTAAAGCCAATCATTATTTGAGAATATTAAGATAAAGGAGAACATTCCTACATAAATGTTAATGTTTGTAAACTTAAGAATGTGTGAAAATTTGGAGACATTATCCTTTTAGAATATGAAAGAGTTTAGTTTTGGGCCGGCCCGGTGGCTTAGTGGTTAAGTGCGCGCGCTCCGCTGTGGGCGGCCCAGGTTCGGATCCCGGTCGCGCACCTACGCACCGCTTCTCCAGACATGCTGAGGCCGCGTCCCACATACAGCAACTAGAAGGATGTGCAACTATGACATACAACTATCTACTGGGGCTTTGGTGAAGAAAGATAAAAGGAGGAGGATTGGCAATAGATGTTAGCTCAGAGCTGGTCTTCCTCAGCAAAAAGAGGAGGATTAGCACGGATGTTAGCTCAGGGCTGATCTCCCTCACAAAATTAAAAAAAAAAAAAAGAAAGAGTTTAGTTTTGATAAGATCATAAAAGTATGTGATAACTTGTGTAGGATGTCTGACCCTACATCTTACTAGCTCTAAGTGACCCTAGGCAAGTCACTTCAACTTTCCTTAACTCAGATCGTTGTTCCTTATACTTTAGTAAAAAAAAAAAACAGTCCTTGCCAATTTTACAAGTGTTTTGCAACTTTTAGTTATTTGTAATATTTTAATTTTTTCTAATTTCTTTTCTAAGAATCTCAAAGGTCTTATTCCTAACAAGATAAAAAAAAAAATCAGAATATGCTAAAGAGCGAGATTCCACTCTTTACATTGAATTCTCCCAACACAAATGTATCTAATCATACTAAAATGCTAATATAAAAGTCTGCCATCTGGAATCAAACTCTAATGTTATATTCCAAATAAAGATAGAAAAATGGCCATATTCCACTCTGTAATGTGAATTAGTTGCAGGGTAATAAATACTTACTAATCAATGGCTTCACACTCACAAGGGAAAAAGGGGACGCGTGATATTTATGTGACAGTAGAAACTTGACCCTCTCCCCATTTGTTTCATTTTAATTTAACATTTTTATTTATAAGTGTACACCAATATCTCCTCCCTAAGATACAGCAAGTCCTTGCCAGCCGATAAGGTTTGTCTTTGATCCTGTGTAAATTTTACTTTACTTCTCCTCACGTACACATTAGAACTCAACATTAAATGCTGATTGGCCCAGCTGTCACCGCAGGCCTGTCACTGAAGTTCATGGGGAGGGAATAGAATGCAGTTGCATCTCTATATTATACACTCTCTTAGAAAGGACCCCAACATCTACCATAGCTCCTTTCTGTTCCTGTCCCCTCAATTCAGTTCAGCGCTAAATGAGGCCAGAGGAGAATGTCAGCTACGAATAGGCTAACCAGCCCCATCAAAGGTGACCAGAACTAGACCAGCAAGTCTCCCCACGGCATAATTTGGTGACTGAGAAAATTACGGATGGTGTTAGAAATGATTCAAGTAACAAGGCCATTTTCAAGTAATCCAATAGGTAAGATTTCAACCACTTATTTGTATATTTTATAAATTTGTATGATTAATAACATAATAGTAATATTTTAATTTTAACAGTCTTTAAGACAACTGAAATACTATCTTATTCTTAAAACATCTCTGCGAAGTAGATAGTGATATAAATATATGAACATTTAGGCTGCAAGAGATTTTGACTCGTTCTTGAAGTTAGAATTTAAGCATCGACAGTCTACCAACAACAAGATGATAATTTATGCCACTACTTATAAACAAAAATCTGCCACTAGAAACAAACAATTTTTTCCAAATGTCAACTTTTAGATTTTGACTCCTTAAGAAGACCTCCATATAGGTATTTGGTGTCCAAGATAAAAATATTTTGACAACTCCATTGTTGAAATAATTTACCAACCAATCTTCAGAACTTGAAATAAATTCTTATAAGGCCAGAGTGATATTATTTGTCCCCTTGAAATACTGTACAAGAAAAATATAGCACCATGTCTTGTCATACCTGAATGAAAGAATCTCCCTGCCATTTCACTGTCTAGTAGTCCTGGGTTGGAAAAATATCTTGAAGGATAAGAACACATGTTTAAGAAGCAGGGCAATACATTTCTTAGGTAGACATAAAATTCCCTAAGGACTTATTCACTTCTTTATACATTGTTGCTGTTTGGGTCGCTTGACCCTGTATTTATTCAACAAATATTTATGAATTGCCTACTATGTGGCAGGCACTGAGAAGTAATGGTAATAGTACTAGACTACACAAGTACTGACTGCATCTCAGTGAAATCAAGGAAGTGAACTTGATGGAAATTGTAGTAGGTGTGGGGAGGTGTTCTCGAATTAGTGTCCAATCCTAGTATTTTTAAAGTTAGTGTTATGAATATTTTCACATCCACAATTTCTATTAGCGTGATAATATACAATTGATAATGGAAAAGAAACATAGAAAGAAAAGTTAAAGCTAACGTGGTTAAAAATGGTAGTGTTTGTATTTGGAATAGTAAATGTGTGACTCTAGCTATGTTGTTGAAAAAACACGATTTAGAAACATGATTTTTGTTCTCTCATGAAATAATTTAGTTGTAGATGAGAGTCCTCCAAAGTATCAAAATAGTTTCACAGTAAAATATGGCCATTTGAAGGCATCTCATCACCTGCTTTCAGTGACCACTTTGCGAAGAAAGAGGTCTGTGCCAAAGGTCCAGATATCTATATTCTCAATGATGCTTCCAACAGCAGCTACAAATCAGATCTGGGAACCATCACTGCCGCTGCTGCTGGGAGCTGTGACCTCTACTGCCTGCTTAGGATAAATGGATTGGCACATTTGATGCTCCTAGTTTTCCCTATCATTCTTTAGAATTCTTGATACATCAAAGTCCCATCTGAGTTCTGTGTGGCATGCCAAATTTGAAGAATATCCTCCTTGTATTTTATGATAGAAGAATGTCATATTGGTAACATATTTTTCTCTAATCTTTTGACTTTTTTTTTTTTTTTTACTTATTTGAATGCATTTATTATAGCTTCTTTGAATTCTTTGACAGCTAAATCCAAACTCTGGATCCACTCGGAACCACTTTCTATTGCATATTCTGAGTATGGGTTATACTTTCTTACTTTGCACATCTACTAATTTTTAGTTGAAAACTGGGCATTATAAATAATACATTTTGGAGATTTCTTGCCTGAAATCTGATCTGTAGCACCTTTTAATGGCAAGGCTGTGGAGTTTTGTTCTGGTATTTACTGCAACTATAGTTATGAGTCTGGACAGGGCCTTTAGGCCAGAAAGCCACAATTGAGATTAAAATTTCCTCTGGATTCTCTCTCCTTAGGACATTTTACAGTATCTTTAAGTAGTTAGGTTGCTTTAAAATTTTTTATTCAGTTTATAATTGTTATTTGCAGAAGGCACAACCACCTCACTCCTCTGCCATTGCAATAAATGTTCCCGCACCTTCATTTGTATTCATAGGTTTTTCTCTATTAAGACTCAGACATGAATGCATCGATGGGAGTGGAAATATAGGGGTCGACTACTAGTAAGTGCTATTTTCAGAATCTTGCCTCCATTCTGAAGGTTATCTGTATATTTGAACCAAACCTGTTCCACACTATTTTTTGGATGAATTATTTCCCAGAAGTCACTATTGTTCTTCTGCAATAAACTCCTGACAGGTTGGTTGGCTTCTTCCAGTCTCTTAGAAATAGCAAATCTTAGAGGGAAATAAACCAAGGATTAAACTGTAGTTACTCTACTTTCGTATCTACCTTCCCTTAAGTCTAGGTAAGGTAAGCTTTTTTAGATTTAATTGCTTGGCCAGTGGGATATATATTTTTTTTCTTTTTTTCTGAAAGACAGCTAAAAATTCCAGTTTGTTTTACTTTTGTCTGATGCTCATAGAAAAAGTAAGTTTTAAACTTATGTAGTTAGTCATTGAATTAGCGAGTGACAGATCTATTCTCTTTTAATAAATACCCTTTTGGCTAAAAACTTTATATTGGAAAATGAAAGATTAAAACATTTTTCTTTCTTTCTTTTTTAAATACGGGAAGATACGCTGCTGCTTTGGTATTTCCAGAGAAAGAGAAGCACAAAAGATGCTCTTCTTGTGATTTTTCTGTTAGATCTCTATAGAGATTTTTAAAGGCAAATGTTAGGAATAAGAGCCCATGCAGAGGCAAGGTATCATAAAGGACATGGCTGACTCCAGCCGTACGGCAGCTGTGAAAACATCATTCCTGTTGCAGATAACGGTGTAGATCATTACACAGACATTTTAAACAGCACTGCGTATTATAATGAACATTGAATTTTCAAAAACAACAAATTAGTAGTAAGAGATCTTTTAAATCTCCGGATCCAGTAAATTTCATGATTCAGTAAATACCTCCATGTGGATTAAATGATTGACTAAAAATATAATTGTAAAATACAGATTTCATTACATAGTTATGTAAGACTTTTAATTTATTTTAACAACTACGATGCTTATGTTCATATATTTTGTGACAATATTTTAGAAGATTATGATCTCATATAAATACAAACTTTTCTTAAAACCTCAGTGTTCTACAAATTTTTAAAAATGTAATTTCAAGGAAAAAAAGTGAATTTCCTCCTTTAGCACCCCACCCTCGCTTCCAGAGATAATGGCCGCTGAGGTACCGTGAACTCTGCTCATCAAGATCAGATTGATGCTCAAGTCACAAAGCATCTTCTGTAGGCTTCTCACCGGGTTGTAGCTTAATACATATTTTGATCTCCTCCATCATTTACACCGCTGCAACTCTTACAACTACATTAGGAGAAGGTGAATTTGGACTTTATCTTCCCCTGAAGCAAACATAATAGCTTCTGAGATTTTAGAGGTAGGCTGAGGGTGGGAACTGAATAAAAAACCTCATCAATCAATCTTTTTAAAAATCAGTGCGTCCACTTCTAACTATAAGATATCCCATACTCTATGCATAATACTTCCCTAAAAATTAAAATTCACAAAGGAGATTCCATTCCCTAATAGCTAAACAGATAGTAAAAATCTTTATTAGATCCCACCTTGTAGACAAAATCTCAATGTATTTCTAACATTTTTGTATATCCTTGAATATTCTTTTCCTTTGTAAATGAACACACAGTCAAATTGTGTATTCAGTTGTGATTAAAGATTTGCTGCTTTCAGCATGTCAGAAGATTTCATCCTTGTTTCAAATCCTTTCTTTTTATGATTCTTCTACTTTTGATCGCTAGTAACAATAATTTTAAATTAACATTTTGACCCAGTATGTAAAAAAATAAAAAGCAATTGCCGTGAAATACTCAAAATTTTCAGATACTACCCGTTAAACAAAGATAATGACTCTGCCAGTGCCTTACTGTTGACTGGTGGGAAGCACTGTAATGCAATAGCTCATTTATCCTTCGGTTACTTCCTTTGTAAATGAAATCCTTGTAGGTTTGGGATGCTTAACAATCGAGGATCACCTGTGATATGTAATAGACATATGGATTTTTATAGGCTAAATCCAAATATTCCAAGTCCTCAAGAAAAATCGATAAAAGGGAATGTGCACTTTACCATTTCAATATGTTCCCTTGTTTTTTAACCGACTGATAATTTATTTACACAAGTATGCGGGGGGGGGGGGGGCCCAAAAATCTCCAGCTCCAGGTGTAACCTTATATTGCCATGCTGCTCAAAAATAGCTGAAGTTCAGTTTCATTATTAGCAGAGAAGAATTTCTAAAGGACTGTCTCTGAGATCCTCCCTCAGGTTCACATCAGCCTCCATCCTACTCCACAGGCCACTGCTAGCCATGTGTTCATTATGAAACAATGTCTAAGTCTATAAGACTAAGCACCTATAGAAACCAAGTAGGTAAATGCTGTACTTTAGATTTACAGGACCGTTGAATTTAAATGCTTAATAAAAATTCTTAAAATGAATAATTTGTTTTAACCACTAATTCCATTTATATTTTGTTTTAACCACTAATTCCATTTATATATCAATTTTTAAAAGAAAGGGAGTAGAATAATAGTCGTATATTTTATGCATATTTTGGGGGTACTGATTATTTTATACCTGCAAGGTATAAAAAAAAATCAGCATTATATGATGCAAATAAAACTACTAAAAAACTATTTCAGAAGAGGGTAGTGTATGGATAAAACATCTGATATAGTGGAAATGCCTGATGACTCGCCATCTCGATTTTATTTCTGTTAAACATATTAGTATCCTGAGTTTCTTGAAAATGTGTTATTTTTATCTTTTCCCAAGTGCTAGGGAAGAACAGCAATTTTGTTTATTCCCAGGTGGCTTAAATTTGATTTGAACTCACAGCAGAGTTTACGCTGATGAATAGCTTTTCATTGAACATGAATAAATTGAGAAATTCGGATTAGTCAGCCACTTTTTCTTCATAATTTAAATTCTGAAGAAGAAGCATTTAGCAAAAACAGAACACAAAGGGTAGTGCAGTTGAAGAATTGCACCTGATGACTAGCAGAATTAATAAAACTATTAATGAACTAGACGCCAAAGCTGCTTTTCATAGAAGATCTATGAAAATTATTGTTTTAAGTAAATAAAGAAAGAAAGAAAGAAGCATTGGAATCAAAAAAGAGCATGTGTTTTGTTCAGTTAATATGCAGACTGATATGATGTTAGAGACAGGTGCAAGCTTTCAAGCATATTTTTGCTCACAGTCTAAGTGTTCTTTTTGCTTTTTAACTGGCTTGACTACTATCTCTAATAATTAAAATAAACTCAGACATTCTCTCTCCCTCCCTCTCTCTGTATATAAATGTGTATGTTTAAATGTCCTCTACTTTTTACAGTCGTCATCCTCTTAAAAGTTTCAGATTTTTACAAATATATAAGCATGACATTATATTTAGATAAGCATTATTATTTACGTTTTCATTTTATTTTAGAGAAAATATTTCTATAAGAGTTCCAAATCTTACAGAAAATCTGTAACTAGCATTTGAATTTATCTTCTATTTTTCTAATACATTTATTAATTATTCTGAGCCTTTATTATTGTGACACTAAATTTGACCATGGCATATTATTGATTGGAAAGCACTGAATCTTTTAAGATATTAATCTTTTAGTGTTTGGCAACTAAATAAAACATTTTACTAGCCATACTTTTATAATAAGAATAGGAGATTTGTTATAAAACAAAGGTCCTTATTTACTTTCCATACAGGGCAAAGTATTTTTCTATATTTGATAGTTCATTTACTATATTCCCAGTATTTGATTCTATTTTAATATAGAAATAATGACAAAGTATTACGTTTAATGATTTTTAGTTGTGGTTTCACAATTACTATAATCTATGACATCGGACCCTCACTGAGGACAAAAGTTGATTTGAAAGTCTTGAAAATCACTCTCGGCAAATAAAAATAGAATCTTAAATGTGAAAGGTTTAACTCAATGTTACTTTCAAGCAAATAGAAGACATAATAGCTCAGTCACAGGGTGGTAATCTTTTGAGCTGTGTAAATAAAGCCTCTGGATCAGGACTGTGGGCTCTTCCATTGAAGTTCCTGAACTGAATTTCTATTTCTTCAGGTACCAGACTGAGAATTCCTTTAGCTCTGCGATATTTGCTACGCTTCTAGATGCTCCCGTGATTCAGACCTTCAAAGATGGGATTTTGTTCCTTCTTTTTTTATCTTTAGTCAGTTTTGGCTAGTTCAGGTTAAACTGTAGATCAATAGTCCAAATTCGTAATTCAGATGTATGTTATTAAGTATTTATTCTGTCCCGTCCAACCTAATCCCATGGTCCTTTCCAAGCTCAGTGTACTTTACCAGGTTTTCTGTCATCCTTTGTATTCCTGAAACCTTATATGTAATACGTAATATTATAATATGTAATATAGTTATATATGAACATATTATAATAAATATTTATATATAAAAGTATATATAAAACATTGTTTTGTGTACTTCTATTTGAAAATCATCTTTCAAATAAATCTATGATTCCTTTACCTGTGAACTGCCCAGCTAACTGTATAGTTACTTCTAGATTTGTAAGGACAATACAAATCATATGTAGCATTTTCCTTTGTATTTTATGCAAGCCAGATGAAAAACCTCAAAACTGTAATATGAAGTAAGATGTATATTATGGTCCTAGAACACACTCAAATAGATGTTCCATTATAGTCTCTTGTAAAATGAGGTTTTTCAGTTAGCATCAAACAATCTCAGTGGAGTGACACTGAATGTAATGCATTGATGGCAAACTTAGTACAATGGGAGACAGAACAACCAATCTGGAAAACTCATGGCTAGAAGCTATAAGTTCAGTTGAGGAACCATAAAAGTGTATTGTCAAACTGATTGATTGGTTCAATAAATTGGCAGTCATTTCCATTTTTAAAGTGTTCAATCTCCTGGGCCTCTTGAAGCCATTTAACTTAACCTAAGTGCTAAAATAGATTTGTGTCCTTGTAGAAATGAAAATGAAAAGGTGTGATTATAACTGTCCTCTGTCATAACTGTTTTCTGTGTTATAAACCCTCAAAGTTCTTAAATAATGGTCCAGTCATTTTTATGCACTGAAATCCAGATATCAATTGATCATTGCTTTTAAACTGTATTCCTCACTTGAAAGGATGATGATAACATTGTTCCATCCTGTGCTTCAGACAAAGCCATCTTTTAGAATTCTGTGTCTATGTGTGTGTGTTAAAAATAGTTCATTGCCATATGAGTTAAAAATACAAATATTTACTTTAGGCCAATATTATGAAAAGAATCTGCCAAAAATATGAAATAAGAAAGGACTATTCCAATTACAAAATGGTAATACACACAATACCCTTCAAAGAAGAATGTCAATAGATTTTCTCTGTCTTATGGTTGAGCATCCCGATGACTTGGATATTTTGGCATGAGCTCACATCAAAATATCAATCTCCAGACATACTTGATTTTAGAAGTATTTTTGAAGAAGATTACCTTGAAGAATATTCTTCAAGAATATACTGTGTTTTGAGATGTTGACCTTGGTCAGCTCAAGTAAAAATTGTAGTTCTAACTTGCCCCACCATTTGAAATATACTGAATTGATTTTCAATCTTGTCTTTTGCTTTGTATATGAAAAATATACTATATATCTTGAATTTGGCAATGGAATATGAAATGAAAAATATGTTTCAATGTATAAAAATAAGAGCAACTTTAATGGAATTGTGACTGATTAAACCATATTTATTCTAGTCAGCTTAGAAACTCACTTTACAAAAGTGAATATATTCACATAAGAATACATTTAAATGCAAATATTTTTAAATTCTGTCATAGTTAAAGGATGTCTCTGGTTTATGTGTATCTCAAAGGATCGCATAATATTTTCTAAGTAATATGTAATACATGTTGGAAGGTTGTATTTAAAATCAAGTTGAAATGAAGGGCAGATTTAGGGTCAAGAAAGAGGATAGCAACAGTAAAAATTGGGTGAGAAATTTATATATTTGATAGGTAAATTAGAGAGAAATGAAGTTTAAATTATTTTTTAATTAGAAAAGTCAGAATTTAAAAAAATTTCATTCAACTGAAAGCGGATTATTTTTTAAAAACATAATAAAAATAATCAAAATTAAATTTTTGTTCCTTTATTCATTTATATTCTCTCTCTCTCCTTTTGTCTAGATAGATAAATATTGATATATATTTGCCTTATATATGCACTTTGGAGTTAACCTAGTTTTTGGCATTGAGTGATACATCTTGCTTCTATTTTTTCCTGAAATAATGGCTAATTAAGAAAAAAGAATACAAAAAACCCCCAAATCAAACAACTTCAATTTTTTCAATATGTATATAGCATATCTTAATAAAGTAAAAATATGTAGTATTGAGGGAGGATTAAAGGCTCCAGATTCCAGAGCCAGACTATTTAGGTTTGAATAGCAACATTCTCACTCACTGAATATGTGACCTTGAGCAAATCATTTTGTACATCTATGAAGCTTCAATAGAGAGATAATTGTATGATTATTGTTATAGTACTTTCTTCAGGTGTTATTTTTAGAATTCAGTGAAATAATGTATATATTTGGCCTGATACGTAGGAAGGGCTCAATAAGCGGTAGCTATTAGCAAGACCTGGTTTTAAATCATGAACATGTATTAGGTAATCTTGGGAAAACAATTTTATCTTCTAAACCTCAATATCTTTATTTTGAGCTGATACAAATACCTATTTCAGGAGTGTTGTAAAAATTAAAAATGATAGGTAAGTAGCTGCTGTATATTACATATTCACATAATTTGACTTATTTTTTTCTTCTCCTCCTCCTCCTCCTTCGTCTTCTTTTTCTTTTCATTTTTCTTTTGGTTCTCCTCACAATTATTATAAATAAAAGAGAGTAGAAACTACCCACAGAACATTGCTGGGAGTGGTTCAGTAGGGAAAGAGCTATTTCTGGAAGTTAAAAATAAAGGAGTAAGACTGAATAGGAGGTGAAAAGGGCAGGTGAGTAGAATGATATCGTCTTAAAAATAGATGGGGAAAAGTTCAAAGGACAGTGCAGTTAAGAGTGACAGATATGGACGGAAAAAAATCCAAAATAGAGTTTCCAGCAAGCAAAGAAAATGGGATCAAGAGAGCTAACATATTGGAATTTGAAGCGGTAATGCTAGTTTTTAGAATATAAGCAGGAAATGATCTAATAACTTCGCAGTAGAATGGTCCCTTTAGTCATATCAAACAGCATAAAGGTTGAAGATTTATGAGGCTCACATGAGGACTGCTAAAGCATTCACAAATTTTTGAGCAGCAGGAAGGCAAATTAATAAGCAGTGAAATAGAATTTTTTTTCTCCAATGACTTACGCCTTGATTGGCTAACCAGGAGAAATTAGTTATTTGCTTCATGCTTATTTGCATAAATAGACAGATAACAGTGAAAGCTTATTATACAATTTATGCAATTTTTAAAAAATCAAGGTCCTTATAAATATGGATTTTATAATATTAAGTCTTTATTTAGGTTGTATTTTGGATTACCTTAAAGTTTTGATTAATAAGTTATTTAGTAAGATCAAAATCATTTCACTGCCCAGGTTTGTGACTTGCATAAAAATATGTTGAACTGGGATTTCAAATAAATAATTTTTAGAATAGAACACATATTACTCTGTATTTATTGTTACAGTTAACAATTTCATAAATGCAGAGAGAATGGACCATATAAAATTGACTGCTCTTTTGGATTTTATTTGTGGGCAAAGGGGCCCCATGAATTTAGCATTACTTTTACTAAATATGTAAAGACTCCATGTTTCTAATAGGAAATGGACAATGTACAGCCATTAAGGCAGTAGCAATTCCAAGAGTCAATGGTCTGTCTTCCCCATCTTGTTAGGAAAAGCTTTGCAATTTATGCTGATAACTCTTGTCTACTTCCTCCTTTCCCTCTTTATCTCTAGAGGTGTTTAGCAAGAGATTTCATCTAAATTCCATTCTGCTCAAATCTAAATTCTTGTTTAAACTGAAGATTGGACAAAATAGATAGCACTTTGTGAATAACTCAATCATATGTACACTTATCTTTCTCCCTCATTGGATTTTTTATTCCTAGCCCATGTCTTATGTCTTTCTTGTGCTGTATCAAGAGTATCTTTCAAAATGTTTGATGTATAGGAGGTACTGAATAAATGCTTTCTGAATGGCTTAATAGATGGATAGAAGTGTGAATGGATGAATAAAAAGCAGAAAAAGGAGAATATCAATAAAATGCGTAATTTTTAGCAAGAATGATCAGGAAAAACATAGCAGATATAAATTACCAATATCAGGAATGAAGGACATCACTACAGATCCTACAAACATGAAACGGATATTAAGTGGTATTATGAGTAACTTTAAGCCAATAAATTCCACAATTTATCTGAATCATGCCAATTCCTTGAAAGGTAAAAGCTACCCAAAGCTTACTCAAGAAGCAATTGATAACCTGAATAGTCCCAGAACTATTAAAGAAAATTCCAGGCCCAAATGGCTTCACTGATTAATTCAACCAAATATTTAAGATAAGATATAATACCAATTTGTTTTTACTAACTCTTCAAACTCATGCTATGATGTGAACTTTGTCCTGATAACAAAATGAGAGAAAGAAATTTCAAGAAAACTATTACCCAATATTCCTAATGAACATAAATGCAACAAGTCTTAACAGAATTTTAGCAAACCAAACCAATAGTGTATGGAAAGAATAATACTTTATGACCGATTGGGATTTATCTCAAGAATGCACAGCTGGTTAAATATTTAAAATCAATCAATGTAATTTGTCATATCAACAAACTCAAATAAAATCTATATAATCATCTCAGTAGATGCAGAAAAAATTTTTGACAAAATTCAGTATCTAGTTCTAATAAAAATTCTCAGCACATTAGGAAGAGAAGAGAACTTCCTGAAACTGATAAAAGTCATGTACAAAAACCTATAGCTATCATCATATTTAGAGGTGAAAGACTGTATACTTTCAGCCTAAGACTGGAATCAAAGCAAAGATGTCTTTTCTTATGACTCTTATTCATCATTGTAATTGAAGTCCTAGCCAGTGCAATAAGGCAAGAAAATAAATAAATAAACAGAAAACAAATTGGAAAAGGAGAAATAAGACTATTTCTGTTCACAGATGACATGATTTTCTATTTAGAAAATCCCAAAAAATATATCAAAAAGAGGTACCAGATCTAATAAGTGGGTTTAGCCATGTCACAGGATACAAAGTCAGTATACAAAAATTAATTTTATCTCTATATACTAGCAATTAACCATTGGAAATTAAAATTTTAAAATAGTACCATTTATGTTAGTGATTGAAACACACCAAAAATATATGAAATCTTTGGGTATAAATCCAATAAAATATACCCAAGATCAAGATTCTAAAATTTTTTCTTGAAATCAAAATACACTTAAATAAATGGAGGAACATACTATGTTCATGGCTTGAAATAACCAGTATAGTTGAGATGTCACTTCTCTCTAAGTTTATCTATAATTCAATGTAATTCCAATGATAATTTTAGTAGTTTATTTTTTTTAAATCAACAAATGAATTCTAAAATTTATTATGGAAATACAAATATATTAAAATATACTTAACAATTTTGGGGAAAAAAGAGCAAAGTTGGAGGAATTACGCTACTTGTTTTCAAGACTTACTATAAAGCAACACAAACCATAGCAGTGTGGTATTAGTAAGAGGATAGATATACAGGACAATTGAATACATTGGGCTATCTAGAAATAGACACACAGATATATTGATTTATTTTGACAAGGGTGGGAAAGCAATTCCATAGGAAAGTTTTTTTTCCCTTAACAAATGTTGCCAAACAGTTGAATATCTATATGTCAAAAAAGAAAAACACACACACACAATTCATACCTAATAACAGATACAAAAATCAATTCAGAATTGGTCATAAACCTAAATGTAAAGCCTAAAATTATAAAACTTTTGGAAGAAAACATGGGAGAAAACCTTAGTGTCCCTAGGTTAAGCAAATATTTCTTAGATACAACACCAAAAGCGTGACACATCAAAGAAAAAAAGTGATAAATTGGACTTCATCAAAATAAAGAACTTTTTTTTTTTTTTGGTGAGGAAGTTTGGCCCTGAGCTAACATCTGTTGTTACCAGTCTTCTTCTTTTTGCTGAAGAAGATTGGCTCTGAGCTAACCGCTGTGCCCATCTTCCTCTGTTTTGTATGTGGGACAACACCACAGTGTGGCTTGATAAGTGGTGTGTTGGTCTGCGCCTGGGATTTGAATCTGTGAACACTGGGCCACTGAAGTGGAGTGCGAACTTAACTGCTATACCACTGGGCTGGCCCCAAAATAAAGAATTTTTGCTATTAAACACTGTTAAGAAAATGAAAAGACAAAACTAGGAGAACATATTTGGAAATCACATATCTGATAAGTGATTTGTAACCAAAATATATGAAGAACTCTCAAAACTTAAAACAAACGATCAATTAAAAATGGGCAAAATGTTGGAACAGACATTAAAGTTATACAGATGACACATAAGCATATAAAAAAAAGCTCAAAATCATTTGGCATTAGGCAAATGCAAATTAAAACTACAATGAGATAGCTACACATAATTATTAGAATGGCTAAATTTTTTTAAATACTAGTACTAATCACTAAATGCTGCCAATAGGAATTCTCATACTTTGCTGGTGGAAATACAAAACTTTAATAGCCATGTTGGGAAACAGTTTGGCAGTTTATTACAAAGTTGAACATAAATTTACCATACTATCCAGGAATCCCAGTCTTAGGTATTTTCTCAAGTGAAGTAAAAACATGTTCACAAAAATCTGTATGCAAATATTTATAACAGCATTAGTCATAATTGCCCCAAATTGGAAACAACCCAAACATCCTTCAGCTGGTGACTGGATAAATAAACTGTGGTATATTTATAGAATGGAATACTACCAAGTGATACAACAGCAGAGAGGGATTTCAAACACATTATGCTAAGTGAAAGAAGGCTATATATTCTAAGATTCTCAAAGAGGTAAAACCATAGTGAAAGAAAACAGGTCAGTGGTTGCTTGGACCTATGAAAGGGATTGACTACAAGGGCTTCAAAGGCAAAATTTGGGGGTGTTGGTACTGTTTATATCTTGATTGTGGTGGTCATTACACAGCTGTATGAATTTATCAAAACTTGCAGTACTTTACACTAAAAATGATGACCTTTATGTAATTAAACTTTAATTTAAAAAAAAAAATAAAGTTAACCAGTCTAGAAATTATATACATATGCACAAATATTACATTTATTTTACACCCACAATCCACCTTAGATAATGTAGTATTGATGAATGAGTGACATTAAGATTAAGCTTTTAAACTGATCACTTTCTATGTTCAAAAGCAAATTTAAAACTTGTAATAGAATTTAGGGATATAATAAAATATTTATTGGACTTTGTGAATGTGTCGACTGACTTTTCTTTTAAACAAATTATCCCACCACCCACAGTCAATGTTCTGAGCAAACTCAAATTGTGTTTTCTAGTGAATACCTTGTATTCCATTATATTGATTTGTTGAGATTTATTTAACCATTTTCCTATTGGTAAACATTTATGTTATTTTTCAGTTCCTCAGTATTTTAAATATCTTTGAACATAAATATTCTGAATTTCTCTATTTCTAAATGCTATATTTCTAAAATTCATTGTACAGGTTCAGAGTTTATAAGGTGGATTCCTTTTTCCAGATAAGTTTTAATTTTAAGAACAATGGATACGATCTTGTGCTAGACTGTTTACAATAAGATCTCATTTAAATTGTCCATGATTGTGCAAATAGTATATAGTGAGCTAGAATTATAATCCATTCAGTCTAGTTCCAGAGCCTGAGTCTATATCAATATATGCCATAGTCTTGAACTCAAACAACCATGAAGACCAGAAAGGCCATATGAGTAAGTGGTGCACACTAGGTAGAGGACAGAGGTGAACTGGGGGGAATCGCCTTGCCTAAACATGCCATCTGTTATTCATCTAAAGCCAATTATTGTCATGGAAGAACACAGACCTGTCTAGAAAAAGCTGGAAACTAGAGTTTGTTAATGTTTTAAAGGTTGACAACCTTTAAAAAGTTGACAACTTTTTAAAACTTTGTATACACCAAACAAGAAAAATCTGTCTTTGGGTATTTCTGTTGGTAAATCTGGTCCAGAGTCCACCAATTTATGCCCTCAGTGACAAAGTTTGCTATCTTGAATTGTTGATGTTATATTTTTAATAAAAATATTGGAGGAAAAAGTGGCAAGTGAAACTTGTGTTGCAACGTGACTGCCCTAGAATGTATAGCTTCCTGGCAATATATTAATATCTAATTTCATTTTGGGTTCCTGAATAATAATATGAATATTGCTCCTTACTTGTACTTGCTCCGTGGTCATAATATGGGGATAGCTGAGTCATTTGAATGTGAATCACATATTCTCATTCCCTTCTACTATGAATGAAATGTTTTTCTGAGCCAACTGCAGGAAGCACACTGAAATGCCATTAATTTATTGTGAAACCATATTTCATCCTCACATACCACAGTCTCTGTTACTGTTCAGCTTTAGTGGTATACAGAAGGGTTAAACATAGTCCTGATTTTCGCAAGTCTATATTCAATAAAGAATATGCATATTTTAACATATGTCTAATGTAGTGTGCTCAACCTTGGCTGCACATTGGAAATACCTGGGGAGATTTAAAATGTACTAAGGCCTGATTCCAACCCCAGAGGTTGTGATTGAATTGGCCTGAGTGTGGCCTGGGCATCAGAGTTGTTAAAAGCTCCCCAGGCAATTCTGGTGTGCAGCCATGGTTGAGACGACTGGTCTAATGTATGTTTCACAGTACAGTATTTGATATGTAATAACAGTTCAATAACTGGTGCCTATTTATTATAATTTGTAATTATTATTAACAATAGTATTTTGATCTCTCCATTTAATCTATATCCTGTGTTATTCTTTTTCCTCCAACTATCTCAAGAAGTGGTACGTAGAATAATATGATGCCATTTTTCATAAAATCAAGAGCTGCCTAGTTAGATTGAAGAGGTGAAGTTCTATTTCCATCATCTCACTCATTTTCTAGACAATAATTTCCTTGAAGAAAGGAACTGTGTCTCTGTGTCACCAACACTTAGCATCATGCCAGACACACATTATGTGCTTTAAAAACTATTGGTTGAACAAATGAGTGGATCCATTCATTTTTCATAAATGAGAAACGTAAACTAGATTAAGAATAGACAGAAGCAACCCGAGAATGTGGCATTCTTTCCCCTCAAGCTACTGAGAACTAGAGGAACAGGAGCAGGAGTATAAGCAACACCACCATCTGTTTCCTTGACTTCTTTTCCACATTGTACGATTGTCTCATATTCATGCACATCCCTTTCTCTTCATAGTTGAAAATAAAGAAAGGTGGTGGGAGTGGGGTAAAATAACTTAGGTTCTAGGAACTCCTGTCTCTCTCTTGACTTTCAGGTATCTCTGAAGAAACAAAATTTGGGTCAAAGCCTTTGACCACACACTGTAATATTTATAATGGGCTCAGGACTTACTCACACTATACTCAAATATACAAAGTAAATGTAGCTTTTACATCTCTAATCATCTTCCTCCTGAACCTTCCTTATGGCTGAGAAAAATTAATGTCAAGCTAATGGAGTCAAACTCTGTCTTATTTTATAAACTGAAGTATTTCATTATGTAACTCAGTCTCTTAGAACTAAATGTTTATTTGTTAGATTTTCTCCTCCACACATCTTCCTCTTTGAGGTGGATTTTCAGTGTGTAGACAGAGTGCTTTCCACTGCCTGGACAACATGGCGGAGGGAGAGAAAAGGGTTCACCTCTACTTGGAATGCTCTGGATTCTTCCTAGTGTATGCTGTTAGTAGGTCTAGTTTGCACCTGTCTTTGTGACTGTGAGGATATTTATGGTCCCATTTTGGCACTCGGTAGAATATTCTCTCGGCTGTGGTTCCAGTAGTTTGTTTTCAGACTCAAAGTTACCACCCACATCTTTGAACCCCAGGTCTCTCCTCATCAACTAGCTCTGTCAGCAGCACCTTCATACTAGCAAATGCTCTTGGGCTTCCCCAAATGTACTGGATACTTGTCAAGATTTCCTGGCCCTTTCAAGACATTGCCCCAAGATGGGGATGGTGTGGGCTGGTAGCTAGGACTTTAGAATCTCAAATTGTCACTCTTCCTGATTTTCTCCTCTTCTTCCCACAATACAACAAAGCGCTTGCCTTCTCCTTCTCTGAGGTCATAATGCCAACCTCTTCCAGGAATGGCCGCCTTCAGAGTAAATATCATTATCTTAAATGATTTTATATATTTCTTTACTTATTTGTTAGTTGTCTCTTTCCCCCAAAAACTGTAAGTTAAATGATGACAGAGATTTTATTAGTTTTATTAACCATTATATCCTCACTGCATAGGATGGTGATTTTTTGCAAGAAACAGTATCATTAAACTATTCATTGAGTGTATGCATGTATATACGTACAGATGGATGGGTGGATGATGGTATGTCTGCATGTGTGTATAGATGGATGTGTAGGTGTATATATGGATACATTCATTAATTAACTTTTCAACTTTGGACTGAGAGGACACTAAGAAAACATGATATAAGGAGAAAATGAAATAGTATAGATTTCATACACCAAAAATATCATCTCCGCATGCTTTTATTTGCTAATATATTCAAATAAAACAGTAGAAGATTTGATATTTAAAGTTTGGAATATCAATTGCATATATATTTGTACTATGTATTTATAAACATGTGTGCATATATAATTATATAGTTGGGGAAATATAACCACAACATTATAATATTTATATCTGGTGGGATTTTGAATAATTTTTATTTTGCCATTATGTTTAAATCTATTTTACAGATTTTTCTACCATGATCATATTTTATTTTAAGTATAACAAAAAAGCAAAGCATATTATTTCTTAAATATAGGTATGCACATTTATTGTAATTTATCTGAAATGTTATGAGATTTCATCAAGAAATTGAAGTGGTCCTAAATGAATTCCTCTGGAAGCTAACACGTTAATCACTGACAATATCTTAATATAACAGTTTTCGAAATATGACCTAAATCCTTTAGAATTTCTTGTCATAGTCTAAAATCTGTAGGTGTATTTTTTTTGAAGATGATATGTGTATAGGAAAGAAAATAAATATTGTTAAAATGAGTGTATTTATTTTTACATTTTCTCTTGATAAAGGAGGATATTTCTATTTTTCTGTTTTCTATATCTGGACTAGCTAGTCTTATTATGTATTTTTCTTGTTTGTTTAGTTATAGCACAGTGCTATAGTTTAAGACATGGAATTTCTTTTTTTTTTTTTTTGCTAATGAAAGGAAAAATATCATGATTATCCCATAATGTATCAACCACATGCCAAATTTCATTCTGAGGTGAATTTTTGTGAGCACATTACAATCTATTAGAGAAAGAGATTTATAATGGGAATGCTGACAGACTGCTCCTATGCCATACAGAGGCTTCCTTAGCCGATTCATTAGTATCCAACCAAGTCAGGCCTATGTCTTTTTACAAATCAAATTCTTCCTCTCCAGTGGAGACAGGTCAAAATATTGAAGAAGCCCTGTGCTTGCCAGTAAAAACAAAATAGATGATGCTGACATCTCCATTGGTTTAATGAGAGTGTGGCAGCAGAGTGCTGCTGGATAGAGTGCTTTGTCAAAGTGGACTGAGGTCTATTTTTAGACAATGTGGGTTGCCTTTTATATTCATCCTACCTAATAGCAGGGGGAATGCAGCAAGTTCCAGAGTACTGAAATAGAAAAAGAAGGAACGAAAGCAGCGTAAATTTGATCAGCACCTAAGTCCACCTGAATGTCACCAATTCTTTGCCTTCGCTTAGAAATTTCTTTTTTTCTTTGTCTTTACAGTTCGATGACTGTCATTATCCTTTGTTTAATATAACAGCAACCTCAGAGTTGTACCCCATTAAAATGGCCTGTTTTGCAACTTTATTGCTTTTTTCCCCTACAATTCGAGTAGCTTGTAGAGAATGCACATTGGTCTGACATTTTTCATATACCTATTCTGATTGAATTGGATATGTTGTCTTGAGGAGGTTTTTAAATTGTTAAAAATTATGCTGCAATTTACTCATACACTAATTTGTATTTAAAGGTAAGAACAATCTAGAATGTGTACAATCGATATCGCTAGATTAGTCTGGCCTTTAATGAAGCATATGTTAATTTTTGAATCTGTGGATATATGTGGCGTTTTTATGAGCTTTCATTGCAGATCTTTCGTTGTGTGTTAAGGGGGAAAACTAGATTCCAGGTTAGGACATCACTATGCTTAAAAATATACACATTAGAGTGCACAGGTCCAAACCCAGTTTACCACTTATTAAATGTGTGATCCTTTCCAAGTGATTTGACTTGTCTTTGCCTGGTTTTCCTAATTGGTAAAATGGCACCAATAATAAATTGATACACAAAAGGCACAAAGTAGTGCTTGTCTCATCATAAACACTCAATAAATGCTAACTGTTTAATTCAAAAATGAATTTCATTACACCGCTAAGTATATAAATTAACTTGCAGTATGAATTTAATGAAATACTTCGCAAATAAAATTTACTTTCCTATTTTCAATAAACTAGCAGTAGTTTATTGTTTTTACTATTTTAATAAACAGAAGAATGTAGCACACAAATAGGACACAATTTTGTAATTATAATGATTTTATTCAAAGTATAGATGTAAACATTTTGAGCAAGAATCCAATGTTGTATTCCAGGTACAGATAATCCTTTGTGAGATTTCAACTAAGTAACTGGATTTACAATGTACTTTCTTAATCTGGAATTAAGTTTTAACACTTATGTATAATGATCAGCAATGAAAGCTCATAAAAATGGCACATCTATCCACAGATTCAAATATTAACATACGCACCATTAAAAACAAGAGTAATGTAGCAATATTGATTGTGTGAATTTTAAATTGTAGTTTTTGTCTACAATTTACAGTTTATGTAAAAGGTGATCTATCTTCTCTAATGCCTCTTTACTGAGTATGAAATATAAAACCATGATGTGATTGTATTAGATAATAATTGCTACGTCAAAAAAGCCCCAAAATGTAGTAGCTTAAAACAACAATAAATATTACCCTCACAGTTTCTGTGGGTCAAGATTTGGGCGTGGTTCTGTGGGTGGTTCTGACTCAAAGCCAGATGTCATCAGCAGGCTTGTCAGAGGGTGTAGGGTTCTATTCCAAGGAGTCTTGTTGACAAGACTGGGACATTTGTGCTAGTTGTTGAGGGGAGGCCTCTCTTCCTCCCCATGTGTCTCTCCTCATACTTTTTTGTGTGCTCATGACATGGCTGCTGGCTTCCCCTAGAGTAAGTGATCCAGAAGAGATCCAGCGTGAGTGTATGTGTGTGTGTGTGTGTGAATGAATATATATGTTCATTCTTATTTTCAAGTCTTGTAGTAACACTCCTGCTGCATTCTATTCATTTGAATTAAAAGACTAAATTCAGCCCACATTTCATGGGCGGTACATGGAGGATTAGTCTTCACCTTTTGAAGGGAGGAGTATCAAAGAAAGTGTGGACATAGTTTAAAATGACCACACTGACCTAATTGGGTTAAATATTGCGAAGAGATTCTTAAATAAAGTTTGTTAAAAAGAAAATTTGTGAAAATATTTGGAACACTTTGTAAACAAGGTACATTAGCTATACAGAGAGAGTGTAGAATAAACAATGTCTCAATGTTTTAAATAGCCTTAGAATTCAACAACATAACACTTTTAGGTATTACCACACTATATACAAGTTTTGACAAAACAGTACCTAAAAGAAAAATATATATATGATACAGCAACATTCCTCTTTTATACTTTCCTGGGATAAATAGGAAAATTTGAAATATTTTAACAACAAAAATGATCACATTACAAGAATTGAGTGTAGTGATTATGCAAATGCAATCTTTCTATGTAACTCATTTTCAACTAAAGATTAGTTTAGCATTTATCAGACTCATTTCTGAAATTTAAGTATTCTCTGTGTAAATATTTAAAAATAGGTATATATTAGTTAACTTTATTGTTACCATTTATTATGGTGAATGTATTTTTCTACTTTACATATCATTTATATTTATTATAGTAGGTTTATGATAGTTATTTTTCATACAATATGCTCATGTTAGTATTGTATGCTCATATATGTGTTGTACTTTATGTATTAGTTCATGTTATTTTAAGTGATCTATCTTATTTATACACTTACATATTTATATACTTATATATAGCATACATGTATACATTTTTATATATTTCATTCTTGTGTTGTAGTAATTTGTCTGCCTTGATGTTTCTTAAACCAGATGTGAGTTAGGGACACCCTGACCCTCAGAGTTAAACACTGGCCACAACTCTAATTTTTCAGGTATGGGAGTCCAGATACTCCATGTTCACTGCACTTTCTGTAATTCCCAACCACTTTCTTTCTTCATGCTTCCTTAGTTTCTCTTACAGCTACCAATGCTGTTTCAGTTCTCCTCTGTGTCAACTGGACATTCACCTCAACCCCGTTGGTGACCCACCCCTCTCCCACCCAAATCTTCCTGTACCATCCATGTTCCAGTTTATCGACTTTACCAACCCTGGTAGACAGCTTCAATGAAGACCTTCACTGTCCATGTACTAGAGACTTCAAATTCTTTGCCATGTGGACTTCTCCTTGGGCTGCCTAAGTGTCTCCAGGTCATGGCAGCTGACTACATCTAGAGCAATTAATAAGAGAGAGAGAATGCCAAAGACAGAAACCACAGGCTTTTATTGCCTAATCTTGTAAGTGACATATTATCATTTCTGCTGCACTCTATTGGTCACATGGACCAATGTGGGAGGGGCTTTCACAAGGGCATGAACAAAAGGAGGAGGGGATCATTGGGGGCCATCTTAGAGGTTGCCTACAAAGTCTGACCTCTGGCACCCAGGGAAATTGCTCACATGTACAGAATATACTCAGTATATTCTCCTCTCTAGGTTACAAGAGGTGGAAGCACGACCTACGACAAATCTCTTGCCACGGTGTGGGTTTCCATTTACCCTATTTCTTACTCATTTGCCACCCCGCCCCCCACAACATACACACACTTTCTCTCTAAATCAACCAACAAATTGCTTTACTTATTTTAAGCATAGCAGAGCCATTCATGCTATGGAGCAGCTAAGATCTTAATGTCTACTACAAGTAGACTTACCAAAATTTTTCTCAACACAGTTAACTATCTTCTTAAGAGGGATTCCACATCTAGCTATAAAAAGAATTTGTTCCCATCTCAATACATTTGACTCCTCTCATTCCCGTGTTTAACTTAATGCTCATCATATGACAAGTAAGAGTTCGCTATATTAAAATAAATATTTCCAAAAGAGTAGTATATACTTAAGTATATATACTTTTTAAAGATTTTTTATTACATCCTGTCCAAGAATCAATTAGGGCAAATTGAGTCAGCATAAAAAATGATGCGAAGCTAGGAAAACTATTAACCATAATATTGGTTAATGATACATTGGGATGGAGTGCGGTGTAAACAACGTTTTGTAGCAGGAATCCCATAATTTCTGAAAAGTCTCATGGAATTTCCATCCTCTGTGTACAGAATTTTTCTTTACTTCAATAATCTATAAAAAAAGACAACAAATTACAAATGCCTTAAGAATAAGCATTACTAGTTTTAACTGTTGACCACTAATATAAATGTTCTCAGTGATGATTGTTACCTCAATATTTGTTCTTTATTTCCTTCAGTTTTTTGTCACTGTAGTTATTTTAAATGGATAACAGAGTAGTGTGTAGTTGATGAGATGCCAGCCCAACATACAGAAGAATCTTTCTTCACTATCTCTTACTTTTAAATATGGTCTAGATTGTTTCAATGTATTTTTTATTTTCAGATTATAATTACCTGTATTTTCATTTTATAAGAACTATGCAATGTCCTCCACAAGGTGTGAATGAGAAGATTGATGATCAGATATACTTTACTGCATTCTAAAGCCAATTTAGCAAAATTGTGAAGTAGTGTATCTTCCACGCCTTCCAACCATTGTTGTGTTCTTCTCTGCCATTCTGCACTTGAACTTCTCCCAGCATAAATATTTATAAGTTATATATCAGATATTTAATTATGAAAGATATTGAAGTATGAATAAAATGCCTAATAAATTACATCCTTCTCCATATAGAGTTATAAAAGAATGAGAGGTGTCTATTATATAATGGTAACCTAAGTATTTGGGAGTCAGTCCTGAATGTGGGGGCAGGAAAGCCATCCAAGGGTCTCTGAAACATAGCATGTTTTAAAGACTGAAAATAATACCTAATATTTATTGAGCATTTAACAATACAGGCTTTGAGCTAAATGTTTAAATATTCTATCTTATTTTATCTCTCAAACAAGCTTTTAAGTAAATACTGCCACTGTTCCTATTCTGTAAGAAAGGAACCTGATGCACAAGCAAGTTATGCTAGGCCATCTAGCTCCTAAGGGACAGAACTTGGAGATGAGCCCAGTTATCTTTTCTTTCAGAGCTTTGACTCATTAAATACTATTAACTACTAGCACCAGATGACCAAAATGAAAACACAGCAATTGTTTTTCCTAGAGATTTGCTTTATTCCCACTCTCTCTTTTCCTCCCAAACAGCACAGCAAGTCTTCTATGACCTCCTCTGTGGCCCAGCCTCCAACAAATGCAATTCTTATTCTTGTTTTGTGCTGCTTGACATTACTATCACCTCTTATTTCCTTTTTCTTTTGCATTTGATGCTAGCCTATAGAGCTTTAAGGGATCTATTCTTTCCTTTCTTTTCTGTATGTTCTGTCTCCTCAGTTTCCACTTTTGTAAGAAGTACTGACCTACTTTGTACAATTCTTTATAAAGGAAGGTCTGGGAGGCCTGTTTCCCAGACCTCTTGAATTTCCATTTCCAGCTCTTCTGTCTCTCTTAAAGTATGATTTGGCTCCAAAGAGATGATATATCTGCTCTCAGTAGTTTCAGTTTATTTTTATTTTATTTTTTTGTTTGTCTTTGGTATAATACCTTTTCTTGTTCAGATGTATTATTACTTGTACTATTTCTGTCAATTCAGAAAAGAATTACTACATGGGTTTTTATTTATAACCATTCAATGTTTTCTCCTGTTTTGCATTTTGCAAATGTGTACACACAGAAGACAGATCTTTTCAGCCAAATGTAGTACAGTTCTGCAAGTATTTGAGTGATACTTATGTGTTGTGCATTGTTTGGTGAGGTCAGGTAGATATTGGTACTTGACCTCAAGAAACCCACAGTTAAGTAAGAAAAATACATTTCCAATGAACTATAGACAAAGCATGATGTTATCATTACTATAAAGAGAGGGTAAATCTGACCTACGCTAATAGAGACAGATTGAAGAAGAAATGGGCTTTGTGCTAAGGACCAGCAAGGTTTTTCATGGTAGAAACAAAAAGGAGGGATTTTATTTCATGTAGAAGAAACATCTTTGAAACTAATTGTAGACACTGTGTTAGGACACTCAAATGTTTGAATGGATGTTGCATAGGTTGGCTCAACTGAAATGTAAGTTGTATGGCCCAGTAGAGGAGGAAGAGCTGAAAAGGTAGACTTGGGTCAGTTTGTATAAGACTATAAGTGATAGGCTAAGAAGATTAAAATTTATACAAGAGGAATGGGGAACCATTGAAAGTGTTTGAAGTCTACAAATATCCTTATCAAAACCCAGAACCAAATCAAAATTTTGGTACACCAATTTTAAATTAATTTTAAGTGCACTGATTTTAAATTAATTTTCAGCAATATTATCTATAAGTAAATATAGCAGAAAAGTCATAAAGAGAAAGGAGAGGAGAAGTTTTTCTAAAACTTTTTGGTTACTTCAACAAAAAATAGCCGAAATCATGACTTGTAATAACAAATAATATTTTGGTTTAGCTATTTTCCTGTGATGGTGGCCTTTTAGCCTAGTGAGAACTAATTATTGATAATTATTTATTAACAGTACCAAAATCCAGTCAATTTAGCTGATTCAAAGTAGAATACTGGGGTGGGGGTGCACAAGTGACATTATACATGGAAAATAATTTAGTTTGCTGCTGAGAAGATAGTAATTGTGATGTACCAACTTGTGTACAGACCAAGAAACTGTTGGAAATGTGTTTCTGGGGCAAATTTGGAACCAGAGGTACAAACTTAGGTGTCATCAGCATTTATTTGGTAGCTGAATCCTTGCGAATGGGTGAGATGGTAGATAATGGAGGAGGAATCCACAAAAGACAAGTTAAAGGAAGAATTAGATAAGTAAGAGGAAAATCATGAAAGAAAAGGTAAAACAAAAGTCAAGGACACAGTAATTTGAGGTGTAGAGAGTGGTCAACCACGTTGATTGTTTTACAGATATCAGTAGGAACAGTCATGAAATAGAATATTAAATTTGGAAATTAAGAGGTCCCTGGAGACCTTAAGAAGGGCACTAAACACATTTTTATGATTAAAGAAAGGATTCTTGAAGTGCCCTTGAATAATCTGTACATGCTATTAGTAAGCATAGACTTTGTGAAGTCTGTTAAATATAATTAGGTCCTTTTGCACGACTACAACAAAAATAAGGCATAAACAAAAATGAATATCACCAAAATAGCAGGCTTTTAAATTCATGCACAAACAAGAAAGAGAAAGGTCCAATCACTCCCTGTCTCAATTCATATCAAGAGAGTTGAAATAGATTATCTTCCACACGTGAGTGAAATCATATAGTATCTGGCTTTCTCCATCTGACTTATTTCACTTAGCATAATGCCTTCAAGGTCCACCCATGTTATCACAAATGGCAAGATTTCATCTTTTTTATGGCTGAGTACTATTACATTGTATAATGATATACACCTGAAACTTATATAATGTTATAAACCAGTGTTACTGCAATAAAAAAAATAAAAAGAAATAGATTGTTTACTATATTAGAAAGTGTTTTCTCTATCTTTGTTGATACTAGCTATTATTTTATCTTCATGTAGCTCTTAACTTTGTGGGTCCCTAAAGCCAATGTATACACTCTAAACTACTACAGATATCCTATGTTGATATCCTATGTTGGCCACAATGCACTCCATTTTAGCTTTATATTTAAATATATAACATTAAATGGAGAGTCCGGCTTTCATTTTCAAGTAATCAATAGAGTAGCATGATATTTTCCAAGTAAATTAGTAAGTACTATTAGGTGTTTCAAAAAATTAAAGTTTGCCAAGAGCTAAGGCAGCTGAAAAACAGTTGGAGAAGATTGTAAAGCTTGGGCTAGTTCTTAAAGGGGGAGGGAATCTCTAATGAAGGCATTGGAGGGAGAACAAAGGCATGGAGGTGAACATGTGCTCAGTACGTTTAAAGACCGTGTTGGTTTGCTAGGACTGCCATAACAAAGTGCCACAAACTGGGTGGCTTAAGCAACAGAAATTTATTGTCTTACAGTTCTGGAGGCTAGAAGTCCAAGATCAAGATGTTAGCAACATTTATTCCTTCCAAGGGCTGTGAGGGAGAAATCTGTACCACACCTCTTTCCTAGCTTCTGACGGTTTGCTGGAATCTTTGGCGTTCCTTGGCTTTCTGCTGTGCCATTCCTGATCTCTGCCTTCATCTTCATGTGGTGTTCTCTCTGTGTATATATCTGTGTCCAAATTTCTCCTTTTTATAAGGATTCCAATTATATTGGATTAGGGACCCATCCAACTCCAATAGGATCTAATCTTAACTAGTTACTTCTGCAATCACCCCATTTCCAAAAATGTTACTTTCTGAAGTATTGGGGGTTAAGACTTCAACATATGAATTTTGAGGAGACACAATTCCACCCACAACAGGGCTCAATGAATAAATCATTTTGACTAAGGCAAAGGACTCATGTAGAGGAAAAGTGGTTTAGCACATTAGAGTGAAAGTTGGAACCAGAAAGGGGAGAATCTGGAGTTTTAAGAGATCAGATTTGATCCTGAAGACAGCTAACACCAGCGCTTTTACAAACGTATTGTAGCCACCACAGCCTTTCTCCAAACGTGATGTCAAACAGAAGCACAATATATAAAATGGATAAAAAGCAGTGCCTCTCTGGTTGTAGTCGGATGTGAGATCTCTCACTCTCCACCCTCCACTCCGATCCCTGTGAGAATTACAGGGATTCTTAGGGCTTCCTGGAGCAGAGTTTGAAAACTTCAACTTCAAAAGATTAATCTAGAAAAAACAGGTTAGAAAAGAGGAATAGGAGACCAAAATTGATTATTGCACTAGTGTAGAAATAAGAAAATGAGGCCAGATTGGGGAGGCCCCAACGAGCAAGAGGAAGTTAATGACTCTACCAATGCAAGTTGTACAGTTTCTACGATATTTAAATGATAGTAGGATGGTAGAAAGAAGAGAGAATGAGGATAACATGATTAATATCATTAATTAATAAATAATTACAATGTATTAAGTTTCCACTCCATGTCAAGCTGTGCCCTACTTGCCCAAGTTCATTAAACGAATACAATGGGATTTGAAAATAAAGCTGGGATGGAAATCTTGATTTCAAAACCTTGTTCTTTATTAGAGATCTCCCTTGCTCTCAAAGATCACTCTAATATTTTGAATGTAGGTGGCTAGACTAAAGAATATTAATACCATTTGTAGAATTGTAAACTGTTTGTATTTAAAGTAAAGGTAAATTTTCTTTTACCACATTAATTTGAGATAATGGTAAGACAACTAAGAAGAAATATCTTGGGGGTCATTACAGACGTGAGAATTGTATTCAAGACGGAAGTCTTATGTGCTAGCACTTCTGACACCACTCATGTCAGAGGTCCCACTACCACCCGAGGTTCGGTGCTTTGCAGAAGGGATTCACAGGGCTCAGCATATAGTTGTACTCATGGCTGATAATTATTGCATAACACAGCAAGGATACACAGCTGAATGAGTGAGTGAGAAAGCTGTATCAGATGGCTCCTGGAGGAATCCATGTGCACTCTTCCTGTATTCTCTCTGAAGGTGTCACGTCAACTGTGCTTTCCCCCAAACATGAAACACAGTAACACGTGCACAATGTTTCTTCCCGAGAAAGTCCACTTGGAACTTAGAGTTTAAGGGATTTGGGGGGGTAGTTACATGGGCAATCTCTGCCTAGCCACAATTATCAAAATTTTAGAATCCCAGAAAGAAAGCAGATGTTCATCATAAGTCACATTGTTTGTATAGCCTAGTTAGGCTGGTATGGTGAAACAACCTTATCAGTTAGTGGTAGAGGGAATAGCTTAAAAGCCAAGTTCCCTGATGCCAGCCAATACCCATCTCACCTAGACTGCCATGTTAACTCTTTCCTGCACGTCTTGTAAAAAAGGGTCTGATGTTACTCATGAAAGCTAAGTGACATACAAGATATAAAATGATAGAAATAGAAGAGTAAGAATTAATTCTTGGGTTATGACTAAGCTTATGAGCTCAACTATCTATACTAATTGTTGATAAATTGATTCTAAAGTTTGAAGTGATAAGGAGAGTTTAGATATAGAAAGTAGTATTATTTCAGAAATCAAATTTGTCAATGATCAAGCCTCTGAAAATGAGGGAAAGACTGTAAGGTATAAAAAAATAAAAAATGAGTCTGAATTTGTTATGGGATATCAAATGTTAATGGCAAATTGAAACAGGTACAATATGTGAATGCTGCATCTTTGTAAAACAAGTAGAGAAAGAGGTCAGGAAAATTGAATTCAATTTTACTCAACTTTCCATAACAGTTTGATATACACCCACCTTTTGCTTCCTACTCTCTCTCTTTTTTTTTTTTTTTTTTGGTGAGGAAGATTAGCCATGAGCTAACATCCAGTGCCAATCCTCCTCTTTTTGCTGAGGAAGATTGGCCCTGGGCTAACATCCATGCCCATCTTCCTCTACTTTATACAGGCCACTGCCACAGCATGGCTTGACAAGTGGTGCATCAGTCCACATCTGGGATTGGAACCTGCGAACCCCAGGCCCCCAAAGCAGAGTATGTGAACTTAACTGCTGCTCTACCAGGCCTGCGCTTCTACTCTAATTCTTGAGTTGTTAGATTGACATATGGACCCCTAATTTTGAATGCATGTCAAAGGCTAAAGAAAATATGACTTTTCTATATTGCTTTAAAAACTAAATTTGAAAATTCAATTTATAGTCTCTTCACAAATTGTCTTTCATAGGTTCAAAAATGATAACGTATTTTACTCTTGTAGTAACATTGTATATGTGTTTTTATTGTTTTTAGTCACAGAGTATTTTATCCTGTTTCAAGAATTTTGCATGCTAAGATCTATTTCTATGTCTATATCCATATTAATATCTTTATCGATACCAACATCAGATTTTCCTGTTGCTAATTGATAGTTTTGCTAGAGATAAAAACAATGATTAACTAATTTCCCTTTGATCCACCACATTCCTCCTCACAACCGCTTTATTAATACAACATGTATGTATAAGGAGGTATGAGGCAATGATGTGCATCGAGAGAATAGCTAGGGAATATGGCGATAGTATACTAGTGTCCTAACAAAGGTAATTGATTATATTACCTTTGACAGATTACCAGCTATAGAATTACAGGAACCCTAGTTTCCTTCAAATCAATTCCGCCTTGGAAAATCTTTAGCATATGTATGAAATGGGACCCTAAATACAGTCCTGAAGCTAGACTAACACACACCACCCTCATTCTCAGTGAGGACTACTTGGTTACTACTTTTATTTGTCTTTCCTTTTCTGCCATGAGCTATGTGGCTTCACAGCCTCTTGCTAGGGTCCTTTACCGTTTTTGAAGATGGTCTTTTCCAGACCAGTGCGCTCTGTGGACACCATTGCCTTCAGATTGTTCCTCCTCTGTTTAATACTCCCACAAATATATTTGTTTCTGCTATAACACCAAACATAAATTCCGGAAAACTCTGTACTCTGAAAAATTGTGTTCTAAATAATAAAGTTTATTGGAAAAACATGCTTGACAGCAGAGCACTCAAAGCCCATGCAACTGTCTCATCACAGCCTTAACAAAAGCAACAATTCTAACAAAAATAGTACCATACTTTAAAAGGCATGCAAACTTCCTAATCAATGAAAATTATAGTATATAGAAAATAATTTTCCTAAAAAGCAGGGAAAAGATGTATATGGCTTGATAAGAAAGAGTTCTAAGAAAAGGCTAAGACCTCTAAACTATGAATTAAAGGAATCTATGTCCAAAATTTTGGAAAACTGCACAAACAAGCACTTCCAATTCAGAGCATGTGGCCCATCTGCACCAAAAGCAAAAAAAAATGAGGTGAATGAGCATGGTGTGCTATACTGCATTCTTCCACAGCTTGCTGCATTTAGCTGTGTAGTGTACTTTGCTTTCAGAAGCAATATTTGGTGGCACAAAATATTAATGTGTTGGGAAAATTTATAATAAAATAATTCTATTGACTAAAAATATATAAGCTAATTCTTCTTATAGAATTATGCCTTAAAACAGTAACTTCTCCTAACTTGTGTTACATGTTATATTAAAAATTCTGTTTACAGTATATCAAATGATATAACAAATCATGGCTGAATTCTGTGCTCTGTTTTACTTGGATTCAAGTTTTTAGGGTCCTCTTGTCTTAAGACTAAAGCACGAGTTACAAAGTCTGAGCAAGAAGCCTATTTAAGGGTTGTCTTCAAAGTAACCTCTTCCTTGGCAACCAATTCTTGTTCTATGACCAAGTTTTACTCTTCAATGCTCTCTTCCATCAAAAAGAGGCTCCTTGTTTCCTCAAATGAGTAAAGAGATTTCAAGTAAGTCTAATCAGCCCTCCAAATGCCTGGGTGCGTCTGAATTTATGGTAGTTACATAACACAGACCTTCATTCAAGGGTTTCAACCTCCCCCTTCAAATTTAGATAGCTCCAGCCTCACATTGTTTGTCAAGTTGTTAGCAAGAACACATGTTTTCTAGTAACATGGATATTGTTCAAGTCCACAAACATTCACCAGGTACCTGCTATGGCCTTGGTACTATAGACACAACATTGTATACACAGTAGGTAATTTTCCAGCCAGCCCACCTGTTTAAAGCATAGTGGAACTAAAGCACAGCACTGGCAGTAATACAGAACCTAACACCATGAATATCAGTTTTTGAGGGAAGACACATTCACTATTCCAACTTAGAGCAACATGGAGTCATTTTTCTCCGTTCCTATTCTCCAAAATAATGGTGTCCTTTACTTGATTTGCCCACAATTTTCTCTAATCTTCTTAACTTCCAGATGAGTAGTTTTTGGATTCTTTTTCACAAGTCACTTTTGACAGTGGTCATATAACAAGATGGTGCATGAGTGACAAGAACAGAGATCACAGAGAACAATTGAGAGAGAAGTTTTGGAGACTCGACGTAGGGTCAACTTCCAAAAGAACCCTTCACTGGTTTTCCTGTACCAAAAGGAAAGACAAATAAAATCAAATGCTGTTTTTTGTAATTTGAGACTTCATGGAGATGACTTCAGGCCAATATACAAAAGAACTAACATGACAGTCTAGAAAATTTGAAATGTTTCTTCACCTCAAAAACTCACACACACTAGCACACCATTCAATAATGACCTAGGTAATTTTTATAATTAAAGTCTAAAGGTGGCCACAGCCCAGAGGCAAATTTAAAGTACAGGAAGGAGTGCATGTGTAGCTTCAATTCACTGTGTACCCTGTCTCAATATCCCTTTGCTCCAGAGAACTTCTACTCTCAGCATTAATGTCATGGCACATGCCTCTGCTATTGCCTTAAATGTCCACCTTTTACTATGCTTTGCCTAGACCAGGTATTTGAATTTAGTTCTACTACTGGGACTCAGGCCATATGCAGACAAACCACATCAGCAAATGTCTAACTTAAGCAGGCATATTTGTTAACAAGAGAGCTGCTTCAAGGCAGCCCTGCCAGCTTGATAGCTGTTGCAGTTCTTCGTAAACTGCTGTTTTCAGGCTGCCTCTGGCAAAGTCCTCTCCACTAGTAGGTTCCACTTTACAACTGCTCTACAGTTCCTGTGGTCAGCCAACTGCCAGGTGATGGGTAGGTGGGTGATGGAGGAGTGTCAGAGTGATTTAGATCTTGACTGTGGCTAGTGAGGCCTAAGGCTATTTCTGTCTCCTTTTTATAGGGAAAATACCTGGCTACAGTCCAATCCTACTCTAGTTGCAGTCTATATCTATGGTTTGTATGCATACCATACAAATTTAAGGATAATCTAGAGAACTGAAGTTCCTCACCAATATTTAATTGAACCCAAAGGGTTCGCTACGTTAACCAAGTTTTAATTGATACTCTGATGTTCATCATGCAAACATAATTTCCATCTGAGCATGATATCCACCAAAATGATATTTTTTGGCTGTTCTTCATAACCTTCCAGTCTTTTTCAAGCATCCCATTGTCCTCAGCCAAAATTAAATAAATCCATACTTTCCTTGGTCACCCTTTGATATCTGGAAATTTCTAGATCTACTTGAAATAAAATCATTTTGATCAGAAACATTATTTTGATTGACTCACAATGTAGTATTGAAAATAGTATAACTGAGTAATCCTAAACTAAGCCTAAGCACAGAACAGCCTGGGGCTACTGTAAACACCTGATTTTACTGAAGCTTAAGGACTAATGCAGGAAGACCACAATGAGCAGGTCTAGCATCAAAGCAAAATAGAGGATTGGAAAAGTTAGTACCCTTTTCTTGGGAACAGAAATATCTCTTTGCCAGAGACAGATCCAGGTTTTCTGGGCCCTGAAACTTCTTATACAGGTCATGTAGCTCTGTAAGAAACAGCATACAAAATGATGAATGCAAATTTGATCCCAGTGTGTAGGAGGAGTCCTTCTGTTTTTTGGAGGGGAAGAGCTTGATAGGAAGCCCTTATGTTTGTTTCATTAACGTCTCTCTGCTCTCTACTCATCCTTGCCCATATCTCTCAATTCCAGAGTTCTCTATCCTCCTTTAGAACCATCTTGGAAGGGATCACTCTAAGATTTCCTTTTCTCTAGTTTGCAAAATTATTTAACACCCTTGTTTCAAATTCTCCCATTGAAACTAGTCCTTCTCTTTCATAAGACAAAGAGTTTTCAAAAAACAAAGCCCCATTTACTTTTACAATAATTTTCCATTCCCATCCCCGTAGTTAAATCATAAAATATAGATGCACTCATTTTTTATTAAATGACATTTAAAAAATTAATGTGGACTTATTAGCACAGTGTCTAGCATATAGTACAAAAATGATAAACAATAAATGATGGTGGTGATCATGTTGTTAGCAGTTATAGCAGTAGCAGTAATAGTTATTCTTTAATATCAATAGTAATAATTATCATTACATTTACAGAACAGAATTGAATTTAATTTTTTCTCCTACACCTCTATTCCAGACCATAGGTATATCTACTCTCTTGAAGTTTTCATTGTTGACAATAGTGGGGAAACAGGCAATAATATGAACTTTTGTAACTCTATACCTTTTTCACTATTTCAACCCTGATTACCTTAAGGTACACAAACCACGAAGTAACAAACATAGAGATTTCAGGAATACACCCAGTCTGAGATTTATCTTGAGATTTTGTTATGTGAGTTGGTGGCAGGAAGGTCATGGCATGAGGGTCAAAGTCAGCATGGGGCCTGTTTGGGGAGTTGGTAGTAGAGAATGCCATACTTCACCCTCAATCTTTGTGGCTGGAGAGAAAAAAGTAAATCTTGGAGTTCCCTCTGCAGTCAGTGAACACCTAGGTTGAGTCTACTTTAATACTGAAGGAGACTCATTACTCAAGTTATAGAGTTATTGCTAAATGAAGGATGTGAGGTTTGAAGTATACTTTGCACTATTGTAGACATACAGATAAGTGAAAATAGATTATTACAGGCAGAAAAAACAGCAGCAGGGCAGGAATTAAAGATCCATTAGAGGGCCGGCCCGGTGGCTTAGCAGTTAAGTGCGCACGCTCTGCTGCTGGCGGCCCGGGTTCGGATCCCGGGCGCACACCGACGCACTGCTTCTCCAGCCATGCTGGGGCCGCATCCCACATACAGCAACTAGAAGGATGTGCAGCTATGACATAAAACTATCTACTGGGGCTTTGGGGGAAAAATAAATAAATAAAATCTTTAAAAAAAGAAAAAAAAGATCCGTTAGAGCTAACTCTAACTGATGAAATAAATTGGATATTTTTGAATAGTCTCCAAGTTTCCTCCTTAAGTCTCTTTTGTTGTTGATTTTATGTTGTTATTGTTGTTGTTAGCACTACAATCGACAGTCCAGTCTGGGTGCCCTTATCAATCACAACATTTTGGGCCATGCCACCTTCTTATTAAATAATATTTGCCTATTTTAATTTTAGCCTAAGCAAAATGTAATTAGGAAATAAACCTGCTTCCAAATTAAAATATATCCTAAAGCCAACTCTAAATGATTTTGGAATCAATCAATATTTAGGATTATCGACACCACTACTTCCTTCCAATTACATGGCTAAACAAAGATCTTTTAAGATAGAATCTCTATGAATTTTGCATATTTAATCATTCATGTGGGATCTGGGTTGAATTACCATTGACAATCAAAACTCTTATATATAATACTGTACAAGATAATAATTTAATAAGATTAATCAAGAATATTGCAAATAATAAAGGCATATTTTAAAACATATTTGACCTCTTAGAATGATCTATTTTGGTATAAACCACCGCACTATTCTACAACCCTACTTTGTCAATAAAAAATAATCAATATATCTTATCAAATGAAAATAAATGTTTACCAATGGTAGTGTATTTTGCCTCTGTCTCTATCTGAGCTCTGTCCATTTTTCCTTTTCTCTTAGAACCTATAGGAACTGTTACTTTGGAAGGGGGCATGAGGAAAGTGGCTGGAGAGCGGGGAGGGTTTAACATTTGGTCTGGAATTATTTTTTAAGATAAGTGAGCCAGCTGAAACCCTCCACTTATGGCTTAATCATTTGCTCTTTGAATGGAATTTCTTGAAGATGAAATTTTATATTTGGTTATAGCTTCTTCTTAAATTTTATGTTTTTAAGCAAACTATTTTTGAAATACTTATAATCATTGATGGTTATTTAAAACTGTAGAAACTTTTCTGAAAACCTAACATGTTTAATATTTGTCTTTATGATGTCTAGGAACACCATAAAGAAATCATTTTGTATTCTAATAGATATACTTCAAATTGCATTGTCATTATGATCCATGACAGTTTAGTTTAGTAGCATAATACTAATCACAACCACAGACTTTGTATTCAGAGACCTAGATTGGAATATCATTAGTTCTGTGATTTTGGCTAATTATTTGACCCCTCTGATCCTCAGTTTCCTCATCAATAAAGTCGGGATAATAATATTACTTAAATCACAGCAGTGGTTGTTAAGATTAAAAATAGATAATACTTTGAACAAGCACTTGACTTTCAGTAACCATTCAACTAAACTGAGATACCGTTATTATTGCTTTTGTTATTCCTGCTGCTGTTGTGTTATCATTATGACTAGTAGGAAAATTATACATAATAATGCACATAAGTCAATTAGCACAAAGCCTGGCATACTGAAAACACTCAATAATTATTTGTTGTTGTTATTGTTGTGAAGTGTAAAATGTTTAGCACTGAATGTGGTAGATATTCAATAATTGTCAATTTCCTTTTGTTTTTCTATGCAACATACACATATTTCTGGGAAGACTGTGTGCCTTAGTGCAGAGTGCCATTGTCTTTCATGCTAAACGTGAGTTTCTATCACTCCTCTGCTTAATTCCAATCAATGTGTTTTGTACAATCATAGTAATAAACACTTGAAGGAAACTTTGTTAAAGACTTTGAAATGGGCCCCAAACTGTGTCTTCAATGGAAAATGAGGAGTTTCTAAGCATGTCCTCCCAGGTTGTCTGATTCTAATGTGTCTCTGCACTTCTCATTATCTTGGAGATGTTTTATAACTCTGTATGTTGTAGATAACTGATGGCAATGCAAGTGATTATTTTCCATTGACTTGAAAATAAATTTTGTTCTAACAAAGTACAATTGGTTTCCCTCCCTCCCTGTGGAATACATCAGTTTTGCATCTATTAGTAAATTCATTTTATTATTACTTAGTGTGTGTGCGCACGTGCGCGTGTGTGTGGTTTTTTGAATTCTCCTTAGAACCAGTTATAATATCTTACTGGTTCCCTCATTAATTAAGGAGTTAAATAAAATCTTTGACACATGTTCATTTTATAACTGGTATGAGAGTTATGATTATATGATTATATTCTCTTGTAAAAATTATGCTTTTACACACTCAATACATTTTAGCCACTCTTACTACCAGAACTGCTCTAAACATTTTTTCATGCATTAACCTTATAAGTCAGATACGCTATACTCCGGATACATGATATCCTTTTAAAAGACTTGTAACAGATATGTTCAATCCAGTGTACCGTAGAAGGCGAAGACTATAAACATGGTTAAAATAATAAGTTTAGAATCTCTAGTTGTTTGACCGTGGGCAAATCACTTATATTTCCTCTTCCAGGAAATGGAGATAATAACCTCCGCCTTGCAGGATTGTTGTTGAGATTGATTGCAATAGTGGAGAAATGTAGTTAGTTCAGTACCAAGTACTTCCACCAACAGTAGTTATCATTATTATGGAAATTCAGTGTCTGACTAGACAGTCCATTTCACTGCTCAACAGTTCTCAGACTTAGCAGGTGTTTCTTACATAGAACTCTAATCTTGCCTGTTGTAACTTTCGTTTTTTGGTTTGCTTGTCAGTTTTGTTTGGTTTTATTTTGTTTTACTATTTTCCACATGACCATGGTTCAAATTTTTGAAAACAAATGCTATTTCAATTCTGAGTATTTTCTTCAAGCTAAATATCCCTTCTTCCTTAATCTGCTTTTAATATCACATATTTCCCAGATTCTTTACCTTCCTCGTTATCCTGTAGTTTGTAAATGTTATTCTCAAAATATTGTACCTGGAACTCAACACCAAATCCTAGTTGTGATCTGCACTAAAATGTAGTGCTGAACCACCATTGATCAAGGCACATATTTCCAGGAATTCAACCCAAGAATACTTTAGGTTTATTATTTGTGATATTATATTTTTGGTTCATTTTGAGCTCATAGCCAACTAGCATCTTCAAGTATTTTTCCCACTTACTCTTTTTTTTTTACTTGCACATTTTGCATTTGAATCAAAAGTTGGAAATGTATATGTATCACTTCTGATTATAGTGATAGTCAATGATATTGGGTAACACATTTAACACACAAAACAACCATTTAAAGTAGGTACTTTTATGGAATTAGATCAAGTATATGAAGCATATATTATTTCCTTTTGGCAAGTGGGGGTACTCAATAAATGTTAGAAGTTTCCTTCAGCCATTGAGCACTTAACCACTAATTTAATGCTTCCCTAGTCATTGCCATTGGAAATCTCACAGGTAGGTGACCTGCACTGCACTCTAATCTCCATCTGGTTAGCCACAATTGACCTATTGCCCCTATAGAAAGAAAGTGGCATCCATTCATTAGACACTTGCTAATATTTTTTTTTCCAGTGGGAAAAGTATCAAGTCATAGTTCTTGCTGTGTAGATAGTTTACTTTCAGCTTGGATGCTAAAGGTCAATTTCCATTTAATCAATGTAGAGCTTTAGAGTCCTGCTTCACAATGCTACTATTTCTCCCATTTAAACTTTAAAAGCACTTTTAGTAATAACAAACCCTTTTTGTTTTCCCTAAAACCAATTAGAAGATCCTCCAGAATAATGAGGCATATAAGTCTGGAAAAATACCAAGAAGGCATAAATGTCTTTCTCTGTGGACAAGGTAAATTAAAAGAGCTAGTTTCTTTAGGCAGAAATTTCTGGATCATTTCTTATCTTCTGTAGTGAATTGTGTCTTCTAAAAAGATTTATCTAAGTCCTAACCTATAGTACCTGTGAATGTGACCTCGTATGGAAATAAAGTCTTTTCAGATATAATTAAGTTAAGGATCTCAAATGAAATCACCCTGGATTTAGAGCAGGCTCCAAATCCAATGGCCAGTGTCCGTATAAGAGAAAGGAGGGAGATTTGATGGCACGGAAGAGAAGGCCATGTGAAGATGGAGGAAGATTGGAGTTATACTGCTACAAACCAAGGAACTCCAAGAGCCACCAGATGCTGGAAGAGGCAAGGAAGAATTCTCCCCTAGAGGCTTCAGAGGGATTGTGGCCCTGCCAACCCTTGATTTTGGACTTCTAGACTCCAGAACTGTGAGAGAATAAATTATTGTTGTTATAAGCCACCAAATTTGTGGTAATATGTTGTGGCAACTCTACGAAACTAATACATTTTCCATAGACACTCTTAGTTAACCTGTATGATAAGGCAACAGCATCAACTTCTGTCTAACTTCTTAGGTTCTATATTTAAATTGTAAAAATGGGCCACTCTACTGTTTTGGAGGCAATTTACCCTTTGGCCCAACCATACTGAAAATGTCATTTCCCTTTACATATCATTCTTTCATTTCACAAAAGTTTATTGAGCACCTCAAATATATTATGCTACTGTGGTGAACAAAACAGAAAACACACACACACAGACACACACACACACATCTCTGCTCTAATGGAGTTTATGTTCTAGGGGAGAGAGTAGATAGAAAATAAATAGTAAATTACGGAGTATAGTTATCAGAGTAAGGAAAGCAGGATTGTGTGGAGGGATGTGATTATAAATAAAATAGCATAGACTAGAATGAGGACATTTGGAAGAAGTCAAGAAGGAGGTGAGTGACTACAACATGATTATACCTGAGGGGAAATCATTCTGGGCAGAGGGAACAGCCAGTGCAAAGGCTCTGAGTTGAGAGTATGCTTAATATATCTGAGAAACAGAATGATGAGGCCAGAGCTAATGGTGTTGGAAATGAAGAACCATAAGGATTCACTGAGTGAAATGTATAGCCATTGGTGGGTTTTTAAGAGAACAGTGACATGACTTTGCTTAACTGACTCATGCCTAAAACAGGTGTTTTTAATCATTTTTGTGCCATCAATTCCTTTAGTCAAGCATATGGACTCTTCAGAAGAATGTTTTCATGTGCATAACATTAAATGTATAGATAATACAAGGTAAACCATATCACAAATCTGTGATAGAGTAGAATATGTGATTCACTAAAAATCTAGCAGTGTGTGTATTAAATACTGTAATATTGAAATAGCTATGGAGGTAAATAGTATTTCAAGTTATCTGTGGCAACTTAAATGTGATATGAAAATAGTCATGCATTGCTTAACAACAGGAATAGGTTTACAGGGATACGTTTTGAGAAACACGTTGTTAGGCAATTTTGTCATTGTGCAAACACCACAGAGTGTTCTTACACAAACCTAGATGGTATAGCCTACTGCACACCTAGGCAGTATGGTGTTAATCTTAGGGGACCATCATCATGTATGTAGTCCAGCATTGACCAAAAACGTTGTTATGTGGTATATGACTGTATCTGTAATTTCTTTTGGTGACCAAAACATAGATACTGTTAATACTACTGTGGCTGATACTGTTAATACTACTGTGGCTTGTTGCCTATATTCAATGAAACGACTCCCTGAATTCTGTCCAAATTAATAAACACTGGTTTATATGTATGTTGTAGCTAATCAAGAATAGAAGCAGAAACGCTAATAATTAATCCATATATCATAAGATTTAACTTAGACTGGCATTTTGCCACTGAGAAATAATGAGATTTTTATGATCATGTGGCCATTTCAATATGTAATTGCAAATCTCCTGTGGTCTTAGTGTTCAAATGTAGGAAAGAGAAAAAGGAATTATATTTTAGTTTATATTGAAATTTAATCCCTCGTGCTGTCTGATACAATTATAGATACAAATATGAAGAAAGTGAGATTTTGTTCCCTAATAAGCCATAATATAAACATATCCATTTGTATATCGCTCATCTCTAACTTTTTCACCATGTTAGGTCTTTTTTTCCCTATTAGGTCATGCATTGGATGTTTCCATAAACAACTGATTATTCCATACTATAGGTGCCATATGCTAAAGATGACTCCATTTTTACCTAGGAGCATATTTATTTGGTATACATATATCCCTTTAATTGGGAAATAAAGAAAATATGTGTGTATGTACGCATATATATATACACATACATATATATATAATGCACATATTTTATTTCCCAATTTGTGATATGTATTTGTTCTCCTGTATTTAATAGGAATCTAGATAGAAAGAGTAACTCAATTTAAATATTGTTAATAACCCTACTTGTATTATGCTATTACAGTTATAATCCAAGCCTAAAATAGTTTAGTTTTCAAAAGGGAATACACCTACACAAATTTACTCTGAATCTTTCTCCTTAGATGGAAAGGAAAAAAACTCATAACATTTTACCAAATACCATTTGATTTTAAATGCCTTACCCACATGTAGGTCTTAAAACACATCACAGCTGAAAGTGAAGATAATTCTGAACCTTAAAACAAAGAAAGTTTTAAATTAATTCAATGTTTCTTGGCCAAAACATGAAGAAACAAAAGAATCTACTTTTGAAATTTCACAGTGTTAACTAATAATCCAAAAATCATTTTAGTCACCTAATTATGTATAAGCAACATAATTTTATAGACCTCATTCAAATGATTCAGTCTTTCAGAATGTGCTAGAACACACTTGCCCTTATACTTCACATTATCACCCTATGTAATTCAGTAAAAATACATCACAACCAAGCATGTTCACAAAAAGGCTCTGTGTTAAATGTGTGACATTAAACATATGGGAATTATATTCACTTGATTGTGATTTTCATACTTGCACTGTTTGTGTGTGCCTAATCCACATTTTAAAATATCTAGATACACCAAAGGGAAGGCAGCGTGTGGCTTTTCTTTTTCATCCACATATTTTTGCTGCTTCTATAACAGGCGTCGACCTAAGTCTTGTCCTTGCCAAAGGCTGTGAAAGATAGTACTTTGAAGTTGTTTTTTTTTTTTTTTTTTAAATCCAATAAGGCATGGTCTGAGAAAGAAGCTGAAGACCCTCTCCCTTTAAAAAAGTAATAAACTTTCAAGCAGGGGTAAGACAGAGTAATAATAGCAGACCACTGTAATTCCTTAGAAAATTCTATAATAACATTCTGTATCTTTCCATATTTCTACTGATATTCTAAGTAGAACTTGAGATTTAAAAGTTGGAAATATAACATATGAATCAGCTTACCATTTAAGAACATGCATTATTAAAGAGGTGTTGTTAAAATGTCATACTGTAGGAGCTACATTAGCATTGTTTTAAAGGTTAGCTATATTACATGTGTCTTTAGAATCTCAAGGAATCTATAAAATTTAACTATATATGCATATGTGTATATTTCATATCTGCAAACATATATGTTTTGTATATATAAGCATATACATACATATGCACACACAGACACACATACACATATATTATATATATATATATACACATACATATATTTATATTTGCTTGTAGGCGTGAAATGCATATATACAGAGAGAGCAAGAGAGACACTGAGACTATCATTTTGCAATAACAGACAGGTATTGGTCCTGCCTAGCTAGTAAGTGGATAGAGTGAATGTAGTGATTTTGTAAATTGCCTTTATAGTCTAAGAATCAAAAAAATATAGGAAAGCTTTTTCTCCTGCTTTGGCCAAAAGTGGTCCTTTGCTGGATCCATATCCTATTTCCGCTGACCCCTTGAATAGGTGGCTCAGCTGTTCTTTGCTTTCATGTCTTATCTCATTTTATCCTAACAATTCTATAAAGGCACATATTATTCTCTCCAGGTTATGGGTGATGAAGCCAAGGGATTGAATGACTTCTGTAATGGCACATTGCTGTTCTTTCCACCTTTAGAGTGCTTTGATTTCCACAGCATTTTCAGTGTTTATCAATGGAAAGGACGATTGAGGACTATTTACATAAGAATTAAATCACTTTGGATTACTTGTTAAAAAAGTAGATTTCTGGTACTATCCATGTCCTGTCAAATCAGAATCTATAAGAGTAGACACTGGAATTTGCATTTTGTACAAACAACCTAGGTGATTATTTTGTTTATTAAAAGGCAAGGGTTATGGCGAACAGTAAATGAGCGCCAGATCCTAGATAGCTGAGTCATCGCCTACAGCATTGCTCCCCAAATTTGGTCTGTGCACCAGCAGCATTGGCATAACCCAGGAACTTCTTAGAAATGCAGAAATGCAGGCCCCAAAGCTAAACTTGAACAGGATCTTCAGGTGATTTGTATGCATATTAAAGTGTGAGAAGTGCTGCCTTAAGACTTTTTCATTATTCACCCCGTTTGATGTTTCCCAAACTTTCCTTATAATAATCATCACCTGGGGGCACTTGTCAACCATATCTGTCCCCAGACTTCTCCCTAGAGATATTTCTCTGTATCTGGGGAGGTGTCTGGATCCTTATGTTTAGAAAGCACCCCAGGTGATCATTATCGTTGGATAAGTTTGAAAAACACCACATCCATTATCCCTCATAGCAAGTCTCTGGTGTATGTCCTTTGGTTGTTGGAGTCCAGAGTTGGAGTTTGAGTTATTGATCAGGAGCTGTAGCAAATTATCTGTATCTGTGCAGGGACAGTGTGATGTAGGGATGATGATCATATACACGCAGGAGCCGGGTGGCCTGGGTGTGGACCTTGCAAAGTTACTTTACTTCTCCGTTTCTCAGTTTCCTCTTTTGTAAAATGAGGACAATAATTGTTATACCTCATAGGGTTGCTGTGAAGAATCAATGAGTTTTCATGAAAAGCTCTGCAAACAGTTCCTGTTTACCTGTTATTACTAATACGTTACCTCCCTCACAAATCCACTTTATAATTGGGCCCTTGATTTTGCATTTGTATCCTCTCCAAACACTGCAGAGTGTCTCTTTGCCATCTCCCCTTCCTGAGAGCAAAATTAGATTCTGGAATTTAGATTCCTGAGCTCTGAATTCCTTTTCCTCTCTTCTCCCTCCTCTCCTACGTAGGCAAAAAGTGTGTGCTTGAAATTTTGGATGTGAAAATTCTCCTTAGGGCCACCTGCTAGCCTGCACCCCAGAATCAATCGCAGCTGTTCCAACCCTATCCCAGGCCAGATGGGGGTTGCTGTCTGCATCTTATGACTAAAGAAACCTCAAAAAAAAAGGTGACATATGCAAAGAGGCAGTGGAAGGAACTGCCGAATATTGAACAACACTTGATGTAAATGCTTTCATTTACATCAATGTCCCTGCAAAGACATTTTAAAGATAGGTTAACAGACAGAAATCACGTATTTTCACCAAGGCCACACAGAATAGGGACTGCGATTGCAAAGCTGGGTCTGTTGGTCTCTGCAGCTAGTGCTTTTTCCATTAGAGTTATATATTCTCCGTATTTCAGAAGAATTGAGAATATATAGAGAATGAAGTACAGTGCAAGATAAAACATTTTAGGAAAAAGGAGAAAGGAGATAAATTAAAGAAGTTGTTAATATAATAGCTGACAACTTTGGATGCCTAAGTGGGTCAGGCTTTGAGTTTTACATGTATTAACTCATCCAATCTCTGAAGTATTATTCATTATTATTGTAGTTCTCATTCTACAAATAAAGAAATTGAGGACCAGGAATGTTAATAGCCCAGGGGGACAAAATAAGTTCGAGAGCTGGCACTGGAAGGTAGGGAGCCCAATTCCAAGTCTGAGCTCTTAACCACTGAGCTCCACAGCCTCCCCAGTCCTGAGCTCCCAAGTGCATTCTTAGCTCCAATCATCTGGGCAGCTGGAGGGAAAAGGGAATCCATTAGAAATTCAACTCTTGATTTTTTGCCAAGAGTAGATGTATTAATTCATCTGCAGAAATATTTTTCCTGGGGTTCCATTTAAGCAAGGACTTTGTATGTGTTATGACTCATTTCCACCAGATTTAATTCTGCTTTCTACCACTACCACTCATCTGGATTAGACCTTCAAGATCCTAGAAAGGAGTGCTGGTGTACAGCTGTGGTACTGACACTCACAGGCATATATTTTGTTAAGCAGTGAAGTAGATTTCTAATATTTAGACATTGTAGAAGACTTCAGTTTCTGCAGGTTTAGTTTGAAGAAATGAGAATTGAGACCAAAGAAACTTTGAGTGTGTCACAGAAAGTGTCTCTCTACAACTCCAAATGACTGTTGGCAAGGGCAGAGTTGACCCTTCCAGTGTTTGGGCAAGATAAATCGCCACTTTTGGCCAACATCCCTTACACCTTCTTTCCAGCTTTTGAAATAAGCCATATGGCTTAGAAGGGGACTGGCTTTAAGATACCAGAGAACTGATCTATACTGGTCACACATTGGTGGGGAATTATTTTATTTTAAGAGAAGGTGTGCACACTGGGCCATCCTTGGGAATCCAGAAAGAAGCAAGGGGGAAAATATTTGAGAATAATTGTTCTGGTTCTTGCTAGTAACTGAATTATCTTCTGGCTCATGAGAATATTGAAACCCAGCCCATTTGCATTTTGTTTAATTTTAGCTTTCCTGTTCCCTTACTGTGACTTTTAGAATTTGGACTCAACAAAATTAACTTTATCTGAGAAGTCTGCCTCCACCACAACATGGGTAGAGTTAATCATACCCTATTATGCATCTAGGATTCATCATGGTTGTAAAACAGTCAGTTGTGTATCTTTTCCTCTTTCATTCTAAATTTGATATTCCTGGAAAGCAGTGACCTTGATTTACTCGTTTAAAAAACGTCCCCAGTGCCAAGTATAGGGTTTAACCCAAAAGTGATAAATAATTGTTGGTTGCACAGGTACATTATCGAATAAACATGTACAAATAATATGCCCATTGTTTTTGGCAAGGTAAACACACAGTATCTGTCACTAATGAGCCTCATATTAACTCCATGCGTAAGATAATAAAAAATTAGGCTGCTGTGCCAAGTACATGCTCCAAGTCAACCCAGGAGCTCAGCTGCGACCTGTTGTTTTCTTGGCTGTTCTGCTTCTGGCTGCCTCAAGCAAGTTAAGCCCTCACAGCTGGTCATTCTGAAAAGGGAACCGGCTTGTCAGTTTCAGAAACACCAAACAACACTTAGGACAAAAGAGGAAATCTGGTGTGTTCCTCCCCTTCAGGGGTATCTGTGTATTCATCACCCTATCCACCTTGTTGTTTACTCACAATTGTTTTAAACCACTCCAGTCAATCAGGCCTGTACATCAAAATTACATAGCGGAAAGCACATCTGCTGGATTTAGAGCTGGAATGCAAAACTGATAGAGGAAAACATAGTGTGTCTGATCTGAGTATACCATTGTCTGTACATACTTGATCTTTCTGAATTCAATGCTTCCATTTTATAAATGAAGAAATAAGCTCAGAAAGGCTGAATGACTTGTCCGCGATCACACGGTAGGAAGTAGCAGAGGTAGAGATTTACTTTCAAATCTTTTTGATTCTAAAATCTAAAATCTTTCATCTGCAGAATGAATTGATCTTTCTACTACAACAAATTTAGAATGAAAAGTAGAAACCGTGCAAACTGCTACTCATTCAACTGTCAAATTACACCTGAGAAAGGAGTGATTAAAGAGGACAAAAACTCTGAAGAATCACTGAAGTGAATAATAATTGTTACAATAATAAAGTGGAACCTCCTACTGGTATGGGAAACCAAATTGGAAGTGAACAGATTGTAATCACCATTTTTATTTGCGTAGAATTGTTCACAAAATGCCATGGCGTTTATTATCTTATTTCACCCTCACAAAAATCTTAAAACATTGGTTCTCTCCATTTTACAGATAAATTAAAGGAGATACAGGAACTCAAAGAGTATGTGTAAGGCCACATCAGAAGTAAATAGCATTATGGGCCGGCCCCGTGGCTTAGCAGTTAAATGCGGGCGCTCTGCTGCTGGCGGCCTGGGTTCGGATCCCTGGTGCGCACCGACGCACCGCTTCTCCGGCCATGCTGAGGCCGCGTCCCACATACATCAACTGGAAGGATGTGCAACTGTGACATACAACTATCTACTGGGGCTTTGGGGGGAAAATAAATAAATAAATAAAATCTTAAAAAAAAAAAAAGAAGTAAATAGCATTAGAATACAGGAGTTTCCCATGTGTTGAGTCCAGAATGACACATTGTGGCCAAATTGAAAATCCTTGTATGTCAAATACAAAATGAATAGAAGTCCAGTTCATGAAGGTCTGTTTAAAAGATTTCACTAAAGTTCTGGTTAAGCTTTAGCTGGTTTAAGTTAAATTACAAAATTATGTTGTCATAATAAATTCGACTTAGTAATTAAAAGAGAGGAGATAGTCAATACTTTCTAATTACTTTTCTTGAAATTAGCCAGAAATTATTTCTATATCAAGTGACTTTTCCACGTTAATTTTTGCCAACATTTTCGTGATTGTACTGGCCAATACTCATTCCATAGGCTTTCGTTTGGCAAGATATAGCCTCTAATTGACCTTGATTAATGTTGGCAAATTGAGACAAAATTGCTCATCTCTGCTCCCCCTTTCTAAAAAATCTCAAGCAAGCAATCTTTCTCATGTTTTTTCTTAGTTTCTCCTCTCATGTTCTTTTAAGCTTCTTTTCTTTCTCTCTCAGATTTACTCCCCCATTTATTAGTTTTTTAATTTTTTTTCCACAGGAAAAGGGAGGCAACTGTATTATAATAGAAAGCACATGTATTTTAGAGTCAGATAGAACCAGATATAAAAGCACTGTGACACCCCTTCATAGTCATGCAATGTTGAACAAAGGACCAAACCTGTTTGAGATAATTTTCTCATCCTACACAATGACAACAATAATAACCTCACAGGGTGGTTGTGAGAAGTAAAATTCCTAGTTCTGTGCAGTTAGAGCACAGAGCCTGGAATATAAAGGTACTTAATAATCGCACATAATGCTGCAGGAAAAAGAGAGTTGTTTATGCTTGCTTTTCAACTTTGGGTCAGTAATTAGTAGATTTGTGACAGGGTGTTCTGACCATCCTACTGGGAAATTTAATCTATCCTTAAAGAGAAACAAACAATAAACAATATCACCTACATTATTCCTTACCCAATGCACCAAATATGTTGACATCATCTTTGAGAAAAGAAACTTTTCTTTTCTTCCATTTTTTTCCTTTTGCATAAGTTATTGGCATATATCAGGAAAGCAGCTGCAAGAATGCTAGGATTTTGACAGTTTGGAGCTGCTTGTCCTTGTCTTTTTATTCTTGTCACAATCATTCTCGAAAATAGTCTCCTTGCAACAATGAAAAAAAAATATATAACCAGGTAGTTCATTTTCCAACTCCTATTTTTCCCCATGAGTTTCAGAAAATTGGACGCTAGAGGCCTGGCTTTATCAACTACTAGTAACATTGCCATGGAAATACTATTAGACACCCCATCACTCAACGTTTCATCAGGTACCAATAACAGCAGTGAACACATCCACTTAAATATGATTTGGCTCAAAGAAGATGATCATAATAATAGGTAGTTAGTACCTCAATAGAAAAATCTGAACTAAAGTTGCTTAAGAAAAAGCAGATTATTTATAATTTCCCTGGTTTATGTTTTTCAAATTCGGCCAAGAATTTCTTCAAAAGGAATTCATTTAGAATAGTAGGTACCTGATAGGATATTTATTGAATGCAGTGGATCTGGTAATTACAGTAACACGTATGACCTTATTTTATTTCTTATACCTAAAAGCTTGACAAATTTTATTAGGAAAAATTATTTTGTCCCCTAAAATATCATTAGCCAGCCAACTTAACATCAACTATATCCAAAGTTACCATAAAATCAGCTCATCAGCCTTCTCACCGCCCTCTTGCTCCATCCCAGTGAGAATACAATAGTCTTCTCTCAGTAATATAACTTTCCAGAGGCAAGAAATCAAAATGCAATAACAGAAAGAAGTTGCTTATAGAAAATATCTTTTTAGCCTCCTGTTGAATTTCTTAAAGGATCAGCTTTGCTAATTCCTTAAAAAATATGGCAACATATTTATGTTCTCCTTTTATTTATTTATTGTTATACTGGTTGGTTTCTGATACCTCAGTATCTACTGTAGTGCTTTAGCTCATCTTTAAATCATGAAAATGCAAATGCTATACTAATCCTAGTGGTACTGGAGGTGCTCAGGTTGTTAAGCTAGTGAATCTGGAAGGGACTCTCCCTCCAATATGTTGACTATATTAGTCAGGATTGACTGAGTTGTGCTACAGTAACAAAATCCCAAACTCTTATGGTTTAAACAACAAGGTTTATTCCTTGCTCATGATACTTGTCCGTTTCAAGTTGTTTCACTACAAGAACTAGGCTGATTGAACACCCACGGATGTCACTTTTCCTCACAATGTTTTCTCCTGAGAAAGTCACATATGCTCTCTCAACCACAAGGGAGCCAGAAAGTATAATCCTGCCATTTGCCCCAAAGTGGGGACAACCTTCCATAGTTGAATGATCAGGCCAATAACTACTGCACTAGGAAAGCTATTAATAGTGCCAGATATAAAGGGTAACGTTCATGAGTAGGTTGAACTAAGGAAGTTGAAAATACATTTAGGCAATTGAGAAAATGTCTTCAGATATAATCCAGGATGGACAATGAATTTAATCATATTGCAGTTGACATTTCAGTCCCGATATCTATCTTTTCCCAGGACCGAATGCACCAAATGATTACTGGGCACATACTACATATAAGTCATTTACCAGATAATGTGTAGATAAATAAATTAAAAATCCATGAATCTGGATTTTACTTATGTTTATTGAACATTTATTTTATTAGGAATGGTGCCAGGTACTATTACTTACATTATCTTATGTAGCCTCACAACAAATAAAATAAAGCTAGTGTTATCATTCTTCTTGGACAGATGAGGACACTGGTTAAGAAAGGAGTATAAACTTGCCCAGGTTTACACAGCTCGTTAAGTGGCAGAGTTAATTAATACACCTTGGTCGTTCTAATGGCAAGTCCAGTGCTCCTTCTAGAACATATCTGTTGACAACAAGAAATGGTTGATGTGAAAATTAGAACTAAAACCAAACAGTTGCCCACCCATGCAGAAGGATCTTTATCACTAATATATTTCACACTCTGCTTTGACAGTTTCTCACTTTTGTTGTCTTCTCTTCTTCACATCCCCCAACTGTGGGCCTTCGTCAGCCTTCTTTTGTTGCAGCACTAGACTTTTTTCCATAGAGAATGTCATCCATGTGTATAAATTTGGCTCTCACATCTAAAATATATATATATTTTTATATTTTCTCTGGTTTATATTTTTCGAACTTGGTCAAGAACTTCTGTCATATATATCTTGACAGTATTTCCTTTTCCATTTGCATCTGCCAAGTCTACTTTTAGTTCCATTATCCCATTTATCTTAAAGTTTTAAAGGTAAATTTGTATGTTCTTTACTAAAATCCACCTTTCCCTAATTTATATTTTAGATAATCCTCAGAATATTTCCTAGGTCCTCAGGCTCAATGCCTTAGTATCATCTTTGATTTCTTTCTCACTCTCACTTCACTCAGTTTGAAGTTTATCCTTCCCAGCCACTCTTGCAATTTTCCTACCTCTGTCAACCTCAGTACTAAAATTTTGTCCATTGTGACATCAATTCCAAACTTTTGTTGTAGCTTCCATTCTCCTTTCCCTTTCTGCATGTCATTGCCAACAGTTGTGTTTGACTATATAGATATTTCATAACTAATAGATGACAATCAAATTCCTCTATATTCTGGCCTAATGCTCCCCTTCCTGCTTTTTTCTACTAAGTCTTAAAACAAAATGAAACAACAAAAACAATTTTCATTCTGTTCCAAATGGTCAATGCCTCCTTTCTAAATACACTTCAGACTTTCTTACCACTGCCCCTCTGATCATGTTATTTTTATCATCTGGATTGTCCTCTCAGATTCTAAATGCCTGTTGAAACTTCACCTATTGTGTCAGGCTGAGACAAATTTCACTGTTGTGTTTTTATTTGTTTGTTTGTTTTTTAACATTCTGCAATGCATTTACAGCTCAGTAAATTGTTTTTTTCTTTATGTTACTGTACTTCTCACTGCATTCACTATAATCAGCAAGCACACCATATTCTGCCTAGAACCCACAATTTCTATACCTTATAGACTGGCTTCTCACATATAATTGGTAGACTATAAACATCAGTGTAGTGAATAAATTATTAAATTGATAACTTTTGTGAGGCCAACTGAACAGTATTGATGAAAAAAATTTTAAATGTAGATTATTTTAGACATCGACATTTCACTTCCAGGAGACAGAGCATTGTTTTATGTTACTGAAAAATAGGAACCAACCTAATTTAGTGCACGCAGTAGTGGTAGAGGAGAAGCTTTGTTAGAACATTTGTGGTCTATTCATAAATTTGAAGTCAAAAATTTATTGGAAACACTGTAGAATTATGTTTAATGCCATGGAATAATGTGCAAAAATGAGGTCAGGGGAAGGGGGCCAGGTTACAAAAAGATGTACTTTTTTTTTTAAGAATATGTGGTAGACTAAGATTCCAGTTTCTTCTCTGGGCACACACCCACTTGTAGTTATTTGTGGCTATGAGACCTGCTTTGGCCAAAAAAATGTGAGTGGACTTGATGTGTGTAATTTCTAGGTAAAAGTATTTAAGATGGGTGTAAGAGTCTCTTTGGTCCCTTCTTCTGCTGTCGGGAGTCCTGAAGACTTGTGCTTACATGGTGGCATCATAAAATTGTGGCACATCCATCAGATTAGGGCCCTGAGTGACTACACTTTGCTTTCTGTTGTACCGTTTTTGTTATGAAAATTTTGGCAGATATTTCCAGAACTTCTCATATAAGATAATAATTATGCAAGTAACATGTTCATAATTCATATATATTTTCATATGAACAACCTAAAGTTTTAGAAAATAGAAAACTGGCCAATTGCAAGTTGGCAGAGGGTATGAAAGATGATCAAATTACCAATTGCCAGAGTTACAGAACTGCAAAACTTTGAGGCATCATCTAGGTCAACTGCTTCATCTTACAGATGAAGAAATAGACAGTTATATAAAGTGTAGGTAAAAGTAGAGAAGCAAGACTCCTGTTTTCTTGCCTCCTAATCCTGTGTACTTCTTGCCATGTAACACTTCCACTGAAGAGATGACATTCCTCTCTCAGTTTAGCTTTTGTCTAGCTGTCTAGCTAGTCTAATTAAAAATTATGTTGCAACCATCATCAAAACAGTAGAGTAAAATAGATTAGGTAATTAGCAGCATACTTCAATAATATTAGATATTAACTTTTACTTCATGATTAATTGTAATGTGGTTTTCAAAATATGGGCCATTGACTAATATTAATCTATCAAGACTATTTGAGTGCCTAATATGTAGAATACTTTGCTAAGCATTAGGAAAACACACACACACACACACAAAAAGCCCATCCTCAAGGAATCCTCAGTCCAATGGAGAATAAAAGAAACTTCCATAGTTGAGTGCTATAGGTAGGGCTATTACAGAGTTATATTCCAGGCAATTTGGAACACAGAGGAGAAGCTGGTTCAGGAAAGATATTTCAAAGGAGGCACTAATTGAACTGATATTGGAAGCATGAGTTACAGGAGTTTTCCAGATATACAAGGGGAGGGAAATGTATTCTAAAGGCCTTGAAAAGTTGGAATGCATGATGCGGCTGCCAAGAAATGAATATGACAGGAGCATGTTGCAGGAAATGAGGCAAGAGATTAAAGCAGGAACAAGGCCTAGTCTATGCTAAGGTCCAGTGTAAACATTTTATTTCTTAAAATCTTTGAATGGTCCCACATACATGTTGGAATTAAAAATATTTTTGAACAAATAATTTTGAACATTTTATTGTATTGACTTTGATTTAAAAAATGATGACTTTTGGATAAATAGACAAACTGGCAGATGAGTACCAAAAATTTTGTTATAAAATAATAACTTTTAAATGGCATACATGAAAGAGAGTAGATCTTAAGCACTCTCACCACACATACAAAAAAATGGTAACTTTGTGAGGTAATGGATGTGTTCACTAGCTTGATTCTGGTGATCATTTCATAATGTATATGTATATTAAATCATCATGCTCACACCTGAAATTTACACAATGTTACAAACCAATGTTACTGAAATAAACAAAATATTAAAAAAAAATCATCATGCTGTACATCTTAAAATGTGTTGTTGTACAGCCTAAATGTATGCTTAAAAGTAAACAAATAAATAAATAAATGACATACATGAGACCAAAGACATATTAATAAAAATTACATTTATAAAATGACATATATATGTGTACACAACTACTATGGCAAACTCTTCTTATAGTTATTTTAATAATTCTGGCTATAATGAGTTGCATGAATGGCATTGCATAGGTTTATAATTGTCACATACTAGATAAAATTTGTGACATCTATTATCATAGATCTCCATTGTGTGTGTGTGTGTGTGTGTAGGGAGCTGAAGTAGATATTTTTAAAGTATTTATTTAGCCATTAAATTCTATAATTCCATTTTTAATTTATCTAAATTCTTGAGGACACCAAGCAAGACCATGGTAAATTACCACGTGGAAGAAGAATGGACCAATCCTGTCTCTTGGCTCCAAGTAGGAATCAGCTTCCCTAGGCTTCCAGAGCACCACTTGGAAGGAGGAAGAAAAGATCCATTAGAACTCATTGTGGCAGAGGAATCAGGGACAATGAACCCTTGGACCTTCCCCTTGAATGTCTCAGAATGATGCAAAAGACAAAAACCCAACCACATAACCACAAAGGGCTTTAAAGAAATTATACTGTGTAATTCCCTTTCTCTAACAAGGCACGTGAGTAGTTTCCATTTTGCTCCAGATATTTGGGGTGAATTTTTGCTACTATTTTTTGCTAATTAAACCATAGTGCAATGATGTTTCTGTTCATATATTTATTTTTTAACTTTTCTCACTATTATGCTCTTAAAATATTTATGCTTATAATGCAACTTAAGTAAGCATCATAATACAATGGTAATAATCCTGACAATGTGTATTCCATGTCCTGGTTTTATAGAAGAAAATAGTCACACTCAGGAAATGTATAGATATTTATGAAGCAGCAATTCTAGCTTTACTTAAAATATAAAGGACAAGCTATAAAAAGTAACTAAAAGCATGTGCAGATATTAGTGCTGGGTAAGTGAAAATTGTTTGAAAACCACTCTAAGATAGGTGCTTCTCATTCAGCCTTTCTCTTCCTCAGCTATAATAGGTCTCCTTATTCCCTCAGCACTTTGTAATCCCTTTCTCATGGCGTTTACATTATTGAATTCTAATTTGTGGTTTAATTGGCTTCTAGAGATCAGGTCCTACTCTTATTCTTCTTGAATCTGACACGAAGTGAGTGTTTTGAAAAAAGACTGTGGAAGGAATGCATGAAGAAAGGAATGTGTTATTATTATTACAATGGATGTGAACTGTTTGGAGTGAATTATCAGGAAAAAATAATGATTTACTTTATGAGTTGTTTCTCCTTTACAAGAGTTTGACTAGAATTAAATATATTTACTCTCTGGTGTTTTGTAAGTATAATTTTGACGACTCTTTTTTACAAAATAGAAATTTTTCCTTTATACGCATTTTGAAACACTTATGGAATAAACAGGACATATGCCAAAGTAAATTAATTGGTAACTATTAATAGATATTATTACTACTAATACCACCTATATATCTCATGGAAAATATCTATGAGAACATCTGAAATTCTGAGGATAAAATTGTACATAAGTTCTGGATTTTATCGGTATTTTATTAATGTTTTATTGTTTGAATATTTTATTATTGTAAGTAATTATGATAATAAACCAGCAAAGAATGGTAGCTATTGTGACCTGTTTCATCTATCTGATTTAATAAGTGTTATAGTAATATTGATATTAGTTCTAGGGACTTTTTATTAATAATAAACTTAGTGTTCTTTTTATATTGACACCCTTCTAGCAATAATCTGAAGCTTTCTGTATCTGGTTTTTGTTTACAATTGTTTTTGTTTTCTACTCACAAGGAATGTTTCATCAAATCCAGTACCACAGGCAGCAGAATATATTGAAGGATCTATGGCAAATTTTAGATGAAAAAGTTTAATCCAGTGTGAGTTTCAGAAAATAATGAGTATTGTAAAAATGAGAGAAAGACTGAGTGAGAATTTTATAAGGCATAAAAAGCAAACTTGTCATGTAATTAGACTGAGAGAAACAACTTATTTAAAATGCCTCTAAAATATATTGTTGTATGTACTTGTATGTATTAAAATAGACTGGATAAAAATTCAACAAATTTATGATTAACATTGAGAAGTAAATGACAGAGGTGCTCCTTTTTAGCATATCTATAAGATGTAGCAGGCATATAGCCTGTTAAGTGATACGTGACCTTCCTTCCTTGCAGCTAGGGCTTTGGCATTGCTGCTTTCTTTAAATATATGTGTTTCCAAAGCTGTCTCTTATAGCACCTAGAACTATCCCCAGAATGGATTTGCAATTGTTTACAGATGTAATGTGTAGTCTCTAATACACTGCAGCTGTGGCTAGGATTTACGATTTTATGTAACTCTTACTGAGTGCACTTGAGGTCATTTTTCCATTGCACAATAAGTTTTCAATATAAAATTAGCTTTTATTTTCATGTGGTTGCTTTCAACCTTAAAATGGACCATATAGGAGAGAGGAAGGGGAGCTGTGCAAAGCATCTGTAGTAAGAAGCTGGCTATGTGATCTGAAAAGAAGGCAAGAGAGAGGTTTATTGTGGAGGCTGATCCTTCTATGGTTAAAGTCTTGGGTTCACCCATCGCTATTAAGTTGACTCCCCATGTCCGGGGACACTTCTTATGGTTGTTCAGGTTGTGCCCTGTTCAAAGGCGTCTAGCAGAGGAGGAAAGCTGAGATACCACCAACGCTCAATGTGTCAGGCTGTGCATCCTGGGATTACACTGCATCAGTTGTAAGAAAGGACTGTCATATTGCAATTTATCCCTCCAGATTGGAAGTCTTTTTGCATTTTATCTGCTTAAGGAAGAGGTTTTTTTGTTTTATCTTTTTCACATAAATGGTTTTCACATCCCTGTTCCTTACTTTCAGCCAGTCCGGTAGGTAATCTGCTTTCACTTCCTTTATTGGCTGCTAACACTTGCTCTGCTTCTTGGAGGTCCTCTCACTCATGAGTCAAGCATGGTCTCCTACATGCTCCACTTTCTCAGGCTGTATTATAAGGGAAGTTTTTTAATCAGTCCCATATGACTTTAAAAGCCACCTCTGTTTCATCTTTATTATTTGACTCATGGGCAAATTGCCTAGTAATTTTAAACCTCAATTTCCTCTTCTACAAAATAAGCAGGATCATCCCTATCTTATAGGCTTGTGGGGTAAAGTGAGATAATTCATGCCACTGAGGGCAGATGAATAGCACTTAGGAGGTGCTCGAGATATATTCATTCTTTTTCTCTATGTGCTCCCACCCAAACTTGTACATATTTTTAATTTTTTTTATTTCTATTTCTCGTATTGAAACTATAAATGATAACAAAAGGAGTCTCAGAGTTCTAAAAATCCTGTGAAGTTCTCATTATGATTTCCTGCCTCATGCTTCCTGACTTCCTTGCAAATAGCCAGTGGTGGCTCTGAGATCCTCCTCCTCTTGGATTGTATTCCTGAACGTCCAGTCCATCAAACCATTTCTTCTCTTACCACTCGTCTTCCCTACCTAAGGAAATAATAGAGCTCGGAGTCCAAGAGCGTAGGCTTCACACCTGGACTGCCTAGGTTCAAATTCTACTTGTTACTGGCCATCTGACTTTAGGATGGATATTTAAACTTTCTGTATCTTAGTTTCTTTATCTATGGATTAAGAATAATGATGCTTTGAGTTGTTATGAATATTAAGTGAGATGATATGTGAAAGGCGCTTAGTGAAATGCCATGCACTAAGCAAATTCTCAATTTGTTGCTTTTTATCACTGTCCACCTCACTCCTCGGAAAAACCCATCTGTCCAATGGTAGAACTAAATCTAAACTAAAGAACATTTCCCAAAATGTATCCTTTGGAGGAGTAGTTAATAAATATTGCTGGTTAAAGTTTACACACACACATACCCACACACAACACACCATACATTTGGGGAAAGCTGGCTCAAAAAAAGTTACACATGTTTATATTCTGGATGAATTCTTATATCCTTTAATATGCCAGGGTGCATTAGTAGATTATAGAGCATGTCGTATGTCCTATACTAATTTACCCACAGTACCATCTTTTCTTACAAATTACTTCTGATAAAAAGTCTTCCAAATCTCTCTATTTTCTAAATCCTAAATCCACCCATCCTTCTTTTAACAGTCAGAAATTGATAAGCGTGGCATCTTTAAGATATTACATACAAATTGTCCCAACTCCACAATCCTGTAACACTAAAAAGAAAAGACTCAGTATACTAAGTTAACCAGAGAACTCTAAGGACTGTGACTACATTGTAACTTGGCTGCCATTGTTGCTACTTTATCTGCTTAAGACAGCATATTCAAGTAGGCATTACAAATAATACGAAGTAAATCCTCTAAACTTTTATTTGTTTCTAGAGAACATGGCCAGAAACCTCAAATAATTTCACTTAATTTTAAATTTCACAAAATTGAAGGCAGTGATAACAAGCATATAATAAAACATAGTATTTATTATATGCTGAGGGATTAACATATATTAAATTATTTAATGTCTACCAACCCTATTGGAGGATACTACTTTTATCCCTATTGAACAGATGAGAAAACTGAGGCACAGAGAAATTTGCTAAAGTTCACCCTACTTTTAAGTATTTGCTCTGGAATTTGAACCCAGGAAACCAGTCTGATTTTGAATCTCATACTCTTCACAAGTGCACTTATACAGCCTTTCAAAATATAATCATAACATTAAAATTATTATAAAAACTGCGAGCCTCAATGAACTATTTGTAGACATCAAGAGCAAAAGCATTTATTAAAGAAATTATGACACTGATACTATATATTTATGTAACTGAACACAGTTTGAAATGTTCCAACGCATGATCACATGGAAAGAAAGTGCACACGTCATTCTAGCTTCGTGGCTTTTACTGTCTATGAAATTTGACTTCTTGATTCCGCCTTTTAAACTGAACAGATGAGTAAGATACTGTATAGCGAGTGCTGAAATAGTGAAGTGGAAGATCACTGATCCTTAACCATATGATCAGAGTTCAGATTTCACATCCCAGGCCTGCAGCTTACTGCCGCGTGCCTTTGCGTAAGTTACTTACTTTTTAAATGTGTAGTTTTTTTCATCCATAAAGTTGGGATAATAGCTCAGTTCTTGGACATACTAAGGGTTTAAATTTAGAACCTATAAACAGGCTGAAGGAGGAAAGCTTCTTAAAGTGACAAGTGTCTTCCTCCTAGAACACAACTGCATTCTACTCTTTCACCCTCCCAGTCTGAGAAAGGTGTGACACAGAAGGACACTGCCACCTGTTACTGATGAGATGCAACAGTGCCTGCCCAGACAGAACAAGAAGTACCTTTCGTGAACTGCTTTTTTCAGTCAATTAGAGAAAAGGGTGATGTATGGGGAATGCTTTTCGTGACTTTGGTTTCTTTTTGAAATCAGGGAAAAAAAAGAGAGAGATGAAAGGGAATAGTCAGATAACCCAAATATCAATCTATGTCTTAGTAACTTTTCCATCACCATATATGTTTGACCAGTACCAAATTCCAGTATTGTAGCCTAGAAGAGATACATTATTGCCTGTGTGACATTTCCTCCATTGTTCACGATGGTGTTTATGATGTTATGTGATCAGAATGGTCAATCTTCAACTCCACTACCATAAGCCTCCTGAACATCCATTGGGGTTCGAGGTCCCCTTGTTTGTGAATGTAGGGGAAAGGGATGTCCAGAGGCATACAGGATGTGATAGATGAGATGACCCCAGGTGTGTCAACACTAAGCATGAGAGACTGGTCACACTGGGAAAAGAATCACTGACTCTTGGATAAGAAGAAGCATGCATGATATTTGTGCTTTAATATATTCAAATGTCAGAGGTATGTGTATATGAGGACAATGGCTATTAAAAAATCATAGCTGCTATCATGTATACATGTATACATTAATGTGGGAGAACACATTTTGATCGTGTAAAACTAATGCTTTTATAGTAACGCATGTGAACTGCTGACTAATTACAGCTAATTACCATGCAACACATAATCACTGTAAGCTTAGTTTTAAAATATGCCAGATTAACACTTTTATGTTTTATGCATTAGATTAATAAAGTCGATGCATGTAAGCTCAGTTTTCACTCTTGCTCAAATATTGTTTGCTGTTCATGCAGTCTCATATGCAGAGGAGGCATCCCTGGCTAGTTTCCTGTATTGAAATGCAGTGGGTGATCGTGAGTAATGAGAAGGGATAAGACGGTGTTTCTGTCAGTATGTCTGATCTATTTTTTCTAATGTTGCGTTGCAAGTATCAGAGGTGGCATCCGGGTATGATGTGGATAATGCATTCCTATAAAATATGAGACAATTAGAGATTCCTGACAGACATTTCCTGACTCTAGGATAAAGTACTGAAATAGTCTATTATCCTCCATCTGTGGGATACTGGACACTTTTACCTTATATTTCAACGTGTTTTGCAGATTCAGCACTGCAAAAAGAAAGAATATATCAAGTTAAATCCATTAAAGTGAAAACATTCCTCTACTATTTGAAGTGTCAGTGTGAGACTTCATACATGATTTTGTTTAGAACCAGCAAAATGACAGAATATCTCACCTACGCCCATTTCCTCTTTGTAGATTGTGCATAGTTTACTATTTTCTTCGAATTTCCATGCTGACACCTTAAGGCTTACAATACTCTGCTCTGAAGTTTCTTCTTATTGTAATGAATCTTAAACCAGCGTATAGGACACTCTAAAGTGTGAGGAGCCTTTATGTGATAATGGAAAACAAATCAGTAATGCTAATATTCTTGCATTTGAAGAAGTCCATGATTACAAATGCAGAAAAACCTGGCACTTAGTGTAAGAGTGAAATAAGGATGAAGGCTTTTCACTGTTGGTTGTCAAAACATTTTTTGAAATTCTCAGGCCTGGAAAATTAGCTTACTGTCATCACAGCAGTCTTTTGCCATGAGAGCCATTATTTTAATTTCCTACTGCAATTCCTGCTGAGAAGTCAAGCTCTGCAGCCTCTTGTTTTACATAAACCAGGCAAGATTATAGATACGGTATGACAGCAGTGACTAAAGTCAGAAATGGAATATGAGATAACATGTTTCTCTAGACAATTACCCTTCCCTGTTTCAGAAAATATAAGCGGTATCATTTTGGTTTTTTCTAATGATTTTATTTTTGCTACAGTCTTTTACATGGATTAGTGTAAGACACAAAGGATTGTTTAGGAAAGAAAAAGCATGAGATTGATTTTCAATGCCTCATCTTGAAGTGGTTCTAAAAATTGAGAAAATGTCAAATTTATGTTAAGGAACTTGTTCGGTTCTCACTCAACACCCAATAAGTCTGTTTTGTGAGTAATTTTACATTAAAACCGTCATAATAGGTCTCTTAGGGGTTGAAATTTACTAAGAATATTGATATATAAGGAAAGAAGGAAACAATTTTTAAAGATAAGATAAATGGGGAGAAGTAAAATATTCAAAACTAGCCAGCCAATCCTACAATTCTGAAGGCTGTAGAGAAATACATTTTAAATAAACTTTAAAATTTGCAGTTTTTATAGGATACCTTTTGACAAATAACAATATTTTCTAAGTCACTGATTACAAGTCTATTTGACAATAATATTGTGACAATATTTCACAATATTAGCATATTGCAATATTTTCTTAGCAGAAAATTACTCCAATGATGCTCTCAGAGAAGTGTCTCGAGATGGTTATGTAATTAATAGATTGATCTACATTCTCACTCAAATAGAAGTTCTCACTTACCTTTTCTGAATTCAAAAGCTACATATGTAATGCCTAAAATTCACCAAACAATAATGAAAACAGACCAGCAATTATATATATATAATAAAAATTATATATATATTTTATGCAGACACATACGCTGGTTTTTTGCTTGACACACAACAAACCAGTGTTTCTTATGTTAATGTTTTACATAAGGCGTAGATAAGGTGAATATGGCTATTCCTTCAAGATCCACCATCATCATCTTCACCACTTAGTAAGGAACTCTGGTAGAATATGCATTAAATGATTTGTTTTTCTAATTAGCATTTCCTTGGTGTTTGACTCTGTAGACAGGAATCAAGTGTAGGCCAAAATGTATGATCTCATTATAGACCCTAGGTTATGTAGACTCATACAAACGTTATACTATAATATTACTCTGAAGCCAAGGTCATTAGGTGTGGTCTTTAAAAGGATCAGTTAATAATTTCCAATGGGGATAAAAAGGATAAGCTTTGCTACCCAACTTCTTTTGAACTTGTTCCTTAATGATGATGCTACTTTTGTATAAGCTGGATGCCTTCTCTGCTTCTCTAGGAAAATGAGAGATAAGTGTTCTCTTTTATGAAGAGGCTATGGATTTATGATCATGATCTGTAGCAGTCTTAATAATAAATGGCTCTGCTTTCTAATCATCCCTAGAAAGTCTACAAATCAATTATTCCAAAAATAAAGTAATTATTTTGGTAAACATCTATCTTCTAATTGACATATGGTTGACAATTCCAAACCGCAGTTATTTTGAATGAACTTGAAAACATTTGGGCTATAAGACTTTATGATATCAATCAAAATGAACAAATAATTCAAGTTTCTATTTTAGGAAGAAGTGTTCACAATCTAATTTGGAAGATCTCCTTTCTATCTTCCACTTGTAACTCTAACTATTTGCCACTATTTTCAAAACAATTTCAAAATCAATTTCCAGTACTGAATGCTTCAGTACTGAATTGGTCAACAGAGGGATACATTTTAAATATAGTAACTAAAATAATTAACTCTTCTCTTTGAAACACTTTCAAATAATTTTCCCTTTACTATTGGGACCTCCCAATCTTGCCAGGGAGACAAAAATAATCACTTCCATTTTTGTGAAAGAGAGAAGGTAAAAGATTCTCTCAAACTGTATAGTAATTAATAATAGTACCTAAATACCTCTTATTAAATCCTAAGTTCTAGGTTGGTTCTTACGTCATTTTTGTGGTCTATGCATTATTACCATAGTTCATTGACTTTTGCCCATTGAGAAATCAAACTCTGCTGTCTCTTGTTTTATATAAATCAAACATCATTATAAAAACAGTATATGACAGTGTTGACTAATAGCAGAAATGAAAATGGGTAACATTTTTCTCTAGACACATTTTTCTCTGGACAGTTAGTTACCTTGCCCCATTTCAGAAAAAAAAAATGTATGTATTTATTTCTGATGATTTTACTTTTGTGTAGATTATTTAAAGACACAAATTACTGTTTAGGATAGAACATGGTGATTGTATGATGCAGCGTTATTTTATATTCTACTAAGAAAGAAAAATTCTATCAATCAAAAGATGCCATTGATTGTAAAATGCTACCCTATTTCCGAGTTGCTAGCATATGAAAAAACTTTGTATCTTAGAATCAATTAAATGCAATATTAGAAAGTCTGCTTTCTAAAATTCTTGTCATTATTTCATCTAGCCTAGTTCTTAGTGAATGAGTTTTGATTTACACGTATACTTTAATCTTTGGGCTGCTTGTGAATATAACACTGAAACATTTTTTTTTTGATAGCAAATGTGAAGAGCTGACTAAAAACAATCAAAATAAGGTTTTTAGTATGTTGTTCCATGGCTTTGTTTCCCCAGAGATGTAAAATATTCACTGTTGCAGATTTCGCTCTGAATGACTAAGGTACTTGGTGAACATGCTATTCTAGTTAATTCCAAATCGTCTTAAGTTCTTGCTACTAGAATGAAGAAGGACTAAAGTATATGTCACAGGAGTTTGATTTTGACACAGTTTTATAGAACACTCCTAAAATTTTGAAATTTGGAAAGTGAATAGCAGATTTTAAGGAGTTAAACAACACATATGGAGCTGAAACTCTCTCCTATACTAGGTGCATGCACTCAGTTGTAGTCAGAAGCGCGATTTTGAACTGTCGTTGAATTCCCAAATAAGACAACTAAGCAATTTCTTTCACAGTCCTGTAGCTGCTGTCCTTCACTCTCTGCATGTGGTGGCATACCCTGTCATGTGAAAAAGAGCTAAATAATGGACTATTTCATCAATCACTTTTAATTTGAAATATTTTTCCAATATCTTTTAAATTACATTTTATTTTTGAAGCAGAAGGTCAGTAGCTCACACAGTCAAAAGTATGATGGTTATGCCTTTGAAGCATTAGACATTACTGTGTTATTTTTCCCGCCACCTAGTTCACACTTTATGTGGTAGACCACAAAAAAGATCCTTTTATTTTCCTTCAAAGTTTGAATGATAATAAAGACATTCAGCCTCCTTCATCTAACATCCAGATATAATAATATGTCTGGGAGACACAGATTAAAATACTTCCACGAATTTTCTTTTCTTATAATACTTTGGCCCCAATTAAAGTGCTTTTACTAAAGAATAACCTCTAGGGGGCCGGCCCCATGGCTTAGCGGTTAAGTGTGTGCGCTGCGCTACTGGCGGCCGGGTGCAGATCCCGGGGGGCGCACTGACACATTGCTTCTCTGGCCATGCTGAGGCCGCATCCCACATACAGCAACTAGAAGGATGTGCAACTATGACATACAACTATCTACTGGGGCTTTGGGGAAAAAAATTGGAGGAGGATTGGCAATAGATGTTAGCTCAGAGCCGGTCTTCCTCAGCAAAAAGAGGAGGATTAGCATGGATGTTAGCTCAGGGCTGATCTTCCTCACAAAAAAAAAAAAAAAAGGAGAAAAGAATAACCTCTGTATCTCTCAAAGGGCACTGTGGGAGGCAGAACAAATGCTGGCCAGAAATCAGAAAACTTGGTTCTAGTCATGGATGTTCTACTTATTACTGATGTCTGGAACACAAAAAGTACTCAATAAAATATTTATCTATAGCATGGATTAATTAATAACTAATATAGCAATATGTACACCGTGGTATACTGTACACCGTTCGGTATACGTGCATACGTACAATACGTACACCAAGGTCTGTCCTCATGTTGCTTATAGAGAGATTGAGGAGGTAGACCAGTACAGTATAAAGTGACTGGATCTGAATTAGAAGTATGGATGCAGTCGTCACTGAAGACATTGCAGAAGAGAGTGAGGAAGAGAATTAGAGTTTACTGAATACATCTCAAGAAGCATGCAAGTTACAATCTCCATTTGACTAATCAGAAAAAGGAGGCATACTGAACCAATCTACTTTACCCAAGGTCATTCATTTAATATATGTATAAGAATTCAAGCTTATGCTAGCTGTTATTCTATCAAAATTTTTTTATAGATTTGGGTGTCATACTATTTCAAGACAGAAAAAAAGCAAAATATCTCTATTCTAGGTACAAAATATTTTCTATTTACTAACATGTATTGTGATAAATACACCCATAGCTAACCTTATTTTGTTTTTTTTTGAGATAAAATTCACATAATAAAATTTCACATAAGATAAAATTCACCATTTTAAAGTGTACACTTCAGTGGTTTTAGTCTATTCACAAAGTTGTACAACCATCACCATTATCCAATTCCAGAACATTTCCATCATCCAAAAAAGAAATACTGCACCCATTCATAGATAAACTTTAGTGAGTATATTCTGTGATTAACCACTATGCTGAGCACTTTATGTGTAATGTATAATTTAATACTGACAACAGTCCAAAGAGGTAGGCAGGTAAAATTTTCGTATCTATTTTATCAACGAGAAAACTGAAATTAAGAGTGGTTGATTATCAATGTCAGAAATGCTTGACTACTGTCCCCACCTTACAGACTTCTGGTGTTCAGTAACACTCCAGTTCTTTTCTCTTCCTAAAGATGAAGTTCACCTAAAGAGTCACCTTCCTTCATACAGAAATAAAAGAGACAAATAAGATATGTGAACTATATCTTCTTTTCTCCATCTTCATACTTTATCCTGTATATTTGAATTTTCTGAGAGGATCTTGACTTCAAATCTTTTGTTCTGTTGATTGATCATAAGTCAGAAGATGTGTACTTGAAGTCCATATACATGAAAGCTTTATATATTTTAGAATTACTTCTGTTAGAAGTGTATTCATTTCTTTCATCACAGCTGCAAATTTCAATTACATTTTCCTGGGGACACCTGTAGTGTTTAGATAGAGATGAAATTGTCCTACTGGTACGATAGACTTTGGTAGATATAAAATTCATTTTGCGGATTGTCATGAGGATGAAATCTTGCATAGCACTATTTCTATAGAAAAAGAGAACTGTTCCAAACAGCAAGTTCGTAAGTAGTCTATTTCCTTACTACTTGCCAGATACTTAATAAACATTGGTTGAATAAGTAAATTAACATATAAGTCATAATTTGGGAATTGCCTGTACTGCTGTAAAGAAATTCATCCTGAAGTGTTGTAAACATATTATGACAGATTGAAGTATATTTGATTGTACCATGGGAAGAAGTTATACTTTCCAAAAGAAGTAGACTATATTTGTAGTCTGCAAAAGATCGCACTTACATGAGAAGTTATTATACTGAAATCCCAAATTTTAAAATTTTTCATGAAGTTGTACACTTTAGATAAGGCTACCATGATACTTCCTATTTTTCTTCATGGTAAATGCTAGTTTGTTTTTCCAGTGGTGCCAAGTACCTATCTCATAATAATTGTTGCAATGCTAAGCAGTCATTTGCTACTAGTACATTCAGTTATAAAACATGGAATCACTCATTTCTACCTAGAAAGCAAGATGAGTACTTAATTTCCTCTGGGTGTTCTGTGAAGGGATATTTTGGAGAGTTCTCATGGCACTCTGGATGATCAGTTATTACAATATTAGTCTCTTAGTGTTACTAGATTTCTTCCCAGTTCCTTCCCTGCCTAACAACCCTCTGCCCAGGTTTGATAAGAGGCTGTAGTTATAGTGATGTAATGAATAAACTACACCCTAAAGGATCAGTATTGAGAACAAAGTTTGCCCATATCTTCAATATTTTCTGTAAAAAAAAATTGCTTACCATAATTGGAGCATCTAGTAATAATTCTTGTAGGTATTACTTTTATGTAAATTCAAAATTTTAGAGGTTTAAAATTAAGTCCTAATGCTATCTTTGAGTCACAGTGAAGATGAACATTTCCATTTGGTAGACGAATTTAAACATAAAATGAGTGTAATATGTACCCTCTGTGTATCAAGCTTAGTTAAAAAAAAAAAAGAAACTTGTAACTTTTTGCTAACTCTTTATTGTGCATATTTCATTATTTTCTAGTTTCTAAAACAAAATATCTCCAAAATATTTTTGAGAAAAAACAAAAATTGTTTTTTGGGAGTTGGTTTGTGTTTTACTTAAAACTATTTCTCCCAGTAACTTTAAAAAGGTTTACTGCAGATTAGTTTCATGGTCAGCAAATGGTACTGCTGAGGCCTAAGTTAAGTGTGAGTCTTTTTTTGGAGGTCAAAGACCACCATCTTATTCTCTTCTAAAAATGAGAACTGCTATAAATTTTTTATGTGTGTTAACTCATTTAACCTTTCAGTAAGACCTATTTTACAGACGGGTAAACTTATGCATAAAAGTCCATTTAAATTGTAAAGAGTAGATTGGAGATTTGAACCCAGACAACCTCCTAGATTGAAACCACATTTTCAGAAGATAGTTGCAACAAAGTTGCGTTTGTATTTTTGTTTTATTTATCTTAAACAAAATACAATAAAGAATAGACTAGGGAGTTCTTTGAAGGGCTGCATTGATTCCTTCAATATACTGTACGTAGTCAGACATGAGACCTGCATGCTTAATAAACTTAATCTCAATCCTCACAACCAGCAAGAAGCTCTTCATTTGCCTAAAATGAGTGTCACGGCATAAGAAATCTTCATCCAAGCTCTCTCCTTGGAAAGGGACAGAGATTTGGAGCCAAGCACAGATCTGTCTGATGTAAAATGGACTCCCTTTCCGCTTCATACCACTTCATAGTCTGAACTACCACTTACAGGACTGAGCTCCAGAGTACGGAGTTGCTTTCAGTGGCCATCAAAGTGACTGAAAATGAGAGAATGGTTGGATTATTCCACTGCTGACAATTTCTAAGATATTGTGAGAAACAAACTCCCGGATGGTGTAGTACTGATGGTGGATCGGTCATGTACTATTTTTATGTGGAGTTACCACATGTATCTAAAATTGCGAATGAGGCTACAGTATCTTTTTATGCCAATAATATATTTAGGCTTTTTAGTATTAGACTTCTCATTTGTCACTATGAAATTCACCTATTTTCTGGCTCTTATTAAGTGCCACCAATGTGTCAAACCCTTACCAGTTGTTACACATTCGGAGTCAAATCATTTTTTAAATTGTTTTTCAATGATCCTAGCAACTGATTTCTGTACACTGAGTTGAATCCATCATATAGACATCAAATTAGACCACAAGTGGTTGTTTAATATGCTGCTAGGATTTTATATTTTTAATCCTGTATCCTAGAATCATTGTGTTCATTGTAACCAGATGGGTGAATGATACAAAGGCGAGCTGGAGACTATTTAGCTACATCTCATATTAGATTTCATGGAGCAGAGATTTTCATAGAGTAGAAGTTGGCAGTTCGTTAGGTTGTTCTGAAATATACTTGGAGAACATTCAAAAACATTACTGATGACCTCCAACGAAACTGATAAAACAGAGTTTATTTACCTATAAATTAGAGAGCAAAATAACGGCTGTACCTAATCGTTTCCCACCTGAGGAGTTGTTGCTAAGCAAACAGCAGGACTGTGTGTGTCCTGCTGTATGTTGATGATGATGGAGGTGTGTGTGCCTGTGAACACTATTATTCATTATCAGTCTTCCCCATTTTTCTACTCTGTACCTTACTTCCTGGGCTTTAGCTCATGGTCCACATCTCTTTCTCATTCCTGCTTCGGTCTCTCATAACATATTGTGCTGCATGGAATCTTTCATTTCTCAAAAAGAAAAACTGAATGAACAGCAGAAGCACTGGCTTTCAACACAGAATTTGATCTTTTAGTCATAGGCTTAGGCTCCTGAATGTTACTCCTATTTTAGGGTGCTTAAAAATATTCCCACCAGTTATAAATAAATCCCATTACCTCTCACATAAAGGGTATTTTACCATTCAAAATCATGTTGGCCAGGTTCACTACGAGGTCAATATTCTTTCTAATTTTCCTATCATTCACTCATATTAATCAGAAACTTGAAGTTAATTGGTTATGTGGCTTCCACTGACTCCAAATTTTTTTAATCTCTTGCCACATCAGTTGAAAAACGATGAGAGCGTGTCCTTAAAATGCGTATATATTTATTTGTAAATTACATGAATATAATGCATATAAGACTATACTTATATATTCTGTACATGATATTATATACATAAATGGAAAAGTTAAAAGAGAATGAAAGAGAAATTCTAATATTTTATAACTAATCTTAATGTATGGTCATGTACCAGCTCACCCCACCGAACACCCAGAGGACACTATTTTGAAAGGCAGTGCTGTTAATTTCTCCACACTATTCCGTATCATGACTATAGTTTGGATCTGTGCATCTTCATGCCGTTGACCTGTGTGTTTTTTTGTTCAGGAAAGCTGAGGCTTTTATTGCAATTGTCTGTATATGCCAAAGTTTCAGTGAGTTTTATCTATTATGTTCTAAGTATGTTGTGTTGAATTAAACAAGCGCCAGCAAACTACATGGATCAAATGTGGTTTACCACAAAATTTTGTAAATAACGTTTTATTGTAATACAGCCACATTCATTCGTTACATAGTGTCTTTGGCTATTTTCACATTACTGGGCAGAACTGAATAGGTGTGAACAGAGACTGTATAGCTTGCAAAACATAAAATAGTTATCATCTAGTCCTTTAAAGGAAGATGGTGCTGACCCCTGAACTAAATGATCAAGTATTATGTCCAGTTAGTGATACTTGGAAAGAGATTAATATCAATATCTAAGCATCCCAGTAATTATCACCATGCCTATTAATGTAAAATGATATGTGAATGGGTTATAACTCTGGTTTAGTAATAGATGAATATATGAAAAACAAACATAGGTTTACTCATGGATTTAAATTTTTCCCTGACACCATTCTATTTATATTATGTATTCCTATATTCAGTTCCTCTCACAATGTAACAGATACAATTTGGTTTAGCTTGTGATTTTGTTGAAAGTGTAGATAAAGGGTTCCCAGCAGAGTATCTGGCATTATACTAGGCACTGGAGAAACAAATGTGAAAAAATGTATTTTTTATCTTTCAGAAAGGGTAGCTAGACGTGGAAAAAACATTGCAGATATTATCACTGAACTTTTTTTTCCTAAAAATCACAAAATAACACCTAAAAAAACTATAGAACATTGTGATTTACAAGTATTTTTACTTATGTTGTGTCACCTGGTACTTACACCCTAAGAGATAGGTAAGGGGCCTATTATTATCTGTGTTTTGCAGAATAGAGAATAGGAAATTTAAGTGACTCATTCAAAGTCACATGGCCATTAAGACGTCATGTATGACCTTGAACCCAGTTCTCTAGATGACTATAGATTAGTATAGCTCTAGTGTTGACCAATTCTTAAGGCCTTCTTAATAGCGTTATCTCGCACTAAGTAATTTGTATTTGTATTTATATTTTAAGTTCCCATTAAAACTCTATGCTTTCATTATAGTGTGGTGTATAAACATCAATTTCTTGACAAGAATGAGCTTCTTAAACACAGTTTTCCCAGGCTTTGAGAAGCAAATGGTTCAGAAGCATTATCTATTCCTCCTTACACAAGTGTTATATACCATATTATGTCCTTTTCAAAGAGCCACAAGTTGAAAATCTAATAGATGTATATAACAATCTACACAGGCATTGAGGGCAGTTTATATAATAAATATAAGGGCCAGCCCTGATGGCCTAATGGTTAAAGTTGGGTGTGCTCTGCTTCAGCGGCCCCGGGCCTGGTTCCCAGGTACAGAAGTACACCACTCGTCTGTCAGTGGCCATGCTGTGGCAGTAGCTCACATAGAAGAACTAGAAGGACTTTTAACTAGAATATACAACTATGTACTGAGGCTTTGGGGAGCAAAAAAAAAAGAGTGGAAGATTGGCAACAGATGTTAGCTCAGGGCGAATCTTTCCCAGCAAAAAAAAAAAGAAAAGAAAGAAATGTAAGACTAGGCACCTGCCTGTAAGGGACTTCTAATCCAATTAAAGACCAAATTTAATCTGGTGTAAAAAATCAAACTATTAATTTAAGGTGATATGTATTAGTGTGTTAGAGAGAAAGTTTTTATAAGGAATCAGAAAAGAATACTTTCTGAGGACTAAGAGGGTCAGGGAAGACTTTAATGATAATATAGCATTTACATGGTGCAGAATATTGTCATAGGTAAAGAGGAAGAAAGAAGAGAGAAAAATATATTTCAGATGTGGGATTTATTTATATAGGTTCAGAACTTTAAATGAGAACAAAGAATTTGCGAGGGAAAAATAATTGCTAAAGTCTAAAACCAAGAGTCTTTGTATGTTATTGTTATGTTTTCTTTTCTCTTAAAGAGGGGCTGTTATTATTTAGTTTTATTTTGAATAATCACTAACGTGACCAAGTATTGAAATTTTACCACTGACAACCTGAAGAATGTGGTGTGTGTATGTGTTTGTGTGTATGTGTGTGTGTTTGGAGTAGGAAGAAGTGGGCTTTGCTTCCCAGTACAAACTTGCTTCTTTAATTTAACAAATGCTGTTGTGGTTAAATAATCGTATTCTATCCCTCAACATATCAGTTTTATCAGCCGTACTTAAGCACCTTTATTGAAGTGCACTGCACAGCTCAGGCATCATCTTTAAAGTGGATTTTGGCTGTATGAACTCTCAAATGTTGACTCTCAAAATGCATTTCAAGTTTCTGTATAACTTCATGTCTCTCTCTGTCTCTGTAATTTGGAATCCATGGTACTTGCTAGAAAAACCTGACAGTAAATTTCCAATTGATAGAATTATTTACTGTCAAGTTCTGTCAAAAATCAGCAGACCCCACACTTTGCAACATAATTGGTGCATTCACCTTGTTGTGTTGAAAGCAGCAACTCTCACATAGGATCATTGTTCATATTATAAACTTTGTATCCAGACTACCTCTGTGCTGTCCTCAAGCCACAGGTCAAACATGTCAATCCATTTGATAAGTTTAAAGAAGATGATGAGAAGCACTTCTAAATCTGTATCAATTGATCAACCAAATACAATGTTTGCATCCTTTAACAGATTTTATTCTGACATAAGTAATTAATTTCAGGAAAGTAGATTGGTGAAAATTTTGTAGAAGATTGATGCTATCATGAAATATTGGATAATAGTGCAGAAGTTTATTTTGTATGGAGCCAACATAGTTGCAGCTGCCAAACCAAGTCAGCCACATGGATTTATTTTCGGTACAGTCATGCACCAAACAACAATGTTTCAATCAACAACAGATCACATGTATAATGAAGGTCCCATAAGATTAGTACCATTTAGCCTAGGTATGTAGTAGGTTATAACATCTAGGTTTGTGTAAGTACTGTAGGGGAGGAAGAATTTTCCTCTATCCTTCTAGATTCTTTTGGCTAGTCTAAGAATTAAATTGACATGAGACAGATTAAAAGGAGAAAAACAAATGAAAGTTTAATGACAAGTATACATGGGAGAAACCCAGGAAATCCGAGTAACTTGCCAAAATGGTTGAAGCCCTCACCTTAAATATCATCCACAGCTAAAGATAAAAGAAGATGTTGGGGGTGGTAGAGTCAGAGACTTCAAAGGGAAGGAAGACAATTCACAGGGAGGTGAAAAGGAGCAAACATTTGGAAAACAAGTGTTTGGCCGCACAGAAACAGAAGAACACAGTGGGGATTCCACTAAACAGGCTTTTCTAGGTTCCTCCCTGTCTACCACCTAGTTCATGTTATGCTGAGGTGATAGCTCTCTTCCTGAGACAGGTTTTTTTAATCTGAATTCTTTTAAGCAGTTAAGAGGGAGATAACAGGAAAAATTTTGAGTATTTTTTTCTCAAAAATAATCAGCCTAAAATAATCCTCATGTTAAAGAGACACATTTTGGAGTGCTAAATTTTGTTCCCCTTCAGTACACTCTATGATGTTTGCGCAAGAAGGTCGCCTAATGATACATTTCTCAGAAGGTATCGCCATCGTGACTGTATTTCAAGCAGATATCGTCCTTATATTCAGCTCACTTAAGGTTAAATGTTAAACTTTGTTTTTGTCTAAATCCCTGTGTGACTTAAGTCCAAATTTTTCTAGTTATTACAAAACACTAGTTATGATTGCATTATACCCTAAATGGTCAGATGAGAGGTTTGATGAATTAATAAATACTCAGTTATTTTCGTGACTAAGGGAAAAAACTGCATAAACATGGCTGATTTGGAAACTCCGTACAAAACTTGTTAAAAAGAAAGCCAGTAATCACATGGGATTACACGAAAGTGTTTTACAATTAAAAATAAAAGTCACAGCCAATGTCATTTCCTTCTAGCAAAAATATTATGATGCACATTTTCTTTTTCTTTGTAATAGATTTAAATCTTTAAAGGAAAATCACCAATATCTAGGGAATAATTTATTTATTGGTGTACATTAGAATTCTGAACAAGTATATTATAGTAGCATTATTTAAAAAGTTATTGGCGTTGTAATATTTAACACATTTTCTAGAAATTTAAGAATTAATGTTTCTTTCAAAGGACTACCCAGAAGTATGCTTATTTATCTTTATGCTCTTACCTCAATGGAAGATGGAAATAACAGATTTAAAAAAAAGATAAAGAGAGAGATAAGATTTTTAGTGGATATTTTATATGTTATTTGGATGTTCTAATTTAAGAAATATTGTAATTTATTTGAAAGATATAACTTTACTCTCTTAAAATAAGAGATGATGGTTCCTAGTCAAAAAAAAAAAAAAAGAAAACCTGATATATTGTCAAGATTTCTTTCAATTATTAGTATATCTGTTTGTTTCAATATTTTTGTAATGTTTTTAGAATATCCACACCAATAATCGTTATGTGTTACTCATCAGGAAATTAATTTTCAAGATGATAGTTTTATAATTCTCTGGAGCATAAAATGGTAATTTTGCCTTTTTTCTTAGCCTCCCTAGTTAAAGAATAAGAACCCCTATAATAAAGAAAAGAAATGGTGTTATTATCAATTTTAAGAAATATCTATAATGTGTATAATAATAGATTTTATCTATCATTATATACTGAGATAGGGCAAAGCCTTTTACTTTAGCTGGTCTGTTATTTGTATGTAAAGCATGTTTCCTCAGTAGTTTCAGACAGATAAATGTGAGTCTTCTGCGAGGAAAGGGCTAGGAGTTTAAGTGGTTTGTTTGTCATCCTTTACATTCCCAATTCTTCCTGTTTCTTCTAATACATTCCTAATTTCTCCACTTCGCTCCCTTGTGTCATGATTGGATTAAAGTGTGGCTGTGACAAGTGGTTTGAATATCAATGCCTCGCTATTGCATCTACTCTGCATACACACTGTTAACATTCAGGTTTAGTCTAATAAAGGAGATACAGCATTTGGTCCTCTGGTGAAATTGTCATTATTTCTATTTTGGGTTTTCGTGCTCGTGCCTGATTTTCCTTTACTGTGAACTGTTATGCTGCTCTGTTCTACCAGCTATAATGGTGATGATCTGTAACTAGTTTCCTTGAGAGGATATGCTGTCAGGCAGTTACAGAAAGCTTCCTTAACTTATGATTTAAATGTATGCTGTTCCCTTTGCGTTTAGGTTTTACTTAGACTATTAGAGGCATTTTCTCTTTCTTCTTCTTATTTGTGTTTGCTGTCTCCTAAGTACTGCTCTCTTCTGTCACACAATTCTTTGTTTGTTCTTCCCACATATTTGGCAGTGTCATCTGTCAGAACGGGATTGTGCACACCAAGCTGGAGAAGAAGAAATTGAGCATTGAATTACCTTGCATTCTGTGAAGTTTATTCATATATTTCCTGGGAGTTATTCGTAGTAAATGCCTAACTCCGTGTACTCAGTGTCCTTTGGGGGTCAGTGCAAATACACCCATTTAGCAGTTGGTTTCAGAATGACTTTGCATTTGCTGAGTACACATCCCCGAAAGTGAGGGAAACCAACCTTAACTTAATCGAGACCAATTCACAAAACAATTAAGACGGGCACAGAGATTTACAGCTGGAAGGGATCTTTGAGTTTCCTAGATAAAGTAATTGAGGGCAAGGGAGAGAGAGGTTGGTGGCAGGGTACTATATTTAATCCAAGATCACATAATTAGCAGCAAGACCAGAATTAAAATTCAAATCTCCAGTCTTGATGTATGAACTCAAACGTGTAGCATGGTGGAAAAGAGTGATGTGAAAAACAAAGGGTCTTGATTCTGGAGTGCCTCCTGCTTGGATGCTCTGAAAAAAAAAAAAAATAGCCCCGGGGTGGCCTCAGATTTCATTCTTGCCAATGAGCATTTGGATTTGAGAGGAGTATTACCATGTATTACCATTCCTTTTAGTGCAGTCTTTGAGTAGGTGGCCAAGAGCGAATTGGCCATCTGGAATAGTAAAGCCATCAGAATAGCTGCAGTGACATGTCTACCTAGCTCAGATCAATCCATATCAGAGAGTCAGACACAACCTTAAGCTGGAAACTATAGTTTGAAAGCTTGCCAGTGCCATTTTTCCTTTCCAGAAACAGCGTTTGGAATTGACTTGGAGGGAAGTATAACAGTAACATAGGTTGGTCTCTTAATAGTACATTTTAAGATTTAAAACCCAGGTAAGCCTGGGTGCAAAGGACAAAGATCTGAAAATTGTCTGCATATAATTATTTGAATTCCAGCAAACAAAACCCTCCATTCATCTTGATGACTGGAAGTAGTTTTAAGCTGGATAATGTTCAACCAGAAGAAGTTCAGAAAAAGCAGTCAGATGGTAAGTCATCTGGAAACCATGTCTTACATGTCATGTTGTTAGCAGGAGAAGTATAAGAGAAAATACGAAAACCATCTCTCAACTATTTCAAGAATTATCAAGTGGAAGAGGAAGCAGATATTTTACAGAAGAAACAATAAGAAACAATGGATATAAATTCCTAGGAACCAAATGTTGATCAAGTAACCAGAAGAGAATTATAGAAATTAGAGCTAACTGTTATACAGGCTATTTCATGAAGTAGTTAAATAATGATTAACTCATCATCTGAAAAGTAGAGACTAGATAACCAATCACCTGGTCGGGATTCTTAATGATGCCATTGATAAATAGAAGGCTAAACAGGATTATATGGAAAGATTCCTTCCAACTCTAAGATTCTATGACTTTATATAATTATTAGTATGGGATATTTGGTAATGTTTAGATTTATTCTTTATGTTTAGGGATTCTTTTCTTTATTACTCTGGAATCATTCACTACTGGATTTTTTAGTATTTCTCAAGATTCTTTGAATTAATTTGTCCCCGGGTATTTATCCGTGGATAATTCGTTCCTATAAAAGCTGAGAACCTGCAATATGTTAAGTACCATGTGTAAGGTATGGAGGAGATACAAGATGAATGAGAATTTATTTCTGTCCACGAGTTGCTTGGAGGCTGTAGCAACTCTCAGATTGTACTGTGTTTTACTTTCAGCTATGGACGTCAGAATTCGTTTAGTATGGGAAAGGGAAATAAAGGTGAAGTCAGGTTGGATGTAACAGCATGAGCCAGACTATGTGGCTAGGCAATGAGAGAACCATTAATGCTGCAACATCTAGCCTACAAAACCAGTCTTGGTATCAGATTGACATTCACATTTTTAGGGCACTACTGGCTATAACCTGTACCAGGTTCATTTAAGTTTGAGGAAGGAATGGGAAAGAGAGCATGTCAGCATGACAAGTTTTCCTCGAGTTCTTACAGCAGTTCAGGCTCTGCTTCCCAAATCCCACAAGTGGCAGCTCGGTTTTCAGAGTTGAGACCACATGGGTGGGTACAGACCACGGCAGCGTAGGCAAGCGTCGTGCGTTGACAGCCTGTGAGAGTGGTTGACAGGCCTGTTCAAGGGCCTCGCTTTTTATAAGAAACATCACACAAGGAGACCAAGGCTTGTATTTTCCAGTAGGTTTTTGTCCAGTTTTTGTCATGTAGACCTTCAGGGTCTATATGTTCGTTCAGGGTCCTCCCGGTACAGATGTAGTTCACCAGTCAGAGGTAATAAACAATGATATCTGCCAGCACTGGTTCCTGTTTATGCGTTTTCAAAGAAACAGAGCTGAGGAAGGTAAACCTGAAAACATCTTCCCACAGAGAAAAGGTGTACCCTGCTGCTAATCCTTTCTCCCTGGAGGGTCTGTGAGCTGAAGAAGGTTATGATTACTATGGTTCCAGAAGATTAGCTTGTAGTAAATGTAAGAGGAAGTGTTGGTAGTGAAACTGGAGGTGGGGAGACAGAGGTGGAGAGCAGTGCATGACATATAATAGACACTCAAATACATGCTCAAGAAACAAGAGAGCCACTTACAGTAATTACAGTGAAAAATAATGAGGATATGAAGATGTTGGCAATGAGAATGGGAAGAGAGAACAGATCAGATAACTAATATGGAAGTACTGAGGCCAGAATTTAAAACCTTTGTCAGGAACCTATAATAGAGCATCAGTTAATCTGACTCTGAGTGCTAATGTGAGCAGACAGTGAAGGAGAATATTTTTCCTATTCCACAAAAAGAAAAATATGAACGTGCGGATTTTAAAGCACTTATACAGAAGGAAGTAAATTAACATGTAATTTAGGAAGGATGAAATAGACATCTTGGATAGATGATTCTGCAATGAAAAGACCTTCAGCCCTTGGTCATCTCCCACTTGTTAAATAAGTATGAAGTTTAATATAGACTGCAAAATCTTAATTTTACACAGACCCTGGAATCAGTATGTCTAATATAATATCTCACCGTTACCCTAAACACAACCAACCTCCACCCCAAATAAGTGAAACAGAGATGAAGAAAAAATTTATTCATTCAGCAAATATTTATTGAGATCTTCTATGAACTAAGCACTGTCAAGGCACTTGTGAAATCTCCCATGATATAACAATAGATAAGAAATTCATATATTATGCTATGAGGTTGTAAATGCTGTGGAAAATAAAAAATGAGCATTTAATAAAATCCAGAATCTTTAGTAAGTAAGTTATTTGTATCTTGGGCTTAGATTTGTTTTTAATCTTTTTATTTTTATTTTTTTTGTGTGAGGAAGATCAGCCCTGAGCTAACATCCATGCTAATCCTCCTCTTTTTGCTGAGGAAGACTGGCTCTGAGCTAACATCTATTGCCAATCCTCCTCCTTTTTTTTCTCCCCAAAGCCCCAGTAGATAGTTGTATGTCATAGTTGCACATCCTTCTAGTTGTTGTATGTGGGACGCGGCCTCAGCATGGCCGGACAAGCGGTGCATCGGTGCACGCCCGGGATCCGAACCCGGGCCACCAGTAGCGGAGCGCGTGCTCTTAACCGCTAAGCCACGGGGCCAGCCCATTTAATCTTTTTTTTAAATAAATACTCTTATTCTAGAGATTTAGAAAAGGAGAAAAAAGCATATTTCAAATAGATTTCTGAATTTTTGGCTTATAGTTATAAACCGAATCATAGTTATAGTTATAATCATTATGTAACTTCAAGGGACCTCTTCTTTAACAGATATATTTTCAGTGATAAAAATAAGTGTAAGTTATTTCAAGTATTCAAAAAAGAAGCAAACCTTGTTTTGCTGTAGTCGTTCCCCTTGGTAGAAATCAGTATGTACTAGAATCCACTGGAAATCTTAATGTTATTTCCATATCAGTATTTGCGTCAATGGCTTATTACTTCATTAATCCGCTTAGTATATATCCAGAGAATGAATTTACAGATTTGGAATTTATTCATATTTTTTTCTCTCTCTTCTTCCACACATCTCATTTATGGAAAGGAATAGAAGTGAGACTTAAATTATTTGACTATGTAAAATTTCTCAAAAACTTTTGAGGAAAATAAAAGTATTCCATAAAGTGGTTTAGGGAAGCGATGTTCCCATCATTATGGGAGGTCTTAAATGGTGGATGTATCACAGCATTTCATTGGCTTCAGATTGATGCTATATATACCGCGTGTGCTTTAGTACAGCTTATCAAATCCCTCCCACTACTCTGGTTCAGAAACATAAGTTGAATGCACACGGTACGCAGGGAACTCACAGGAGCCCACTCTTTCCTCTAAACCAGATCCGGTACAGAAGGATTTCTGAATAACCTCAAAGACTGAAGAGTTTATTTGACATCCATGGCTGTAGTAGGATCAGAGAAAACATCATGCAATTAAATGAAAACGTAGTGTGTCTGTGCATTTCTTTTTTCCCGTAAGAGCATCCAAAGCATTCATCAGATTCCCAAAAGCTCCCACAACATTAAAAAGGTTAAAAATACCATTCCTCTGTCAGTTTTAGAAGTTACAGAGATCCAAACTGAGCCAACAGCACCCTGAGTAGATAGGTACACAAAGAGGGTCTGGAATTGAGCTACATTCTTTGATTTTTGTTTTATTACTTTTTTCTGGATGTGGCACTGGCTTTGGGCTTGGACTGAAAAACTGCAAGCTATTTTGCATTGCTGTGGGTATTATCGTTATCTAAACATTCTCTGGCCACCAAGGGAACCTGCAGAGATGAACAAGAAGCCAACTGGCCCATGGTATCAAATGGTGTATAAGCAGGCTAGTGAGAGGAGGCAAATACTTTCTGATGCCACAATTCAGTCAAGTAAACATAGGGTAGAACTGAATAGGCCATTTGAATGCTTGCAATTGTGGTAGATATCTGAAATACCTACATTGGGCTCACACACACAAGATCTGGCACATTCTGCGACAACTCACACAAGGTAAAACATCACTCTGTAGGATACTTATTTGATGATTATAAAGAGGATTATAAGCATCACAATATTTTATAAACACTTTAGCCATTTTTAAGAATAATCAAAAGTTCTTTTTTATTCTGTTTTCCAGCTATGCTGCTTTTAAAAGTAATCAGTCAGTCCATTAAAATTACAAAAGTATTAACGTATATTTTAATAAAATCAATCACTTGAAAAATCTTTCAAAAAACGACTGAACCCAATATAGTGTTTCCTTCCTACCTTACCTCAAAAACCCATCACAAAAAGGATTGGAGTATAGACTTAACAGAATCTAGTTGAAAAATCTGGCTCTTGCCTATAGGAAGCCTTTTGGCAGCTTGACTTTTGGCAGCTGTCAATGACCTGGAAACCTGAAGCTGTGGAATACAGGTTGATGAGTTTTATTAAATTAGTCAGCAGTGAGAGAATAGAAGAGCTTGAAAAACTAGATAGAGGCAGAAATGATACAATGGAGAAAAGTGTTGAAAGAAGGGATGGAGTAGAACAAAGAGGTGGTGTGGTACCTGAGCCAAAAGAGCCAACGTACAAACTGCTTTCTGGCCCATGTTACAACTGGCCCATATAGTACTTCTATAATAGCAATTTCCTTTTTTTTTTTTTTGGTGAGGAAGATTGGCCCTGAGCTAACATCTGTGTTCATCTTCCTCTGTTTTGTATATGGAACGTCGCCACAGCACAGCTTGATGAGTGGTGCATCTGTCCGTGCCCAGGATTCAAACCTGCGAACCTCGGGTAGCCGAAGCAGAGCACACAAACCTAACCACTACACGACCGGGCAGGCCCCAGCAATTTCCATTTTTAATAAACTAAAGAATCATCTTTTTGTTGTTGTTATTAATATTTAACATTCCCAAGCTTCACATCAAAAATTTTAATTCAATATGTCTTGATTTCAGTCCAGGAATCTGACTTTGAATAATGATCAGGGTGTCTGTGGGACACATTTTGAGAAAGTTCCTGTTAGGGACTGAATTCTGTTCTCTCAAAATTCATATGTTAACCCTAACACCCAATATGGCTATAATTAAAAGTAGGGCCTTTAAAGAGGTTTATTGTTGTAAGTGCCCTCAAGACAGTTCTGACTCCCAGCGACCCTGTATACAGCACAGCCAAACCCGGCTCAGTCTCTTTTGCACCATTCAACACTATACAGACAATGTGTTACTCATACGGTTTTCATGGCCAGTTTTTTTGGAAGTGTATAGCCAGGTCCTTCTTCCCAGTCTGTCTTCATGTGGAAGCTCTGCTGAAACCTGTCCACCATGAGTGACCCTGCTGGTATTTGAAATACACCATAGCTTCCAGCATCATAGCAACCTGCAGCTACCGCAGTATGACAACCAATAGGTAGACGGTGTGGTTCCCTGACCGGGAAATGAACCCGGCCCATGGCGGTGAGAACACTGAATCTTAACCACTAGACCACCAGGGCTGGCTCTTTAAAGAGGTAATTAAGGTTACATGAGGTCATAAAGGTGGAGATCTAATTTGATAGTACTGGTGTCCTTATTAGAAGAGGAACAGACACCAGGGGTGCATGTGCCCAGAGAAAAGGCCACGTGAGGACACAGCAAGAAGCGGACCATCTGCAAGCCAAAGAGGGAGGCCTCAGGAGAAACCAAACCTGCCAACACCTGATCTTGGACTTCCAACCTCCCGAACCATGAGAAAATAAATTTCTGCTGTTTAAGTCACCGTGTCTGTGGTATTTCAATATGGCAGCCCTACCAAACTAATACAGCATCCTAGAACATCATTCATACAATGTGTCTAGTACATGCTAGGTATTTTTGATATAAGTGTGCTGAGCACTAAGTACACAGGATTCCTTCCTTTAGGGAACATAATTTTGTTGACATTAATTATCAAAAAATTGGGAGAAATATTGAAGCCAACAAGGTACAGAAACATCTCAGCTTGTTCATTTCTCAAGAGATGTCATAATTGTCAAGGAGTATGGTTTCTGATTCTTGATTATCACTGTTTTGTTTTGTTTTTTTCCCTGAAACAGAAAACAGGAGTCAATATCTCTTGGAAATTCCACTACTTTTTAATTTTTAATTAGGAAATTGGGATCTTCTTTTACTGGGGTCAAAAGTAAAGTCCCAAGGGACAATTAGTTTGAGTGCTAATTAAGCCACCAAGTCAAACACTTGTCAGACATGCACACTATGAATCTGAATAACTGCATCTGGTTTTGTGACAGAAAGGAAAACATCATTGTCTCAAGAGAAATCCTGGGAGCAACTCCACTAGAGCTCTTCACAACTGACAAACGGTCAGGGAGTTTGGAATTGGTGTGTGGAGGAGAAAATCCAACTCCAATGGGGAGTCTGGCGTAGTACAGCATCACAAACCAGGAAGGGGCTAATGTTCACCACATGATTGCTGCAGGTGCTCACACTCCTAGAATTGTAACCGAGTGTCACAAAGAGAGTGTCTTCTTGTTTGCACTCTGTTGGTGACAAGCCTTACCATCCTTGCTGCCTTCTCGTAGTCCGAGGCTCTTCCCACTGGGTTATCATCTCCAATCTGTCTATATTCAGAAGGTCGGGGCAGATGTCATATCTGTCTTCTCTGCCAGGGGGATAGAAGTCACACAATATCCACAGGGTTAGGCAGAACGATGAAAGCCATTTTGTGAAGAGATGAAGGGTCTAAACTTGGGATGGAAGAACAAAAACAGCTGCCAAATCCAAACGGCTGTATGGGAGCTGGCAGCCAAAACAGGGCAAAAACAAATAGCTCTGCTGCTGAGCAAAGATTATACTGATAAACAAACTGGTTAATAGAATGGAAATAAGCTGAACCTGAAAGAAGTCTGGAGGCAGACTAAACATGCACAGAATGCGCCTGATTTCAGCCACCGCTGCTTCTTCATGGACATGTTGGGCGTATTTTAAGGGGCCAAAATTACCAAAACAACATGCATGTTAAACAAAAGTACAAAAAGGAGAGAGCTTGTGTTTGTGCTCATTCTTCTTGGCATTTCGTGCCGGTTCCACAGTTAGTGCCCTTCCCTCCTGCTCCAAGTTGGTAATGGAAATGTTTGTTCTATCCTAGTGGAATTAATAGGCACAATATTAGAAGGTGCATTAACAGCTCTTGTAGTTACATTACTTTCCAAGTATTGGCCAAGAGAAGCTGAAAAAAGTGAAGGAAAATGGCTTCGGGGTTGAAAACAGTCACTTCTGTTGTATTCTTTGAGTGTATAGAGTGTGCATAATTTCCAATATACTCCCATTATTATTTAGATGAAATTGAATAGTATGTGTAAGGGCATGGAGTGTGTGACAGACCAACTCAAAGGACTAGAGAATATCCTTGATATCAGTTATGCTCTATACTTTTAACATGTTATTATTTATAAAATACTTCAGGATGGATTATCTTTTATGTTACTCACCTTGAAGGTCATTAAGATGGGGGTTACTACTTCCCTTTACATGATGATAAAGCTGAGGTTCAGAAAGGTAAATGTTTTCCACTACCTTCCCCACATTCAGTCAACCAGCAAGTGGCAGATTTGGAATTCAAATTGAGTATCAGTTTTTCTTATTCCTTGTCTGATATGCTTTCTCCTTTATCTGATTGCCTGTCTCATAAAGCAGAAGCACTCTATAAATTGACAGTGTTCCTAGAAAGTGTTGCTAATTTCAATGGGCCAGTTGAATCCATTCCTGGTTACCAGAGGTGGAAGACCTAGAACAAAGGGACCTGAGAATATATGAGAAATTTGGAAGGAAAAAGTTTGAATTGTGATCCAGTTTGAGTCAGCTAGCACCAAATCCCAAGAGCCAATTATTAGCATCTCTTCACAACTCCCTGTTCAGTAGCTTGAAATTGGCCATGGTGGGAGTATTTACATCAGAGAAAAAAGCAAATGCTATGTACAATCAGGGCTTTTTTTTCTGGAGAGATAGTTAAATAATATTTATTAGCACATTGGGGTGGGAGGTCGGTTATGGGTAAAGAGTAATAGAAAAGTATGGTCTTTGGAATAAAAAGGACTTTGGTTTTAATTCTGACTCTACCACGAGACAGTAGAGTGACTTTGGCCAAATTACTTATCCTCGCTGAGTCTCTATTCCCTCCTAAGTATAAGCAGCTAATAACCCCCTTGCAGAGTTGTAGGATTAATGATCATGTATGTAAGTGCTGACATACAAAAGGCAGTCAATTTTAGATGTTATTATTAGGATTATTAGAAACCTCACCTCTTTTTCCTTTTGTGACAAGTTTCCACATGAGTAAAGTCAAAATCACATTAGTGCTCTGTGGAAGATGTATGATATTGGAGAAAAGATTTTTTAAAATGGATAAAAATGATAAAATCTGTTGGGATCTTTAGAAACAGGTACCCTTATAATTCTAGCTATTTACTGTTGCTACACAATGCAACAGAATATAAAATCCAGCTACGAGAGAGCTACTTTTGCCAAATTGAAGTAACAGGAGGTAAATGGTGCTGCTCTCCTCCGAAGGATCTGTGGATTTATAAATTGGTTGGAAGCATAGGGTTTTGGTTATTTTGTTTCGTATGATTCACAGCACCAAGCACTGCAGTCCTAATTTTATCCTGGGGCATCTATTCAATACTTGCTTGGATAGAATAGTGCCACCAACCGCGTCCTCATAAGCACTGCCAAATATCCAAGTTTCTTTTTCCTGTTTGGAGAGGAATACACTCTAAAGAGCATCCATGAAGCCTAAGCTAATTTTTTTTTTTTTTCTTTTCAGGATGACAACTCAATGCTTGTATCAAAGTGAGAGTTTAGATTAGGAGTGAGATTTTCATAAGAAGCATTTTATTTTAACATTCTGGGACTCGAGGAACATGAGACAGAGAGTACAAATATTGTGAAATCTTCAAGAATATGCAAGGTAATAAACATAGTAGTGGTGAAACTAGCAACAATCCAGAAGCCAAAACAAGCACACAAAAACAAAACAACGAAAACTTGTTTTTGTTTAGTGGAAATGCCAAGGAGCTTAACTGCTCCCAGCGTCTCAGACTCAGGGAAATCTGGTGCTTTTTTGATCCTTCAGGAACATCGCATTGCAGGGGTTTAAAGGAAACTGTGGTGCCTGCTAATACCGTATAGAACAAGCCACCTAGTAGGAAGTCCTCCCACTGAGGCACGATTTCATGTTGCAAATAACAGATTTTGAGCTACCCCATTTTCAGCTTATTCCACAAAAAGAGCTGTTAAACATCAAGCACGTCGTATATGTGATTATATGTATTTTTTTGAAACCTGGTCATAAAAGTATAATTGATGGCTTTGATTAATGAAGTGATTAAATGGTCTCTCCTCAAAAAAAAATGAAACATAGAACCATGGTTGTGGATCAGGAAGCCATTGAAATGGGTGTTAAATTTACACCTGCTTCTTTGCATGCAAATAGATAAACATGTCTACAGGACAGAGGTTTAGGTTCTGAAATGTGAGGTTATATTAGTAACAAGGTATGCTTTGTGTTTTCCTATTTAAAGAGCTGTATCCAAATCATTGGCGGATGTTCAGAAGGAAAAGTATCCTCCAGAATTGGCAAAAAGACCAACAGTCCACTCAATAGACCTTTCATATTACTGAGAAAAAATATTTCACTTTGTGTTCCAAGAGAAATGACACTTTGCTAGGAGATACTAGCATCAGGAAACTTGAATACTTTTAGATGATAAACTGTAGTTACTCATGTGCAATCTCCAAAATAATGCCTTATGGAAATTTTGTATTTGCAAAAATGCAAGTTTGTTTTGCGACACCAATAACATTAAAGGACTGCTGGTATGGGCAGTAGTCTTCCCAGCCCCCCAAATGGAATTGCTCATGATGGATTTCCCTTACTCTCTTAATCACTGACAAATGCTTTCTTTCCCAGTTTGTCAAGGAAAAAAATTTAAGGAAAAATCACAGGCCTACTTCAATGCCTTGTATCTTGGTGGGATTTTGCAATCGTTCTACCTGTACTTTTCAGCTCTTCATATATTGGTAGATATTTGAGGTTTGCTTTCACAACTACAGCAATCTGAAAATTGCCTAAAAGGATATTTCCCCTCAGGCCCTGGGGAGCTCAAATGTATCAGACCAAAAAGTTTGATTTTATTTGTAGTAAAAATGGTAGAGCACTATAACAAAAATCAAATGGTCTAGTGGTGCAAGCAAAGAAAATAGACCTTCTCCCCGGAAAAAAGCCTATTGGAGTTCTTGCTTTAAGGGTGAAAAGTAAAGCCATCTGACCACGACAAAGCTGCATGGTATTTTGTTTATTGTCTGAATTTGTAGGGCTGGAGGCCAATGATGGAATGCAACCGTGGACCCGTTGACTAACACGGTGCAACTCTGCACCACTTACCTTGGATTAGAGTTGTGTTCTCAGGCAATAAATACATGCAAACTGGAAATGATGAGTTTCTGGATCTCTACAAAGTATCCTTTTTTTAAATCCAAATTATAGCAGAATTATTAGGCAGAAGAATTCATTTGAAAATTTATAGAGACAGTGCAGTATGCTAGGGAAGGCACATTATTGTGTGTATTTGGAAACATCTTTTTATACCTAATTGGATTTCTCTGGTTCTTAATTAAATGTTACAATTCAAGTCAGCAATTGGCTTTATAAACTCTAAGTTTGAGGGAAGTGGAGCTATAAATTCAGTTTAGCATTCTGCTTTAATATGTAGGACACTGGCCTAGACCATGAAATAGCAGATCTAGCTTTTTGTCTCATGGTTTTTGTGGACTAACTGCTTAATGTCTTTGAAGCTCATTTCTTCTTTTATAAGAGCGACAATGTTCTGGGGAGTAATGAGACCAAACCTACTCTGAGCTTCTTGGAGAGAATCAAGCCTGTAGAATTCCTGATGATGGTGTTATAAAGAAAAAGAAGTATCATTAACCACAACCATCTGACTGAAATGAGTTTGAATTCACTTTAAAAAAATACAGATATCAAAGATAAATACATTTTCCTTTCTTTGGAGACATGAGAAAACAAGAAGACTGTATATATATAATTATATTATTTATTTATTTATTTATTTACTTACATTCTGATAGTTTTTGTCATTTTTGAGGTCAGCTGGGTTTTGGAATATATATTATTCAAATTCAGCAAACAGTTATTGTGCAACTAATTAAAGTTCAAGTACTCTGTTGGGCACAGAGGTGATGAATTAATCCAGATGGTTCTTCCTCTCAAAAGGCTCACAATAGAGAGTGAGTAATAAGTATTTAAATAGCTCACTGTTCTACAAGAGAGAATTAAATGAAGACCACTTCGAGTGTAAAGAATTTTTAACAGAAACAAAGAAAAGAGAATAATTCTGAGGTAGATGAGCAGTAGACAGAGAAAACTTCAAAAAAATATTTTTTTTAGTTATACATTGAAGGCTGAAAAAGATCTTACTAAGTAAAAAATAAGAGAAAGCTATTCACTACAAGCTGAGAAAAATCCCCTGAGGAACATCGAGAAAACTTATGAAGATTTAGGGAACAAATTTGGTGTGTTTTTATTATTATCTCTATTAACAGCCACGTAGGGATGTTTTAGCCATAAGATAGGCTAACAGTAGATCTCTTTGAGTTTATAAGTTGAGGACTATCCGCTGGAAGCTAGAGATTCTGAGTTTTTTCCATAGTACTGCTACCTGTGAGATTTTATTGGCAGTCCGATTTTCTCTCAACTAGATAATATTGCTAGATTGTAAGAAATATGGAATATTTTCCAACGGCCTTTACACTTCAGGTTCAATACCTGAAAGACATAGCGCTTTCAGATCATAATTTTCCAAATTTCATATATTTATAGTCAAGTCTGATGGGGTTTGGAACATGCTATGGCAAATTATGGCACTTTGGCATATTAAATATTTTAAACTGAAGAAATTTGAGAAATGGCAGGTGTGGGAACAACTTTGACCTCCCACTTTTCTCCCCTGAAGCAGGTCATAAGATCCTCTTGTGAGAGATGCCCTCCCTGTACCTGGAGGAAAAGAGCATCCTTATCTCTGAAGTCAGAGGGACGCCAATGGGAATCCAAATGAACAGGGCTTCCTAAATTTCTGCCAGTTTACTACCCTTAGCTCCTGCTGTTTTGTCCTAACATGTTTTCTATGACTTTCCATTCTTCATTAAGCCTAATATTAAAAAGTTCAGGTTTAACTGTTTCTTTGAGTCTTCATTTCCTTATAAAGGCTCCAGTGTCATAAAAACTTGTATTAAATAAATATGTATGCTTTTCTCCTGTTAATCTGGCTTTTGTTCGTCCAATTTACAGGGCCTCAGCTGAAGAACATAGAAGGGTAGCAGGAAAAATAATTTTTTCTCCCCTACACGTACATATGATATTCACTCGTTTGGTGTTGGAACTAACCATTGTTTTATTAATTACGCAGTATTTTGCCATATAATAGAAGTCTTCTCAATTCAAAGATATGAAAACTAAGACTAAAAGAAGTTAAATAATTTATCAAAGTTCACCAAACTAGTTTGTAATAGATTTGGATCCAAACCCCCAAAATTCCTGTTTTGTTTTTCATAACTCTTTTTTTCTACTATAGGGGAAGAAAAATAATTTTCCCTCTACCCTTCTAAGTTATTGGCTGAGACTCCCTCTGTAATAAAAAGACAGATTAACAGGAGAAAAACAAACAAAAGTTTCATAATGTGTATACATCCCGTATACGTAGGAAATACCCAGGAAAACTGAGTAACTCTCAGAAAAGGGCCAAGCCACCACCATAAATACCATCTCCAGCTAAAGACAAAAGAAGATGTTGTGGGTAGAGAGCCAGTTATAGGAGGTTTTCAGGCAAAGCACAGTAAACAAGGATATGGTTGTTGTGCAGATTTATGTCCATGCCCTCTCCATTGACAAGAGTTTCTAGGGTTTAGTCCCCCTCCTCCACCTGGTACAGAGATGGAGACACCTGTAAAAATGGAGATTTCCTTTATAAGTGTAAAAATCTCTTACAAAAAGCATAATTTCTACTTGGTTTTCAGAGGCATATTTTGGAGTGGCAAATTCTGCTCCCCTTTGCTACTGTGCTCTACTACTCTTTCATCTGCAATTGATATTTTAAAGATATAATTAAACCCCATTTGGTATTAACAACTATTATTAAATGGAACACATTTCTCAGGAGAAAAAATGAAAAATACTTTTTTCTCTGCAGTTGGCAGGTTCAGTTTTATAACTTGAGTACCTATGTCAATATGCATTGGTTAAAAATTTGACAGAAGTGGAGCAGTTGAATTTTGCTGAATTTACACGATTCTTCTTTTCATGCCTGACCTTATCACATACAATAACATGCTTGCTTTATTTGCTACAACTGATTGCCTTTGTGTGATAGATTCTTATTGCCCATTTAGCAGAATTTCTCTGCCCTGCAGACAATCTGCAAATGATATTAATTTAGTTGCTACACTAACATTTCAAGATATGGCATGAGATTCTATTTCCACAATTGTTTCTTGACATATTCATTCTTAGGACAGTAAAATGCTCACATGAGCCCTACAAAAAAAGACATATTATTTCTTCTCTCTCATTCCCATGTTCTCTCAGAACTAACTGATTAACTGAGGTCAATTGAGAGTAGATCTGGGGTAAGGATAGGTATAAAAATGGGCATTTTGAGTTAGGATGATTCAGAAATCCCAAGGTGAAAGATGTTTAACCATACTTAGCTTTAGGGGAGCAAAAGTGGACTAAACTGTCAGGAAAAAAATATACGGGGGCCGGCCCGGTGGTGCAAGCGGTTAAGTGCGTGAGCTCCACTGCAGCGGCCCAGGGTTCGCCGGTTCAGATCCCAGGTGCACACTGACACACCACTTGGCAAGCCATGCTGTGGCGGTGTCCCATATAAAGTAGAGGAAGATGAGCATGGATGTTAGCCCAGGGCCAGTTTTCCTCAGCAAAACAAAAGAGGAGGATTGGCAGATGTTAGCTCAGGGCCAATCTTCCTCACAAAAAAAAAAAAAAAACAACTTTGAAATGAGCAAAATAAAAAAAATTCTAAGAGTCTTGAGTATCTTTCCCTAAGTGACTATGGCTACTTTTAACCCTGGTGTGGAAAACCAATAATAATACAAATGATGCTTTGAAAAGCAAATGGATTGTGCTTAGTGGAATGCAATTGATTATTGCCCAATGGATAGAGTAGTCTTACATCTTTTGTAATTCATTTCAGCATTTGTTATTGCCCAGATATGTGTACTTATTTGGATTCTCATTTGAACTAGTTATAACATTTCACCACTCCTCTTACTCAGTTAAGTAAATTGACACAAGATTATTTAAAATGATATGAGTCATGATTTTACCTTTCTTTCAAAAATTCTTTTAACAGTGTAAATCAGTGGTTCCAAATTCTGGTGTGCATTACAATCCTCTGGAGGTCTTGTTAAGACACAGAACCCTGGGCCCCATTTCCAGAGTTTCTAATTCAGTATTCCTGGGTGGGGCCCAAGAATGTGCATTGCTAGCAAGTGCCAGGTAATATTGATGCTGATCCAGAGACTGTACTGTCAGAACCACTGGTAAAAATTGTAGTCCCCTAGACTGATGATGACAATCCCAAGAAAACTTCATTTTACCTAAGCAAAAACATGTTCGTTCTAAAACCTAATCTGCAGCCTAAAACTATTTTTCAGGTCCCTATGTGAAAAGAATGTCCATTCATTTTTTTCCGCTATCGCTGGATAAATCAGCCTCTTAAATCTCCTGATTTGGGCATTAGAAATAGTGGCAGCTTCTATTAAGTGATGTGATGGGGAATAGGAAGGTATCATAGAAGACAATATAAGCTTCACTCTAGACCAATTATGTAGTTAATTACTCTAGTGTGTGAACTTAGCCTTCAAAGCAATCTCATTTGGGCTGAGGAAAAAGCTACTACAGACAATTATGGGATGTGTGTGATGTTAGAAAGGGGAAGACAGAGCTGTAGTTGAGAGAACAGTGTAAATGCTGAGAAGCGTAATCTGAAATAAACATAAGTGAAACTGTGTTTTCCCTGAGCTGTAGTCTTCATTGCATAACAGGTCCTTTCCATTCTAATTTCTATGATTCATTTGCTTATTGGGACAAGTTATATATTTTTCTTCTTTCCCCTTTCCTATTTGCAGGATATGCATTATCCTTCCCTGTTGTGGCTATAGAATTCAATATAAATTTTCATTGTCAGACAGAACGGTAGCAATGGGGAGTAATTTAAACGAGCAAACATCTTTTTCCTATTTAAATCAAAAGGAAAACCTGATACTCATAGGTGAACACCATACACTGACCTAAAGATGTGACCATTGTTTTCCTTTTGTATTCTCACATTCCATAAAAAAAGAAAAAGCAAGCCCTATCATTGGTATGCTGATAATGGGAAAAATACAGGCAGAACTTTCAAATACTTAAGAGGTGGCTTTTTAAAAGCCTTTTGTGAACCTATAAAACGTAAGGTAAATTAAATCTAATTTGCATGCAATTTGTCATGTATTTAGAGGTTGGTAACAATTAAGAAGTGCAATTTGTTTTTTAGCACTGTATTTCTCTTTGATGTGCATTAAAAAATGCATCAACACATTTCTGTCAAATTCATGAGATTACAATGGTGCACTCTAGTGGACAAAGTGAACACTTGAAATTATACATTAAATTTCTGTAAGGTTTTCATAATTTTATATATGTGAACTGACCTATATTTAGTTCAAATAGAAACTCAGTAATGACATTTTGTGTAGGTGGAAGACGGAGTATTATTTCGGGGGGGGAGAATTTGTGGATGGGACAATGTCTCTGAGTTAATTTGGATTTAGAAAGTAGGTTTCTTTTCCCCCATCCTTTTTTTTCCTTCCCCTTCCTTCTCCTTTTCATTTTCTTTTAACCAAAAAATCCTCAATTCAACATTATAAAGCAAATATAAAGGTGGGACTTGAAAACTGAGGACATAAATGAAACGCCTTATTATCATCAATTTGAGGGCCATTTTAGGTTTTCGCTTTGGTGGATAAAGCTATTTTAGCAAAAGCATTCTGCAATGGTACCTCTTCATATTTCTTGAATGTGGGTTGTCAGGCAAATAGAATATCAGAAGCATCTAAAATAGAAATTCATAAAGACTTTTTAACTGGTTGGTACTCAACACTAATATTAGAAGGAGTAAAAATATCTGTGCAATACCTAAACTTCACTTAGGTTTTTTTTCTGAATGCAGTGATATTTTGAGACTGAGATTTTTGCCTCTGTTATTCTAAATTATCTAGTAATGATGCATACTTCAATGTAAATCTTCTCAAGTAATTTTCGTATTACCTATATACTCTTTAAAAATATCCACAGGTGAAGTTTAGTTTTTTTAAATTTCTCAAGTGTTATCTTAGAGTCTTTAACAGATAAGGTGTTTTAATGTTTATGATACTTACAAATTACATATAATTTGAGAAACAGTAACTTGTTTATCCTCATAACTAATGTTTCCATAACTAAAATATTAGGAAAAGAAAAAGTGGAAAAGAAAAGACAAGGGTGTAATCTGTTTAAATACTAAGCACCTAAACTCTCTATTTCAAAGTAAGGTCATACTTCTACGAATAAAACCTTTTTTTCTTTAACCTTTGTTATCAATTAAAAAGAGCTATCTAAGAAACAAACTATACCCCTAGTGACTTTGCATATTATTGTAGAGAATGTTTAATACAAGCCATGCCTTGTCGTGATGGAATGGCCCAATAGCCACCTGCAATTGTAACTGTGCCTCTCAGGAATACAGGTTGGCATATGTTTCTCTCAATCCTAGCCCATAGCTGGTGTGCAAATCTTTGAGAGGAAGCCCCATGAGCATTCTTCGACAAGGAAGTTGTAAATATCAGCAGGCTGCTGAACATGAGTTTGTGAAGAACGTTTCTAATCTAATCCCTTATTCCAGTTCTGGCTCACTCATGAGACTCAACTGGCCCTAAAATAATCTTAAATTTGAACTTACTGCTTCAGGACAGTACATAATGCTATTAGCATGATAAATGAGGCTAAAGGAGTTGCCTCTACTCATTCTCTCTGATCCACTTATAAGAATTTTGTTAAATTCAACTGAGCATACCTGTTCGAAGTAAATGAACTTATTTTATTTTTTGGCTTTAAGATAGTCCTACTGAAACAGAAAAAGAAACTCCAACCTAATGGGAAACAGAACTAGACACTGCTAGGTACTGTCTCAATTCAATTTCTTTATTTGAAACAACAGAAAACGCAACAGAAACTAGGTATTTCTAGAACCAAAATGAGGTGGGTACAGGAGTAGCTCACAGAACTGAAGAAAGAGGTTCACAACCAATGCCTGGGAAATACAGGTACTATGAATGTCCAGGAGATATCAGAATTATAAATTTGTGGACCTTCTTTGGAATGCTCTATCAAAGAACAGAGCATAAGAAGATTTGGTCTTTAGAAAAGTTTCAAATTCTCAAAAGAAAGAGTCTGATTGGCCCATATGCTAACACAGAAAGATGGGGTTCTACCTGACATGCATAAAAAAAGCCGATTATTTACGGCATCAGCTTTTGGGAAAAGAAAACAGCTTTATTGCTAGATCAATCTACAAGGAGACAGGTGGCATATGCCCTCAGATCTGTCTCCCCAAACCAGAGCTTGGGGCAAAATTTATGAAATGAAGAGCAGGGTGGTCTGAAGTGTGGAGATAGATGATTGGAGATACGGAGAAGCGAGGTAATGGATGATCTCCGCAAGCATGGTCAAGCTTCATGGCTCTGCATAGGACGCATGCTCACAGAATGGGGGAATTACTGTGATCTGAGGGTGGAATTTTTTGTTTTTGTGTTTTTTTTGTGTGTGTGAGGAAGACTGGCTCTGAGCTAACATCCATTGTCAATCCTCCTCTTTTTCTGAGGAAGATTAGCCCTGAGCTAACATCTGTGCCCATCTTCCTCTATTTTGTATGTGGGACGCCACCAGAGCATGGCTTGATGAGTGGTGCGTCAGTCCGCCCCCAGGATCCAGGCCTGTGAACCCTGGGCCACCAAAGCAGAGTGCACAAATTTAACTCCTATGCCACTGGCCCGGCCACAGAGGGTGGAGTTTGTAGCTCCTTGACATCAATAAGGTCACTTATCGATCATTTGCGCAGGCCCAGTTTGATAGGTTGGTGGTCTCAACTGGCCTGAACTGGACAAGGGGTCTCAGTTCCTGAAAAACCATTCTCAATTACTCTGTTGATAAGATGGAGTCAGTTGAACTGGACCTAAAGGGCCCTAGGTTACACATATTTGGTCAAACAATAACTCTTTAGTCAAGTCCCCTTGATTCAGTTGATAGTAGGAACTATGATATTCAGCTTCATGGGAATCACTTAGCAGAATGAATGAAAAGAGGATATGGTCAGCAGAAGGAGAGAAGGGATGCTGAGTAGCCAAAACAATCAAATACTCGTTACATTCCAACTCCTGTCTCAGCACTACACACATACCCATATACTGACAATTCAAAAGTATTCTCTTTTAACAAAATGCAATTATCTTATATATTACTCAAAATAAACTTACCCTTTCCCAATAGAAAACAGACTCAAGTCATGTTTACTTTACATTCATATCACTGGCATGGAGAAGAGGTATGCTTCTTTAGGTCCTGAATTATTCTTCCACTTATAACGTGATTTCTTATTGATATTTTGTGATTTGTACATAGCACCCCAAAACTTGAGGGAGCAATTGGTATGAGGATTAATTCTTAAATAGCATTGTCCAGCCTTTAGTCCTATAATGCTAGTTGCATCTGTACTATGGAGTATGTACCATGCATATAGTATTTTCCTAAAATCTCTTTTGGTTGACATTTACTTTTTCATTACTCCATGTGCTGTTCCATCCCCAACTCAGAGTTGAACATGAGAACCAGATAAACAATAGACTACATAATCTTGGCAGAATTCTTTGACCCTGAATGAAGAGAAGACCCAAATAGTGACAAATGAAGTTGCCTGTGTTGGGGAGGAAAAATCATTTTTCTTCTACCCTTCTAGGTTCTTGGCTGACCTAGACCCCCAGTAATAGAAGACATATTAACAGGAGAAAAACAAACTGAAATTTAATCACATGTATACCTCTTGGATACATGAGAGATACCCAGGAAAACTGAGTATCTCTAGGAAGTGACCCAAACCACCACTTATTTTTTTTTTTTTAATTTTTTGTTTATTGCAGTAACATTGGTTTATAACATTGTAAAAATTTCAGGTGTACATCATTGTACTTCTATTTCTGCATGGACTACATCATGTTCACCACCAAAATACTAATTACAACCCATCACCACACACATGTACCGAATTATCCCTTTCACCCTCCTCCCTCCCCCCTTCCCCTCTGGTAACCACCAATCCAATCTCTGTCCCTATGTGTTTGTTTATTGTTGTTATTATCTATTACTTAATGAAGGAAATCATACGGTATTTGACCTTCTCCCTCTGACTTATTTCACTTTGCATTATACCCTCAATGTCCATCCATGTTGTCACAAATGGCTGGATTTCATCGTTTCTTATGGCTGAGTAGTAGTCCATTGTGTATATATACCACATCTTCTTTATCCATTCGTCCCTTGATGGGCACTTAGGTTGCTTCCAAGTCTTGGCTATTGTAAATAACGCTGCAATGAACACAGGGGTGCATGTACCTTTGCAAATTGGTGTTTTCAAGTTCTTTGGATAAATACCCAACAGTGGAATAGCTGGATCATATGGTAGTTCTATCCTTGATTTTTTGAGGAATCTCCATACTGTTTTCCATAATGGCTGCACCAGTTTGCCCTCCCACCAGCAGTGTATGAGAGTTCCCTTTTCTCCACATCCTCTCCAACACATATTGTTTTCTGTCTTGTTAATTATAGCCATTCTGACGGGCGTGAGTTGATATCTCATTGTAGTTTTGATTTGCATTTCCCTGATAGTTAGTGATTTTGAACGTCTTTCCGTGTGTCTGTTCAAACCACCACTTTAAATCCTATCTCCAGTTAAACATAAAAGAAGATGCTGGGAGGGGGGAACGAGTTATTGGAGGTTATCAGGAAAGGAATGGTAACCAAGGGTAGGTTCTTGGGCAGATTTAAGTCCATGCCTTCTCCATTGATAAGAGTTTCCAGAGTTTTAGCCATCCTCCTCTTGCTGGTACACAGAAGGAGACACCCTTACAAATGGGGATTTCCCTTATAAATGTAAATGTCTCTTACAAAAGGGTAACATCTACTCAGTTTTCAGAGTTTGTCCTGTGACTTAAAAAAAGCAGCTCAAGATAATCCTTATGCCAAAGAGTCATATTTTGGGGTGGCAAATTTTGCTCCCCTTCACCTGCAATAATGCCTAGCCTCCTAATAAGATTGTATACCTTTAGTTTTGATTCACTGTAGATGGAAAATTTAGCATTCAACTATGGTTAGCAATAGTCCGGTTTATTAACCCCTTGCATAGCCTTTGAATTAATTATGGGACTATGGGGTTTGAGTAACTGAAAACCCAGACTTGCATAAAATCTAAGGATATGTGCTCTTTGAATAACAGGAAATCCAAAGGTAAGGTATTGTTTTGAGTTGAATTGTGTCCCCCAAAAAAGACATGTTGAAGTTCTAACCCCTAGTACCTCAGAATGTGATGTTATTTGGAAATAAGGTCTTTACAGAGGTAATCAAGTTAAAATGAAATTATTAGCATGGACTCAAATCCAGTATGATTGGTGTCCTTATAAAAAGGGGAAATTTTGACATAAACAGATAGACATGCACAGATGTGAATAAACATGGAGAGAAGACAACCAACTACAAGCCAAGAAACTCCTGAGGCTACAGAAGCTGAGAGAGAAGCCTGAAAGAGGTCACTCCTTGGTGCCTTCCTAGGGAGCATGGCCTTGCCTATGCCTTCATTGGCCTCCAGAAACGTGAGACAATAAATTGCTGTTGTTTTAAGCCACCCACTTATGGTACTTTGTTATGGCAGCCCTAGGAGACTAATATGGGTAGAATCTACATGCATATTACCATCATTGCTCTGGTACCATTTCCCTAGAATTCTCTTGATTCTGCCCTCTTTGGTGTATCAGCTTGGATTTTAGGCTTGCTACATCATGTTCACAAGATGATTCCAGCAGGATTTGGGCTTTTTTATCCTCAGAACGGCAAGAAGAGAGAAAACGTCTCCTCAATTGTGGAAAAAAGTTGTTTGATTTGACTGATCATGTGTTACTTTTGGACCAATAACAGTGATCTTGGGATACCAGGTATTGATTGGATTGAGCCTCAGTTCCTAAACCAATAACTGCCAAATGGGGAGGACATGGAGGGATTGCTATATGTATCTTAGTTTAATCAGAATCTACCTCTGGAGCTGGAATTAGCACCCTGAATTACATGGGTTTTATGGGAATTGGGGTCTACATGAAAAGTCCAGGGTTCTTTTAGGAAGAAGCATAGAGGATGATTCCATGGTACCCATTTTATCCTCCATCCTTTCCACTGTGGCCAACACTGGAATGGCTGCAAACTTTGATTAAAGGCCTCTTCTACAGTGGAGGCCTTCTGGTGACCATTCAACTAGATATAAATATTTGAGGGTTCTAGGATCTCTTTTAAAAAGTTCTGTCAACATATTGTTAATAAATTTCTTTTTCTACCAACCCTCCAGTCTTATCCTTTAGAAGTCCTTGACCATGTACCAAATCTTTGTCATTACTCAGGAGTCAATGTAGTTCCTAACCTCAGACCATATCTCTTTCCAAGCAAAGTGGAACGTAAGACGCATGGCTTTAAATGCTGTCCTTTGGAAGGATTTTTTTCTTCTTTAATGTCCCTAGGACCACGCAAGAGGGAGTGTGATTATCTGGAAGTTCACTTCAGCTGATGCTGCTATAAAACAGTTAATGCTGCTGCTAAAGTCTTGCTTGCCTTCCATTCTTTGGTTGGCTTTTCACCTCTTCGACCTCTTGGTAACTACTTGCTGCAGTTACCTGTGTCCCTAACTGGACCCAGACTGATAAGCAGTGGCCTAGTTATTTATCACATCTGTAGATAATGTTTGATGCCAGTATAAATATGAGGATTCTTTATAGTCATTGTACAGCCTTCCAGATATTCCAGATCTGACTCACAACCATAGCACCTCAGAAATAAGGAAACTAAATTCAAGAAAATTTAAGAGGTTCACCAAAGTAATATATCTGGGGCTAGAGAATGAGCTAGGAACTAGCTCTCCTGTCTTCCAATTTAGTGTCTTTTTATCCCTATATTACCTTATATTTTATAAATATTATATTTCTGCTTATGCTTAGATTTCTCCATCTGATAAAAATTCATCTACTTTTATAACTAGAAATAATAATCCCAAAGTGAATACCTAGGCAAAATTTTCAAGGTTCAATAATTTATAAATTTTAAGACAGATTGTCTGTAAGGCACAGCTTCAGTGCACTAAATAATACTCAAGTGGCTTGAAAGAGTTAACTCAGTTTGCAAAAGAGCTTAATTTATTCCCAGGGCATAGCCCATACACAGGGAGAATATGGCTCATTAAATCGCTTTCAAAGACTCCCGATAGAGAAGTGTGTTTTTGGATCAATATGATGTTCCTGTGGACTTAACAGAATCACAATTACTCTTGGGAGGGGGCTAGCTTTTCCTTCTGGGTGTGGAACTCTTTTCAGAGATGGATGTTTTACCAACAGTTATTCATAATTCTGTTAAAAAAGTGAATTGACTTACTATTTTTTAAAAAAGACTAAGAATTAGGTAATTCTTCATTTGATAGTCTTTTTCTTTCCAGCAGCTAATAAAAGAGCTTACCCTTTTGTAGATGTTTTGTTTTGTTGACTCTATTTGCACCTGGAACCTTCAGCCCATCAGATTCTCTAATGGAAACATTGTACTTCACAACATAGCCATAAGAAGTACTTCTCCAGCCGGCCCGGTGGCGCAGCGGCTAAGTGCGCGCTCTCCGCTGCCTTGGCCCGAGGGTTCGCAGGTTCAGATCCTGGGTGCACACCTACGCAAGCCATGCTGTGGCGGCATCCCATATAAAGTAGAGGAAGATGGGCACGGAATTTAGCCCAGGGCCAATCTTCCTCAGCAAAAAGAAGAGGATTGGCATCAGATGTTAGCTCAGGGCTGATCTTCCTCAAAAAAAAAAAAAAAGTCAAAAGAAGTACTTCTCAAAGATCAGAAACTGCAGCATAATTGTGCTTTGTAAGGTGATTTTCCCCAGGTCATATATATACTGCAACATCCAATGAATATGATGATGCAGTAAAACTCTGTCTACATGATGTTGGACAATTGGATGCAATCTCAGAAATCATGATAGTTCCCCTGTATAACATAGTGAAGTGATGAAGAGTGAGGACCCTGGAATCAGTTCCCTGCATTTAAATCCTGGCTTCTCCACTTAATAGATCTGTGGCCTCAGGCATGTTATTTCAAGTCTGTCTCAGTTTCCTCATCTATATACTGGGGTAAAAATAGTATCTTCCTCATTAGAGCATAGATGAGAGGACTAAATTAAATGACAGGGTATATGTGAATGGTCTGATGTTAGTAAGTACTCAATTAATATTAGCTATAATCTTTACATGGATATTTGTAAACATCTGCATTATTTTAAAATATGTGTGTAGGGCTGGCCCCGTGGCTTAGCGGTTAAGTGCGCGCACTCCGCTGCTGGCGGCCGGGGTTCGGATCCCGTGCACGCCCTGACGCACCACTTCTCCGGCCATGCTGAGGCCGCGTCCCATATACAGCAACTAGAAGGATGTGCAGCTATGACATACAACTGTCTGCTGGGGCTTTGGGGGAAAAATAAACAAATAAATAAAATTATAAAAAAAATAAAGAAATAAAATAAAATATGTGTGTAGAAGCTCATTGGTGTAGTTCGCAAATATTATATCATAACAAATCCATCTTTGAAGGCAAATCTTGCATGTCTTATAGATCATGAAGTCTACATGAGCAGAGAGACACAAAATCTCTCTGCTGGCAGCTGTTGACTATCTCTTCAGATTATAGAGATTACAAATATTATCTATAGATTATTAAGCAAAACATCATTTGTATGATTACTACATGTCTATGAAATATTTTCCTCTCCTTGACAGCTACTGGGGATTTTCTGTTATAGTTCTCCTGACTGGTTTTAAATGAGGTAGGCTGAGGGCAGGCATTTACTTTAGAAGAGTTTAATAAACTAAGGAAAAATTCACATCTAAATTATTTTAAGCTGTATGAAATTTGTCCTATGTCCAGTATAAAGGTAGAAATAATAGCACAATGTTTCCTCATGTGTTCTAGACCCTCTACTAAGTTCACAAATTAGAATAGTAAAACATGCAAAACATTCTATGATGACTGAAATATATGAGATACTACCTAAAAACCTCAATGAGCAATAAAACAAAAGCTGCCAATGCTCAATCACTATTCATTTAAAGGGTCGTTGTTTTTGGACAGAATCAATGATCTATGAGGGGTACACAAACATATTTTTGCTTTATTCACCCACTGAGAACATCTATGGTCATATCCTCCTTTAATTACAATACACCACATTCACCATGAAATATTCAAACATCTGACCAAATTCCTCAGTTCTTTCCCCTCATTTCTGAAAAGCACTGATATACCACGAAAAACAAAGAATAGACTACGAAGGGCTAGTGGGAAGATGACGGCAGATGTAAGATCTTGGACTGCCTTGTTTCCTTACTCGCGTAGCTGAAACATTAAATGTCGAACACTTTTTAAGGCTTATTGTATATTTGAAAGTCAGTTCAGCTCTGTTTATTAACAACAAATCATTCTTTTTTGTGTGTGTGTGTGAGGAAGATTAGCCCTGAGCTAACAATCCGTTGCCAATCCTTCTCTTTTTGCTGAGGAAGATTGGCCCCAGGCTAACACCCAAGCCCATCCTCCTCTACTTTATACATAGGATGCCGCCACAGCATGGCTTGATAACTGGGAGTAGGTCTGTGCCCAGGATCCGCACCCCCTGAACCCTGGGCTGCTGAAGCAGAGCGTGCCAACTTAACCACTATGCCACTGGGCCAGCCCCCAACAAATCATCTATTTTAAGCACACATATGTCATAAGTCAATTATTTTCAAATTTCGTGTGGTTTGTTTCTTTGTATTTTGCTTACATAATCATCTTGAGTCAAACAATGTTTGCTTTATCTACTATCCTCATGAAAAAATTTGTTAATATAATATATGCTTTCACTCATTAAGCACATTGTGCACATTTTACATTGGTGTAAAATTTAGATAGTTATGTAGAAGTTTTCTGTATTGTTCAAATATAATCTAAAGAGCAAAGTATACTCTTCATGGTGAGTGTCATGACTTATTATTTTTGACATCCCACACGGTAATTGGTACATAATAAATGCTGAATATGTTTATTAAAGGGAGGGAGAGAAGGAGACAGAGAAAGGAAGGATGAGTGGATGGTTGGTTGGATGGATGGATTTGGGAGAAAGGAAGTATTGGGAAAGAAAGAAGGAAGTCTGTGATATTTGAGTGAGAAAAACATAGACTTTGAGTGAGAAATATTTGCATTTGAGCCTGGATCTTTTTAGCTGCGTGACCTTAGTTTTCATTTTCACACCTGTTAAAAAAAATTAGGATGATAATAACCACCTCACTTTGTTTTGGGAATTAAGTCAGATAACGTGTGCAAAATGCTCCCTTTCACAATATCTGAAGTATAATAAGTGCTCCATAAATGTCATTTTCTCCTCTTTTACAGAACTTGGCCTGATTTTACCTTAAAGGCAGGTTTTCGTATTTTCAAGTAACAGTTGAACAGATGATTTGAAGGTGGGGAATGACACCGTTCCAACTCTTAGCACATCTTCCTCCTGTGTTGCTTCTTTTGGGAGTTTGCCACTAGGCAGGCGCCTTTTTTAACCTCACTGTGAGTGAGCTCATGTTTAAAGAAACTTTCCTTCTTGTACTCTACTTTATTCCATCAATAGGAGCTATTGATTTGTAAGGCCGGGTGGGGCTGCCCCTGAGGCATGTGACCAGGGTGCTCTCTGAAGATTGCATTGCAATGTAAATAATCACAGAGGAGCCTAAATAATTAACAAGGCAAAATGCGTGGTTATAGTGGTGTATCTTTAAGGTAAATGTGAATTTGAAAATTAAAATATTTTTAGCATTCCTTAACTAAATAAAAAGAGAATTAAAACGTAATCATATTTGAAAGGGAAGAAAAATTAAACGTGTCTGTTAAGGGAGAAAAGATTATTCTTTTTTGACTAGAGAAAAGGAGTACAGGATGCCTGGCACAGAAGAGGCAAAACGGTGTCCCTTGACATAGGAAAAGAAAGATTATAATGTCACTGACTTTATGGAGGAAAAAACCACATTATGACTAAAAACAGGAGAAGATGGATTAAAATGTACTAGCTGGGAAAGAGCTCACAGTGGGAGATGAATGAATACTGGTTAATATTTCTAACACTTTAAAGGGAATAGTACAGCACAATAATTACCAAATTATAACTAAGCCATGTTTTCCTAAAACAGAATTCTTTCCTTCAAAATTATGAATATCTTCTCTTTTACTTCCCCAACATACAAAATGAACTCTTCGCTTAAAAATAAAAATGACTTCATTCTATGCTTGTAGAGAATAATATACTAGGTACACAGTATTCAGTGGCTTCTACATTTTTTTTCTTTTTTGTGTGGGTGTCAAATCTGCTGTGAGAATGTAACAACATTTATTATGCTTGAGGTACATTTAGCATAGTATGGAATAATATATGATTTACATTAATTTAGGAAGTTTTGATATTTATGACAAATAAGCATTATATATGCTTATCCTTTTCATAAAATTGAAACAGGAAAGTGAATCAACATTTGACTTTATATAATTTTCTAATAAATGGTTAGATAGAACATTTTTCAGCTTCCAATATGTATAAAGAACTACAACTCCCAAAATATTGGATAGGAAATTTAGGGTTAAGACTGAAAAACACAGTAAAACAAAATAAGGCAAGGATATACATTAGAGAGAGTTCCATGGAGATTTTTTTAATTATTGGTTTACTAGATAACTATTCATTGAAAACATAATTTTACTTATTCAGACATTTCTGCAAGGTTTGCAAGGTTTGCCAGGTTTATTGTACCAAGCTAAGTTAATTTTTATGTTTACATAGAGTCGTAGTTTCTTTGTCATCGTAATATTCCATAAGTATGGCCAAGATCATCCCCACCTCCCACCCCTACAACACAGCCTGTCTTGTTTGCTTCTCTTCTTACGGTCCACCTTCATTCTTGGGATCCCAGCTCAGGCCTTATGGTACAATCTTCTCAAATTCGCGTTTGTCCTCTAATTCAACAGATATTTATTTGGGGCCTACTATTCCAGATACTTGGAATAAGGAATAAACTTGACAGATAAGATCTGTCTTCAAAGAACCTACATTCTGATGGAAAAGTAAATAAACACATAAAAAAAAGAGTTTATGATAAGTGCTATAATCAGATTGTAGATCCAGCAAAAAGAATTTACTGGATTTTGAGATGGGTCATGCTGCCGTAAGATGAATCTTGACTACTTGGTTCACTCAAAAGTCTATCAGATGTAAGCATTTTGCTACTTTAGATAAATACATAGACTTGGCCTATGAGCCTTTCTACTCTTCTATAATGAAGTTGGCACTAGAGTATTTACAAGTGCTGTTGCTATAAACACTTTATAAAAAATATTCTAAATAAAACCTACCCTATTTGATATACGCTGTTCTCTATTAAAAGTATTTGGGGGTTCACATATAACTGCAGAAAATTACTATTGGAAAACTGAGTATCCTTGACATAGTATATAGGAACTTGACTTTCCCTTCAGATGATTTCCCTCATAACTCTATTAACATTGACCCAAAAGCTTTGGCAGCATTGCGTCACTTGATATAAAAAAGGGAGCCTGACTTTAAGTGGAAAAAGGAACAGATGGCCAAGTGTGTTCTACACACACATATAGGTTTTTGCCAGGGAAGATGCTTCTCCTTTTAATCCAGTTCAGTATGTTCTAAGGCAGCTACTATTTATGAAAGCATTGAACATGCAGGGCCAAAGTTTCTAAGTATGGACCCACAAGAGGCAGGAAGGAAATGATGTATGTTAAATGTCCTGGAAAATTAAGGAGGCTGCAGGAGATGGTTGCAGATCCCTTCAAGCCCCGGCACCCTGTGCCTCTGTCTTCCGCAAAGGCCACAGGGAAGTGGTACCAGAACCCGTGGCAGCTCCCAATTGACATCACCGCTTTTCCCTCTAACGCTTTGCTTTTCTCATTTCTCTTTTGTGACTCACATTTTATGCATTGGAACATTCTTCTCAAACCTCATCGAATTCCTGTTCAAGGGCTGCAGCTCTCTCCTGCTCTTGAACTAACCTAATGTCAGACCTCCTCTCTAATGCCTCCAATGGCTTCCAGTCCTAGTATAATTCAAGGCTTCCTAATCCTAAGTAACCATCTTACGACCAACCTTTTGCTCTTTCTGTTTACTGAACTTGACTCTTGTAAAAATTAGATATATTTTGGAGGCTTACCATTTAAATTAATATAAATTGTTAGCATTTTAGTGAAAGAAACACCTGAAAATAGGAGTTTTGAGGGTAAGGGGTAGGGATTGATGGTCACTATTTGTCCCTTGGGTGCCAAAGAGCTATTGAGCTAAGAGGTTTAAATATAACAATTGAAGGTTATGAGAAAATCCTTTACTTGCCTTTGTAAATGCTAGTGGTTCTAGATCCTACCTCTCTATAGATTTTTTTTCCTACCAGTTTCCAGAGTGATTATAAGTAATAAGAGTCTTAATGAAATTAGGAGTATAAAAGATGAGAACCAATCAATGGTGGAGTAAGGATTCAAGATATGCAATGAAACTGGAAGCTAAAATAAAGCAGTGGATATAAAGACAAGAAGATAGCTGGAATAAATCCAAATGGCAGAGGTCAGGCCAGAAGCACAGGCCAAAGATTATATAAGAAGCCAGAAACCAGAGCGCACACAAAAGTCAAAGGCCACCATCAGGCCATGGATACAAACTAGAAAAGGAATCAGTAAGGAGACCTGAGGTGCTGAAGACTAGAGAATTTTGAGCACTTATTGACCAGAAGATGAAAAAGAGATTGTAATAATTTAAGAAGCCAAGAGCAGCAAGTCAGCACAAGGAGCACAAAGGAGATGAGAACTGAGGTTAAGGAAAACAATACAACAAAGTAGAAGATCAAGAAAGTAATAGACACCAACTGCTAGAAAACATGACAATGAGGGGCCAGCCCTGTGGCACAGTAGTTAAGTGTGCACGCTCTGCTGCTGGCAGCTCGGGTTCGGATCCCGAGCACGCACCAATGCACTGCTAGTCAGGCCATGCTGTGGCAACATCCCATATAAAGTGGAGGAAGATGGGCACAGACGTTAGCCCAGGGCCAGTCTTCTTCAGCAAAAAGAGGAGGATTGGCATGGATGTTAGCTCAGGGCTGATCTTCCCCACAAAAAAAAAAAAAAAAAGAAAGAAAACATGACAATGAACATGTGGCAAACATTTGTCTCATATGGGAAACTTTTTATATGTTTCCTACTTGCAGCAAGAAATAGACAGCTAGATTCAGGAACAGAGCTAACATACAACCTGGAGGCAGCTAATGCTTGTGTTAGAAAACCAGGATGTTCACTTGGCTGTAAGGAGAACGATCAGAAATGAGGATTACTTGACAAGCCTACTGGGAAGACATGAAAATAAATAGGATAAGGTAGTTAGTGAGAAGGAACTAATGTTTCAGTGCTAGGTTTTCTACCTGTATTAGCCCATTTAACCATGCTTGCAACAATTTTGAGAAATTGATAGTAATCTTTGACAGATGAAATAACTATGTTTGAGGAAAGTTAAATGAATTGCCTATAGTCAACCAACTGATTGATCAAGTACTCAAATCCAAATACACTAGCTGACAGTGTAGAAAAAAGGCCAATTTTCCAATGTTATCGTACTTTACTTACGGTGGTGTGCCATATGAAAATTGAAATTTCAATGTTTTCATATTTATGGAGTCAAAACAAGATTTTGGCAGGGGTATAAATGTGGAGCCACAAGAGCGTCAAAAAAACACATGGGCAGCATTGAAACAAAAGTTCAGAGATGCTAAATTGCGTACATAAGGAGGGTATTTTCCTTGGCTGTATTTTATGAAAGTTGATTTGCTCTGAAGAGTTTATTTCCTCAAATTAATGAAATAAAACTAATAATAGTAATATATGTATGGCAATCATGGCATGTATAGTAAATGCCACGTATGCTGAAGTCTTTACAAGCATAATCATCTATATACAAGTCTCATAAGAACTTTGTGTGGCAGTTACTATTATCCTCATTTTATAGATGAGGAAACTGAGATACAGAGAGTTGAGGACACAAGCCCAGGGCCACATACTTATTAAAGGTTTGGAGCAAGGATTCACACACGAGTATCACTCCTTCATAATCTTTAGACATTATAATTTTATGTTCACAAAATAAGATATTTAACTTACAGGTGTTATAGCTCTGGCAATGTTCAAACTACGGGTGAGCTGCCATGGTATTATTCTTCTTAAAGCTTAAGTATTCTTTGCTAAAAGAATATTCAACATAGCAAAAGGTGTTTGAGTAGTAAAACAACCATGACAACAAAATATCCATAGCATATAAAATTGAATAACCGATTTTCATGTATCTTTGATCTACTTATTACCTGTAAAATATTCCAGTTTGGATGTCTGTAGTTGTTTTTCACTGAGTGTGCAAAATAGATTTTTATGGCAGGTGTAGTGGTGTTTTAAGACTAGCACAGTTTTTTTGTGATATTTCCATTTTTAAACAAGGTGGGCATGTGTTTAAACTATCTTGCTTTCTCTATAGAAATGTTATCCAGAATAACAGCATATACTTGTTTGTCGTCGTTAATGGAGTGGGGAATATTAATTGATGTCTAAATATAATCATCCATCTTATCTTTTCAGATAAGTGATGCATGTTTGATTGAATACATTTTTCTCTGAAATAAACCATTGCATTGTTGCAAGTAAATAATAACAGTTCCTCAAGTTTGTCAGTGAAGTATGAGAGACTTGTTGAAGACAAAAGGTTAAATATCCAAAGATATAATTGTGTTTTAATCAGAAAACCTAAAAACGTTTATGGATAACTGAGAAAACAATTACATAAAACAGAATATAATATAAAAATTATCACTAATGTATGTGCTTTAGCATATTTACCTAAAATCACTAATGAGGCTATCTAGAAAAGCTGTTTATTATGGTTTGTTAGTAATATGTGCAGGCAAATTACTTGATCATTAGCTAAATCCAGCTGCTAGAACATTTTTGTATAATACATCAAATTAAAAGAAGGTATTATTTTGTAGCTTAATATACTTCGTATTTCACAAATTATCAATATCATATTAATACTAAAATGCCATTTTCTTGAACTTAGAAGAAAAAGGGAATCATTGATAGATTTATAGTTTTAATTTATGTTTCCCAATATTGACTTGCCATATAATATATTACAGAAAGTTGCAAATATAAACCTGAGATAAGATACAATTGTGATTCTTAATACAGAATCAACGGAGCTAGCTCCTTGTAGAAATAATTTGAGGAAAATAAATATTGCTTATACAACAGCACAGACTAGTGGCCATGCCTTTATAGCAAATCTTTGCCTTATTCTGGGACATGTTATCTGAGGTAGTCATCTGTATATATTATGAAATCGTATTAAACAAATTATTTATTTAAATAGTGATTATTATAATACAATATAGGTTTGTGGAGCTTAAGAGTACATTAGCCAAATCTATTTTATTCATTCTATTTTGCTTTCACTCCAAATTGCCTAGAAATTGTTCTGAAAATGATAGGTGAAAAATATACATGTAAATATCATCACAGATAGTGAATTTAAAGACTATCTAGTTATTAAAATGGATATTTCTGTGATCTGTATTTTTTTGTCTTAAGCTTACAATATAATTAGTCCTCTGTAAGCAAGGCTATTTTTTGCTTAGAGTAGGGACAGACTGATGATATTGTAGTCACTTGTTATAGATGCCAACTCACTTGTCTCAAGACTCTCAATTTATATGAACTAACTTTATATTATGTCCTTCTAATATTTAAACATTATCTTACCCCATTTTAAGTGTTTTACCAATTATTAAAATGTTTTCCCAAATTATACTTTTTTATTTTAAAAAATTCTTAACAAATTTGTCTGTGGGGAAATAAAGGGATGCTACCGCTAAAGAAAAGTTATAGATATTTTCTGAACTGTGTCCTGATAATGTCAATAGAAGAAAAAGATGAGCAAATTAGTTAAAAACTTCTTTTTGATCTCTAAATCTTAAATAAAGTTTCTTTCCCAAAATATGTAATCAGATCTTCCTGCATTAACAGGATCCACCATCTGGAATGGTAGAGAGAGAAAGGAGCCTCACACTGTGACAGGCAGGCAATTTTGGAAACATAATTATTAGTTGACTGTTAATGAAATGACTCACAGACTGGCAGTAAAAGGGACGTAGAATATTGAACAGATGCAAATAATCAGTATAGTAGATAAGAAGCCTGGGATAATTTAAAATTGTGTCTATTCCCAGGAAAGCACAAAACCTCTCCTCTAACTTCTGAAAGGTTTGCTTTGGTGCGTGCTTTATGATAATAATTTTAACTTGGACTCCAATCCCAGCTCTATTACTTACTAGTTCTGCAAACTTGAGAAAATTTGCCAGTCTCCCTGAGCTTTCCTAATCTATAAATTGAGTATAATATTAATGATCTAACAGGGTGATAGCCAAATGAGGTAAACTTTGTGAACACTGAGAAATGCAAAATGAGAACAAATTATTTGATTATTCCAGTCGCTAGATTCTCAGTCTATATTTGCGGCTATTCTGTTTGTTTACTTGTTCATACAACAATGATTTTAACATTGCTTTTTAATCTCTTTTTATGTGGAAAGATCATGAGTATCAATTAAATCTGATTCCATTTTTACATCTGAAAACATATTCCCCTGAGATGTAGAGCCAACACAATAAACTAGATCAAAGACTTCATTGTTTTACATTTTTGTTTTTAAGTATGAA